>NC_092502.1:43572287-44197287 GCF_047511675.1 Marmota flaviventris
AGAAGCATGCTCTAAAATACTGCGATTACCTTCTTCTACATCAATTTCTGTAAGTAATACAAATCTGGGCAGAAGTAATCATTTGGCCAAGTCGGGCGGCAAGAAGCCGCAACACTGCCTCTGTAGGGGGTCTAGAGAATCTGCGCAGGCAGAGGCACAGACCAATGGAGAGACCTCGCGAGGCTCACCTGGACAGAGCGCAGAGCAGGGTTAAGTAGGGTCTATATTCCAGACTCACCTCTAAACCTCCAATATGCTCCAGGGCGCTTCCTACACCACTTCCCTGCCCCCAGGCCAGTGTGTTTAAATCAATACTGGGTGACAAATCATACCCATTCTTTGGAATTCATTGTTTGGAATTCAGGGACTCTGTGGCCTATGAAAGTTCTTCACAGCTTATTTCCCTGTCCGTCTCTTGTCACTGAAGAGTGCATCGCTCTCCTAGTGCGACCATGGGGTTGTACCCCAAGCTCCCCAGTGCCACAGTATCCTAACACCCAAAAGCTGAAGACTGCAGGGCAGCCCCTCCTACTTGGGATAAGCGGCCAGAACTCGTTTCCCAACCGCGAGGAGCGCTCCCAGACCCCGGGAAGGGCTCGCATCCCAGAGATGTTTCCCAACGCCTAGACAAAAGAAGAGGCTGGGAAAAGTTGGACCAACTGGCACCTCCAGAGAACGAACAGGGCAGCCCCTAGCCCTCAGTGGCCGAGGCAGCGACGCGCTCTGAGAGTCGTGGTCAACTTTTCCTATAAGCTTCTAAGCAACTTACTGGAAGTTGGGGTACCGGAGGGGTCAAGGGCAGCGCGGAGTATCTGGTCTCGCCCCAGCCAGTTTCTTGCACCTCCCCGCGTACCTGCTGATGTATCCGTCCCCGTCCCCATCGCAAGTCTGGAAGAGGCGCCGCATCCGCTCCTCCTCGCCGGTGCTGGATGTGTCGCTGCTACTGCTACCGCCGCCTCCACCGCCGCTGCTGCCGCTGCCGCTGGCGCTCCCGGCCGCCGCTGCAGCTGCCGCCATCATGCGCCAGCTCCCTGCTCCGGAGGAGGACGCGCGGCGGCAGCAGGGATCTGTGCGGCGCAAAAGCTGCTCGCAGACCCGAACCTGCCTGACAACGGAGCATGCCCAGTGGTCGCCCGAGCGCTCCGGGCGAGGAATTCCACCTCTCCGGGTTTTGCCCGGGCTGGGAAGATTGGCGCTCTGGAATTGCCCGAGTAGGCACCTTGGGAGAGAAGGAGGTAGAGAGAATGGCTCAGGAAATCAGAGAGCCCAGGGTGGCGACGGGGACGCGAGAGGAGGCAGAATTTCCACAGGGATGCCCTCCGGAAGGGTGTCAGCACGGTGCATCCAGCCACCACATAGGGTACCTGATACCTGGAGACGCTTTGGGCAGAGAGCTGGTTTTCTGCAGAACTGCCCTGAGTAGAGGATTTCTTTTCTAGGAAAAACATAATATTGCCCTTTTGCAAACTCAGTAGGTGCGTGTGATCCCATTCTCCAACTTCTCTTGGTTCTGTATCCATAGATCCAAACGAGACCTGGGAATGTCTGTCCGTTGTATGAATTTTTGACACCTGTTAAGAAATCTGACCCTCTCAGCCCTGACTTGTCTTCAGGTCTTGCAGTGGGTTCAATCTGGCCTTCTTGTGCGGCATTGTGTATGTTAGGACCATTTCTAGAAACCTCTCACTCACCTGGTCAGGCATCATTAGAAGTATTAATTTTTTTTTTTTTTTAGTTGTAGATGAACACAATATCTTTATTTTTATTTGTTTATTTTTATGTAGTGCTGGGGATCAAACCCAGGGCCTCACGTGTGCAAGGCAAGCGCTCTGCCACTGAGCTACAACCCCAGCCCCAACAGTATTAATCACATCAATAATGAACAAAACTAATGGTCTCATTTGATCCACACTACAGACCTGGAAGCTGCCTCTTATTATCAATCTTATGGCTTAGGAGTTAGATATGGGTTATTTTAAGGGAAAAGGAATAGGCACATAATGCAGGACAATGCCTGACACCAGGTGCTTAATATATGATAGCTCTCATTATCTTCAATTTACCGATAAGAAAACTGAGGCCTGAGACTTACTCAAGGTTGCAGGCTCAATAAGTGTCAGGGCAGAGGCAAGCCCAGGCAATCTAAGTTCAGAGTAGGAGCCCTTAAACACTACACTGTCCTTCCACCATAAGAGAAGGGGAACCACATGAACCAATTTGTGCTTTAGTGAATGATTCATTCTGTTCCAGGCTTTCTGCCAGAGATCTATGAAGTCTTGTGGTGCTTTAAAAGCATGTCCAAAGATTCTTTGGTGTACTTCTCATCAAGAGGTGGAGTCTGTTTTCTCCCCTTGAACCTGGCTGGGACTTCCTGACTGCTTAACTTCTGAGGCTAGGTTGAAAAAGGCTACAGACTCTACCTGGCTCCCTTTCTTGGACTTAAACCTTTGAAACTCTGAGCTGCCTTGAAAGAAGTTTGACTACCCTAAAGCTTCCATATCAGAGAAGCCATGCAGAGACCATGTAAAGACAAAAAGAGATGCCCAAAGAGTACCAGTTGTTCCAACCAGCAAATGTTTGAGCCTTCCCAGACCTGGTGCCAGGCATGATAATGACGCTAGCCCAACATGCAGCAACTGATAAGATATTCTGAGCAAAAACAGTCTAGCTGAACCCAGTTGACCCTCCAGAGCTGTGATGATGACTGTAAAATGATTTTTGTTGTTTTAAAGCTTTTAAGTCTTGAAGTTTATTTATTTATGCAGCAATACAGAACTGAACAAGTCCATAGGTTGGGGACTGTCTGCAAGGTCAGAAGGAAGAGGCCTCTGCCTTCTTTCTCCCCTGCTCCATTCCATTCATCCAAGAATTTCAAGTATTTCAGGGCACTTATGATCATACAATGACTAGACCATCATCTTAGAAAAATTTTATAAATCCACCCAAAAATATTTGCTTGAGAGATGCTACCAGCATCACAAATATTTCTATCTACAATAGAACAAGAACCAAAGCCCATATTTATACAGTATAAATTTTAAAATGTTTACTTTTCTAGTTTTCATAAAATAAGAACCATGATTATCTGACAATACAGCCAGACAGGAATTGTCACCCTCAAATCCTCCCATAGAATTACTGGTAGAGGACCAGAAAACAAGAAACTCAGGCATCCAGTCATAAGTACAACATACATAAAGGGTCTGGAACCCAAACAAATTTCCAGGATTTGAATGGATCTTTTTATGACCACATCCATATAAACAGAAAGTGGAGGGTAAACCTCAACTAATGATATATCAAAGCAAAGACTATATTTCTTTCTAGAAAATGTGTGTTATAGCTCTGGAGGTTTAAATTTAAACTATTTGGAAAAAAAGAAATTTAAAACTATTTTGAATTGAATCTGTACACACCAAAAGTGGAATTTGACATATTTCCTGAACAACATTGTCTCATGCTTGGGTAAGTCAGAAATGGATGAACAGATAGGTTCAACTTTCCAGAAAAGAATCTGCTTCTGTGTTGATATGAAGTATTTGAAATTTCAGCTGAAAAGGTTATTGGAGTGAGTGATACTTATAAGACATTGAAAATAGAGATGCCATATGAATGTAAAAATGATAAATATAAGGCAGAGCTTGGAATGAGAGCAATAGCTAAGACTATAAATCTAACAGTACTGGTTATGTCATAATTTCAAAGGTTTTATGTATTTATCTGAGATGAGTACACAGCTCAACCTCTTTGTCTTTATCTAGTTCTTTTTTTTTTCCTTCTCAGATTCCTCTTGGTTATAATTACCCTTCATATTTATGTAGTACATTTCAAAATGCTTTGTGCATGTTATAAGATATACTGTCTCATATGTCTAAAGTTACCAGTTAAATAAATAAATCAACTGCAGTACTTTGTAAACTTGATTATCTGGGGTTTGCCCTTTCAAATTCCATTTACTTGAGCTAATACTATATGCAAGAGTTGGAGTGGGGAGCTCCCTTTCTCTTGAGGATGATTTTATGAGCTCTGCTAAATTCCCACTCCCTTCAAAAAGACTTCCTTGATCTGGGCTTGGTGGCACATGCCTTTAATCCCAGCAGCTCTGGAGGCTGAGGCAGGAGGATTGGGAGTTCAAAGCCAGCCTCAGCAAATTAGTGAGGCCCTAAGCAACTCAGCGAGACTGTCTCTAAATTTAAAAAAAAAAAAAGACTTTCTTCACCCTCCAAATCATACTAATCTTTCAGATCTTTCTTAGTTTGAAGTAGACATTTTGAAAGAAGAATCATAACATTTGCAATTTCTCTACCCCTCTACTTGTCCAATAGTATCAATTATTTATTATTAAATGAGCCTGCAAATTCCTGAGAGAAAATAGGGAGGGAGAGTTAAGGAAAATTTAATAAATTTTTATTGAGTCTTCATCACAAATCAGTAATAATGTTTAAAACTTTACCTTAATCCTATGAAGTAGAGGATGAGGCAAGAGGATCACATGTTCGAAGCCAGCCTCAGCAAGGTCCTGAGCAACTTAGTAAGACTCTGTCTCAAAATAAAAAATAAAAAGGGCTGGGGGTGTGGCTCAGTGGTTAAATACCCCTGTGTTCAATCCCCAATAAGAGAAGGAGGGCAGGGAGAGAGGGGACAAACCTGACAGCAACCTTGCCTGACCTCACATTTCTGAAATGGTATTAGTTTCCTATTTCTAGCTTCACAATGCAAATTTATTATCTTAAAAATGATATAAATTTAGGGGCTGGGGTTGTGACTCAGTGTTAAAGTGCTCTCCTAGCATGCACAAGGCACTGGGTTCGATCCTCAGCACCACATAAATATAAAATAAAGATATTGTGTCCACCTAAAACTAAAAAATAAATATTTTTAAAAAATGATACAAATTTATTATCTTACAATTCTGGAGGTCATAAGTCTTAAATGAGTCTCATTGAGCTAAAATTAAAGTGTTAGCAGGATCAGGTACTTTCTGGAAGCTGTAGCAGAGAAATATTTCCTTGCCTTTTCCAGTTACTGGAGGCTGCCTGCATCACCTTTCTGGTCAGCAGAAGAGTATTATCAAATCTCTCTCTGATTTGATTCCCTTTTCTGCCTTCCTCTTAAGCTATAAAGGACCACTGTGACTTTACTAGGACCACACAATCTAGAATATTCTTGGTATATTAAACTCAGCTGATTAGTGATCCTAATTCTATTTGCAACTTTAATTCCCCCTTGTCATATAACAGCATATTTATAGGTTTCAGAGATTAGAATGTGGATATTTTTGGAACTGACATTATTCTACCTAACACATCAAATAGTTCTTTATTGAAATGAAATAGCTAGGCCTTATACCACTGCCTCAATTGGTCATTGGATGTAGATCCCCAATACACTGTATCCACAACCCAGTAAGCTCGTGATCCTGGGCAGGGTGTCTGTCTGTGGCAAAGTTAATTCCTCAGACACTGATACTTAAAGGTTATCTTCTTGTGGATGTCTTGGCAGCTGGGATAACAAGTTCTTTCTTGAAAGGAGAAATGGATGGTGCATTTCCATCTTAATCACAGTTCACCCCTTGAGTCATTTGGATCACTTCATATATGTCACTGGAACAGCTCCTCTTGGATTCTGATGGATCTCTGTTTCTGCAGACTTTTTTTTTTTCTTTTTTGGTGCTAGGATTGTACCCAGGGACTTATGGGTGCCAGTGTACACTCTACCATGGAGCTACACTCCCAGTCCTTCTGAGACAATCTTAGAAGAGGAGGTTTAGTGGGAAAATGATGACTGGTACAAGTCTTGGGGTCCCAACTGATGTTCATTGTCTCCCTCCTTGACTAGAATTCCTTCATTCTCAGAACCAATCTAGGTTACTTAGCAGGTGACACAACCCAGATGGTTATCTCTGATGAGGATGATATTGATGCACTTGTTCATTTATTATTACAACTGGAAAAAGGGTTAGCAAGAGGTACCCAAATCAATCACCTGTGTACTATGTTCTTCTTGCCCCTGTTGTATAACTGTAGCTTTGCCTCGTCTTCATTATTAGGGTTAATTACCCAGCCAAGATGATAACTCTTCTTGCCTACTGTTGTGCAGGGGCTCAGACACAGGAAACTCATTTGGGATTTGGTGGAAGAAGATGTAAAGCACAGTTAAGGTAGTAGACATGCTTTATTCAGCCTCCAGGGTCCAGCTTCAGCTTCGGCCCCCAGCCAGTTCCATTTTAGCCCTCAAATTGCCCCCACTTTTGTCCCCATTAGCCCAGTTTGCCCTGAGTCTTTTCCAGTGGCCCTTTTTATATGTAGGTCAAACAAAGGAGGCACAACTGCCAACAGATTACATAAGGGGGCACCTGCTCACAAGTTAATGTTGATGACCTGGAGTATACACGCTGAATCAGTGTTTCTGGCCTTGACTCCATAACATAGCTAGTTCCCAGCCCTGGCTACACACTAAAAACATAACATAGCCTTCTGGAAAGTCTTGGCAAGAGAGTCTAACCATTTTTGGGCCTGCACCAACACCTACGGACCTGCAGACATAAGTATTCTGAAGTACCTAGGCATTATCTATAGCTTAACGTTCAAGGGAACTCTGGGTGTATCACTTTGTCCAAGTATTTTTCTTTTGGCCATCAGAAGTCAGAGTTTTGGGGACTGGAGGCAAAATATCCCCCAATGAGTCATGAGAAGTAAAAGTGATCACTCCTGCTTTCATGTTTTGGATCACAGACCCAGCTACTCTTCCTTCTGGGGACATAGAATACTATAAATGACTTTGATTCAAGGTATAATCTGTGCCCTGGAGGATGGTTTGCCACCCTCATAAAGTATTACCTTCATGATGGCTCTTCAGCGGTGCTCCAGGAGGCTGCTCTTGCCTCTCTTTTACAGCAGCTTTTTCATGGTGTGGTATGTAATATGATCACTGGGTCCCATGGTCATGAGCCCACTGCTGTGCTTTCTGTGATGTCATGTGGGTTCCTGATTTGACACAAAGTTATGTGGAATGTCATGTTAATAGAGCAAACACTCTGTAAACCTTGGATAGTAATACTGACTGAAGCGCTGAGATAGAAAAGGCAGATCCATAATAAAAACATCTGTCTACTCCTGTGAGCATGAGTCACTGGCCCTACTGTCAATTCCTTCAGAGTAGAAGTGACCCAATGTAGTCAACTTGCCATTAAGGAGCCAGCTGGTCTTTTCAAATAGTGGTGACATATTGGGGTATGAGCATTAGAATCTGTTAAAGGCAAGTTGGACATTTGGCAGTAATAACAGCTTATATCAGCTGTGTTAAGTGGGTGTTTATACCATTAGGCTCCATTTCTGTTACCACCAACCTTTTATTCTGGCACTAGGGTGGTTGATGACAGGGGTTGACTGGCATCATTGGGCCAAATCACTTTGTCTCTATGTTTATTCTATATGTTTAGTAATTGCCTCTTCTATGGTAGATGGTCTTTGATGAACTTTGAGATGCAATGTAAAGCTCTTCACATTTTGTATTCACTCCCATATGTCCATACACACATCTCCTCTAATTCTGCTTCTCTCCATCTTCTTCTTCTTTCCCTCTTTTTAGCATTCTTTTCCTCCTGATCAGCTTTTCAGGGCATTTGTCACTACCAGAAGATTGTATGCAACTTGGGGACATTTCTCTCTGTACATCGTGGATAATCACTTGAAGTTCTGTCCATTGGGAGGGCTTCCCTTGCTACAGGTTTGGTTGCCAGGGAAACAGACAGAATATGGTGTGTAAGATATCTATTAAAGAGTCCTGGAGAGAATTGAGGGAAACAAGGGAAAGGAAGCAGAATTGGACAGAGGAACAAGGCAGACTCAATGTAGATCTGATGGCAAACTTGTATGACCTGATAGGAAACCCTGGTGCTAATAAGGTCTTTCAGAATTGTCTTGCTGTGACTGAGACTTTATATCTCCACCTCCATTTATCAAGAGATATAGGTTGTTCCAAGAAGGTTATGACTGTATGTTAGCCAGCTTTATTTCACTGTGACCAAAAATCCTTAGAGGAGGAAAACTTTATTTTGAGTTCATAATTTCAGAGGTTTGGTCCATGGTCAACCAACTCCATTGCTATGAGTCTCAAGTGAGGAGGAGCAATATGGCAGAAGAGCAAGGCAGAGGAAAGCTGCTTTCAGAGCTGGAAAGCAGGGGTGGAGGATGGGGGAAAGATAGAGAAGAAAAATCCTTTCAGAGCACACCCCAAGGGACCCACCCCCTCCAGCAATTCCCACCTACATTTTACCTCTCAGCATTTCAGCACAGATACAGGAGGTTTTCATGGAACCCTAATTAACCAACCACAACACTGTGTTATATTTCTTTGAAGCCCAGGGAATTTCTGAAGAGTTTGACAGCTAAAGGCTGCTGTTGACAACACTCCTAGAATGTGGGGTACCAAGTACTTTTTGAAGGAGGATTGAGTAGTACATCTTTGTGTCTACACAGAGCAGAGAGCTTGAATTCAAATCCTATTTAAGTTGATGACATTTTGAGTGATTTTGGACAAATGACCTAACCTCTCTGAATTTCAGTTTCGCTGTCTGTACAATAGGGGTATGGTATCACTTGTTTTATGGGAGTTTTGTGAAATTGCAGGAAATAATTTATATAAATACATTGGATCACTGGAATGAGCCTAATTAAACTAACTTTTATGATTTTTATTATGAAAATGGTCATGATGTTTCCAGGACTTTTATTGTTGAATATCAGATACTTAGTTTGCTTATTTGTAAGATAATCCAGTTGAATTCCAAAGGTTCCTTCTTTTTCTAAAATTACATTATTTATTTCCCATAATTAATGTTTTACTTACTTATAATATTGGAGAATTACCAGAAAGGCAGAGTGTCTTTTCTACTCACAAACTTTTTTTTTTTTTTTGGGGGGGGGGGGGTTACAGGGATTGAACCCAGGGGCATTTAACTACTGAGCTATATCCACATCCCTTTTTAAAATTTTTTTTTAAATTTTGAGACAGTCTCACTAAGTTGCTTAGGGGATAACTAAATTGCTGAGGCTAATTTCAAACTTGGGATCCTCCTGTCTCAGCCTTCTAAGTTGCTGGGATTATAGGTATATACCACCATGCCCAGCTCAGACCCTCTCTTTTAAAATGTTTTCTATTTATTTATTTGGTACCAGAGATTGAATCAGGTGTGCTTAACTACTCAGCTACATCTCCAGCCTTTTTTGTATTTTATTTTGAGACAGGATCTTTCTAAGTTGCTTAGAGTTCACCAAAATGCCGAGGCTGGCTTTGAGCTTGCAATTCTTCTGCTTTAACCTCCTGAGCCACTGGGATTACAGGTGTGTGCCACTGTGCCCAGCTTTTTATTGTTTGTTTCTTATGTAGGAAATTAGCTATATAGTATATAAATTTAAATGGAGAAGGGCCCTGACATTTATCTGCACATACAGAACTACTTATATATGCTTGCATTTCTATTTGCGGAAAAAGGGTATAACAAATACATAGAGAATATTTAGGTTGAGCTGAGTGTGTGCATGGCTATGTATCATTATCACCTCACACGATGACTGGCTTTTCAGCCACCTCCACAAGGCCATGATGAATTGGGCTGGCTGTGAACTACCTGCCAGCTGTTCAATGTTGGTTGACTTTATATGATCCCTAGATAAGTACCATCACTTGTAAAAGGTCTAGGTATTGTGGATTTAAACTGAGCAACTACACTCAGAAAGAGATTCGACTGGTCCCTAGTGAAGAACATGATGAAATGGTGAGGCCAAGAGCCCCAGAGAAGAGGTCCTTTTCAACATCAGATGCCAAACCTTTAAGGCAGTGGTTTTCACACTGCAGGTTGCAACCCAAGTGCATTTTTTTTCTGGGACACTATATAAAAACAACATAATCTTGTGTAGCTGGCTGATACATACTGCTTGAGGGGAAAGACCCTGACAGTCTTGGCTTAGCAGCTCTGTTTTTCTTTCTTTTGATCAGGAAGGACTTGAAACATTGCTCTCAATCCTTTTTACCTCCTTCACCTTCTAGTCATCACACTTGTGGTGACCAGGGAAGAATGCATTTTATGTACCTCCTGTTCCCTTTCATATTTCCAGGGGATTCCCAGGGCGGGCCAAGAAGGCCAACCTGCTCTAGTTAGCTACTCTTGCAGGCAAAGCAGCCAAGAATGAGTTAGTCCAGGCATGGTGGTGCACATCTGAATCCCAGGGACGCTAGAGACTAAGGCAGTAGGATTGAAAATTCAAAGCCAGTCTCAACAACTTAAGGAGGCCCTAAGCAACTTAGTGAGACCCTGTCTTAAAATAAAAAATAAAAAGCGGGGGGGGGGGGGGGGGGTTGTGGCTTAGTGGTTAAGTGCAACTGGATTCAATCCCTGATTAAAAAAAAAAAAAAAAACTGAGTTAGGCTGCGGGATTCTAAGTCAGGACTGGAGTAGACTTTCTAGCTGAGGTGGGTAGAGCCAATGAGGAAATTACTGGAAATCTTATTTGGATTCTCAAATCTAAGAAGCTAGACAACAATGTGAAGCCAATAGTGCAGAGGCAAATAGTGTAAGAAGAAAAGGTGGGAGAAGAAGGAGTGATCTTGCAGTGCTGAAGTGGGAGGAGGGAAAGGGATTCCCAAAGTAAGGAACACCCACAACAATGCCTTGTGATTTGAAAATGAGAAAAGCTAAAAGTTTAAAATCTATTGTGTTATCTACTGATTTACAGAACTTAAATGTGCCCAAAAGGAAAGAAAAGGGTGTGGATTTCATAGGTATATCCAGGTCCAAATTACATAGCTAAAATTGTGTACTTCAAAGTATGTACATTTTACTTTAAAATGATCATAAAAATGTAAAGGTGTGAAGTAAAGTGGAGGTGCAGATGAATCAAAAGTGGCAGAGTGTTGAGGTTGGGCGAGATGTCATGCAGGTTCGTGACACTATTCTGGTTCACTTTGGATTTGAAATTTACCATAATACATGATTGAAAAAAATGTCTGATAATGGCTTTAATGTTCCTCTGTTATTAATGTAATCATGGGTTGATACTACCCCTTTCTTAATAGCCTCAAACCAATGTGGGAGCTCTCAATGGACTACTCTGTTTCCATATTCTTTGCGGCTCCCAATAGCCAAGTTCTGAAGTCACAATAACCTAAGTCTCCAGGAGACTGTGGGGAAAAAAAGCATAAAAAGGAATACCTACCATAGTCACATTGGGCAATTAGAAGAAGCTGGGTGTGGTCATGAATGCCTGTAGTCCCAGCTACTTAGGAAGCTGAGGCAGGAGGATAGCTGGAACCCAGGAGTTTGAGGTCAGCTTTGACAACATAGTGAAACCTTGCCTTTAAAATCCAATGACATTTCTCATGGAAATAGAAAAAGCAATCATCCAGAAATTCATCTGGAAAAATAAGAAAACTGGAATAGCCAAAGGAATCCTTAGCAAGAAGAGTAAAGCTGGTGGCATTACTATTCCAGACCTTAAACTATACCACAGAGCAATAGTAACAAAAACAGCATGGTATTGGCACCAAAATAGACCTGTAGACCAATGGTACAGAATAGAAGACACAGAGACTAACCCATACAACTACAGTTACCTTATATTAGACAAAGGTGTCAAAAACGTACATTGGAGAAAAGATAGCCTCTTCAACAAATGGTGCTGGGAAAATCGGAAATCCACCTGTTCAAAATGAAATTAAACCTCTATCTCTTACATGCATAAAACTTAACTCAAAGTAGATCAAGAACCTAGGAATTAAACCAGAGACCTTGCACCTAATGAAAGAAAAAGTAGGACCCAAATCTCCATCATGTCAGATTAGGCCCCAACTTCCTTAATAAGACTCCTATAGCACAAGAATTAAAACCAAGAATCAATAAATGGGATGGATTCAAACTAAAATGCTTCTTTTCAGCAAAAGAAACAATCAGTGAGGTAAATAGAGAGCCTACAGAAGGGGAGCAAGTCTTTACCACAAGCACATCAGGTAGAGCACTAATCTCTAGGATACATACAGCACTCAAAAACCTTAACATCAAAAAAACCAAATAACCCAATAAATGGGCCAAGGAACTGAACAGTCACTTCTCAGAAGACAATACATCCATCAACAAACATATGAAAAAGTGTTCAACATCTCTAGCAATTAGAGAAATGCAAACAAAACTACTCTAAGATTTCATCTCACTCCAGTCAGAATGGCAGCTATCAAGAATACAAACAACAATAAGTGTTGGTGAAGATGTAGGGGGCGGTGGGAGGCACACTCATACATTGCTGGTGGGACTGCAAATTGGTGCAACCACTCTGGAAAATAGTGTGTAGATTCCTTGGAAAACTGGGAATGGAACCACCATTTGACTCAGCTATCCCACTCCTTGGCTTATACCCAAAGGACTTAAAAACAGCATACTACAGGGACACAGCCATATCAATGTTTATAGCAGCACAATTCACAATAGCTAAATTATAGAACCAAACTAGATGCCCTTCAGTAGATGAATGGATAGGGAAACTTTTGTATATATACACGATGGAACATTACTCAGCAATAAAAGAGAATAAAATCATGGCATTTGCAGGTAAATGGGTGGGGTTGGAGAATATAATGTTAAGTGAAGTAAGCCAATCCCCCAAAACCAAAGGCCAAATGTTTTCTTTGATATGAGGATGCTGACTCATCATGGCCATGGAGCAGGGGAGCATAGGAGGAACAGAGGAACTTTAGATAAGGCAAAAGGGAGGAAGGGGAAGGGAGAGGGCAGGGGGTAGGGAATGATGGTGGAATGAGTTAGACATCATTATTCTGAGTACATGTATGAAGACACAAATGGTGTGAAAATACTTTGTGTACAATCAGTGACTTGAAAAATCGTGCTGTATATGTGTAATATGAAATTATTTGCATTCTGCCATCATGTATAACAAATTAGAATAAATAAATAATTTAATAATAAAAATAAACATCAAAACAAACAAACAAAAACAAAACTAACAAACCAGAAAAACAACAGCAATAGCAAGCAAAAACAAAATCCAAGAAGGGAGATGGTGGCTTTGTGTGTCTGAAATATTTATTAGTCATAGTATTTCTCCACTGACCCTACAAACCTAATGTCAGAGAATTTCTGAAGAGTCTGCGAAGAGACTTGTCTTATTTCAGTTATGAACTGATAATTAAGGAAGCAAAGAAGACTGTACCTACCCAGAGATTGCCTGCGGTCATGAATTAGGAGCAGAAAAGGTGGGGTAGTAACAGCTGGCATTTCAACATGTGCGCTTTGCTTTAACAGGAAACCACAAACTAATCTTTGAAGCCCAACACAGCATGAAACACATAGAATTACTTGTCAGGGTTAAGAAATTAAAGGCTTGCTTATGAAGAAGTGGCCCACTTGACCACCTCCTTGCAAACAAGTCCAGACTGAAGATATGCTGCCAGAAGCTGATCTTGATGTCTAAGAATATGAAGCAATAATATGAAATGGTGGAGTAGAAAGATAAGCTAGTTTGGGGTCTTCAAGAAACCATACAGTATGGGAATCCACCCAGACAAGTAATACTTTGTTTGCTCATTTCTAAAATGATACAGTTGAATTTCAAAGGTCCCTTCTATTTCTAAAAATTCCATGATTATTTCGTTTTACTTGCTTATTACATTGGAGAATTATCAGTAAGCCAGACCTGTCCTCTCTACTCACATGTTACTTAGTCTCACAAGCAGAGAGAGTAATGACCACTTCTACGTGTGATTCTGGGTATAATGACATGGAATCTCAAGTTCGCAAACTTTGCAGGAACTAAAGCATTTCCCGATATTACACTAGAAGACATTTATTTCATTGTAATTTGGAAAGTTCTTGCTAATATTCCCTTATTAAAAGGAAAATGACCCTGAAAGACCCTAATTCTTTAGCACTGATTTACAGCTTTCTGATACAGTCTTATGGGTTGGAGGAGAGGAAGTGGTTGAAGAAGAGTGTGAATCTGTTGCACTTTTTGGGCTCCAGTGCTGTGAGTTTTTATAGGAAAGGGAAAATGGGATTGGGGATCATTTGGGGAGTCATTGGCATACACATGAATTTTAACACCTAATTCTGGAAGTCACTTATGTCTCTGTTATGGAATGAATATTTGTGTCCCCTTTTGTATTCATGTGTTGATTCTCTAACTTTCAATGAATGTGATGATATTTGGAGACTGGGCTCTTGATAGATAACTGGGATTAGATGCAGTTATGGGGGGGCATTAGTGCCCTCTTAAGAGGAGACTGGAGAACAAGCTGTCTGAGCATGCACCAAGAGATGGCCATGTAAGCACATAGCAAGTAAGCTGCCATCCATGAGCCAGGAAGATAGTCCCCTCCAGAAACTAAACTCTGCCGGATTTTTTTTTAATACCTTTATTTTTATGTGGTGCTGAGGATCAAACCCAGTACCTTCCACATGCAAGGCAAGTACTCTACCACTGAGCTACAACCCCAGCCCTTCTGCTGGATTTTGACAGTAGACTTTTCAGCCTTCAGAACTGTAGAAAATAAATTTGTTATGTAAGCCACTCAGTCTATGGTATTTGTTATGGCAGCCTAGACTGACTTATGTAATCTCTTTTAACCATGTGGTCCACTTCCCTTTCTTGTTAGTCATGAGTTAATTTATTAAATTAGCTTGAGAGAAATGTCCCCAAATCAGCTGGCATTGGTGTATCCCTAAATGTTATTCCTCCCCCAGAGAATGTCAGGCTGGTCTTTGTTTTGGAGCAGATTGTTGAAGTTGACAACTTTTTGGATGATGTTGACTGCTTTGGTTTGATTCATTCAAATAAGTGGCTGCACTTCCTTCAGGAACATGTCTCTCTAAATCTATCCAACATGTGTAAGCAGGTTTACTAACTTGTTATAAATGGGAGCTGGAAAGCCGATTAATAATTTTTCAAAAAGTTTGTCAGCATTTTCTAACATGCCCCAGAGAAAAAAGAACAATGCAAAAACAAACAAATTAAAAATAAACCCATCCCACAGATTCAGTGATTACAACAGGATTTTGCTTATAAAGTTTTTTTTTTTTTTTTTTTAACATGGGATTGAACCCAGGTTATTCTAATACTGATACACCCTTAGTTCTTTTTCGCTTTTTGAGACAAAGTCTTGCTAAATTGCCCAGGCTAGCCTTGAACTTTTGATCCTTTTGCCTCAGCCTCTGGAGTCTCTGGGATTACAGGTGTGTGATACCATGCCTGACTGCTTATAATTTTTTTTTTGAGAGAGAGAATTTTAATATTTATTTTTTAGTTTCTTCGGCGGATGTTGTGTCTTTGTGCATGTTGCTGAGGATCGAATCTGGGCCACACTCATGCCAGGTGAGTGCGCTACTGCTTGAGCCACATCCCCAGCCCGCTTATAAAAATTTTGAAGAAAAATATCAGTGTGACTACTATATTTACAAAGCACTACATATGCCATGGGGAAACATAAATTCATTATTTTATGGGATATAAATACACTGTCAAGCTATAGAAAACTATATTTACTGCTTCTTCCACTACCTGCAAGGGTAATATTTGGCTATCCTTTAAAAGCGGGATTCTTTAATAAAGTGGAAATGTTAACTATTCAGTGATTACCCTGTTTGTTTTCTTTTTTTCAGAGTGTCCGAGGAGAGAGCTCCATGAATTGATTTTATTTTTAGTTCTTTTTAACAGTTTCATGAGGGGCATTCAGTCTCCCAACCTAGTACATCCTCTTACAGATTCTTTTCTGATTTTGTTTTAACTACTAACTACAGTTAAATCTTAAAAAGTGTCATCATTTCTGCACTTGATTTTTACACTCCTGTTGCCTGGAATCCTCAAAACATTATTTCCTTACAATCCTACAAGAACATTTGCCAGCTGACAAACTTATACCACTTCTATCTTCAAAACCACACAGTGGCTCCACTTCCCAGTAAGGTAAAATTCCTTTGTGACCAGAACAACATTGATAACCTGGTGTCACTCTTTCTTCCTTAGTCCCTTCAACCTTCATTCCCCTTTATCTAATCCCATCAACTCCTATTCTCCCATCCCCTTATTGTGTGTTAGTTTCTGCATATCAGAAAAAACATTCAGTCTTTGTTTTTTGGGGATTGGTTTATTTCACTTAGCATGATAATCTCCAGTTCCATCCATTTACAGGCAAATGCCATAATTTCTTTTTTTTTTTTTAAAGAGAGAGTGAGAGAATTTTTTAAAATATTTTCGGTGGACACAACATCTTTGTATGTGGTGCTGAGGATCGAACCCGGTCCGCACGCATGCCAGGAGAGCGCGCTATCGCTTGAGCCACATCCCCAGCCCAAATTTCATTCTTCTTATGGCTGAATACTATTTTATTGTGTATATGTACCACATTTTCTTTATCCATTCATCTGTAAGGGCACCTAGGTTGGTTTCAGAGCTTAGCTATTGTACCACCCCTTTTTATTACAAAGTTCTTCCTGTGAGCTTCTCTTCTTCCACTTTTACTGTGCATATCTTTAAAATTATATCTTCTTAAAAATAAAAACAAAGGGGAAAGCTAGAATGACTGCCAGGAGAAAGTGACAATTTTCCTTTTCCTCAGCCATCCCCAGCATGAGATAGAAAGTACTCAGTAAGTTATAGGATTTATTTGCTGGACCTATTGTGCCCACATTTTGAGACGGAGCTTTTAGGAAAAGTTTGGGAGATAGCTTAATGGTATTCCAAATGTTTTTGAGGCACATCCTATAAAAATATCCACTGAATTTTTAAAGTCTGCTGGGAGCCATTAGCCAAGTAGGTATGACAATTTCCTTGCCAGCGTACCCCATGTTGCTGACATGTTGCAGCGACATTGAATGTAGGTGACCTTGCTCAAGGACCAAGGCAGATTAGGGTGTTCCCGGTTTTAAGATAATCGTGTTTAAGGCGTTCCCAGTTTAGGTTCCAGGTTTAAGGTTTAAGATTATTCCTCCCGGGAATAGGGCGTATTCTGCTGCCTGAGTTCCCCTTGAGTTCTCACGGGATTCAGACAGTATATTTTGGAGATAGAAGCCCAGTGGAGGTGGATTTGGGCAGAGAACGTGAATTTGGGCAGAGAACATGGATTTCCCCAGAACGTGATTGTAGACGGCTGGTGTGAGTTTGGGAATAAAGAGTTGCTGTTTGAATCTACAAGCTGTGTGGTGGCTCGTGATTGTGTGCCCAGCCAGACTGCGGCATTTGTGCCCAGCCAGACTGCGGCAAAAGTCTAAGACCTAAAAGAGACCATATCTATTTAAATTTATTGATGGATCAGAATGTATTATTAGGGCTTGCTGTTTTGCACAATGATTGGGAAATTCCATGACATGATAATAAATAAGAAAAAAAGAGGAAGAATACAAAATAGCTGATAGCATCTTCCATAGAGAAATTCTATTTTTAAAAAATAAGCATTGCCTCACATAAACCCAAATTCTGCCACATCAATTTTTACTATAATTATTGTTGTTATTACAACAATTCACAGAAGTTATATGTTAAAACATCAACGATGTTCAAGATCTAGGATTGCAAGCAAAAGATAGCTTTCTAGTACCACCTTGTGGCTAACTTGTTAATATATATTTTTAAGTTGACTGCTATGGAGACAGATATACAGATAAGTAGATAAACATGCAGAGTATAGCAGAATATCCATTTTGATATGTATATCATTATATATGTATCAAATGATACAGCTGGAATTAATTTGACAATCACTTAAACCTTGAGTAGGGGGACGGATTTTATTCCATAGATTCAGATAGGGAAGGACTTAATTTGTCTGTAATTAACTTAATCTCATATAATTCAGGAGCCCCCTAGTAGCTTTGCCTATGAGTTGTTCTAGAAGAGTTACAAGGTGTCAAGGCATCAGGAAGTGTGAGAAGTAGTTCCTGATTCTTGGTTGTTATACAACATGGGGCACTGCTAAATTACTTGTTGCTTATTTCCAGCTACAGGACTTCTTCAAGTCTGGTGTATGTCTCTGGACCCCTCTTGGGCTCCTAGAATTCTCTGCTGCCTTACACTACATTAAGCCCCACCTGGCTAGACACATCATACGATTCATCTTCCCTGTGCTCTCTCTCTTGGCTCCACTTGGGAAAGCAGCTGTCTTTGTTTTCTGTTGATAATAAAGCAATACCACAAGCTGGTATCGGGTAAGTTATAAATAAAAGAGGTTTGTTTTTTTTTTTGTTCATGATTCTGGTCTAAAGTCAAGGGGTGGCATCTGGTTATAGCTTTCTTGCAGGCAGAGTCCTTAGGCAGTGTAGAGCATTATAAGAGGCAGGGAATGAGGGCACATGTATTTTCTTTTTCTCTCTTCTTAAAAAGCCACTAGCATTTAATCACAGAGGTACCACCCTGATGATTTTTATTTAATCCAAATCATCTCCCAAAGGCCCTGCCTCTAAACACCCTATTTGGATTAAGTTTCCATCCTCTTAATACCTTACAATCAAGATTAAACTTCAATATGTGTTTTGGTGGGAACAATCCGTGTTTAAATTATAGTAGAAGCACATTCTCATAGGGTTTCCCAAATAATCCAGGATTTTAATTTTGATCTCTATAATGAAAACAGGGATCAGGATTCTTTTTAGTGAGTCACTGACGTATTAGTATGTGACTTCTAGGCTGGGGATATAGCTCAGTGGTAGAGTGCCTGCCTAGCGTGCATGAGGCCCTGGGTTCAATCCCCAATACTGAAAAAAAAAAAGTGACTTTTTCCTCCTCCAAGTTCTAGGAAGCTGAAAGCAAGCCAAGACAATATTCCTTCCTAGAAATAATAGATTCTAAGTAAGCTACTTGAACAAGAGAGAAAGGGTGGAGAGATGGCAAGTGGGTGTGGTTAGGGGGCAAAGGGTGGAAAGAACTATCTGTAATAGCAGTAATAAAAGCATATTGGTCTTATTTTAATAGTATATCACTCTACTGTGCCAATTTTATAGGTGAGAGCCACCTGGAGTAGATTCCAGAGCACTGTGCTGTGTCATGCTGGTATGCCACACATTGTTTACAAGCATATAATCGTCCATGTCCCCAATCCTTGGGCAGTTGGATAGGAACCAAAAGAGTTGAAGTTAATTCTCTTGGCCCAGTCACTTCTGGCTAAGATCAGTCTTATTTCTATCCCAATATATTAGTCAGAAGAAGCTAACTTTGTATTAGTTATCTGTTGTTCTATGACAAACTGAACCTACACCTTATTACTCAAAGGGTAGCACTTTATTTGCTTGTGTATTCTGTGGGGAAAAAAGCTGGGCTATGTTTGGCTAGGAGGTTCTTTTCCTAAGATTGTTCAGGTCACTTATGTAGCTGTAGTGATGTGGCAGCTTGTTTGAGGCTTGACTCTCCAGTATGGCCTCTTTCACTGATCTAGCCTCTTTTACATGTCTAGCCATTGGTACCAAAGGCTGGACTGTATGTCTTCTGCAGTGAAACTTCTTTACTTGATGGAAGAAGAATTCTCACCAGCAAGAGAGGGTAAACTGTAATGCACAGACACAGTCTTAAGTAATTTTTGCTTATTTCCCAGTGGCCAAAGCAAGGTGCAGAACCAAAGGACAGATCGGGGTAGGAGGAAAAGTATACAAGGATGTGAATACAGGGAAATGCAATTCATCAGAGCCATTAAAGTGACCATCTACCATATTGTTATAATAAACACATTCAAACATTTCAGTGGTTTACCACAATCGTGGATTGTTTTTTACCCATGTCACAATTCAAAGCAGGTTGGTGAGGGGATTTCTACTACCACCATTCAAGAAACCACAACCCTTTTATCTAACTGCTCTACCATTCTCTAGAACTTATAGCAGACCAGAGAGGAAGACAATGGAGGATTGAAGGAAGATTTTAGAGACCAACCCTGGAAGTGGTATGTCAGTTTCAGCCACATTCCAATGACCAATAGTAAATGCAAAGGAATTGGGAAATATTATAATGCCCAGGAAGAAGAGGAGAAACTTACTTACTGGAAAACATAAATATCTTTGACACAGTTAATGATGCTAATAACCTACCCACATTTGTTCTGTGTTTTAGCTTTCTTTAGCCCTTACCTGTATAAAATAGACCTCCTCTGCCTAGCTCATTGGAACCCATTCTATTTTATGAAAAGAAGTGTTGACAATTCTAGAATCATAAAGTCAATTAAGATCTTTTTGTTGTTTTGGGGTGCTGGGAATCAAATCTGCAGCCTCATACACAGTGGACGAGTGTTCTACCCCTGACCTACATCCCCAGACCCGCAATTAAAATCTTTAAACAAAATTGTCATAATGTTGTCTTTTGACAATACCCTGACCACCAAATGTCAAATATTTTGTTCTCTTCTAACCACATAGAATATACATATAATCTCCCTGACATGCCCAAAGTTAGCATTTGTTGTTGACACACAGTTCTCTTTATCAGGTTTGTATGCTGTACCAAAGGTGAGATAACTTATATACTTTGTAAATATGTTCTATGTTTCTTTCCCTACCCTTCCACCACCCTATGTAAAGTGTTGGAGCAGTACTTGTATACTTGCCATAAAATGTTCCGTTTAGATAAAGGACAACTGCAAGACACACAGCACTTACTCACTGGTCTCTAGTGATCCTGACATGACGTACCCTTGGGCACACATTGAGAAGGCCACCTTCTAGGAAGACGGGAGAAGTTGTTTCATTTTTAATTCCTAATTCTGTTCTCCAGGTGGGACATCCTTGTATATTTTTCTTTATGTTCCCTGGCCCCACTCTCTGCAGGTTCTTACTTGTCCATGGTCCTCCTTAACCACATAAAGAATGGGAATGGGGAAGAATATCCTATTTATGGTTGTACAACTTTTAAGGTCTGCCTCTTGATGAAGCAAGCACTGAAAGGCAATAGCAAAGGTGGCTTTACTATTTAAACAATCCATCAAAAGCTTTGTTTGTTTGACTTCATGTTTCTTTGTAAATAAATACAAGTTCCTCAACATATTTACAGGCTTCTGACATTTATTTCCAATCAGTTTCATACACCAACACTACACTTGACGTTCATTCCTAAATATAATTCTCTAGCTTGATTTGTTTCTTTGTTCCTCACTCTGTGCCTCTTTTCCTTTATTTAAAGTCAGCTACCTTTTGGCTATCTGAAACAACAAGTGAGAAGACCAGAGCTTTCATCCGATCTTTTCAATAGAGTTGGGTCATTTGCTTATTGAGAAGTTTTACTGTGTTTGCTCCTTGAGTCTTTTAAAATATCATTTGTTCTACTGTTTAAAATTTAGTAGCAGTTAGTTTTCAAACTTGCAAGGATCTGTATTTCTAGACTCTCTAATCCTTTTTATTTCTGCAAATTCTTTTCTGAACTAATTTCTCTCATGTAATCATTTGCCAGATACAGACAATAACGACCAACACACACTTTTTATTTTGAAATAATTTTAGACTTGTAGGAGAATTACAAAAACAGTATAGGGAGTTTTTCTATACCCTTGTTTCAGCTTTCGCTAATACAAACTGTGTCACTACTGTGACCAAAATACATGACAAGAACGATTTCCAGGAGGTAAATTTTTATTAGAGCTCACTCTTTCAGAGGTTCAGTCCATGGTAAGTCAACTTGATTGCTCTGGGTCTGAGGTGAGGCAAAACATCATGGTGGAAGGACTCAGCAGAGGAAAGCCACTAAACTAGTGACAGCCAGAAAATAAAGAAGGGACCAGGGACAGATAGTCCAAGGCCACAACCTCAGTGATCTGCCTCCTACTGCCGCATCCCACCTGCCAACGGACACCACCCAATAGTCCCTCTGGCTACTGTGGTCAATGGATTACTGCAATAAAAGGTTCATCCACTGATGATGCTGGAGCCCTAATCATTTCCTAAAAGCTCTGTACCTAGTTGTATTAGAGACCACGTTTCCAACACATGAGCTTTGGGGAACATTCCAGATCCAAACAACACAAACCTCTTACCTAACTATCAATTACTGAGTTCAGAAAGCTAGTACAACTAATTTAAGTTTTGCCAGTTTTCCCACTAATGTCTTTATTCTGGCCCATGTTCCATTCCAGAAATTCTTGTTGTATTTGGTTTTCATGTTTTCTTAATCTCCTCCAATCTCTGAAAAGTACATGTTTTCATAATCTTGACAATTATGAACATTACTGGCTATTTTGTGGAATGTTTCTCACTTTGAATTTTTCTAATTTTTTTCATGATCAGATTGATATTTTGTATTTGTGGTGAGAATACCACAGAAATGATGTTATGCAATATATATGTAGGTAATGGTGTTGATAAACTGTATTATTGGTGATGTTAACTTGATCAATTGGTGACATAAGTTTCTTCATTGTTAAGTTACTATGTTCCCTTCATAATTAATGAATTATAGAGAAATATTCACAGAATATGCAAATATTTTGCTCACTATTTTTATTTAACATCTATAAATGATTCTTTCCTAACATAATTATGAATGTGTTGTTTCCTATGGTGATATTCTGTTTTTATCATCCTTTCTATATTTATTAAATAGAATATTTCTCTAAGGAAGAGCTTTCCTTTCTCCTATTATTCATTCATTCAGAAGAATGAATATAATAATAATAATTCTTATTAATATATTAATAATATTATGTTGTATATTATAAATAATAACTAATATTATTTATTAATATCACAATGGACTCATGGATATTTATTTTATTCTATGGGTTGTAAACCAACACTATAATTATTCATGCATTACTTAAATTATGCCAACTTTGATGCTTAGTAGAACCTGGAGGTTGATTCCTGTGTTCTTTTGACAAGTCTACATGCTCTTTTACACAATTTCCTTTTTTTTGACATCTGAAGATGTTTCAGGTTCATGTTATCTTTGTCCTATTCCAGCTCTGGATTCAATCTTTTTTCTAGAGGGCCTTGGTTCTCTTTAAGGGAAAGTAACACTAAGATTTGGGTACTAGGTGTACTCACTGATACCTTGTAATTGCTTTTAGGCTCACTCAGTATTTATACTCACAAATACATACTTACACATCTATTTTTAGTTCTATTTTTTTAGTATTGGGGCTTGAACCCAGGGCTTCACAGATGTCAGGCAAGTGTTCTACCACTGACCTACATTCCTAGCCCTATTTTTAATTCTCTCGTTCTTTCTCTTTCATTCATATATATACATATTTCCAAGAGTTGATACTGATACCACTGATTCGACTCCAACATTGCAGAGCTCATTCTCAACTAATTCCTTCTTCAACATCTAGCTGCAGACCAGAAAAGATAAAGAAACATACCATACATCACTTGTATCTACATTCTATTGAAGAACTCAGCCACATAGTTTTACAATAGGAGTAAAATGTGGGGAAATATGGGAGGAATGTGGTCTACTGTTGATCTCTGAAAGAAGAAAAACATGAAAATTTATAAGCATTAGTATTCTTTGTCATACCCAGTCTGTCATGCAAATATCACTTTCTATGTATACCATGAGATGAAAAGCTTGGGAAGCACTAATCTGGAAAGATTAAATGACTTGCTCAAATCGAGAAGCAGATAGATTTCTTCCAGTTAAATTATATTTTCTAGGATTAAACACCACTTCATTATTACTATTTGGAAATATTTTTGATATGCAAGTAATAAAGTCAGTGGAAAAATACCAAAATGGAACTGTAGTAAGTAGCTCTAAAACTTTCAATTTAGAACATAATTTTGATCTCAATCTCTAAGTCAAGTAAATATATGAGTGTTTTAATGTACATCTATTTCTTGGGTTTTTTTGTGTATATTTCAGTTCCCAAACTATCATTATTTGTAAGATATGACATCCTGTTAAGCATTGCAACACAGTTGACTGTGATTAACATAGTGGGCATTATAATAAACTCTTTCAGGATGAGTTGCTAATTTATATCTATGTAGGGATTATTATATAGACATTTTGCTGCAGTGAGATGATTGTTATCTATCTATGGCTTGCTCTCTTTATTGTTATCTATCTATGGTTTGCTCTCTTATAAAGTCTGTAATACATCTCTGGATATTAGGATAGTCCACTCTCAAAGCTAGTCACCTGTTTTTAGCAAGGGGCAGAATATAAGACCTAACTTTCCTTGTCCAGAACTCTTTCTAGGAGTCAATAAAAGATATCTGGAGTTTAAGGATTATGAGGAATGTATTCTGAGGGCAGAGATAACCAGTCTTAATTCTAGATTCTAAAACACCTATTGTGTGCTGACAAAACAGTGACAAACACTATAAACAAGGTTTCTGATTATAAGAAGTTTATATCCTAGTGAGAAGAGCAAATAAAATATTTTCAAAAAGTGGCAAATGAAAACAGATTGATGTGAGAGAGCATGCCTAGGCAAGGGATGGAATTCTGCTTTAGATGATGATAAGTTTTCAAAGGAAGATAGCCTTATGCAGGAGAAAATTATCCAAGTGCAAAGTTCTCCAGATGGTAAGGAGCTTTGTGTGAGAAAAGAGAGAGAGAGAGAGAGAAAGAGAGAAAGAGAAGTGCATCTGAACACGATACATTATCATGATGGTGAGGGCAGCCATAAAGTGTCTTGAGGTCATGGTACAAATTTAAGGTTTGTTCTAATTGTAGTGCAGAACAATTCAAAGTCTTTATATTGGGGTGTGATGCTATTTGCCTTATATTTTAAAAAAGATTAGTCTGGTTGCTGTCTGGAGGATAATCAGAGGAAGATCAGAGTGGCAGGGATTAAATTTATGTTAGTGGGATTGCAAATCAGTGTAAATTCTCATAACCTTCCCTCACTACCCCCAGACTAAAGGGTCCTACCTCCATATTCCATCATACCCAAAATATGAAATCAATAAATAGTTATAGTATTTATAACTATGACTTAATCATTAACTTGTTTTTTGTCTGTCACCCCATTTAAGGTTGTGAAATAAAATATAGACTCTCAGTTAAATACGAATTTCGGGTAAAGGATAATTTTTTTCCACTATGTGTTTCCAAATATTGCATAGGAAAGATGGATACTAAAACATTATTCTTTGTTCACGGGAAATTCAAATCACTCTATTGTCTGTATTTTTATTTGCTTCATCTGGCAGCCTACTCCCCCTAGAATATAAACCCCATGAGGGCGGGAACCTTTGTCTATTTCCTAATGCACATGGAGAGTGTAGCATACTGCTGGGCAGTAGGAAGCTGTTCTGAAGGAAGGAGCCAAGGATTAAGCCAACTAATAAGTAATTGAGTAAAAGGATGAACGAGAACACCTCCGCGGGCGGCGAGAGGAAACCTCACCATCACCTCGGTGGGAGTTTCAGTCTGCACAGCTGCCGCCTAGCGGGACGGCTGACGTGCTGAGGTCACGGGCTGCGGCGGGCCTGGTGACGTCATCACGCTCGCGCACTCCGCCGCTCCGGGGCTTTAGTGGCGCCGGCGCTTTTTGGCTTGTTGTGGTGAATGCTAGCTTTCCGGCGACTCTGACCCAAGAGCGGCTGCCGGCTGAGACGTCGGGCTCCCGCAGTTGCCCCTGAGGCCCACATTCCCTGTCGTTGGCTGTCAGCAGCAGGCCTGGCCGCTCCCGCGCGGGGAGAACATCTCCTCAGGGCCATGTCCAGGCCGAGCAGCATCTCCCCGCGGCCGCCGGCTCCGGGCGGTGGCGGCGGCGCCGGTGGGACTGGAGGCGGAGGGGGAGGCCCCGCTCCTTGTGGCCCTGGGGGCGGCGGCCGGGCCAAGGGCCTGAAGGACATTCGTATCGACGAGGAGGTGAAGATCGCAGTCAATATCGCTCTGGAGCGCTTCCGATACGGGGACCAGAGAGGTGCGGTTCCAGACAGGGACCCCGCAGGCCGACGGCCCTTCGCCCCCGGCCAGCAAACTGGATCCCCTGAGTGATGGGGCTGCCCCAGAACAGGAGGGGAGACCGGGGCCGCCCACCTGGCAGCCCTACGAGGCTCAGCCCGGGTTGGAGCGCGGTGGTGCCCCTACGGTGGGAAGTGAAGAACCGCAAGCTGCCGTGCGGGTCCGCTGGGTTACTGACCAGCACTTGCCTGGCATCAGAAGGCGGGAAGGTCAAGTTGCTCCCAAGCGGGAAGTTTTTCTTTTTCCAGGACTTTGAGCAGCCTTGGGCAGCTAGGGCAGCGTTTTTTGGGTATTGGTAAGCCTCTACACTTACGTTATTTAAAAGCAGGCTTAGCCTTAACTAGTTAACATTTAAGCTACAAAAGAAGGAAGTCAAACAGATAAGTAAATGCACTTGCAAAATGTTTAAATCTTAGTAACATCATGCTAAACACTTTGACAAATTAAACTTCTCTTGGCCTACGAAGCTATTCCACACCTTAGAAGACTCTGTCTTGGGTCCTATAATTCAGGACCAGCAGCTCACCTGTGGTGTCTGTACAGCATCATTGAATGCTCCCTCCGTTTTGCTGACTTAAATAGAAGACTTTTTAGTTTCAGTCCAAACTGGGTGACCTGGAAGAGTAGTTTTGAACTTCTACTAAAACAGACGTAAAGTATCAGCACTATGTAACAATAAATCTCATCCAAAATAATGGAATATAAATTCGGTAT
This sequence comes from Marmota flaviventris, assembly GCF_047511675.1. Lineage (NCBI taxonomy): Eukaryota > Metazoa > Chordata > Mammalia > Rodentia > Sciuridae > Marmota > Marmota flaviventris. The sequence goes on from NC_092502.1 coordinate 43,598,897, forward strand.
AGTTTTGAAAGCAAAGACAGTGGAGTTTCATGTTGAGAACTAATGCTTGCATATTCTCATTGTTGAAGGAAATAAACATTTTGTTAATTAAGCAAGTAAGGACTATGTAAAAATACTAAATTATGTTCATCAGTCATTATATCAGCTCAAGATTCCAGCAGTCTTTGGTAAGCATCAGAGTCCTTTATCATATTTAGGTTCATTACATGGTTCAAAAAAATTAATATCAGAATTCTGGTAAGCATTCAGTGGTTATTGAATTCTTACTTTTCACAAAATATAATTTGACTATATGCTTATGTGTTTTTTGTAATTTGCATTTTTATATATTACTTGAAAGAGAAAGAAAATTGTTCATCCACAAATGGTACTACTTTTTTTTTTTTTATGTAGAAATGGAATTTCCTTCTTCACTGACCAGTACTGAAAGAGCCTTTATTCATCGGTTGAGTCAATCTCTTGGTTTAGTTTCTAAAAGTAAAGGGTAAGCTGATAGTTTTTCTTATTTTAAAACAGATTATTTATCAAAAAAAGGGATAAATATGTCATGGTACTTAACCACTGAACCACATCCCACCCCTTTTATTGTTTTAATTTTTAAAAAATTTGAAATAAATTTTTTTAATTGTAGGTGGACACAGTACCTTTATTTTATGTATTTATTTTTATGTGGTGCTGAGGATTGAACCTAGTGCCCCACACGTGCTATGCAAGTGCTCTGCCACTGAGGTACAACCCCACCCCAAGTTGCATAGGGTCTCACTAATTGCCAAGGCTGGTCTTGAGCTGGTGATCCTCCTGCTTCAGCCTCTGGAGTCTCTGAGATTACAAACCTGTGCTACTGTGCTCGTCTGGTAGCCTTTCTTTCAAAATGAAGACGTGATGGATTTTGTTTTCCATCTCTTCCTAACAAGTTGAATGTACTTTGGTTTTAGTTTTAATAGTTGCTCATCTTTTAGTGAAGATAGTCTTCTTGTAGTAATACCCCCATTTTGTGATATTTAGTATATCTTCTACTAAAGTTTTCTTTGAAAGTCAGGTTTCACATGCCAAAAATTCCATCTCGTCTTTGTTTAATTTTTTTTCCTCAACTGAAATCATTGTGTTTTGGTCCTAAGAGAATACTTTTCTGAGTCTGTGACTTGTTTATAACCAAAGCAAAATCTTTTCCTCTTTTAATTAATGCAAGTTAGACAAAATGAAGTTTACAAAATTAATGGTTAAAAACTTGTGGAATGAAAAAATACTAAGTTATGTGAAAGTAGATTTTCCACGTATGTGGTTCTTATCCCATGACTGTTACAGTCACTACTTAATAGGTACTGAAGTAATCTACTCACCTTGACCAGAAGGGTATACCTCTTTTCAGTTTTACCCTTTCATCTTATAAGGGTTCAAAGTAGTAATGTCTCTTGAGGAATTTTTTGACACCATTAAAAAGAAACCCTGCTATATTCAGTGATAATAACAGCAGCTAACACTGAAGTGCTCTTATGCAACAGTCACTGTGCTAGATGCTTTAAATGGATTATCACTTAATTCTCTCAATAGTTTAATAAGATAGGTTCTTTTATTAATATCTGGTACCTATATAACAGGTGAGGCCATGAAAGCTTAGAGGTGGTAAGTGATTTTCTTAAAATCACATAGCTAATAAGTGGCAGAGCCAGAATTTGAACAGTTAATGTGTAACTAAAATAATTATTTTTTTGTGGGGGAGGGTACTGGGAGTTGAATTCAGAGCACTTGCCTAGAATACACAGGGTCCTATCTCTAATCTGTATCACCACCCCTTTTTAAATTTTGTTTTGAGGTAGGTTCTTGCTGAGTTTGCCCAGATTGGCCTTGAAGTTGTGATCTACCTGCCTCAGCCTTCTGAGTAGCTGGATTACAGGTGTATGCCTTGCTTAGTTAATACATTTTGATGTTCATTGTGAGTTTATAGCAATGTTCTGGGTGCTCCAAGAAGTTAGGTCAAAAATAATGTGTGGGAGGTCTCATTTTCCAGGTACTTATAGTCCAATAAGGCCATACTAAGAACAAATTTACTACAAACTGTGGATATAGCATGAAAGCAGCTGTATTCATTTTAGTGGCAAAGTTATTTGGTTGGTTATTAAACTATTAAGTTTCTAATTAGTCATAAAAAAGTCCATATTTTTTTTTTAAAGAGAGAGTGAGAGAGAGAGAATTTTAATATTTATTTTTTAGTATTTGGCGGACACAACATCTTTCTTTGTATGTGGTGCTGAGGATCGAACCCGGGCCGCACGCATACCAGGCGAGCGCGCTACGGCTTGAGCCACATCCCCAGCCCAAAAAAGTCCATATTAATATATTAAAGTTTAATATGTTAAACTTTAATAAATTTGTAATTCTATATTACTTACAGTATTGGGGTGAAAATGATTTAGATCTTTTATCTCCCTGCTTAAGGGAAGTATAAATATAGGGTATAAGAAATTAAGTATTTATATTTAGTAGGCATCTAATGAATGTCTTGTTTTTTTTAGAGGCATTAACTCCTTGATGGCTGTCATCTTTTTTTAATCTTTTTTTTTAGATGTTGATGGACAGTTATTCATTTATTTATATGCAGTGCTGAGAATTGAACCCAGTGCCTCACACATGCTAAGCAAGCACTCCATTACTGAGCCACAATCCCAGGCCTGGCTGTCATCTTTTTAAGTAGTCATTTCTTTGGCTTGTTAGATAATTTTTTTTCTTTCTTTCTTTCTTTTTTTTTGTGCTGGGCATCAAACCCAGGGTAGTATATGTGAAATAATCTACCACTGAGCTATACCCCCAGCCTCTTTTAGATGATCTTTTAAATTGTTTTCAGATTTGGAAAGTGGAGAATATTAAGGCATATGGCTGTTTATGTTAAATGCTTAATAACATGTTTAGTAAACTGATAAATGGATTAATAAAAAAATTGTATCAAATTTGATTGGTTATAGCATCATTTTTCTTTTTTTGGTGGTGCTGATGGGATACTAGGGATTGAACCCAGGGCCTTGTATATGCTGTTTGTGCTCTACCATTGAGCTAAGTTCTCAACTCCCATCATTTTTCTTCCAAAGGAAGAAGCCATTGAAATGCCACAACTTCACTATAACATGCATTGGTTATTTTTACACTTTGAAATTACAGATAAGAAATTCTTATCTATAATATTATTACATTAGTTTTAGTTAATTTTTATTTTTAATTGACTAATAATATATTTATAGAATACATTGTGATGTTTTGATACATGTATACATTGTAGAAATCAGGGTAATTTAGCATATATATTACCTTAAATATTTATCATTTCTTGGTGGTGAAAATTGTGTGTGTGTGTGTGTGAGAACTTTAAAAAATTCTCTCATAGCTATTTTGAAATGTGCCTTATTGTTAACTATAGTCATTATACTGTGAAGTAGAACACCAGAACTTATTCTTCTTATTTAACTATAACTTTGGACCTGTTGACCAAAGTCTCCCCTTTTGCCATCCCCATTGAGCATTTGCTTTTATGCTTAAAAACTGCATGTGGGGGTTGCATTTTGTTATTTAAAAAATTCTAACTGGCCATGGTGGTGTACTTCCGTAATCCCAGAGGCATGGAAGGTTGAGGCAGGAGGATCGCAAGTTCAAAGCCAGCCTCAGCAACTTAGTGAGGCCCTAAGCAACTTAGTGAGACCCTTTCTCAAAGTAAGAAAATAAAAAAAGGGCTAGGGGATGTGGCTCAGTAGTTAAGTGTCCTTGGGCTCAATCCCTGGCACAAAAAACCCAAAAATCTTGTGAAGTTATTTATGTAGCATTATTTTCTGTGGCTAGTTTCTAGTTAATTTTTCTTTAGAAAGGAGGTTTTTATGTTTTTCATCAAAACATAGTATCAATAGCCTTGGAATGAATACCTGATAAAATTTTAGTGTTTCAGTTAATGTAGCAGTACGTAATCTCTACTATACTGAATATTTCATTCAATGATGAGGTGAATATTTTACCAAAAATTTCATTGATCCTTTTGTGATACTGTCACTGTGATGCTGAATGTGGTAGGAACAAGCACTAATAGCCACAGGTGGACTCTTTTATTAAACATAGAAACTGTCAACTTTATGCTGTGTTTCTGCCCTACCATCTGTGCTAAATCTGAATTCAATACATTTTAAATGGTAATGGCTATGTCATTGCACCTGCTTAATGTGAATTGTTTTTATAAATAAAAGCTGTTAGGCAACCTATATTAGGAAGGTTTCATTTTGACTATTAATTTGATTGTAGGATTGTTGAAGAAGGAGAGTATATTTTACTCAACATTGTAATTCTAGTTTCTACCACAGTGCCTGGCCTAAAGTAGGTGCTCAATTAATGTATGATGATAGAAACCATATATTTAGTATTTAGTAAGGAATCGTCAGAAATTTAAAATTGTTGTAAAATAAAAGCCTCATTTAGAAGCCTTATATAGGTAAAACTGTATAGGTCAGTTTCCAGTTTAATATCGTTTTTATAATGAAGCTATTGATTACAAAATTTAAATCTAATTAGAATCATAAAAATTATCAAAGTAAGTAATAGTTGTTGTATTTATGACTCTGTTGCTTTTTTCTATAATATGCTGGTGATGTTAATAAATGGTAAAGCATTTTGTAAAATATATTGGGTGACTTTTTTTTAAAATTTAGGAAATCAGCCAGATGTGGTGGCACATCCACCTGTAATCTCAGCAACTTGGGAGGTTGAGGTAGAAGAATGGGAAGTTCAAGGCCAACCTCAGCAATTTAGTGAGATCCCTTCTCAAAATTAAAAAAAAAAAAAAAGGGAGTTGGGATGTAGCTCAATGGTAAAACGCCCCTGGGTTCAATCACCATTACCAAAAAAAATAAAAAAATAAAAATAAATAAAAATTTTCTCTGATAATTATATAATAACTTTCATTTATGTTAGAGCCCATGCTGAAGGTGGAACATAGTAAAACCTCCTGACATGATTACTTTTACACTATGGAAATTACAGATATTTTTATCTGTAACTATTATGTTTACTTTTAGTGAAATGTACTTGACAGTATATCATTTTAATCACATAATATTCCTTTGAAATAGATATTATAATCTTAGACTTGAGCCATTAAATAATTTTCTTATGGCGCCACAGCCAGTAAGTGGTAGAACTGGGATTCAAACCCATGTCTTGTGAGCCTTCAGGGCCTGAGCTCTCAGTACAATTAGTGCCAGATAATAGCCTTGTGTTATTAAATCATTCAGAACACTTGAGGATTTCCTGTGTGTATAGCATTTAACCTAGTGTTTTTGGAGCTACAGAAGTATAAAAGACATGGTCAGTTCTGTACTAGATATAAAGAAACAAATGAATTTCCAGGAAATAACTTGAATAGTTATAGATCATCATTACCTTTTAATTAAAGAGCCTGAAGCTTTGAAAAATCTGTTCTATTAAGAAAAAATGTATCTGAAATAGTTACCAGAAATTCTGTTTTATGAATTTTTGGTTCAGCCACTAAAACTGGCACTTTTAACAGGTTTTCATGGGAGTGTGACATTACCAACATACTGTGGAAGCATTCAAATGGGACACATTAATCTGAACAGTCAGCCATAGCTTCTTCATTGTCACTTTTAGGTTCTTTTGTTTAGAACCCCACCCCAACCCCACCCCGCTCTATATGCTTCACAGCATGTATTAACTGGTGATGTTTAAGTCTACCATAAAGTCTGCTAAAGACTAATTTTCAACACTTCTGGATAAGTAAGCCTCCCCCCCCCCTTTTTTTTGCTGATTTCAAATTAAATTTGCCACATTTTGAAATTTTAATTGAAAATAGTCTTGTGGCCATTTTAGCCCTAAATTTCTCTTTATTGCATTTTGGGAGGATGTTTAGCATTTTATCCCAAAAGTGTTTTGATTTTTTAAAATTGTTTTGCTTGAGAAAAGTAGGCATACATGATATGTGAACTAGTTGACTGTATGTAGTAAACAAATGATTTTTATTAATATTCAGAAAGGGAGCAAATAGATATCTAACTGTGAAGAAGAAAGATGGATCAGAAACAGCTCATGCAATGATGACCTGTAATTTGACTCATAATACAAAGCATGCTATTAGGAGCCTAATTCAGAGATTTCCTGTTACCAATAAAGAGCGAACTGAACTTCTGCCTAAAACAGAAAGAGGAAATGTGTTTGCAGTTGAAGCTGGTATGTATTTTCTGGTGAGCTTCCTTGTTTACCCTGTTATTTGATGACTATTCTTTTTCCATTTAGATTTATTTTTAAAAACTTATAAGAAATAAGTTTTCTCAGTTTGAATAGTTTGTTAGAAATGATTAAGAGTTGTGAAAATTTGGGAACAAAATGCAGTTTTAAGGCTTGTCATGGAGTTGAACCAAGTTTTTTTTTTTTTTTTTTAAGCATTATAGCAATAGCTAACATTTACTGAGCACATATTGTATGCTAGGCAGTATACTAACCCATTATAAAAGGCCTCATGGCAACCTTTGCCCTATGAAGAGTTAAATGATTTGTTTAAAGTCATTCAACCAGCCAGCAAACTAAACAGGGATATATATACTGCCTTGATGCATTAATGAATAAAATTTTGAAATGGGGCTTTAGTATCTGTTAATGGATTGGTAGACTCTTTAGTTCATTAAATGGCTCCAGTGTAGAAAAATTATTATTTTGGTTAGAAAATGAAGTTGTAATTTTACTATTTGGAAAAATAACTCCCAAAGTGAGACATTTATTTTATTACCTATAGTGACAGATTTGCATAATTATCGCTGTCTTTTGGAGCAGGTCTGCAGCAAATATATGGTCTTCAATATCAAATAACTTGTTTTAAATATAGGCAGACAAAACTTATTTGGAACTACATGGAGAATATAAAACATATCTTTTTTATTCCTTCTTATGTTAAATGTGGATATTGCTAAAAGGCTCAACTAGGAAATTTGTGAAGCATTCCAACCTTGTATTTACACATGTAATCCTGTTTCTCATTTAATCATACATGTATAACTTTAGAATATATAGGTTATTTTCTTTTTCTGTAATATGTTTTCATATTGTATGTCACAATTCTTATAAATATAATGCACATTCTTTCCTACTATAAAAATTTAATTTTCTGTGATACTACTGATGGAAACTTATGGTAAACCTGAAAATAATTTAGATTATCAAAATTGTGTTTTTAATGATTATTAAAGAATCAATTTTTATTCATCTATGTTGGTACTGAAATTTGTAGTATATTCTATAGTAAGTATAGGAGAAAAACATGAAGCATTGAACACTTCTTTTTCAATGTTGATTATAATTTTTTTGTTTTTCCATTCATTTTCAAAGAAAACCGGGAAATGAGTAAAACAAGTGGGCGACTCAACAATGGCATACCTCAAGTTCCAGTGAAAAGAGGAGAATCTGAATTTGACTCATTCAGGCAGTCTTTGCCAGTGTTTGAGAAACAAGAAGAAATTGTAAAAATAATTAAGGAAAATAAAGTAGTTTTGATTGTAGGAGAAACTGGGTCTGGAAAGACCACACAGGTTTGTTTCTCTATCCCATGTTGTAGTTTTATATCAAGTTTATTCTACTTGTGTTTATAAACAGAAAAATAGAATTATGGTTATTATACTAGTGGTTATTTCAGAAATATTACTGGGAGTACATTTTGAGAATTTGTAGAAAGGAAATATTATAAATTATTTATTTTATAACTATAGAGTAGTTTATCTTAAATCTAAAATAGAGGTGAAAATGCAGATTAGTATTATGGAAGAAACATGGGCTCAGATCTGGAGTTCAAATTTCAGTTCCTCACTTATTTGATGTGAAGTTTTAGGCTAGTTTTATAATCTCTGTGAGGTAGAGTCTTCACTTATAAAATGAGACTGCTACTTTTTTAAGGGTAAGATTTAGAGAAGCTATTTCTATAAAGCACTTGGCATACATGGCGTTTTGTACATAGCAGCTAAAGTAAAAGCAATAAAAAATTAATATAGTTTGAGGAATAGAATTAATAGGAATATGTTTGACTTGGATGTTTAGAATCAAAGCATATCTTTGCTATGAAGTTCCACTCACATGATAAAAACTGGAAAGTAAATATGGTGCAACACAACCATCTCTTGCTTACATTCTTTTAAGTTTCAGCATTTTGTGATGGGTATTAAAATTATCTTGCTATTGATTGAGGTTCATATAAAAGTAACATTTCTTTCATAGACAAAATTTAGTTTCGACAATTAAGATTTTTAAAAAATATTTTTAGTTGTAGATGGACGCAGTACCTTTATTTATTTATATGTGGTGCTGAGGATCAAACCCATTCACACGTGCTAGGCAAGCACTCTACCACTGAGCTATAACCCCAGCCCAACATTTCTTATAGTTATATTGGTTGGCTTAATAAGTAGTCAGTTTGTAAGGAAGAAAGGTTTATTTAGTTAATGGAACCTGGGAAGTCCAAGAACATGGCACTGGTCACTGGTGATGGTTTTCAGAATCATAATGTGGTAGAGGGCATCCCTTGGCTAAACAAAGCATATATGCTAACTTGGATTTCTGTTCTTATTAAGTTGGTAATGCTGTCATGGCAGCCCTACCTGCTTTACCTCATCTGATCCTCATCAGAAAGACCTCACCTGAACACCATTAATATAAGAATTTGGATATTAAGTTTTGAACTCACAAACTTTTGGGAGACACATTCAAACCATAACAGAGAAGTTGACTATATCTAAAAACTTTTTTAGTTATTTATTTGTAGGACTTAGTCATTTAAACCTTAAAATGAGCTAAATAATTCATTTTTGTCTGAAGACAAAATATGTTTTTTCTTCAATATAAGTCCTTGTATGACTTAGTGAAATTCCATAGAGTCACTTTGAAGAATCTCTTTGAATGTCTGATTGATTTGTAATTCCCCTTATTAATATTTGTTTTACAAAACTCAAACATTATGGAAAATATTACAGAGAAAATGAAAAATAGAATTATAATTTTCCCATCACGCTTTCTACCTGTTGTGAGAAACTTTGGATACATTTCAGTTTTTCTTTGGGGAAAGAAGTGGGGGATAATGTATGTTTTGTTTTTTATCTCTCTCAGCACTGATTTATTTTATATTTAAAAAACCCCAAAGGTCTCTTTATAAGCATTGATATGTGATGATGTTTTTTAAAAACAAACATGGGATAATGACATGTTACTTTTTTCATCTCAGAAACTGGAGGTTTTCCATGTTACTACCTAGAGATATACTTCATTTTAAAAACACCTACGTATAGTATTCCTGAATATTTTTATAATGATAAAAAACAATGATTAAAAAAATGTTTATGGTATGCTGAGTTTTTACAAGAGCTGTCTTAGTTCAGCCTTTCAATAAGTTCAAAGTATGTAGATTTATTTAATTATCTTTTTAGAGATAAGGAATAAAAGCTAGAATTTATGGATATTAAGCTGCCATGGTTAATATAACTAGGAAATAGAGCAGGAATTTTGGTATTATGTGTTGTATTTACTTTCTTATGTTGTATCATAATGTTTCTTTGCTTATTTGTGGAAGTTTCAATGAGATAAATTCCTAGAATTGCAAATACCAGATTAAGAATACCGTATTAAAAATTTTAATAGTTAGATTAACTAGTTATTGTGTAATAACTCTGAAAAGAATTAGCATTAAAACAGTATTGACAGTATTGAAAGTTTTGAATTTATTTTTAGAACACTTTATATATTAAGTATATATGCCTGTTGTCTGTTAAACATGTTAATTTCTCAGAATTTTAAATTTGATTTTAGTTTTACTTATGGTATCTTTGCTTATGTTATACAATATGTATGAAAAGATATTATATTTCACTTATAGTTGAAGAAATAAAAATCAATGTTTATCATATTGGCAATCTAAAATTTTTATTTAATAAAATCTGTCAATCTTTAAGACTTTGAACCATGCTAAAGGAGGAATTTTCTTACCATCAAATTAAAAAACATTTCCTATAAATATTTTATGCTCATATTGTCATTTGAAAAATTCACTAGGAATTTATTGTATCATATCAGGTAGAAATTTTTTTGTCAATGTCTAGATGTATTCAAATATAACCTTTGTCTGATAACCTATTCTCTTCCCCTATAAAATGTAGTTTTTGATCAAATATTAAGTTTCTGTGTACTTGGGTCTATTTCTGGAATTTTTGTTATATATCTCTAATTTCATTATCTATTCCTGCACCAAGAGTCTGCTTTTTTATTTTTTGTTGTTTACAGTATATAGCAAAACACTTCTCTTCATTATCTTCTACTTTTTTGAGTGGTTTCTATAGAATTTGAAATATACATTTACAACTAATCCAAGTTCAGTTTCAAATAATACCACTTCACAGTGTGAATAACTTAAATAGCAAATTAGTTCTAATTCCTTTGTACTATCAATTGTATTGTCACTGTCACTCATTTCACTTGTATATAAGCATACACATATATATATAGAAACACAAGATTAAACATATGTATATACATATATATAAACATACATAATCAAATACATTTTGTTGCTATTATTTTCCATTAGGTCAATAATGAAAAATTATAGTTATTATAAGGGAAAATTATAATTATTTTACCTTCACTTTTCATTCTTTGCTGTTCTTCCTTTCTTTATGAAGATCTGAGTGTCTGCCCTATATTATTTTCTATATCTTTAAAGAACTTAAAAAAATACATTTCTTTCAAGGCATGTTTACTGGCAACAAATTCTCTCAATTTTTGTTCACCTAACAAACTCATTATTACTTCTTTTGAAGGAAATTTTGTAACATAGAATTCTAGGTTGGTTGACTGTTTTCTCTCAACATTTAATTTTAGTCTGCTCTTTTCTTGCTTGCATGGTGTCTATTGAGAAGTCAGATGTAATTCTTATTTTTGCCTCAAGTATTTTTTTTCCAGTTTTCTGTCAGAAGTTTTTCTTTTATCTTGAATTTCTGTAGTTTGAAAATGATATATTTATCTTTTCTTTAAAAATATTTTTGACAGTTCTTTTACATTTATGCTTCTAGATGAATAAGTAAAGTTCATCCTAGAGGCTAATAAGGTTTATATGAAAAGATCTTTCCTACTCATACTTGAAGAATAAAAACCAAAATATATTTATCATTGGCAGAAATTTTAAAAATTGATGATATTCTGTATTTGCATATTGGAAAATAGCCTTTTTGCTTTGTTGGTAGGAGTATCAATTGTTTTGGAGAACAATTTGATAGTTTTTCTATTGAGGTTATGAATGTACACACTTTGAAATCTTTATTTCCAGTAATTTATAATACATAAATCTACGTAAGTATATGAGAATAGATTTAACTGCAGCATTGTTTTTAATAGCAAGCTATAACACCATTAACAGGTTAAAAAACTGAAAATTACTTAATGTGTAGTCATATTTGTTAAATTATAGCACATCCATAAGATGGAATGTGTAGCTGTTAAAATGCATTAGGTATATCTGATAGGTGAAAAGAAAATGCAAATTTAAACATTAAATACAGTAATCACTTTCAATAAAAAATGTTTGTATACATAAACATCCTGAATTTTGTGAATTATTTTTCTTGAAATAGTTCATGAGAAACTATAAGTAGTTTATAGAGAGCATTATGGCTATGGCTGGGTAAAACTTACTTTTCATTTCAAATCTTTATGACCTGCTTGAATTTTATTCTTAGAAAAGTATTTGCAGCCCTGGGATTATAGGCTATTTGTCTTCTTTATGCTTTTCACTATTTAAAAAAGCACAGTGGAATTTAGATTATTATTTCACTGATTCTTAGAATGATTTTGGGGACAGCTAAAGTTTTTCCAATAGTGATTATTCCCATCTACGAATATAATGTATTTCTTTACATATTCCGGTCTTTTATTTTTCAACAGCATTATATTGTCTTCATATAATCCTTAAATATTTTTGATAAATTTAATTTAAAATATTTTAATTTTAATATCTAACAAGAACAAGATCTTGCCAGGCATGGTGGCCCACGCCAGTAATCCCAGCAGCCCAGGAGGCTGAGGCAGGAGGATCACGAGTTCAAAGTTAGCCTCGGCAAAAAGCAAGGCGCTAAGCAACTCAGTGAGACCCTGTCTCTGTGTCAAGAGCTTTGTAATGTTTTGAACAACCAATAAAAGAGTACAGTTCAATCTCAAAAAAAAAAGAAAGAGGGCTGGGGGTATTATTCAGTGGTCGAGTGCCCCTGAATTAAAACAGAAACAAAAACAAGAATAAGATCTTTTAAATTATATTTTCTTTTTAAAAAAGTTTTCAATGGATCCAATACTTTTATTTTGTTTATTTTTTATTATTTAGCTTTTTTTTCTTTTATTATGTTGTGCTTGGGATCAAATCCAGTGCCTCACATGTGCTAAGCTAGCACTCTACCACTGAGCCACAATCTCAGCCCAAATTATATTTTTAATTATTACCAGTTACATGAAAACTGTTGATTTTATGATTATTTTATTTGAACATGTTATTGAACTTTTAGTTCTATTGGTGTTTCAGTTGGTTTATTTGGATTTTCAGGGTATGCAAAATACATATCATAGTATTTTAAAATTTTCATTTCAGATTCCTCAGTTCCTTTTAGATGATTGCTTTAAAAATGGTATCCCCTGCCGTATATTTTGTACTCAACCAAGACGATTAGCAGCTATTGCTGTGGCAGAAAGAGTTGCTGCAGAGAGAAGGGAAAGGATTGGTCAAACAATTGGTTATCAGATCCGATTAGAAAGCAGGTAAAGACAGTTCTTGTATCTTCTTTAATGTTTAGAAAAGACTAAATGTATATATTTCACTAAAAATAGAGAACGTGTTTGTTGAAAAGTTAGTAAGTTTATACTAGGATATCAAAGGCATGCCTAAACTTAGTGAGGTTTTGAATAGTTTAAAAAAAAGAGTTTATGGATTACAGATACAAATCTCATTTCATAGATTCATAATCTATTGCCAAGTTTTTTCACCTCTCTGAACCTCAATTTTCTCTATAAAAAAGGCTAATAAAGGTCTGTAAAGCACAGCTTTGATGTAAAGTTTATAGTAAGCTCTCATTGAATGTTAATGACTCTGTTTTAATGTCATTAGTATTGGTTGAGTATTCCTTATTCTAAATAGTTGGGAACAGAAGTATATCAGATTTTGGAGGTTTCTGAATTTTGGAGTATTTGTATAAACTGTACTAGTTGAATATCCTTAGCCCATATGCTCTGAAATCCAAAACTTTTGAGCACTTTGAATTTTGGATTTTTGAATTAAGGATGCTCAACCTCCAGTAGAGCTAATAATACTTTCTTTACAAAGAAGTACCATTTCTTTGTTTTCAGTAGAGATTAAAAAGGTTGATTTCATTTGTGATGCAGTTTTTTTCTCCAAGCAAAAAGTTTTTAAGTTTTTTTTTAAAAAACTTGTTTAACAAGGTGCTTAGTTAATAGAAAACTGTTAGTAATAATACATTTGTGAGCTTCTTAGACATAAAATATGTATTTCTTATAACTTTGCTAATAAGCTGTACTTATCAGTATACTATTATTTTAGCAATACTGAGTAAAGTACATATAAGGTCATCATTTAACATAACTGTTTTAATTACGTACAAGATTTGTAATTATGTACTTTATTTTTATTTCATAAAAAGGGTTTCTCCAAAGACACTTCTGACATTTTGCACTAATGGAGTATTGCTTCGTACACTGATGGCAGGTGATAGTACATTGTCAACTGTGACACATGTTATTGTGGTAAGAATATTGCTGAATTTGGGATATATAACTCAGGTTGCTTAATACTTAAGTACATAATTACATTTATAGAACGGGGTAAAAATGAAAGCTAATTTTTTGTTTTGAAAAGACTATTTCAATCAAGTTACTTTGTGTCTATAATTATTAGAAGTAAATACTTGGTAGTAAGTATTTTGTACTATCAGATCTTATGAGGTAAAATAGGACATTTTAAAAATGTAAAAATTTTCATATGTGAAAATAATGCAAGTAATTAGAATTCTTCAGAAATTGTGAAAGTTTTATCTGTATACTTAGTTATCTGATCCCTCTTTAATATCATTTATTTCCCAGTTGTAAGTGTATATTTTATAGTCATTTAATTTCATGGTTAAGCTATTAAATTAATTAGCCACCGATGGAATAAGATGAGATACCTTCTTATTAAAAGAATTCTAACCTTAACCAGTTTGTGTTATAAAAATATTAGATTAAGTTTTTAATCTATAAGCTTTTAATAAGAGCTCTTGGAAACTTATGAAAACCAAAGAATGCACCTGTGACTGATGTTAACAGAAACATAACTAATTTGAATTCATTATAGTTTTTATAGTCATATTCTGTGCGATAAAAGGCAGAACTTTTGTCATCCACAGTAAGTTGTTAATGTCCAATTATTTCTGAATTGTCCATAACCCAGAAGTTCCATTAATAATGATTGGCCTTGTCCATGTTTAATTTGAATTAATGTAAGTCCTGTAGTGCCAATATTTTAAAGATTTAGTCCTCCATAATCTTTTAATTGTTCCATTGTTTTATTTCTGTTTATTGCAGGATGAAGTGCATGAAAGGGATCGATTTAGTGATTTTTTACTTACAAAGTTAAGAGATTTGTTGCAAAAGCATCCAACTTTGAAACTAATTCTTTCTAGTGCTGCCTTGGATGTAAATCTTTTTATAAGATATTTTGGAAGTTGTCCAGTTATATATAGTAAGTTAAATTATAAACTTTCATCTATAATTTTTATGAAAGAACAGTTTGGGGTATGATTGTATATATTTTTCTAACAGAAATTGGAAAATGCTTGGAAGTAGAGGGTATCCATTTCTGTTTCCTGTGATATAGATATCATAGTTCTCTGTTTCATACTTCTCTTTTTCCTTCTATAGCTGTTTGGTGTTGTGTAGTAAATCCAGTTCGGTACTCTTTTTAAAAAGAAATATGCGGGGCTGAAGTTGTGGCTCAGTGGTAGAGTACTCACCTAGCCCATGTGAGGCATTAGGTTCGATCCTCAGCACCACATAAAAATTAAATGAAGATATTGTGTCTACCTACAACGTAAAAAAACAAACAAAAGAAGTATGCCTTATTTTGATCCTGTGTTTCCCTTTAAATTCTGACCTATAGCTTCTTCCCTTTATTGTTAGATTCCTTTGTAAACTAGTCTGTGCTCCCATGTGTACTCCTCGTTCATTTCTTAATATTGTGACATTTAACTTTTCTCTTGTTTTTTAATAAGAACTGATTTTTTTCCCAATTTTTTTAATATTTATTTTTTAGGTGTAGATGGACACAATGCAATACCTTTATTTTTATGTGGTGCTGAGGATTGAACCCGGGCCCCACCCGTGCTAGGCGAGTGCTCTACCGCTGAGCCACAATCCCACTCCCCCCAATTCTTAAAAAAAAAATTATAAATTCCTTTTCAAAAGTTACAGAAGTTGTATAGTTGTATGTGTTTTCTTCATATGTAGAGAAAATCTTCCCTGTCTTCTTTTTGTTCCATTTCTTATTTCTTGATACTATGGGTTTTAAAAGCATTGTATATATCAGCTAAGGTTGACCAGCCTCTTACAAACATATGCATGTATATAAGGTTTACAAGATTGAGTACATACCTGATATATTACTTGTAATTTGCTTTATTTATATGACAGTAAATCATGAACAGTTCTCCAGTTCAGTAGCTCTGAGTCTCGTTCATTATTTTAAGCAGCTGCTTTAGAGTTTCATAATATGGATGTACCATGGCTTATTTAACCATTCCTTTATTTTTGGACATTCAGATTAGTTCTAGATCCCTTCCCCAACCCTCACCATATATAAAAAAATGTTAAGAAGAGCATGTTTATAGTATATTCTTTATATACTCTTAACTCTAGAGATATGTCTTGAAAGTGAAATTGCTGAGTAGGAAAAGTCTATATGACTTTCAATTTTAATAGCTTTTGCCACTTTACATTTTCAAAAAAGCTGAAATTATTTATATTTTTGAAGTGTACAGGGCTACTCGCTTATGAGTTTTTACTTTTTTTTGGGACACTGATGAAATTACCAAGTCTAATATTCAGATTTTAGTAAAAAAATTGTTTTAGACTTTTATTTGTTTTTTATTATGTGGTGTCGAGGATTGAACCCAGTTCCTCATACATATGAGGCAAGCACCCAGCCACTGAGCTGCAACCCCAGCCTTTAGTCAACAATCTTAACTTAAATTTTCTGTGTTATTTCTCAGAGTTGGCCCTCTTTTTTTTTCTTTCTGAAATGCTCACATCCCATATATTTAGCACTACTGTCTCCTGGCTTTTACTCTACATTATAGTGCTTTCTATATGGGTTTTTCTTCCTTTGCAGAGTGCTTAAGTCATGGCATTTGCTAGGATTATTCCCTTGATCCATTTCTTTCTTTCTATTCATTCTCCCTTCCTTTCTTATTATCATTAGATTTCTTTCCTCCTTCTTCCCTGCTCTGTGTTACACTTCACTAGCTATTGGAAATGTATACTTAATTTCCCTGGAAGTTCTCATTGTGCCCTTTGCTTCTGTTTTCTGGTATATACTGATGACTCCTGAATCTTTATTTTCAATTTAGATTGTTCTCTAGAGTTTTAAATTTAGATATCTTGACAGGCAGCTCACTTCTAATATGCCCCAAATTAAGTACTTATTCTACAAAATTTGCTTTTCTTCTTGTGTTGCCTGTCTGGGTTAATCATACTACTGTTACCCTAGTCACGTAAATCACAAACCCATACATTATCATAATATTGGGTGGTTAGGAGCATAAAATCTAAACCTCTTAATGGAAAACTTATTTCAGCACTGTACATTTGACGTGGGTGAAACCATACCTCTATTCTCAATACCCAACCTGCTTCTTTTTTCTGCATTCCTCATTATATCAGAGTAACATCCTTCTGGTTTTGCAAGCCAGACATTTAAGAATCATAGTTGACACTTCTTTATCATTCTGTCATATTCAGTGTAGTGCTAAATTCTGCATAGTTTACCTCCTCTCTCAAAAATCTTACTACTTTTTCAGCATCTCCAGTCTCATTTAAGTTATTGTGATGAATTAAAATTGTTCCTATCTGGTCTGGTTCCATTCTACTATTTTTCTAAATATATTTTTTTAATATTTATTTTTTAGTTTTAGGTGGACACAATATCTTTTATTTTATTTTTATGTGGTGCTGAGAATCAAACCCAGTGCCTCATGCATTCTAGGTGAGCCTGCTACCACTTGAGCCACATCCCCAGCCCCCATTCAACTATTTTTTAAATCTGTTCTTTACACTGTGGCCAGAATCATCTTTTTGAAGTGGAATTATGATTTTTAATACTTCCTGGGCTTAAATTTTTTGAATAGTCTTAATTCAGGACAGACTTAAACCCTTGATATATAGTTCTCTTACCTCATCTTGAACTACAATTCTCTCTCTGCTCCTTGTTTCCCACCATTTTCCAAGTAGGTTAACCTTTTAGTTTCTTGAAAACATTCTTCTTTCTACTACACAGAATTTACACAGCTATTTTTCTTCATTGCGCACTCTTTCCTTTCTAAGAGTATAATTACTTTGTCTATATGTTTCTCTTGTTCCTTGTTTTCTCAGTGAGGATGATTTTCTTGGTGTAGTCAGATCCTTCTGTTATGTACTGTCATGTTGTCTTGTACTTCTCTCTCATAGGACAACTATATTATTGTTTTTATTTTCTGGACTATTGGATCAGTGTCTGTCTCCCCTGCTGGTGTGCCTGAAGGGTACAAAAGTAGCTCTATTTCTGTTTGCCATTTGTATTTGTGGTTTCTAATGTGATGCTGGACACATGATAGGTAGATAGTAAACACTGGAAAAAATAAGCAAATTGTCTTATATCCAGTTGTCTAAAAAATGAAGTTATATTTAAAAGACAATATTGTGTGGATCACTTGAGCTTTGGCATTGCTTTTGAATATTACATTAACTTGGGATTCTGATGTTTTTATAAAAAGTCAAGTATCTCTGAGTTGCAAATTGACTATTTTTTAAAAATTTCTATTATTTAGTACAGGGAAGACCATTTGAAGTAAAAGAAATGTTTCTGGAAGACATTTTAAGAACTACTGGATATACAAACAAAGAAATGTTAAAGTACAAAAAAGAAAAACATCGAGGTAAACTTTTTATCAAAGAAATTACTATTTAAAATGACTTTTTTGGAGTACTCCATCTTTATCCTTGGAGTACTCCATCTTTATCCTATGGAAGTATAAGGATGCTTCAAAGTGTTATTCTCTTGCATATATTTGTGGAAAATTATGTTAGAATATTATCCCAAATATACCTTTGCATTGTGGTTTGTATTTTCAAAGTGGCAATCTATAAAAAGGAATTGAAAGGGGATGCCCGAATTGAGGAAATTTGAGTATGTTTATATCCAAAGATTCAACCATTGTTCTAAGGAAGCAAAAGAGTGTATGCTGGCTGCATACCACCTCTCTCCTAAGTGGGAGTGGGAAGTAGATAAGAGGGAATAAAAAGAGTAGCATCTGAGCAAAGATGGGCTTATCTTTTATAAAAATGTGAAGATTTACAAATCTTGATAGTCTTCTGGGGTTACATTTGTATTTCAAATATAACATTATTTGCCTATTAAAACATCTTGTAATAATTTATACTATATTACAGCTTTTGAATTGGGGTTTAGATTCCTTTTTGTTTAGCTGCCTTGATCAATATGATATTGCTTTCAAACTCTGATTCCTTTGTTTATTCTGTATAACAATAGACAAATATCAACTCATTTGGATTCTTCACTTCAAAAGTTTAAGTAATCAGCTCCTATTTTGCCAGGCAGTGCAGAATCACGTATATGTAAATTGTGAAACTCTTAGATCTTGAAACTTTTCAAACTTTTGAATTATACATAATCATATGTCAAACAACTGGTAGGAATTTAATAAATGGTTTTCTTTAAAGTGCTATATGAATATTAGTCACTGATTTAAACAATATGTATCAAATGGATAAAAATACTCTTAATTCTGGACTGACTTAGAATTAAGCTTCTTACCAATAGATGAAGATGTTTTTTAAGCAGTTATACGTGTCTTTATGGTTTTGCATAATACATTTCACTAAATATTCTTGATATAGTTTTAAAAGTAACTGCAAAATAAGGCCAGCTTTTTATGTGATATAAGATTCACTTAATATTTTTAAAACAAAGGAATACATTTTAAAAAGGAAAGGACTTATTTAATTATTTTTTCTTTGGTAATCAATTTAGAAGAGAAACAACAAACCACCCTTACAGAATGGTACTCGGCTCAAGAGAATACTTTCAAGCCTGAATCTCAGAGGCAGAGAACTGTTCCAAATGTGACTGAAGAGTATGATTTATTGGATGATGGTGGTGATGCTGTCTTTAGTCAGCTGGTAAGACCTTACTGGTTTCACACTTTTGAGTGAAAATATATAGGTTAAGGAATATTTTTTGAACTAGTTATTTTTTACTACATAATTGAAGGGTAGTTCTCTTAGTTTATCTTAGATGACAACGTATTTTCAAGAACAACTTTTCTTTCTTTTTTTTTTTTGTCACAAAGCTGGTATTGATCCTAAGGCCTTGCACATGCTAGGGTGCTGACACTCTACCACTGAGTTGTACCCCTAACCCTGAAGTTTCTTTTTAGAAAAGAATCTGTTTTGAGCATGAGAAGATAAATAACATAATGCAGAGATACTTGTAGTTTTTTTTAATCAATGTTTAAATTCTAATACATCCAAACAAACTATACATTAGCTTTTAAAAATACTTTTTAAAGTATTTTTAAAAAAATACTTCACTCAGTTTTAACAGAGTGGATTAGGGGAGGGAAGAAAGGAGGGAAAGGGAATGTACTAGAGAATGAAATTGATCAAATTATGTGCATGTATGAATATGGTATAATGAATCCCACTGTCATGTGCAATTATAATGTACCAATAAAAAAACTAAGACCAAGGAATGTTTTAAAATTGTTATTTAGTATAGGAGAGATCCATTTGAGTCTGAACAGCATTTTGACCATGTAAATTAGTGACCTTGCTGACAGTTACATAACCAATGAGCTAAAAAGTCCTGTGGAACCTGGTCCTTTACAACAAAGATTTTGATGTTCTTGCTCTGAAAAGGTACCTGGCATCAGTGTTAGAAAGCACTGGTGCTTTCTCTAACCTGTAGCTGAAGAGGGAATCACTGATGTATAGATACATTTAGCAAAATCCTATCAGAAGTATAATTAATGTTGTGCCTGGATTATAGTCCTTTGTTGACAAACTCATTCTCAGATAAAAGGTTAATGTAAGAACAAGATAAGAATATTGTGTGTCATAAAGTTTGTAAGATGGAATGAGGAACTTTTGCGATAATACATATAATATATAACGTCATATGGTCATATGATTAGTAGTTCTTGTAGCTATTGTGGCCGTTTTCCATTCTTTGCAAGCAAATGTTGTTGGGTGATTATAATCTTTTTTTTTTTTTAATATAAAGACAGAAAAAGATGTGAATTGCCTTGAACCATGGTTAATCAAGGAAATGGATGCTTGTCTTTCTGACATATGGTTACATAAAGATGTTGATGCATTTGCTCAGGTCTTTCACCTTATTTTAACTGAAAACGTTAGTGGTAAGTTTATTTGAATTTGTAAATTACTCTTGCAGTTATTTATAGTATAACTGTAGTTTAGTTCAAAATGTATATACTACATTTTTTGTTCACACCCGGTAATTTGATCTTTTGGAGTACTTATTTTATGTCTCATGTGAAAATCAGGATCTTATTATCATATCGTAGTGGAATCAGTAAGTGTTATGTTAAATCAAGTATTTAACCTAGTATCTTCAGAATAGTTTTATGAGGTCTGTATGTACATGACACTTGTTTACAAAAATGCTTTTATGTATACGTTTTGTACACATGTACATTCTGATCCCCTAACCCCTAGAAAGTTATTTCTTAGGTTCTCAAAGAGGTTTCTGATTTAAAAGAAAAAAACAAAACAAAAAACAGAAGAAAACAATGGGTAGTAACTTCTGCTCTAGATTGCTCATTTAGTAAATGAAAAATTTTAGTATTTTCTTTTGCTATATAGACATACTTTATGTCATGTGATGTAATTTCCACTAATGAGTTATCCTCATTTTGTTAGATGGTTTTTCAGATCTCTATAAGCTTCTAGGCAAAAGGCAGAGTGAATTGTTGGAAAGGATATAAATGTTAAGTAGTTAATCTCCTTACCTAAACCTCTCAGCATTATTGTAATTATGATTATTATTGATCATTTCCTTTTTGAAACACCATCTTTGATCAACATCTGATATTTCATATTTAGCTTACTTTCTTTCATTTTCCTAACTATAACTTCTTGGTTTCCTTGAGAGGATCTTTTTCCTTTTCTTGACCTCTAAACTTGGCATGTCCCAGACCTTGATCCTTAGACCTTACTTCTATTTACATTTACTTGTTACATGGATCTCATTTAGTCATGTAGTACATATATATTTTAAATGACCTCTAATTTTTTTTTAATATTTATTTTTTTTTTTAGTTATTGGCAGACACAACATCTTTGTTTTGTATGTGGTGCTGAGGATCGAACCCGGGCCTCACCCATGCCAGGCGAACGCGCTACTGCTTGAGCCACATCCCCAGCCCTATGACCTCTAATTTTTATAGTTGGCATCCTAACTTCCTCGCTGACTTTAATATACCTGATCACTTGCCATCTCTAGTTACTTGTCTGTTAGGTAGATAGAATTGGATATGTCTCAAACACCTTTTGATTCCTTCATTATTTACTTTCCTCCCAACCTGCTCTTTCCTTCATGTTTTCCTTTTTAGTTAAGTCAGCATTGCCATTCACCTAGTTGCTAAGGCAACAAAGCATATGTAGAATCATCCTTGACTTTGCTCTCATAAACCATATATAATCCAAAGCAAGTCCTGTTGGCTTCTCTAAAATAAATCTGTATCTGATCACATTTCACTTCGCCTGCCACCATCCTAGTCCAAGCCCACATTTCTCTCCTGAACTATTGTGGTAGCCCACTGATTCCTTCTATTCTTATGTTGCTGCATTTTGTTCTCCATAAAACAACCATATTTATTCTTTCAAAACTGCCATTGTCCTACTCTCAACTCTCCCATGCTTGCTATTACATTGTGAAGGAAAATCAAAGTCCTTTCTGTGATTGCATCTTTGACTGCCTTTTGTCCTTTCAATACTTGACATCATATATTTTTAATTTTTCCCTGTTTCATGTACACTGCATGAGGGCTGAACCCTTATCTGTTTTACTCATCTCTGGGTTTCTAGAAGTTCATAGTAAGTCCTTCAAAATGTGTGTTCAATAATGCTATTACTTTTAGATATCTTTACCAAATGATAAATTGTTTGAATATGTTTAATGACAGTAAGTTCACTAACTTTCTTGAGGATATTCTTTCAAATTTGGATTGTTTTAATTATAATTTTGTAATATGTTGAAGCGAAACCCATCTGCTTTTACCCTTTTCTGCTTATAGTGTGATAATGAAGAAATTTAGTATGTATTTATATCTGACAGACTTGGGGTATGAACAGTTATTCTTTTTCCTAGAAGTTTTTCTTTTGTTTTGTTTTTTTCCTTCTTTGGACATGTTTTAGTTTATCCTTCTAAAAAGCCCAGCGTCTAGTTCTGAGTTTAATCTCTTAGTTACTGTCTTAGGATAGAATAGGTCTATTAGCCTAAGTAATCTCTACTCTTTATTTATATTAATTCAGTCTACCTCTTTGTCAACCACATTGTCTTATTGATTTTTATGTCTCTGAAAATCCTGTATTTATTATTCTAACTTATTTTGAATTTAAGACATACCATTTATTCCTTTTAAATTTTATCTTATCTTTTGATTTGGCCCATTGTTTCTGTGTAACAACTTTAAAAAATTCCATTTGTTTATTTTATTAATAGGCTTTCTCAGTTTATTGAGTTGATGGGATTGGTCAAAGACCAAACATTGTGATATGCAACAAGAGGCTTTAGGTAATACTTAGGTGTGATTGTTTAAACAGTTATAATCCTGTATACTTATTAGTCTGGCAAACCTCTTAAATAAATGAGGATCCTTTGTCATTTTCTTGTTATTTGTAAATCTATTTTGGCTCATATTGATTACTTTTTAAAGCTCATAATTTTTTGAAAATGTATATATTTGTTAATCTTCAATTTTCTGGCATTCTGTTTTTTTCCATTTTGAAAATATATTACTGTGAAAAATTAAGCAATATTACTTGAAAGTTACAAGATTTAAAGTCTGAGATATATTACATTTTAAATATTTGTTATTCTTGCCTCTCTTTCTAGATATTTCTTTAGCAAATACTAGATTACTTTGGTAATGGTCATCCTGTGGTCTCACACTCCTTGTCTATTAATGTATAGTTTATACATTTTCCTGAGTCTAATATTCTAATATCTTTAGCCATATGAAGAAAACAAAAAATGTAACAGTAGCTTTATGAACAGTTTTTCATTTTCCAACTTTTTGTTAATCTCTAATATCTCTACCCTTAGTTGGCAGCAGAGTTGGATTTCTTCTTGTGATCCCAGAAATTGTGAGCTTTATGGATTTATTTTTAGTACCATCATTTTCCCCATGTGTTCCTGTAAATGTAGCTAATAATTAGTAAGACTAGACATTCTATGTTGTGCTGGCCATATTAGTCACCTTTTGCTGCAATACAAATGATTCCAAAGCTTAGCAGTCTGAAACATTTATTGCATACTTCCTGAGAGTTAAGGATCTGGAAGTAATTTACCTGAGTAGTCTGATTCCTAGTCTCTCATTAGGTACATTTAAGCTGTTGGTGTAGAGGGGAATGCTGTAGTCATCTAAAGATTTATTGGAGCTGGATGATCTGCTTCTAGGAAGGTTCACTCATATGGCTGTTGGCAAGAAACCTCAGTTTGATGCTATTACCAGAAGGTCCCGGTTCTTTGCTATGTAGGCTGTCTTATTCTCCTCATGATCTAGTAACTTTCTTCTCTAATAGTGAAAATCAAGTGTCTATCTATGCTTCCAAAAATAAAAAGCAAAATAAAAAATAAAAATACAAGTCCAAAGCCAAAGAATGTATAACACCAGTAGAATTTGTGTGATGAGGTATCAGTACAGGTTCATCAGTTGTTAACAAATTTACCACTTTGGTAGGTAATGTGAGAGACTATACATTGTGGATCAGAGGGTCTGTGGGATGTCTCTTTACCTTCTCAATTTTGCAGTGGACTTAGACCTTCTTTAAAAATATAAAAAACAGAAGCCTGAGGTAATTCTCTTGTATATTCTCTATCCATTTAAAAACCTGTGGTTTATAGTGATAATGGATACTTATTTTAGGGTATTAATTAAATAATGAAAATAATTGGGTATGTATGGAAGATCAATTTTTTTCTTTTGTTAATTTTCTTAAATTATAATAGGTTTGTTTTTAGGGATGAATTCTTTCTGAAAATATCAATTTGTAATTTAGGCAAACTAATCCTAAGCAATTATATTTGAATTGCTTTAGGAATATATTCTTGGAAGGAACTTGTAATGGAACTTAAATTATCTTCCTATGGAGGGCTTCTGTGAGAAGTAAACTTCTGCCAGTGTTGTTCCTTACTATGGTTTGTCCCCACCAAAACTCAGGTTGATCCCCAGTTTGGTAGTGTTGAGAGGTGTTGGGACCTTTAGGAAGTGATTAGGTCTTTAAGAGAAATTAGTGCTTTTCTCAAGACTGTGAGTTCTTGCTCTGACAAGTTTGGATTGAATACCCTTGGCCCCTTACTACTTCTCTCCATGTGTTGAGCACTTCTTGCCTCTCACTAGAAACTGTACAAATGCCGGTACCATGTTCTTGTACCTCCAGAACCGTGAGCTAAATAAACCTCTTTCCTCTAAAAATTACTGAGTCTCAGGTTGAAGCTCTTAGTCTCTGTAGTTATAGCAATAGCAAATGGGTTAAAACATTCTTATTAAGCGTTTTGGGAAATAGTAGTCTTGAATAAGGGGGATTAAAAGCAAAACCAACAAAAAAATTATCATGGACTTTGCTTGAAGCTTTTAGTCATTTATTATCAGTCACTAATGAGGATTAACTTTTTTTCTTTAAAGAGAGAGAGAGAGAGAGAGAATTTTTTAATATTTATTTTTTAGTTTTCAGTGGGCGCAACATCTTTATTTTATTTTTATGTGGTGCTGAGAATCAAAACCAGCGCCCTGTGTATGCCAGGCAAGCGTGCTACCGCTTGAGCCACATCCTCAGCCTGAGGATTAACTTTTTAATTCTTTAAGTATATCTTGCAATATATAGATTTAAGATGATTGAGGGTTTGACAAGCTAGTAACTTTCCTTTTCTGTTTCAATTATATAGGTGAGCTTTAAACAGTTTAATAGCCATCATTCCTTCTACCTTAAAACTGACACTCTATTCCATCCTGTTTATATTTGGGCTTATCACTAGCAGATTTCCTTGGATGATGTGATTTGAGGCTTATATAATGTATTAAGTAAAGTGAAGGAACATGTCAATTCTGCCACTTAAATTTAAAAAACAAAATAGTTTTAAATATTTTGTAAATTTAACAATTTCATTTTTCCTTTTCTTCTTTTAGTTGATTACAGACATAGTGAAACCAGTGCAACAGCTCTGATGGTTGCTGCAGGACGAGGTTTTACAAGTCAAGTAGAGCAGTTAATTAGCATGGGAGCCAATGTCCATAGTAAAGCATCAAATGGCTGGTAATTTTAGATTACATCCATTCTTTCTGTCTTTGTGTAGCTGCACATATCTTTTTTTAAATTCTTATGTTTGTCTTTAAATTGAAAACAATTGTAAAGTGGGTGTAATCCTAGTTACTTGGGAGGCTGAGATGGGAGGATCACAACTTTGAGGCTAGCCTTGGCAACTCAGTGAGACCTGGTCTCAAAATAAAAAATAAAAAGGGCTGAGTATGTATGATGTATCTCAGTTTTGAAGCACCCCTGGGTTTAATCCTCAGTACCACCAAAAGGGAAAAAAAAACTCCAAGATTGAGTTATAATTGTTAATATATTTCTAGTGGATAAATATATAATTTTGAGTGAATAGTTTTATAATTTTGAGTGAATAGTTTTATAATTTTGAGAACAAATTATTTTTCTGTCTTAGTCTAATATCTTTGAATTTTGACAGGATGGCTTTAGATTGGGCTAAACACTTTGGGCAGACTGAAATTGTGGATCTTCTAGAATCTTACAGGTAAAACCTTATACTATTTTAAAAATTAACCTTGCCTTCTTTTTAAAAACTACCTAGCTATGTAAATCATAGAATATATAAATGTAGGCTATTTATAGTCTCTCTTACCCAGATAATTTTTTTCTGTGGGTATAAGAAAATTTTCTTTCTGACTTATTAAAGTTGCTGATAAGAGGTTATACTATTAAGAGCTGTCAGTGGTGGGGAAAGCTACCTCCTGGCAAACTGATTCCCTGTATAATGGTTAATATGAACTGAATGGTGTTGAGGGTTCACCAGATCTTCCTGCACTGGATGCTCACCCTGTGGGGTATGTCAAGCCCACAATAGGTGTTCACCCACATTCAGTAATTGCTTCCCCCGCACTCAGGGTTCATCCTGCATTGAGGGCTCACACCACATGGGGTGCTTGCCACTGAGCATAGTTCTTGTACATAATCTGCAAAACAACCCTTAGAGATAGGTACTTGTTCTTATTATTTTTTTAATATTTATTTTTTAGTTATAGTTGGATGCAATACCTTTATTTTATTTATTTTTATGCTGAAGATCGAACCCAGGGCCTCATGTGCTAGGCGAGTGAGTATTCTACTGCTGAGCCAGAACCCCAACCCCCCTTTTTTAAATATTTTTTTTAGTTGTTGATAGACCTTTATTTTATTTATTTATATGTGGTACTGAGAACTGAACCCAGTGCCTCACACATGCCAGGCAAGTGAGCTACCGCTTTGCCGCAGCCCTAGCTCCTTATTGTCCTTATTTTATGGATGAGAAAACCAAAGCCTAGAAAAGTTAAGGAACTTGCTTAAGATCAGGCTTAGTTATGTACAACTATAATACAACAGTAAAAAAAATGGGAAAAAAATCTCACACACACACAAAATGTTGTATTATAATATCTTATTTTTTATTTTATTTAAAAAAATTAGAAAGGAGATTGCCATTTGAACATAGTAGACAGAACACATGTATTTATCTCTGCATTTTCCATATTAAAATAACAATAAAGGAATATGAAAGGTGTAGAATGATAAAGTTGAAGAGACTGAGAAGATGCAACAACTGATGGAGGATGTTAAAAATTTATGGATGCCAGGAAGCTAATTGATTAGTGATAACTGAATTAGCAGAATTAAGAAATCTCAGCCAGTCAGTGAGAGACAAACTCCTTTAATATCTTTGAATGAAGCAATGAAAGAAGAGCTAATAAATAAATAAATACATACATACATACACCAGAACTGGGTGACATATTTTGTAATGAACATTTTAGAGCTCCAGATCACATTCTTTTCTGCTGCCAGTTGATACATCTTGGCCGGAAATGGGAGGTGTATTAAATAAAATTAAGCCAGAGAGGCTTTGAACTTAAGATTATTGAAAATTAGCCATAGAAGCTTTAGACTTGGGGTTACCAGGTGCAATAAGAAAGTGAGGGCAAGGTATCAAACAACAAAGAGGTTTAAGTGAAAGTTCATAGATTGATAGTTGAAGTACCATCTACTCCTTTCCCATGCCATCCACTGTCACTTTTTCCTGTTTGAAGTATATATGTTCTTTGGCAGAAAACTTGACAATTCTTTCTTAGAAAAATAGACCAAAGACTAGAGAAAATGTTTAGATTTATAAGAGGTTTAGTGTTTCTTCAATGAAATGACCATCTTTAAATCAAATGACTCTGTAATCTCTACATGTGTACTTGGAGTTTTTTTGGTGCTTTACTCTTTTAAAATGAACAGACTTCCAAGGACTGATCACTAGACTTTTGAGAGGAAAGCACTCATAAACCAGAGAAATAAGACAGATTTACATTAGCACAATAACCTCTGGAACTTAGATGAAACTAAGCATCAGTGTTCAGAAAAAAACTTATAAAAACAAAACTATAATTTTTCTATTATTAGAAGAATATAGTATTTCAAATGCTTCAGTGACACAATTGGTTAGTGCCTGATACTTACACAGAAGAATACAGTTCTTTTATTGTTACTTTCATGAAACAAAAGTAGTGTGCTATAGAAAAGGAATAGGACACAAATCTTTGTTTACGGTTCATTTTTATGAGGCCTACCCAAATTTACCCTAACATTGCAGCTTACCTCCCCGCACTTCATTTTTTAACCTTTTCTGCTTTTTCTTTTTTCTCTTGTCCGTAGAACCTATTATTCTTCAATATATTACATAATTTGCTTATTTACTCTTTTTGTTGGTTTATTATCTTTAGCTTCTTTCCACTAGAAATTAGTAAATGTCTTATTTCATTTGTTCAGGAAAAGTGCCTGATATACTGTTTGATTAGTGAATATTTATTGAATAAATGAAAAAACAAGAAAGAGTTCATTTAAATATGTGCTAGAAAAATTTCAGAAGTGTTCTAAGATGAAGTTGAGAAAATTACTAAAAAGTAGGAAGAAGATATAAAAGATGGAGAATTGTAGAACAAGATACGAAAATTTATTCTCTGCACCCTTTATTGGGAAACTGTTAGAAGGTGTGCTCCATAAAAAAGAGGTAAAACAAATAAAACAAACAAAAAATGACAGGAAAATATAGTAGATCCAACACAGAGGTTAGGTGAAAGGAAAGGTTTGTCATTGGTACAGAAGAGTGTGAGGACAACAATTGTCCAGCAGGCCTAGTCCCATAGGAACACAAGATGGCAGGCTCCAGGAGGGTGTTATCTGAGAGGAAAAAATAATCAACTAATATATTTGAGTATATTAAGAAGCTTTACAAATCTTTTGGAAAATTTGAGAAGAATTAGTGGTCAAGTTCACATAAAGCTAAGCAAATAAAATTAAAACGTAATTTCCCTGGGAAAAGTAAAAAGGTCAAAAGTAAAGAGCATTGTTTGACTCAGCAGTAGGTAATGTTTACATAGTTATAGTAAACTCAAGGCTGAATGAAGAGCTGAGGAAAATTTTAAGTATTGGAGTATATGGAAAGTTTATGGAAGTGAGGTGGTAACCTCATCTTTAATTAATTAGAGGTTCACATATAATGATTAAATTGTTAATTATTAAATGAAAGTACATATTACTTAGAAATGGGGCAGTAAATAGAAAAAATGACTAAAACAATTGAAAATATTCCTAGGTAGTATGACTAAGGCTTGTGTGATTATGGTTTTTGTTGTAACTTTTATGAAATTATTTGTGTATTAATATTGTGAATATATATTATTTTTAAAAATGAAAAATCAGAAGGGCAATTCAGATACTTTAAAAATCCTATGGAACCAGTTTAATTATTATTATTATTATTTTTTTTTTGGTCAGTGTTGAGGATTGGACCTCAAGTAGTCTACCACTGAGCTCTGTCTTCAGCCCCTAATCTTTTATTAGGGATTTGAGATAAGTTTAAATTAGATAGCTAGATAAATTATTTATATTTTTAGATATTTAAAGGAAACAATACATTGTATAATACATTATAATACATTGATAGTTTCTATTTGTTTTCAACCTCTGAGTCTTAAAACGGAAAAAAAATATAGTCTGAAGTTAAAATAGAGTAAAAAATCTGCCATTTAAGAATATATAAATGATTCATTGACTTGGGTTTTTGTGATTAATTCTGTAGATGTAAGTCTCAGGCATTATAAGTAAATGTTTGAAGTATGAAAATATTTGTTGTTTGTATTTCATAAAATGATAATATAGGTTACAAAGTCTCAAAATTCTTGATAGGTCCAAATGTTAATTCTGATGTAGTAGGTTTTATTGCCATTTAAATATGTAGTTCCTAGAATATGCAATCCTTTTAGTAGTACTACTTTGAATGTTCTAGATATTCTTATGTTGTTAAGTGTTCTAGACACAATAGATTACCAAATTACAGATTACAAAACAAAGCAATTATCTGGATAATACTATGTCTTGACCAGCTGGGCTTTTTTTTTTTTAAATCCTATAGACCATGACATTATCAATTAAAATGTATGCCAGGTATGGTGGTACTTGCCTATAATCCCAGTTACTCAGGAGGCTGAGGCAGAAGAATTACAAATTTGAGGTCAGCCCTGTCTTGAAATAAAGAAAGAAAAAGAGCCAGGGATGTAGCTCAGTGGCACAGCACCCCTGGGTTCAATCCCCAGTACTGAAAAAAAAAAAATTAAACTTACAGAATTATTGTTAGTGATAGCTAAAGTTTATACCTTTAAACAAATAACATGTTTTCTTCATTAACCCGTTAAAAAGTAAGAAACAATAAAATAGAATATTTTAAAATAGAACTTGAATAAAATTCAAGATACTGCAGTTATAAAGTTGTATAATCTTATTCTTTTTAAAAAATATTTATTTTTTAGGTGGACACAATATTTTATATTTATGTGGTGCTGAGGCTCAAATCCAGTGCCTCTTGCATGCTAGGCAAGCATTCTACCATTGAGCCACAACCCCAGCCCCTTTAATATTATTCTTATTGAAAACAGTCTTATAATTTTTTTGCTAAGCTCTTTGAGATTGGGTTGAATTGAACTTCCTAGAAATTCTATTGATAGTTATTACTGATGACAGTAGTTTATATTTTTACATAATAGGATGAGAAGACAAGTGATTTCAGTAGTTTATACTGATTCTGAGCTCTTGAAAAATATCATAATTAACCTGCTTTTTGTATAAAATTACTTACAGAATTTCTTTTTAATGTGGACAGTTCATTAGAATATTATTTATTAGGAGCAATGTATTAATAAAATATAAATGATGACCAAAAGTTTTTAATTTTTTTTTTAGTATTTATTTTAGATGTTATGGACTTTATTATTTATTTATTTATTTATATACAGTGCTGAGAATCAAACCCAGTGCCTCACACATGCTAGGCAAGCGCTCTACCATTGAGCTACAACCCCAGGACAAGTTTTTAATTTTTAATGAGATAATTCACATATGATTATAATTCATCTATTTAAGGGTACAATTCAGTGATTTTTTTTTTATGTTCACAGACTTATGTATGTTCACAGACTTATGTAGTCATCACTACAATCAATTTTAGAACATTTTCATAACCACAGATAGAAACTTGTGCCTGTTAACAGTCAGTGCCTATTTTCCCCCCAACACTTCCAGCTTAGGACAATCACTGATCTACTTAATGTTACTATAGATTTGTCCATTGTAGACGTTTCATATGAATGGAATCACCTGATATTGGTTTTTAGTAATTGTCTTCACTTTGCATAATCTTTTCAAGGTTTATCCATGTTGTAGCATTCTTTTTATTACTGAATAATATTCCATTCTGTGGATATACCAGAGTATATTCAATTGTCAACTGTTGAACATTTGGGTTCTTTCCACTTTTAGACCACTGTGAATAATTCTGGTCTGAATATTTGTCTACAGTTTTTTAATTGACAGATATATATGGATTTATTTTTCCATTTCTTTTGTGAAATGGAGTACAATTACTGGGGCATATGGTAACTCTGTTTAATGTTTTGAAGAACTGCCACATTGTTTCTAAAGTTGGTGCACCATAATACATATATGCCAGAAATGTAGGAGGGTTCTAAGTTTTTTAAAAATATTTATTTTTCAGTTGTAATTGTATACAATATCTTTAATTTATTTATTTATTTTTATGTGGTGCTTAGATCAAACCCAGGGCCTCACCCGTGCTAGGCGAGTGCCCTATTGCTGAGCCACAATTCCAGCCCTGGGTTCTGATTTTTTTATACCTTTTCTAATATTTACTTTTTGGTTTTTTTGATGATAGCTATCCTACTGGATGTGAAGTGGTATCTCTATGGTTTTGGTTTGTATTTCCCTGATGACAAATGACAACATTTTTTCATGTGTTTATAGGTCATTTTTTTATCCTCTGGAGAAATGTCTTCAGAGTGTGATTTTCTAAAGGCACTTCTTGTCAAATTTTGCTTTGAACAAATGTGCTTGCAACCAAAACATGAATTATATGTTTAATTTTTTACTTACTGTAAAGTTGGTACAGTAACTGTCAGCTATCTTCCTTAGGATATATTGGAAATTTGAAGGACATAATGGGAATCAGCTTTTTGTTGTTGTTGTTTTAGTGCTTCTCTGGAATTTGGAAATCTGGATGAAAGTTCTCTGGTTCAAACAAATGGAAGTGACCTCAGTGCAGAAGACAGAGAGCTCCTGAAAGCTTATCACCATAGTTTTGATGATGAAAAAGTAGACTTGGATTTAATCATGCATCTTCTATATAATATCTGCCATAGTTGTGATGCTGGTAAATAAGTATCGTCTAAAAGAACTGAATTTAAAAATTAATGCTAGTTGTACAAAATTTTATATAATTGCATTAATAGTAAAAATGAAAATTATCATATTATGGTCATTTACTAGTAGTTGAAAATGTATGATGTAGTTTCTTAGTTGTTGATTGTCTCTGATTTCACAAGATCAATATTGAAAAATATTCTTCTTTCAGGTGCGGTATTAATTTTTCTACCTGGATATGATGAAATTGTTGGTCTGAGAGATCGTATCCTGTTTGATGACAAGCGGTTCGCTGACAATACACATAGGTAAAATTTTAAACTTTCTATTTGTTGCTTAAAATAACAGACAGGGACTATAGTATATTTTCTCTTTCGATTGTCAACAGATATCAAGTTTTTATGCTTCATTCAAATATGCAAACATCTGATCAAAAGAAAGTATTAAAAAACCCACCTGCAGGTGTTCGAAAAATAGTAAGCTTCATAAAATCTTATCTTTCCATTTTTTTCAGTCATTTTTCTGTTTTCATATTAATTATAAAATAATATCCTATTTCAGATCCTTTCCACCAATATTGCTGAAACTAGCATCACAGTCAATGATGTTGTCTTTGTTATTGATTCTGGAAAGGTGAAAGAGGTATGTTTGGACAAGTTGCATTTTTACTTAAATGAAGTTCCATTCCAAGAAATGCTTATATAAGCAGAATTCACTTTAGTGGAAACATTTATTTCTAGATGAATTTAAAATAGTAAATGCTGATTTCACTAAAATGAGTATTTTACTTTAAAATCAGTATGTAGGATGTTTTGTTATTTCAACAAATTAGACAGAGTTTAGCTTCTACTCACTAAATACAAAAAGAAAGTTAAAAGTTTGGCTAGTTATGGTGAAAATTTTCTGCAGTGTGGGAATTGTATTACATATTTTCTGTTTTCTTCCTATATGTGGTCATGGACCATGTGTCTCTTATTCACTGCTGTACCTCCAATGCCTTACATATTAGTAGATATTCAGATGATAACTTGGTTCAAGAGGACCTGATGGAAGTATCAAAAAAAACAAAAAACAAAAAAACAAAAAACAAACAAAAAAACCCCCACAAAAACACATAAACTTGTACTTAACAATTACCAGCAGTTAAATCAGACTTATTACTTGCTTTTGTAAAAAGTTTCATCTACTCTTTTACCTATTGGATATAGCTGCTTTCATAACTGTGATGGCATTTGAGTAATTGCATCTCAGAACCTAAAGCATTTACTCCTTGGCTCTTTGCCCTTTTCCAACCCCTGATATAAATGAAGGGTAATATTTATTCCTTTTGGTACTGGAATGCCTAGCAATTTTCAGTGCTCCTAACACATAGTGGATCCATTCACTGAACAAATCATAGTGGTAGAGATAATTGATTTTCCAAGGGAGGAGATATTATTCATATTGTGGTAAGGAAACATGTTTGTCTAGTGGATGTAAGTGATCATTTTTTAATGTGAAAACATTTAATGGTTTTCATGTAGCTTTTAGAACTATCATACAGAGAATAAAATTTTCTTATAGAATATTGTTATAGTCATTATAGTTGTATATTGTAAAGGAGTAATAGAACAGTAGTGAATATTATCATTAAAACTCTGGTGAGCCAAAAAAGTTCAGATTTTATTGCTCTAAAAAGTTGATGAGGTGGACCTTGAAAAATTTAGAAATTAATTCTGTTAGATATTGTTTGTGAAGTATATAATGGTATAAATGTGGTGGCAGTGTCATACATTATTTTACATTCAATTGACAATTGAAACATTTTATTAAAAACTAAGCAACATGTTTTCTAAAAATTCCATAATTAAACTATTATGAGACACATTTTTATTTATTTTAGTTTTTTTATTTATTTGTGTGCTGGGAATTGAACACAGTGGGCGCTTTAACACTGGCTACATCTCCAGTCCTTTTATTTTGAGACAGGGTTTCACTAAGTTACTGAGATTCTTGCAAGTTTCTGAGGCTGACCTTGAACTTGTGATCCTGCCAAGTTGCTGTTATTACAGGCACATGCATTACCATGCCTGACTTCTTTTAGTTTTTTTATATAAGGGAAAACATAAGTCACTGATTGAAGTATGTGTTCTATTATGAATATATTCTTTTATTAAAGTGTTTCTTTACAGCATGTTTTCACTTTTGGTTTTTTGAGGTAGTATGGCATTAGTAATGGTTCTGTTTTTATTTTTTCATTTGTAGCATTCAGGATAGGCTAACTTTATTAGTAGCTCAGCAAGAGATAAGTGGGGGGATTAAAAATTCTTCACTTTGGGATTTAATTATGTTTGTTCCACAAGATCTGCTCCCTGTAAAGTATTTCAGAAAATGATTTTACCAGACCACTCTTATTCTTTATAATTCTTTATATTCTTTATAATGTAAATGTGATAGAAAAATGATCAAGAGAATAGACCAGTTTTTTTTCTATTTTTGTTTCCTATGAGAATTGGTTGCCATTATTCACCTATTGCACAGAACAGCAAAACACAGAATGGGGATGTTTTATAGCTCTTTTGAGTTTAGTTTGGTATTTATTCTTTTTCCTTAGAATGTTTGTAACCAGAACATCTGGGTTTTTAACGGTCAATGTACTGTTCTAGTTATGTAATCAAGAAGAGAACATTAAATTAAACTTGGCATGTTAAGATATGGTGATAATATTTCCTGTTATTTCCTCTTAAATGCCTTTCATGTTTTAACATAAAGATAATTTAAATATTACAGAAATCCTTTGATGCACTGAATTTTGTTACAATGTTAAAAATGGTGTGGATTTCCAAAGCTAGTGCCATACAACGAAAAGGCAGGTAATGTGTGTTTAATGTACATTCATTCAATTGCCTATAAAATGAAAACATTTTCATAAGTATTCTATATTTATCATATTTTCCACCTTCTATAAAATGTTAGTTTTCCTGTTAGTCTTAATTTGTATATTATCATTGCAAAACTAACCATTTAAAACTTTTTTAAAAGCTGAATTTAGGTTATATTTAAAGATTATGTATGCCCTGTATATTGCATCATATATACCAAAATAATGCGAATTAATGAAATGGTTCTTTTGCTTATCAGATTGACACTGGTAAAAATGTTTTATAGTACAAAATATAGTGGCAAAAACATGGGCTACTAGGCCTTCATGATTTATTGATGGGAGAAAATTTCATAATTTTATTGATTGTTTGACTTCTTCAGAAGGTAAATTGAAATTGTTTACTGGATCTATCCTTTGACCATGGATTATTCC
This sequence comes from Marmota flaviventris, assembly GCF_047511675.1. NCBI lineage: Eukaryota > Metazoa > Chordata > Mammalia > Rodentia > Sciuridae > Marmota > Marmota flaviventris. The sequence goes on from NC_092502.1 coordinate 43,634,775, forward strand.
ACTTCTCATAATTTGTCCTGATTATACTTGCACATGGGTGCAAATATATACGTTTAAGAACATTCTTTACACTATTATATGTAATAATAAAAAGATAAATTATGTTATAGCTACACAATGTCATGCTGGGTACCTGTTAAAAGGAAGGCCAGAGATCTATGTTTCTATGTGAAATGAGTTTTCATATATACATGTGCACGTGTATGTGCATATGTATATGTGTGTGTGTGTGTGCATGTGTGCGCATGTGCGCATCAATGTATATATATCAACACATGCATGCAAGAATCTGGGAGAAATATATTAATAGCAATTAGTGATTTTTGGCTCTTAAGAGTGAGGATTTATTTGTCTATTTGTGATGCTAGGGATCAAACCCTGGGTGTCCTGCATGCTAGGCAAGTGTTCTACCACTGAGTCATACCTCTGGCCCATTTTTAATTGTACATGTCAGTACAGTGTATTTTGACATACATACGTGGAGTATTACTTCCCATTTTTGTGGTTCTAAATGATGTGGAGTTACACAGGTTATGTATTCATGTATGAGCATAGGAAAGTTATGTCCAATTCATTCTACTGTCTTTCTTATTCCACTCCCTCCTTCCTTCCCTTCCTTCCTCTTTGTCTATTCCAGTGAACTTCTATTCCAGCCCCCCTCCACTTATTGTGAGTTAGCATCTGTATATCAGAGAGAACATTCAACCTTTGGTTTTTTGGGATAGACTTATTTCACTTAGAATGATGGTCTCTAGTTCCATCCATTTACCAGCAAATGCCATATTTTTTCTTGTTTATGGCTGAGTAAGATTCCATTACGTATATGTACCGCATTTTCTTTATCCATTCATCTGTTGAAGGGCACCTAGGTTAGTTCCATAGCTTAGCTATTGTGAATTGAGTTGCTTATTACATATGTATTACATATATAGAGCACAATTTTTCATATCTCTGGTTATATCACAGTATATAACTTGTGTCTTCATACGTGTACTTTGTATAATAATGATCGTCACATTCCAAATCCCATGCCCCCTCCCTGCCCCTCCAACTCCTCTGCCCTATCTAGAGTTCGTCTATTCCTCCCATGCTCCTGTTCCCTGTCCCACTACGAATCAGCCTCCTTATATCAAAGAAAACATTTGGCATTTGTTTTTTTTGGGATTGGCTTACTTTACTTAGCATTATCTTCTCTAACTCCATCCATTTACCTGCAAATGCCATGATTTTATTCTCTTAATGCTGAGTAATATTCCTTTGTGTACATATGCCACATTTTTTTTAATCCATTAATCTATTGAAGGGCATCTAGGTTAGTTCCACAGTTTAGCTATTGTGAATTGTGCTGCTATAAACATTGATGTGGCTGTGTCCCTATAGTATGTTAATTTTAAGTCCTTTGAGTATAGACTGAGGAGAGGCATAGCTGGGTCAAATGGTGGTCCCATTCCCAATTTTCCAAGAAATCTCCATACTGCTTTCCATATTGGCTGCACCAATTTACAGTCCCACCAAGAGTGTATGAGTGTACCTTTTTCCCCACATCCTTGCCAACACTTATTGTTGTTTGTATGCTTAATAGCTGCCATTCTGACTGGAGTGAGATGAAATCTTAGAGTGGTTTTGATTTGCATTTCTCTAATTGCTGGTGATGATGAACATTTTTTCATGTGTTTGTTGACTGATTGTACATCATCTTCTGAGAAGTGTCTCTTCAGGTCCTTGGTCCATTTATTGATTGGGTTATTTGGTTTTTTTTTTTTTTTTTTTTAATTTGGTGTTTAGTTTTTTGAGTTCTTTATGTACTCTAGAGATTAGTGCTCTATCTGATGTGTGAGGGGTAGAGATTTGCTCCCAAGATGTAGGTTCTCTCTTCACTTCACAGATTGTTTCTTTTGCTGAGAAGAAACTTGTTAGTTTGAGTCCATCCCATTTATTGATTCTTGATTTTAATTATTGCTCCATAGGAGTCTTATTAAGGAAGTTGGGGCCTAATCCCACATGATGAAGTTTAGGGCCTACTTTTTTTTTTTTTCTATTATATGCAGGGTCTCTGGCTTTATTCCTAGGTTTTTGATCCATTTTGAGTTGAGTTTTGTGCATGGTGAGAGATAGGGATTTAATTACATTTTGTTGCATATAGATTTCTAGTTTTTCCAGACCATTTGTTGAAGAGGCTCTTTTCTCCAATGCATGTTCTTAGCACCTTTGTCTAATGTAAGATAATTGTAGTTTTGTGAGTTAATCTCTGTGTCCTCTATTCTGTACCATTGATCTACCAGTCTGTTTTAGTGCCAATATTATGCTGTTTTTGTTACTATTGCTCTGTAGTATAGTTTTAAGGTCTGGTATAGTGATGCCACCTGCTTCACTTTTCCTGCTAAGGATTGCTTTAGCTATTCTGGGTCTCTTATTTTTCTAGATGAATTTCATGATTGCTTTTTCTATTTTTATGAGGTATGTCATTGGAATTTTGATTGGAATTGCATTAAATCTGTATAGTGTTTTTGGAGGTATGGTCATTTTGATAATATTAATTCTGCCTATCCAAAAGCAAGGTAGATCTTTCCATCTTCTAAGATCTTCTTTGATTTTCTCTCTCTCTCTCTTTCTTTCTTTCTTTCTTTCTTAGAGAGAGAGAGAGAGAGAGAGAATTTTAATATTTATTTTTTAGTTTTTGGCGGACACATCATCTTTGTTTGTATGTGGTGCTGAGGATCGAACCCGGGCCGCACGCGTGCCAGGCAAGCGCACTACCGCTTGAGCCACATCTCCAGCCCTGATTTCTTTCTTTAGGTTTCTGTAATTTTCATTATGTAGATCTTTCACCTCTTTTATTAAGTTGATTCCCAAGTATTTTATTTTTTTTGAGACTATTGAAAATGGGCTAGTTTTCCTCATTTCCCTTTCTGAGGATTTGTAACTGATATACAGAAATGCCTTTGATTTATGGGTGTTCATTTTATATCCTGCTACTTTGTTGAATTTATTTACTAGTTCTAGATGTTTTCTGGTGGAGCTTTTAGGGTCTTCTAGGTTTAGAATCATATCATCAGCAAATAGTGCCAAATCGAGTTCTTCGTTTCCTATGTGTATCCGTTTAATTTCTTTTGTCTAATTGTTCTCGCCTGTGTTTCAAGAACTGTGTTTTTAGAGGGAATGCCTTCAATTTTCCTCCGTTTAGAATGAGGTTGGCCTGGGGCTTAGTAGCATAGATAGCCTTTATGATGTTGAAATATGTTCCTGTTATCCCTAGTTTTTCTAGTGTTTTGAACATAAAGGGTGCTGTATTTTTTCAAATGCTTTTTCTGCATCTATTGAAATGATCATATGATTCTTATCTTTAAGTGTATTGATGTGATGAATTACATTTATTGATTTCCGTATGTTGAACCAACCTTACATCCCTGAGATGAATCCCACTTGATCATGGTACACGATCTTATTGATATGTTTTTGTATTTGATTTGCCAGAATTTTATTGAGAATTTTTGCATCTATGTTTATTAGATATATTGGTCTGAAGTTTTCTTTTTTTGATGTGTCTTTGCCTATTTTTGGAATCAGAGTGATATTGGCCTCATAGAATGAATTTGGAAGTGCTGCCTCTTTTTCTATTTTCTGAAATAAATTGGAGAGTATTGGTATTAGTTCTTCTCTAAAGGTCTTATAGAACTTGGCTGTGTATCCGTCCGGTCCTGGGCTTTTCTTGGTTGGTAGACTTTTTATGAGTCTGGTATTTTGTCACTTGAAATTGACCTGTTTAAATTGTGTATATCATCCTGATGCAATTTGGACAAATTATATAAGTCTAGAAATTTGTTGATGCCTTCATTATTTTCTATTTTATTGGAGTACAAGTTTTCAAAATAATTTCTAATTATATTCTGTAGTGTCTGTTGTGATATTTCCTTTTTCATCATGTATGTTAGGATTTGAGTTTTCTCTCCTTCTCATCATTAGCATGGCTAAAGATCTGTCAATTTTATTTATTTTTTTCAAAGAACCAACTTTTTGTTCTGTCAATTTTTTCAGTTGTTTCTTTTGTTTCAATTTCATTGATTTCAGCTCTGATTTTAATTATTTCCTGTCTTCTGCTGCTTTTGGTGTTGATTTTTTCTTATTTTTCTAGGGCTTTGAGATGTAGTATTAAGTCATTCATTTGTTGACATTTTCTTCTTTTAAGGAATGAACTCCATGCAATGAAATTTCCTCTTAGAACTGCTTTCATAGTGTCCCAGAGATTTTGATATGTATATCTGTGTTCTCATTCACCTCTAAAACTTTTTTAATCTCCTCCTTGATGTCTTCTGTAACCCATTGTTCATTCAGTAGCATATTATTTAGTCTCCAGGTGGATTTCATTTCTTATTTTATCATTGATTTCTAATTTCATTCCATTATGATCTGATAGAATGCAGGGTAGTATCTCTACTTTTTTACATTTGCTAAGAGTTACTTTGTGGCATAGTATATGGTCTGTTTTAGAGAAGGATCCATGTACTGCTGAGAAGAAAGTATATTTTCTCATTGAAGGATGGAATATTCTATATATGTCAGTTAAGTCTAAGTTATTGATTGTATTATTGAGTTCTATAATTTCTTTGTTCGCTTTTGTTTTGAGGGTCTATCTAATAATGAAAGAAGTGTGTTAAAGTCACCCAAAATTATTGTGTTGTGGTCTATTTGACTCTTAACTTGAGAAGGGTTTGTTTGATGAACATAGCTGCTCCATTGTTTGGGGCATATATATTTATAATTGTTAAATCTTGTTGGTATATGGTTCCCTTGAGCAGTATTTAATGTCCTTCTTTATCGTTTTTGATTGACTTTAATTTGAAGTGTATTTTATATGAGGATGGAAACCCCTGCTTGCTTCCACAGTCCATCTGAGTGGTGATTTTTCCCAGTCCTTTACCTTCAGTCTGTGAATGTCTTCTTTCTATGAGATGAGTCTCTTGGAGGTAGCATATTATTGGGTCTTTTTTTTTTTTATCCAATCTGCTAGTCTATGTCTTTTGATTTGTGGGTTTAGCCTATCAACATTCAGGGTTATTATCGAGACATGATTTGTATTCCCAGCCATTTTTGTTTATTTTTGGTATTTAGTGTGACTTGATTTCTCCTCTGATTAGATTTTGTAATCCCTCCCTCTGCTGATTTTCATCATCGTTTCTCCTTTCCTCTTCTTGGAATACTTTGCTGAGGATGTTCTGTAGTGCTGGCTTTCTAGTTGTAAATTCTTTTAACTTTTTGCTTATCATGGAAGGTTTTTATTTTATCCTCAAATCTAAAGCTTACTTTTGCTAGATATAATATTCTTGGTTGGCATCTATTTTCTTTCAGGGCTTGGTATATGTTGTTCCACAATCTCCTGGCTTTGAGGGTCTGGGTTGAAAAATCTGCTGAAATATGAATTGATCTCCCCCTATATATGATCCGATGCCTCTCTTTTGCAGCTTTTAAGTTTCTATCCTTATTCTGTATGCTAGATATTTTTATTATAATGTGCCTTGGTGTAGATCTGTTGTAATTTTGTACATTTGGTGTCCTGTAAGCCTCTTGTATGGTTTTCCAATTCATTCTTCATGCTTGGGAAATTTTCTGATATTATTTCATTGAAGAGATTGTGCATTCCTTTGGTTTGAAATTCTGTGTCTTCCTCTATCCCAGTAACTCTTAGATTTGGTCTTCTGATGTTGTCCCATAATTCTTGCATGTTCTGTTCATGGTTTCTAATTTTCTTCACTGTATGATCAACTTTATTTTCCAGATTGTATACTTTGTCTTCATTATCTGACATTCTTTCTTCCAAGTGATCTAGCCTGTTTGTTATACTTTCTATTGAGTTTTTTATTTGATTTATTGTATCCTTCATTTCAAGATTTCTGACTGACTGTTTTTCAGAGTCTCTCTCTCTCTCTTGAAGTAATCTTTTGCTACCTGTGTTTGCTCTCTTATCTCATTGTTGGAGTGATCAATTTTTGCCTGTATTTGCTCATTTAGGTTAGTCTTTAATTCACAGATCATTTTAATTATGAACCTTCTGAACTCCTTTTCTGACATTTCATCAACTTCGCTGTCCGTGGGTTCTGTTATTATAGTGTCCTGGTTTGTTTGGGGCAATTTCCTCCCTTGTTTTTTCATGTTGTCTTATGTGTCTTCCTTTCTTGCAGTGTGGATCTGATATATTAGTTTCTTCCCTATATTATTGTAGTACCTGTGCAGACTGTCTGTACCTCACCTTGATGTTGGTCTTCCAGACCCTACTGGTGTCCCTTAATGAATGTTACTGCATCCTGGATCTGGGTCCTGTGTAACTTGGAGTGGGTGGATCTGGGCTACTGGGCTTGACCTCCCATGGTAGTCTGCCAGTTGGAAGGGGTGGTCTTGTGCCAAAGGCTGGCTTTGGCAGTGTTCTGCCCTGCCTGAGGAGGGATGGATCTGGCCTGCTGTGCACCTGGGTCCCCCAGAGGCCAGTGTGGATGGATCTGGCCACTGGACTTGACCTCCTGCCGTGGTCTGCTGGTTGTCTTGTGCCAAAGACTAGGCTTTGGCAGTGTCTCCCCTGCTGGGGGAGGGAGTGTTGGGGGGTGAACCGGCCTATGGAGAGCCTGAATCCCACATGGGCTGGTGTGGGCAGTCTGGGCTGGATCTCGGCTCCCGTGGTACTCCACTGGTCAGAAGGGGCAGTCCTGCACCAGAGTCTGGGCTCTGAAGAGTGTCTGCCCCGCTGAGGAAGGGGTGGACCAGGCCTGCTGTGAGCCTGGGTCCCACAGAGGTCAGTGTGAGTGGATCTCATGTCCTGCAGATTAATGCTCTATCTGAGGTGTATGTGGCATTCTGTAGGCTCTTCACATTATTGATTGTTTCTTTGACTGTGAAGAAGCTTTTTGGTTTGATACCATTTCATTTATTGATCCTTGATTTTACTTCTTGTACTTTCAGAGTCTTGTTGAGGAATTCGTTTCTTTAGCCGACTTGATGGAGACTTGGGCCTATATTTGATTCTAGTAGGTGCAGAGTCTCTGGTCCTTGTCATCTTAGAGTTGAATTTTGTTCAGGGTGAGAGATAAGTTTTTAATTTCATTTTGCTACACATGGATTTCCAGTTTTCCTAGCACCATTTGTTGAAGAGGCTATTTTTTCTCCAGTGAGAAAAATGGTGCCTTTGTCTAATATGAGATAACTGTATTTATGTGGGTTTGTTTCTGTGTCCTCTATTCTGTACCATTGGTATTCATGTCTGTTTTTGTGGCTATAACATGCTGTTTTTGTTAGTGTAACTATATAATATAATTTAAGGTCTAGTATTGTGATGCCTACTGCTTTACTTTTCTCTCTGAGAATTGCTTTGACTATTCTGGGCCTATTATTTTTCCAAATGAATTTCATAACTGCTTTTCTATTTCTATGAAGAACATCGTTGGAATTTTAATAGGAATTGTATTAAATATGTATACTGCTTTTGGTATTATGGCCATTTTGACAATATTAATTCTATCTATCTAAGAACATTGGGAATCTTTCCATCTTCTAAGATATTCTTCAATTTCTTTATTTAGTATCCTATAATTTTCATTGTAAAGGTCTTTCACCTCTTTTGTTAGATTGATTTTCAAATATTTATTGTTTTTTAGGCTATTGTAAATGGGGTGATTTTCTTAATTTCTCTTTCAGTTGGTTTATCACTGTTGCATAGGAACGAGTTTGATTTATGGGTGTTAATTTTGTATCTTTCTATTTTGCTGAATTTATTTATGAATTCTAGACGTTTTCTGGTGGAATATTTGGATCTTCTAAATATAGAATCATATCATTGACAGATAGGGGTAGTATGAGTTCTTCTTTTCCTATTCATGTTCCTTTAATTTCTTTCTTCTAATTGCTCTGGCTAGAGTTTCAAGAACAATGTTGAATAGAAGTGGTGAAAGAGGGCATCCCTGTCTTGTTCCAGTTTTTTAAAGGGAATGCTTTCAGTTTTTCTCCATTTAGAATGATATTGCCTTTAATTTTAACATATATAGCTTTTACAATGTTGAGGTATGTTTCTACTATCCCTAGTTTTTCTAGTATTTTGAACATGAATGGATGTGATGAATTACATTCATTGATTTCTGTATGTTGAACCAACCTTGCATCCCTTGTATGAGCCCCACTTGATCGTGGTACACTATCTTTTTAATATGTTTTTGTATATGAATTGTCAGAATTTTATTGAGAATTTTTGCATCTATGTTTATCAGGGATATTTGTCTGAAGTTTTCTTTCATTTGTGTGTCTGATTTGGTATCAGGGTGATACTAGCTTCATAGAATGAGTTTTGGAAGGATTCTCTCCTATTTCATGGAATAGTTTGAAGAGGATTAGTGTTAGTTCTTCTTTAAAGGTGTGGTAAAACTTGGCTGAGAATCCATCTGGTCCTTGGTTTTCTTTGTTGGTAGTCTTTTGATGACATCTTCAATTTCATTGCTTGAAATTGATCTGTTTACATTTTCTGTGTCCTCCTGATTCAATTTGGGTAGGTTGTATGTCCCTAGAAACTTGTCAATGTCTTCAAATTTTTCTATTTTATTAAGTATAAATTTTTAAAATAGTTTCTGATGATTATATTTCACTAATTGCTGTTGTGATACATCCTTTTTTTGTCATGAATTTTTGTAATTTGTTTTTTCTCTGTTAGCTTGGCTAAGGGTTTAATCAGTTTTATTTATTTTTTCAAAGAACCAATTTTTTGTTTTGTCAAATTTTTGAATTGTTTCTTTTGTTTCAATTTTGTTGATTTCAGCTATTTCCTGTCTTCTGCTGCTTTTGGTATTGATTTGTTCTTTTTTTCTAGGGCTTTGAGATGTAATGTTAGGTCATTTATTCATCAACTTTCTATTCTTTTTTTTTTCTTAGTTGTTGATGGACACAATGACCTTATTTTATTTATTTATTTTTATGTGATGTTAGGATTGAACCCAGTGCCTCACACATCATAGGTGAGCACTCTACCTACTAAGCCACAACCCCAACCCAACTTTCTATTCTTTTAATAAATGAGTTCAGTGCAATGAACATTCCTCTTAAAATCGCCTTCATAGTGTCTCAAGAGATTTTGATATGTTGTATTGCTATTCTTGTTTCCCTCTTAAGTATTTTTTAATTTCATCCCTGGTTTCTTCTGCTATCCATTGGTCATTCAATAGCATATTACTTAGTCTCCAGGTATTAGAATAACTTCTGTTTTTAAAATTTTATCAATGATTTCTAATTTCATTCCATTTTGATCTGATAGAATGCAAGGTATTATCTCTGTTTTTTTGTATTTGCTAAGAGTTTCTTTGTGATCTAATATATGGTCTATTTTAGAGAAGGATCCATGTGCTGCTGAAAAGAAAGTGTATTCAGTCATTGATGCATAAATATTGTTTATATGTCTGTTAAGTCTAAATTATTAATTATGTGTTTTAGTTTTATAGCTTCTTTATTTAGCTTTTGTTTGGATGATCTGTTCTGTGTTGAGAGAGGTGTGTTGAAGTCACACTGTATTACTGTGTTGTCTGTCTATTTGCTACTTCTTTTTTGGGGGGGGCCGGGTACTGGGATTGAACTCGGGGGCACTTGATCACTGAGCCACATCCCCATACCTATTTTGTATTTTATTTAGAGACATGGTCCCACTTGAGCTGCTTAGCACCTTGCTTTTGCTGAGGCTGGTTTTGAACTTGTGATCCTTCTGCCCCAGTTTCCTAGGCTGCTAGGGTCTATTTACTTCTTGAAATGGAGAAGGGTTTGTTTGATTTACATATGCTCCTTTGTTTGGTGCATAAATATTTACAATTGTTATGTCTTGTTGATGTATAGTTCCCCTAAGTACTATGAAATGTTCTTCTTTGTCCCTTCTGATTAACTTTGGCTTGATGTCCACTTAATCTGGTAAGAGGTAGAACCCCTGCTTGTTTATGAAATCCATGTGAATTATATGTTTTTTCCCATCCTTTTACTTTTAGTCTGTAGGTATCTTTGCTGATGATGTCTGTCTCTTGGAGACTGCATATTATTGAGTCTTGTTTTTTAATCCAGTCCAACAGTCTGTGTCTTTTGATCGATGAGTTTAGGCTATTTGCAGTCAATTTTATTATTGAGAAATGATTTTTATTCCATGTCATTTTGATTAACTTCTGTTTTTTAATTTGATTAGTTTTTCCTTTGGTTGGCTATTCTTTTAGTGTAGTTCCTCCCTTTGCTGGTTTTCAGTTTTATTTTTTATTTCTTCTTCCAAAATAGCTTATTGAGTATATTTGGTAGTGCAGACTTTCTGTTAATTTTTTTTAACTTTTGTTTGTCATGGAAAGTTTTAGTTTTTTTAATTCATTGTTATTTATTTATGTGCTGGGGATTGAACTGAGGAGCACTCGATCCCTGAGCCAGATAGATCCCCAGCCGCATTTTGTGTTTTATTTAGTCACAGGGTCTCACTGGGTTACTTAACAACTTGCTTTAACTCAGGCTGGCTTTGAACTCTCAGTCCTTCTTCCTCAACCTCCCAATCTGCTGGGATTACAGGCCTATGCCAATGCTCCTGGCAGAAGGTTTTTATTTCATTGTCATTTATGAAGCTTAATTTTGCTGAGTGTAGTATATTTTTGGCTGGCATCTACTTTGTTTTAGAGCTTGGAATATATTATTTCAAGACCTTCTAGCTTTGAGCATTTGGGTTGAGAGGTCAGCTGAGGTCTGGATTGGTTTCCCTTTAAGCATGATTTTTCATTTTTCTCTGGCAGCCTTTAAAATTATATCCCTATTCTGTATGTTAGGCATTTTCATAACAGTGTGTCTTGGTTTGAGTCTGTTGCAAGTTTGTATATTTGTAAGCCTCCTGAATTTGATTTTCCATTTCATTCTTTAGGTTTGGGAAATTTTCTAATATTACTTCATTGAAAAGATAATACATTCCTTTAGTTTGTATCTCTTGTGCCTTCATCTGTCCTGACAAATCTTAAATTTGGTCTTTTTAGGTTATCCCATATTTTTTGGACATTCTGTTCATGGTCTCTTAATCTCTTTTCTCCACTGTCAGTTTGTTTTCAAGATTATATATTTTGTCTTCATTGCCTAAAACTTTTTTCCAAGTGATCTAGTTTGTTCGTGATACTTTCCATTGAAGTTTTAATTTGGTTTTCTGATTCCTTCATTTTGAGGATTTTCTGCTTGGTTTTTCTTCAAAATCTCTGTCCCTTTATTTTTTTAAATGATCTTTTATTTCCTGTATTTTCTCTGTGATTTCATTTGTTATATCATCCTTACTTCATAGATCAGTTTATGTACATTCTAAACTCCTTCTTTGACATTTCTTCCACTGTGGTATCGATGGATTCTGTTATTGGAGTATCTTGGTTTGTTTGGGGTGATTTGTTCCCTTGCCTTTTCATATTGTTTGTGTTTCTGCCCATCTAACAGTATGAATCTGAGGGAGTAGAGCTTCTACCCTGTGGACTTAGAGTGTTCGTGAAAGTTTTAGTACCTCACCATTTAGGGGGAGACAAATATTAACAACTACCAGTGCAAACAGTATATAGCATTTAACCAAGTATTTCCTGCTATGCTGCTTACAATGTTAATTGTCACAACAAACGGGAATGACCAGTTATTGCCCACAATAAAAACAGTATGTTTGCAGAAGTGTTTATAATTTCAAATGGTGAACAGGGAGAGAACAGAAGTGATATGGGTTGTGATATAGGATTATGAAGAAGGAGCAGATAGAAGTAAAAAATTAATGGAAGAGTGAAAGAACAACAGAGATTGGCTGTTAGTGGAAGAAAATAGAGAATCAAAGGACTCAGATAGGTGAGAGAAAAAATATACATAAAGTAAAAATTTTAAAAATTAAAAGAATACAAAACAAAACTGAAATATACTAATTAAATATCCTAGTTTTCAAAAATGAGACCCATGATAAACAACTGGCTTCAAAAATGGTAGAAATGAGGGGCTGGGGATGTGGCTCAAGCGGTAGCGCCCTCGCCTGGCATGCGTGCGGCCCGGGTTCGATCCTCAGCACCACATACAAACAAAGATGTTGTATCCGCCGAAAACTAAAAAATAAATAAAAATTCTCTCTCTCTCTCTCTCTCTCTCTCTTAAAAAAAATAAAAATAAAAGTACCTTCTTTAAAAAAATGGTAGAAATGAGAAAAAAACCAAATATGAATATGTATAATGTCCACGAACCTTTAAGGTCATAATTAAACATGAAAAGAAAAATATATTGATGAAAAGTTAAAGGATTATTTATTTTGGAATTGAAAAGATTCTCGGCTTCCCTTCTCAGCAGTGTTAGGTGGTTTTGTCTGGAGTGTAATGCTGCTCCACCCTCTGTGTGGATTGCTGGAATGAGCGAGGTAATTTGGTAGGTGGAACTCCAGGAGGCAGGTTTAGGGTTAGGTAGGCTCCAGGTTCTTCATTGAATTCCAGTTGGTCTGGAGATTTTAAATCAGCACACCTCCAGGGCCCATCAGTTGCCAGTCCAGGGTGAAAGACTACACCCCAGGGGGCTCCCCTGGGTTTCACTCATGTGATGGATGAGCCAGTTATTAGTTCACTACCTCACCTGTGGACCTCACATTTCCTGGTCTCAGGTTCAGTCTCCAAACTCAATCTTTCCTACCCCTGCCCTTTCAAATTCCCAGACAGGTACTTCTCTCCCAGCCAATCCTGCAAGAAGCCAGATTGGAGGGAGAGAGGGTAAATCCAGTTGCGTTTTCACAACCAGTTGCCCCCTGTATAAACCTCTCTCCACGTTTGATTTTCTCCTGGTCACTTATGTTGTGTAATATGGGTTTGCCAGGCCTGTATTTTGGGCCACACTCGGGTTTTCCAGCAATCGGCTCTCTCACCTGCAGGCCCACACGCTGCAGCTGTAAAATGATTCCTTCCACTGTCCTCTTCCTGTAGCCAGAAAAGATGGGGTTTCTTTCCCACACAAGGATATTGTGCAGCACACCTTTCAGTTTTGTTGGGCAGTGTCTTTGATCTCTAAAATCTCTATACCCATACACGCCTCAGGCCTCCTAAAAATGCAGGTTTCTCTAATTCCCTTATCTCTCCTCTGTGTTCACAGAGGGACCACTATGGCTGATGCTTGTGCTGTGGCGCTGGGGATTTCTTCCTAGTTTTGTTATATCCAACCTCCTGATTTCCTGATCTGCTTTGTATGTCCAGTATTAAATTCCAGTAAAGCTCCCTTTCCCCTTTTTTGTTCACCTACCTTGCTGAGAAACTGCCTGTCTGCTTTCTTGGTTTCTTGCCATAGAACAGCCAGGAAAGTGACATTTTCTATTCTACCATCTTGAAACCTCCCCTCAGGTGTGACAAGTGTCGCTTTTTGTATTTAGCTAGGGTTTATATACTGTTAATTGTACATAACTGGAAGTAAAAGAAATCATAGACATTTTCATGGTTATGTTTCAAGAGATATTTATTGAATCCTTCATTGTGTAAATGTTAGCAATACAGTGATGAATAAACTATGGTCTTATAGATAAAGGTCACATGATATTAAAATTGCTTAATTTTTTGCTCTTTCTTTGTTTCCTGGTGGCCATGATCTGAGAAACTTTCCTCCATCATGGCCTTCCTCTCCTCAGGCACAGTGATTTGTCTGACCATGGATTGAGATTTCTGAAATCATGGGCCCAAATAAACTTTTTCTTCCTCAAAGTTACTCTTGTTAAGTATTTTGTTCATAGTGATAAAAAGATAACTAACTTAGTGACTGAGAAGAGACTACTTTTCCTTTTGATATTTTTCTGCTTTTTCCCAGAAAATTATAGTCTATGATAAATAAATGGTAATTCCTTGGAATTGTGTAATATATAATTCATACAACTCTAATAAGGGGCCCCGAACACAATGCTTGATAACACTTCAGTAAAACTGATTAAATTTAAATTACCATTTATTTATGCTTTGACTTTTACTTGCTTTCAAAAGCTTATTATTTCTTTTGATTTTTATCATTACCCTAGCAAGTATATCAGGTAGGTGTCATTTATGAATCTCCCTCAGTAAATGAAATAGTTGAGTCAAAGGTAAGTGAAATGCCTTCTAAAAGGATTTATAGAGGATGAGTAAGGATGTCTTAAACCTGGTTTATTTTTCTGTTTCCTAGCTCAACATTGCTTTTGCAGTTTATTTGTTATAATCTTTACTGCTTGCTTTATTCTTAATTTTGTATTTTGTTTTTAAGAGCCGGCCGATGTAGACCTGGAATTTGTTTCCGTCTGTTTAGTAGACTCCGATTCCAAAATATGTTGGAATTTCAGACTCCAGAACTTTTGAGAATGCCATTACAGGTAGAAATTTGTTTAATCTTAAAAGGCCTTTTTTGAGGGGGTGAAGAAGGAGAGGGGCCAACTTCTACTAATTTGACTTTCAAAAATTCAGTTTATGAAGTAAAAATTTAAAATTTCTGAAGGATGGATATATCTATAACAAGATTTTTTTATGTAAGAAAACAATTCACAATTCTTTGAAATTTTAAAGAATTGTTTCAGGGTGTTTATGGGTGAGTTTATAAGCATATTTGTGTGTGTGTGTGTACGTAGGGTTTTACTTATCTTGAATACATAGTGTTGTTCACTTTTAGACTTCCCAGTAGAATTAGACAACAAATTAAGATCCAAAAAATAATACCAAAATTGTGTAGGATGCTGAGATTACATTGGTAATTTTGAAACTGATTTCCTGGACTTTATTATTTGCTTCTCTTACAGTTTTCTAACTTCGCAGAACAACCATACACCGGGTAGCTTCTAGGGAAAACTATCAGAAGTACATTACCTTGAGTTTCTAGTGAATTAGGCTAGATAATGGTTTCCAAACCTTTATTAGATGTAGAACCATATTTTTGGCATTCATATGTCTAAGATGATTTCCCATTTCCCAGTGCCTATGTGTGATTTTCTGTTGTGCAAGGATAGATAAAAAATTCTTAGCAAGAGCCTAAATAACCTGTTCCTGTCTACGACCAAAATTTTATTTCTTGCTATTCTGCCTGTCTCTCCTCATACTAGTGAGTTTTAGTTTCTCAAATACATTCTGTTTGTTTTTATTTTAGGACCTTAACATTTGCTGTCCCCTCTCCATAAATTCTTACCCCTTATTTCTTTTATGATAAACTCCTACTCAGTTTTTACGTCTTAGTTTAAGTGTCATTTCCTCTGGGAAACTGTCTTTGACTTCTCCATGGCCTCCCTCTCTTGCTCTTTCTTGAACTTGATTAAATGTCATTTTATCTCTTTGGCTCCCTTTATCCTTTGGAGCATTTGTTACAATTGTGATCAAATAATTAATTAAATAATTAGTTATTCAGAATCCGTGTATATTCCATGAGAGTAGACACTTGTCTTCTTTTTCTCCAACCTGCTGCATAGTAGTACCTTGTATCTAGAAAGCACCTAAATATTTGTTGATTGCAAAAAAGATTCTGGAATGTAGTAAGCATAAAGAGGGGAGAAAAAATTTATTTTTTGGGTAATGACTCTTGAGTGTTATGTTTGAAAACTATGTGAGGAGACATTACCAGAGCAAGCAATAGTAATTTTGGTGTGAGTTGATTGTGTTTGTTAAGGTTCTGACATCTAGAACGAAGTGTGAGCCTGCCTTTCATAGAAAGAGATGGTTCTCTCTACTAGTCATTCTAACCTGAGACCCTTCTAGTCTGTGTTTGGGAACTATAGTTCCCATGATTTCTTTAAAAATAAGTCAGTGTTTTTTTTCTTTTTAATTTTTTCATAATTTCTTATTCTTTTGATTTATAGGAACTTTGTTTACATACCAAGCTGTTAGCCCCAGTTAATTGTACCATTGCTGATTTCCTTATGAAAGCTCCTGAACCTCCACCAGCTTTAATTGTAAGAAATGCTGTACAAATGCTTAAGGTTGGTGTCTTAATACTTTTATTTTACCTGATTTTTCTTACTTGAAATTTAAAGCTAAAGGAGAACATGTCTCAACTAAATAGTTATCTTATTGTAGATTATCATGTACTTTGAACCATACTCTTATAATTAATAGTTGACAAAATTATAGGTATTTTTAAATATATATTTGAAGCAAAATATATTTTTATTAGTTTTGGTAGCTTAAGAAAATTTATATTGTTTGGGTTTTTGAGTTAAACAGTTTTGGGACATGCCAAATTCTTCTCTTTCTCCTTTGTTTAGACAATAGATGCAATGGATGCATGGGAAGATCTGACTGAACTTGGATATCATTTGGCCGACTTGCCAGTGGAACCACATCTTGGTAAAATGGTCCTGTGTGCTGTTGTTTTAAAGTGTCTGGACCCTATCCTTACAATTGCCTGCACACTGGCCTATCGAGATCCTTTTGTACTGCCTACCCAGGCCTCTCAAAAGCGTGCAGCTATGCTTTGCAGGAAACGATTCACTGCAGGAACTTTCAGTGACCATATGGCACTTCTCAGAGCATTCCAGGTACCTGTACTGTTGTTCATTTCTGAAAATGCTGTAAATGCATTTCTGGAGCAAGTATAGCAATTAATAACAGTAATCCCATTAATTTTGCTTCATTTACTAAATCACAGATTTTTGGTAATTTTGGCGTGTTTATTAAGGTTCTGACATCTAGAATGAAGTGTGAGCCTGCCTTTCATAGAAAGAGATCGTTCTTTCTACTAGTCATTCTAACCTGAGACTCTTCTAGTCTGTGTTTGGGAACTATATTTCCCATGATTTCTTTAAAAATAAGTCAATATTTTTTTCTTTTTAATTTTTCATAATTACTTATTCTTTTGATTTATAGGTACTTTATTTATATACCAAGCTGAAAAGCCCAGAAAAATATCTTCTTGCTGTTAATATGTTAAAATTATCATGATTTTTTAAAAGATTGTTTTTACTTGTAGATAGACACAAGACCTTTATTTTTATTCATTTATTTATTTTAATGTGGTGCTGAGTATTGAACCCAGTGCTTCATACATGCTAGACAAGTGCTATACCACCCTAGCCTGGTTGCTCTTTTTTTTTTTTCTCATCATGTTTTCCTTGTTAGGGATATTATATGTATGTATAAGTATGTGTATTTTTTTTGATATTGAGTTTCTTTCAGTCATGTCTTGATCAAGAAATACTCCAAATTTTTAGTTAAGAAACATTGTCTGTGCTCGCTTCGGCAGCACATATACTAAAATTGGAACGATACAGAGAAGATTAGCATGGCCCCTGCGCAAGGATGACACGCAAATTCGTGAAGCGTTCCATATTTTTATACAGGAAGGTACAGAGCTCCAAACCAAAGGAATGAGAAGTCTATTCAATGAAATAATACAAGAAAACTTCCCAGACTTGAAGAATGAGACAGAATCCCAAATCCTAGAAGCCTACAGGACGCCGAATGTGCAAAATCATAAGAGATCCACACCTAGACACATTATAATGAAGAGGCCCAACATACAGAATAAGGAGAGAATTTTAAAAGCTACAAGAGAAAGGAAGCAGATTACATTTAGGGGTAAGCCAATCAGGATAACAGCTGATCTTTCAACACAGACTCTGAAAGCTAGAAGATCCTGGAATAACATATTTCAAACACTGAAAGAAAATGGGTTCCAACCAAGAATTGTGTATCCAGCGAAATTAAGCTTCAGGATGGAAGATGAAATTAAAACCTTCCACGATAAACAAAAGTTTAAAGAATTCGCAGCTAGAAAACCATCTCTTCAAAACATCCTCGCCAAAGCATTACAGGAAGAGGAAATGGAAAATAACAATGAAAACCAACAGTGGGAGGTAGGACAGTAAAGGGGTGGGGGAAATAATCAAAGAGGAAAACAAACCATGTTTAGTAACAGAAATAAACAAATATGGCTGGAAGAACAACCCATATCTCAATAATAACCCTAAATGTTAATGGCTTAAACTCACCAATTAAGAGACACAGGCTAGTAGAATGGATCACAAAACAAGACCCAACAATATGCTGCCTACAGGAGACACATTTGATAGGAAAAGACATACATAGGCTGAAGGTGAAAGGTTGGGAAAAATCATATCACTCATATGGACTTTGGAAACAAGCAGGAGTGTCTATACTCATATCAAATAAAATAGATTTCAAGCCAAAGTTAATCAAAAGAGATAAAGAGGGACACTACATACTGCTTAAGGGAACCATACACCAACAAGACATAACAATCATAAATATTTATGCCCCAAACAATGGTGCAGCTATGTTCGTCAAACAAACTCTTCTCAAGTTCAAGAGTCTAATAGACCACCATACCATAATCATGGGAGACTTCAACACACCTCTCTCGCCACTGGACAGATCTTCCAAACAAAAGTTGAATAAGGAAACTATAGAACTCAATAACACTATTAATAACCTAGACCTAATTGACATATATAGAGTATACCACCCAACATCAAGCAGTTACACTTTTTTCTCAGCAGCACATGGATCCTTCTCTAAAATAGATCATATATTATGTCACAGGGCAACTCTTAGACAATATAAAGGAGTAGAGATAATACCATGCATCTTATCTGATCATAATGGAATGAAACTGAAAATCAACGATAAAAGAAGGAAGGAAAAAGCATACATCACTTGGAGAATGAACAATAGGTTACTGAATGATCAATGGGTTATAGAAGACATCAAGGAGGAAATTAAAAAATTCTTAGAGATTAATGAAAACACAGACACAACATATCGGAATCTATGGGACACATTGAAAGCAGTTCTAAGAGGAAAATTCATTGCTTGGAGTTCATTCCCTAAAAAAAGAAAAAACCAACAAATAAATGATCTCATACTTCATCTCAAAATCCTTGAAAAAGAAGAGCAAAACAACAGCAAAAGAAGTAGAAGGCAAGAAATAATTAAAATCAGAGCTGAAATTAATGAAATTGAAACAAAAGAAACAATTGAAAAAATTGACAAAACTAAAAGTTGGTTCTTTGAAAAAATAAACAAAATCGACAGACCCTTAGCCATGCTAGCGAAGAGAAGAAGAGAGAGAACTCAAATTACTAGCATACGGGATGAAAAAGGCAATATCACAACAGACACTTCAGAAATACAGAAGATAATCAAAAACTATTTTGAATCCTTATACTCCAACAAATTAGAAGATAGTGAAGGCATAGATAAATTTCTTAAGTCATATGATCTGCCCAGATTGAGTCAGGAGGATATAGAAAACCTAAACAGACCAATATCAATTGAGGAAATAGAAGAAACCATAAAAAGACTACCAACTAAGAAAAGCCCAGGTCCGGATGGGTATACAGCAGAATTTTACAAAACCTTTAAAGAAGAACTAATACCAATACTTTTCAAGCTACTTCAGGAAATAGAAAAGGAGGGAGAACTTCCAAATTCATTCTATGAGGCCAACATCACCCTGATACCTAAACCAGACAAAGACACTTCAAAGAAAGAAAACTACAGACCAATATCTCTAATGAACCTAGATGCAAAAATCCTCAATAAAATTCTGGCGAATCGGATACAAAAACATATCAAAAAAATTGTACACCATGATCAAGTAGGATTCATCCCTGGGATGCAAGGCTGGTTCAATATAAGGAAATCAATAAATGTTATTCACCACATCAATAGACTTAAAAATAAGAACCATATGATCATCTCGATAGATGCGGAAAAAGCATTCGACAAAGTACAGCATCCCTTTATGTTCAAAACTCTAGAAAAACTAGGGATAACAGGAACATACCTCAATATTGTAAAAGCAATCTATGCTAAGCCTTAGGCTAGCGTCATTCTGAATGGAGAAAAACTGAAGGCATTCCCTCTAAAATCTGGAACAAGACAGGGATGCCCTCTCTCTCCACTTCTGTTCAACATAGTTCTCGAAACATTGGCCAGAGCAATTAGACAGATGAAAGAAATTAAAGGCATAAAAATAGGAAAAGAAGAACTTAAATTATCACTATTTGCAGATGATATGATTCTATACTTAGCAGACCCAAAAGGCTCTACAAAGAAACTATTAGAGCTAATAAATGAATTCAGCAAAGTGGCAGGATATAAAATCAACACGCATAAATCAAAGGCATTCCTGTATATCAGCGACAAATCCTCTGAAATGGAAATGAGGACAACCACTCCATTCACAATATCTTCAAAAAAAATAAAATACTTGGGAATTAACCTAACAAAAGAGGTGAAAGACTTATACAATGAAAACTACAGAACCCTAAAGAGAGAAATAGAAGAAGACCTTAGAAGATGGAAAAATATACCCTGTTCATGGATAGGCAGAACTAACATCATCAAAATGGCGATATTACCAAAAGTTCTCTATAGGTTTAATGCAATGCCAATCAAAATCCCAACGGCATTTCTTGTAGAAATAGAGAAAGCAATCATGAAATTCATATGGAAAAATAAAAGACCCAGAATAGCAAAAACAACGCTAAGCAGGAAGTGTGAATCAGGCGGTATAGCGATACCAGACTTCAAACTATACTACAGAGCAATAGTAACAAAAACAGCATGGTACTGGTACCAAAACAGGCGGGTGGACCAATGGTACAGAATAGAGGACACAGAAACCAATCCACAAAACTACAACTTTCTTATATTTGATAAAGGGGCTAAAAACATGCAATGGAGGAAGGATAGCATCTTCAACAAATGGTGCTGGGAAAACTGGAAATCCATATGCAACAAAATGAAACTGAATCCCTTTCTCTCGCCATGCACAAAAGTGAATTCAAAATGGATCAAGGAGCTTGATATCAAATCAGAGACGCGCCGTCTGATAGAAGAAAAAGTTGGCTACGATCTACAGTCGGTGGGGTCGGACTCCAAATTCCTCAATAGGACACCCATAGCACAAAAGTTAATAACTAGAATCAACAAATGGGACTTACTTAAACTAAAAAGTTTTTTCTCAGCAAAAGAAACAATAAGAGAGGTAAATAGGGAGCCTACACCCTGGGAACAAATCTTACTCCTCACACTTCAGATAGAGCCCTAATATCCAGAGTATACAAAGAACTCAAAAAATTAGACAATAAGAGAACAAACAACCCAATCAACAAATGGGCCAAGGACCTGAACAGACACTTCTCAGAGGAGGACATACAGTCAATCAACAAGTACATGAAAAAATGCTCAACATCTCTAGCTGTCAGAGAAATGCAAATCAAAACCACCCTAAGATACCATCTCACTCCAGTAAGATTGGCAGCCATTAAGAAGTCAAACAACAACAAGTGCTGGCGAGGATGTGGGGAAAAGGGTACACTTGTACATTGCTGGTGGGACTGCAAATTGGTGCAGCCAATTTGGAAAGCAGTATGGAGATTTCTTGGAAAGCTGGGAATGGAGCCACCATTTGACCCAGCTATTCCCCTTCTCGGTCTATTCCCTAAAGACCTAAAAAGAGCATGCTACAGGGACACTGCTACATCGATGTTCATAGCAGCACAGTTCACAATAGCAAGACTGTGGAACCAACCTAGATGCTCTTCAATAGACGAATGGATAAAAAAAAATGTGGCATTTATACACAATGGAGTATTACTCTGCATTAAAAAATGACAAAATCATAGAATTTACAGGGAAATGGATGGCATTAGAGCAGATTATGCTAAGTGAAGCTAGCCAATCCCTAAAAAACAAATGCCAAATGTCTTCTTTGATATAAGGAGAGTAACTAAGAACAGAGTAGGGATGAAGAGCAGGAGAAGAAGATTAACATTTAACAGGGATGAGAGGTGGGAGGGAAAGGGAGAGAGAAGGGAAATTGCATGGTAATGGAAGGAGACCCTCAGGGTTATACAGTGGAGGAGGTAGAGAGAGAGGAGGGGAGGGGAGGGGAGAGGTGGGGAGGGGGGAGGGTGGAGGACGGGAAAGGCAGCGGAGCACAACAGACACTAGTATGGCAATTTGTAAATCAATGGATGTGTAACTGATGTGATTCTGCAATCTGGGTATGGGGTGAAGGTGGGAGTTCATAACCCACTTGAATCAAAGTGTGGAATATGATATGTCAAGAAATTTGTAATGTTTTGAACAACCCACAATAAAAAATTAAAAAAAAAAAAAGAAACATTGTCTATTAAAGTATATAGAACAGTGCTTATGAGAAAATTTTCAGGGTTTAATATCTATTTATTTGATATTTTAAGAGTCCATCTTTTACTTGTGTGCTCAAATACTCTGCTGAGAATTTAATTCCCTAAAAAAAATTCCAATATCATGTAAAATCTTTTAAGATAATATGAGAAATTGAGAAAATAACATGGAAATTTAGATATGTGGGGAAGAGTGTGTTATTACTTGAAAAGAAGACATCTTCTTTATCCTTAAGTTCTCTTGAATGTAGGCTATAAATATACATTTTTTATGAAAGATAATCATGGCAATAATCATATGTAGGCTAATATAATTTAGTGTCTGAATTACTATTAATAAGCACCTAATATGTGCTGATAATTTGCTGTCATTTTTTTGTACACATTATCTCCAAACTATTCTATAGTTTTGGCAAGGTCAGAAATATTACCCTTATTTTACATATAAGAAAGCAAAGTCTAAAAGAAGGTTATTATCCTGTCCTAAATTACATAGCTAGTGTAGTTTATAGCCAAGTTTTTCTTTTTTAATTAGCTAATTAATTCTAATTAGGTATATATGACAGCAGAATGCATTTTGATTAATTTCACATGATTGCAGCACAACTTTTCATTTTTCTGGTTGTACATAATTTAGCGTCACACCTTTTGTGCAGTCATACATGTACCTAGGGAAATGATGTCCATCTCATTCCAAGTCTTTTCTGCCACCATGTTGCCTCCCCTTGTCTCCCTTCCTTTTACCCAATCACAGTTCCTCCTCCATTTTTCCCATGTGCCCCACACTTCCCAATATGGATCAGCATCCACTTATCAGAAAGAACATTTCTTTGGTTTCTTGGGATTGGCTTACTTTGCATAGCATGATATTCTCCAACTTCCCCATTTACCTGCAAATACCGTAATTTTATTATCTATTAATGCTGAGTAATAGTCCATTTTTTTTATATATATATATATATATATATATATATATATATATATATATATATATATATATAAATAAATTATATTCTGGGGCAAGAGAACTCATTTTCAAAGGGTAGCTTTTTTAAATACTATAAATAGATGAGTTTTAGAAATCCCATTTACCAGTCTTAGACAGATTAGGAGATTGATATGCAGGTTATTTTTTGAGGATCAGAATGGCAAGATTCTTAGACATTAAAAGTATTATTATGGTGGTTTACTTGAAAACTTCTCACATGTTTGTGAAATAAAGTTAGCAAATGCATCTGAAAAGATAAATGTTCTTATAAAGCTGCTCATTTAGGTTACTTGATACTTAGTTCTCACTGGGATTTTATAAATTAATGGCTGTAATACCATTTGAGTATAAATTAAGGGTAAATTTTATTTGATAACAAAGCCTTTGATTTTATAGAATAACTAAGAATTGACCTTGTGATTAGTGTAGTGGTTTTAAATTACTTTGTTGCCTCATCAAGAAATGATTACTATGGCATAACTATAAAGGCATTGAATATAATTTGTTCTAATTCATGGCCCAGTATTTCTTCTTCCCTTCCTTTCCTCCCACCCTGCTGAATTCCCTCCACTCTATTGATCTTTCTGCTATTTACATATATATATATATATATATATATATATATATATATATATATATATGTTTAATTAATGTCTTGTGGATGTTTATGATGGTGAGATTCATTGTGGTATATTCATATATGTACATAGGAAAGTTAGGTCAGATTCATTCTAGGGACTTTACCTATCCAATCCCTCCTCCCTTCCTTTCATTCCATATTGTTTACTCCTCTTATCTATTCTTTTTTTTAATCTACCCCAGCCCCTTATTTTGCTTGTCATGTATAACTAAAAAGAACCAATAAAAAATTTACAAAAAAAAAAGAAAGGAAAAAATAGAAATGATTGTTAAATGTGTCTTGTTATATAATCATTCCATTTTTATAGGCTTGGCAGAAAGCACGAAGTGATGGGTGGGAGCGAGCCTTTTGTGAGAAGAATTTTCTTTCACAAGCTACCATGGAAATAATTATAGGCATGAGAACACAGTTGCTTGGTCAGCTTAGAGCATCAGGTAAGTTTTCCCTAAAGAATCTATTTAAGCTGCTTAGAGTACCACACTCATACCTCCATACATGATTTTATTTCTGGTGTTAAGTAATGCCAGCTCCTATTATTTTTATGATATTATTATGTTGTACATCTTATATTTATGAGTTGATTTATTTCTACCTGACCTCAACTTTTGCTTTTTGATGAAAAATATTGTAGAAACTATAGTTGAAAAACATATAGACAGAATAATATTCTTTTGATACTGTCAGTAATGAGCAATTTATATTTGTTGACAAATATCAACTTAGATCTTGTAGTTGTTATATTTTCTTTTGTTTTTATTAACAAATAATTATTTTAGCTATGTGAAATAGAAATTATAAAAATATGAGTGCTGTTTTTTATTTTTTTGAAATACCAAAACAATTGGAATCACTTGAAGGTACTTGAATCTTTTTCAAAAAGATTCTAATTTTTCTATCTTCTTTTAGAATTGTTTCTTTGAATTCCCTTTTTCTTTCTTTTTGTTGAGTAGCATAGTACATTGAAGGCAAGTGATAGTCGAAAGATAAATTCACAAATTAGCCGAAGTGCCCAAATAATATAAGAGCCAAAGGATTTAGAGTTGGAAATATTACATATGAGAGAGAGAGATGAGAAAATATGAAGAATTTTGAAATTCAAGCTAGAATACTATATAATTACCTAACTTCACCTCCACATTAATGTTTATCATAATCAAAACATTAATACTAGTCAGAAGAATAGTTTGGGTTTTCATCTGTGAACTTAGTTTTTTCTAATAGCAGCTGATAGAGAACTTTATTGCAAGATAGTGCAGTTTAAGAAATCCCTTAGGCCCCAGTAAATACTATGCTTAATCTAACTTGAGAAGATCTGAAGTTTTCTATATTGGTTCTGTATTTTTAGACTTTCTAGAACAGATTCTGTTAATTGTGTTATTTGCATACCATTAAATTTATATGAGCTGTATAATTTTATGTAAAAAAACCCACAAATTTTCAAGTATCTTTTGCACCATAGAAAAATTTGGTGTGGTGTTTTTCCTCTTTCTAGGTTTTGTGAGAGCACGAGGTGGTGGTGACATTCGAGATGTTAACACAAACTCTGAGAACTGGGCTGTTGTTAAAGCTGCTTTGGTGGCAGGCATGTATCCTAATTTAGTCCATGTGGACAGAGAGAATGTAGTATTGACAGGGCCAAAGGAGAAAAAAGTGCGATTTCATCCTACTTCAGTTCTCAGTCAGCCTCAGTATAAAAAGGTAAAATATTTTTAATGCTCTTAGGCCTTGAGTTAAACTAATTTAGGTAACTGAAAATTAGTGAAAAATACTCCAAATACCCGCCTGCTTTAAGAAAGTAGTTATATATGTATAAACATTGCAACAAAATTTTGATTGAATTTTAGAATTGCAACAGTAATGAGGACTTTTATATAAACTACATGATCAATAAGTAGCTTTAATTTTTGCTTGAGTACTAACATACATCTATTTCATCAAGGGATTTTTTACATTTATAAGCATTCCCTGTAAATTAAGAGGTAATACAATTAACAGTGTTTTGATTTACTTTCCAAATAGATTCCTCCAGCTAATGGTCAAGCTGCAGCAATCCAGGCACTGCCCACAGATTGGCTTATTTATGATGAAATGACTAGAGCTCATAGAATAGCTAATATTAGATGTTGTTCAGCAGTGACACCTGTCACTGTGTTGGTATTCTGTGGACCAGCTAGGTTGGCAAGTAATGCTCTTCAGGAACCTTCATCCTTTAGAGGTAAGTGTATTATGAAGGAAATAAAAATGTATATTTGAAATGAAAGTTTTTTTTTACTAAAATAAAAATTGTGAAATTGCAAAAATTTGTGTAGTAGAAGTAGCTCACTTTTGCTATAGTGAGACAATTAGGAAATACTAATGTACTACTATGCTTGAAATTGGTTTCTGAAGTAACTTGACATCAGTTTGTGTGTTTTTTATTAATGTTGCTGATGGGAAGAAGCTTGTTTTTCATTTGAATTTAAATGATAATTTAACAAAGTAATTTTAAAAAGAATAAGCCTAATTACTAATAATCCCATTATCTCTATATAAATGCTTTTTAATATTATATTTTTTCTAATTGTTAATATATTTTATTTCATCATACTATTATTTTGGTATTCTGTTATTTTATTGAATTAGAATATTTAACACATTTTTAGTATTTCATATTAATAACTATAAAATATTTTATTTCATTGAAGTGGCATAGTGAATATAAAAGGTTCATTTTCAATTGGGCCTTTTGAGGGTTTTGAACTTTTATATATAGTGATTCAGTACATATTTGTCAGTTACTGTGCTAATCGTGAAGCTTTAATAGAAAACAAGATAGTTCTGTCCTCCAGACTTAACAGTAGACATGGTAGACAGACAATAAATGATAATCTTCATGGTGCAATCTGGAAAATAAAAAGAGGACTGCTTTAGGGGTGACCTCCTTTAGAAGGAGCCTGTGTAAGTTACTTTGAGGAAATGAGATTTAAACTGAGACCTAACATTTGAGAAGCATCCAGCCATATGAAGAAATAGAAATGTCCTACAGGTAGAGGAAGATGGAAAACTCAAGATTCTACACTAGAAAATGATCTAGGAACTGAAAAAAAGACTATGTGATTGGGGCACAGTGATCAGTGGTAGAGGGCAGTGAGATAATGTTGAAAGGAAGGCATGGATTTGTAGTCAGTGGAAGAGAAATCATTAAAGGATTTTAAGTAAGAAAGTGGGTAACATAATAAGTTTTTCTTAAAAGATCATCTTGGGTGAGTGGAAGGGTTGCTTAAGGGCTAATAATGGAAGAGTGGAGGCAGAAAGGAGGCTCTTGCAGTGTTTTTTTAAAAAATATATATAGAGAGAGACACAACACCTTTATTTTGTTTATTTATTTATAGTGGTGCTGAGGATCAAACCCAGTGCCTCATGTGTGCAAGGCAAGCACTCTACCACTGAGTCACACCCCAGCCCCTTGCAGTGTTCTTATGACATATGATAGCTGGGAACTAGGGTGGTGACCACTAATATGAAAAGTAGATTCAGAATTATTTTGGAGATGCTAGTAACTGCTGGATTGATTGTAGCTGATAAGAGAAAGGGAAGACCAAAGTATAACTCTTAGGTCTTTGGCTGTAGTAGCTTGCTGAATAAAGATGCCACTTACTTGAGATTCAAAAAACTGGGAGGAGCAGGTTGTGTAGGGAAAAAGCCCAAGAGTTCTGTTTAGACATGTTGAGTTTGAGATGACTAAAAAACATCCTTAGTGAAATTTCTTCAGAAAGCAATTGAATATAATTACCTGGACCTCAGGAAAAAGGCCTAGATAATACAAATTTGAAGGTGATCAGGTTGTAAATGATATTTAAAGATGTGAGAATGGATTTTCTGAAGAGAATGTGTAAATTAGAGTAGAGGAAGAAAGAATGGCCCAGTGATGGATGTAAATATGTTTGAAGAAAAGAGTGGTTGACTGTTACTTTGAGAAATTGAAAAAGGTATGGACTGAAAATTTCAAGTTTTTTCTTTTTCTTTTTTCTTTTTTGTTTTGGCAGTGTGGTAGTTATTGTTGACTTTGACAATAACATTTTCATTGGATGGTTTGAGTTTGGAAAGAGTAGGAATAGCGTGGGAGGTAACTCATTAGAGTGTATACAAAGTGGAGGCACTGGTACTTTAACACCTTCACCTGTATATCCTACTTTCATTCATTTAATATTTTCCTTGGGTTAAAATTTTTTGAAGTGGAAATTGCTTAGTAAAAGCATATAAATATTTGTGGTTCTTCCACAATATCAGTCATATTAGGGCCATTAAAAGTGAATTTTCTTGCAATTATGCCATCTTTGGGTACTTGTTTTAAAAATGAAATATTTAAAGATTTGTTTTTACTTTTAATTCTATTTCTGCCAAAAGAAAGAATTCTCCATGTGTTAGTTTATTTCCCTTTAGTTGAGTATTTTACCTTTTGTTCATTTACTTATCGATTATTGATATTTTCTTAAAAAATTGAATCATAGTTTTATGATTTTAAAGGCATTAGCCCTTTTTCTATTATATTTAATGCAGTCTAGTATACATTTTAGCCTTATGTATATTTTTTGTTTTGATTACTATATATAGTATATATAATTTCTATTACTATATATATTGTATTTTAATTATTATATTCAGATTAAACAGTCTTTTCTGTTTGCTTTCAAAGCTAAGAAAGTTTTATTCCTCTATTGAAGTAATAAGTTTTGTTTTGTTTTCTATAATTTTAAGATCTGTTTTTTTAACCAGGTTGATTGTAGTTTAAAATGTAGCCCCCTGCCCCAGTGTTTTCCCCTTATCTGTGCCATTTATTGAATAATCCTTATGGATCCTTTTTTTTTTTCTTTTCGTATCCTTATGTATTCTTTTATTTGCATGATTGTGTATTAAATTTAGCATCTTTAAGGTTCCTGTTCTTTTACATTTCTGTATATAAATAAATAATATGTGCATTATATGTTTCATTTAGTATTTTTGCTTAATAGTAAGTTATGTATCTATTAGTGGAGGATCTACCTGTAACTCTTTGCTTTCATTATTAAGCTTATTCTTTTATAATTATGCTGTTTTTTGAATGAATATTTGCTAGTCATCTTCTTGTGCTCCTTTCTGCAAGCAACAATTCTTTTGTGATTTTTATTTAGTATTTATTTCCAGGAAGTTGAGAGTGTTTTATTTAGCTGTACCTTGTTTTAAGTTTAGCAATATCATTTTTTTTTTCCCTAGGTAACTTTTTTCAGGAGATGGGAAGATTTCTGAAGATTTTTTTGGTGTTTTTTGTTATGGCTAATAGGTTTCTGTGTCATTTTCCTGCTGATCTTTCTTAATAGAAATACTGTTATTGACATTAATATGTTTTGTTTGCCTTGTTATTCACAAAGTTCTTATAATCCAGTGGATTTTCTGTTTGTTAAATTATATCACCTTTGGTTGGTAATTCATTTGTTACCAATATTTTTTTTCTTTTCTTTCTTTTCCAGACTTTGAAAAACCATATTAATGACTGACTTTGTCTTATTGAATTTTAAAGGTTCAAATTATAAATTTGTACTGTTGATTATAATGTTGAGTTTTGCCTTAATAGTATTTTATTAAATTAGGGTAGAATTATTCTGGTTTTTTTTTTTTTTTTTTCTGATAAAAATGTGCTCCTTTTTTTTTTCCTTTTTGAGGGTGGATGGTATTGGGGATTGAACCCAGGGGTGCTTTACTACTGAGGCACATTCCCAGCCCTTTTTTCTATTTTGTTTTGAAAAAGCATCTCACTGAGGTACTTAGGGCCTCATTAAGTTGCTGAGCTTGGCCTCGAACTTGCAATCTTTCTGCCCCAACCTCTCAGAGTTGCTGGGATATCAAGCATGCACCACTGTGCCTAGCAAAATGTGCTGAATTTTAAAAATAGTTTTTGAGTTAGAATTAGTTTAGCCTGCTGATATGGTATGTAGGTTTTTCTCATTGAATTTGTTATTTTTTCTGAAAATAAACCTTCCTTGGACTAAGTAGACTTTATTACATTGATGAATATTTTTCTAGCATTTTATTTAAAATTATTAAATATATAGGGTTTGTGTGGTGTGTGCTTCTATACATTCAGGTATGTTTAGGTTTTAGGTATTATCAGGTTTTAGGGTTAGGTTCAGATTTGTCTCATTAAATGAACTAGTCATTACTTGCTTCCTTAAGTGTTTGATACTTGGTGTTCAAGGATATTTAATATTTTTCCTCAAGTAGATTTGGGTTTTTCTATTTCTTGTTCTTTGGTTTTAGTGGTTTTTAAAAAAGAATATAATAAATTTCTTTGAAGATTTAAAATCTGTAATTATGCATAGTATATTTTTTAGGTTATTATTGAATAATCTAGTATTTTTATGATTTTTTCTGATTGCTGATGTTTTTAGAAGGATTTGTGCTTTCTTTATTAAATCTACAGAGGGTTGTGCATTAATATTTTCAAATAACTGGAGTAAAATTTTAACTGTTATTTTAATTATTACTACTATTTTGTCTTTCTAATGCATCGGTCTTTTTCTTTTCCATTTTTCTTTGGGTTTTATGCTGTTTTTCTACAGTGTAGCTTTCTTTTTTCTTTTTCTAAAATCGAACCCTGTAAATTTATATGAGTTGCTTTGATTATCTTCTATAGTTTTTTATATGTAATTTTTTCATACCTGTTTTATGTTCATAGTTCCTTCTTCATCCAGTTGTTATTTAAAAATTGTGATTCGATTTTTAAGTTTATGTCTTAAAATTTTGTCTTGTTACATTGTGATTAGAAATTTTAATCTTTAGAAGGGAAAATGCATGGAAATGGAAGGAGACCCTCAGAGTTATACAAAAGTACATACAAGAGGAAGTGAGGGGAAGGGGAAAAATAATACAAGGGGGACAAACGAATGTCAGTAGAGGGGGCAGAGAGAGAAGAGGGGAGGGGAGGGGAGGGGAGGGGGGATAGTAGAGGATAGGAAAGGAAGCAGAATACAACAGACACTAGTATGGCAATATGTAAATCAATGGATGTGTAACTGATGTGATTCTGCAATCTGTATATGGGGTAAAAATGGGAGCTCATAACCCACTTGAATCAAATTGTGAAATATGATATATCAAGAACTATGTAATGTTTTGAACAG
Organism: Marmota flaviventris; assembly: GCF_047511675.1. NCBI lineage: Eukaryota > Metazoa > Chordata > Mammalia > Rodentia > Sciuridae > Marmota > Marmota flaviventris. The sequence continues at coordinate 43,665,665 of NC_092502.1, forward strand.
CCAACAATAAAAAATTAAAAATAAATAAATAAATAAAATGAATCTATATTCTATTGAAATGTGAAAAAAAAAAAAGAAATTTTAATCTTTAAAATGTCCTTTTCTTTTTTCAAATATTGTGACTCAATTTATGATCTGTTTGGTTTGGAGAAGTTCTCATACAAATTGTTAGTATGTCAGGAGGATTTGTTCACGTAAAGAGTATTTATTCTGTTTACTGTTTTGCTGTGATATAAGATGGTAAAATTTATTTATTCTTTCAATATGTGTTGGAGCAGCGGATGGCATTCCCAATGACAGTAGTGACAGTGAAATGGAAGATAGAACTACTGCTAATTTGGCGGCTTTAAAACTTGATGAGTGGCTCAATTTTAAACTAGAGCCAGAGGTAAGTTGCTTTTTAATAAGAATAAAAATTTCTTTCATTCAGTGAGTGTGAACTACTCTGCTCTACAGTATGATAAAAATTTAAACTTTAATGTTGAGCCCTTAGTATCAGGGAATACAGCTTTTTTTTTTTTTTTTTAAGTTTTAAGAGGGTGCTCGTGCATGGTTTTCTGTACCAGAAAACCCACCCGCCCCAGCAAAGGACTTGAAAAACCTAGGTGTATCTCAGTATTTATGGTTATTGGCTAAGTCCACTTGTGCTGTTGTAACAAAGTACTACTACTGGATAGTTTATAAAGAACAGAAATTTATTTTTCATACTTCTAGAGGCTGTGAAATCCAAGATCTAGGTGCTGGTAAGGGCTGTTCTCTTCTACCAAAATGACAACAAAAATGTTGTTTTCTCACATGGCAAAAGGTGGAAGTGCAAGAGGGATAAACTGTCTCATCAACCCCTTTTGTAAGAGCATGTCTTTCTAGTCATCTCTTCAGTTCCACACCTTCAAATGCTGTTGCATTGTGAATAATGCAACATTAATTTTTAGAGGGGATACAAAAGCTTTCAAACCATATTAGAAATATTTGAATATTTGTATATGTGTAAGAAAATATTGAGCATTTGGTTACATGAGAATTCCTTTATTTTGGACAACTCTGTTTCTGAATGAGAATATGTTGTTTTCTTTTTTTCATATACTTCTGAATAGGGAAGAATAAATATATCTTTTCAAATTATAAAGTTTTTTGACAAAGGCTTCCCTTAATTCCACTTGTACTTTTAAAGCTCATTCTATATCTATTTTGGGGCTCAACCAAGTGAACAGTGATTAACACGAGCTAGGTTTACTTTATTTCCATGCATTCATTCATTATTCCAACCCACTGTAGTTGCATTCCCATTCCTACCAACCCTTTTTTCACTGAAATGGTACTTGCCAAAGTCAGCTGTCTTCTCCATGTTGTCAAAACCAGTATGTCTTTGATAACCGTTAATAATCAACACTGTTAATAACTCCTTTTTGTAAATCTGACCTTCTCCAGTTTTTTCTTTCCTCACTTCTGCCTCAACTTTTTAATCATTAGTTAGTGTCACATTAACCTTTAATTCTTCTTCTGTTGTTATTCCTTTTGGAGTTGTTTCATTGACTTTTTAAAAATGCTTTATGTATATGCCTTTTATTATATGCCAGGTATACTTAATTAAAGATGTTCACTTACTATATGTGTTTGTACATATACACATATGTGTTTGTACCTTAAACTTTAAATTCTCTAGTTCTCTGTGCCTTGTTCTTTTCTTCTTACTCTCTGCGCAATCCCTGCAAACCTTGTCTTTATGCGTAGCTTTAGTAACCGTGTATGCACTGATGTACCCAAGTTTGTATTTCTAGCTTAAGTGTTTCAATGATCCAGCTGCCTTGTGGGCACCATCATTTGGATGTTCTGCAGACACTAAAGTATGACATCAATAGAATTAAGTGTATTTTTCTTTATTTGCTTTGCTACTACATCTTCAGTAATGATTACATTATACCATAACCAATGTTTACTGTCTTTTTTATTAGACTATTTGATTTGATTGTGTGTCTTTAAAAGCTTAGAATATGATGAACGAGAGATTTCACTTGATTCATGCAACAAAATTAATGACATTAGTAAATTGTGTGAAGTATAAAATATGTTCTTTGGAAACAGTTGTAGACCTTAGCTAATAAGTATCTTGCATATGTTACATGAATTTTACTTATATCTATTTGAATGGAGGAAACTTTTGTTATAGGCAGCCAGTTTATTGCTGCAACTGAGACAGAAGTGGCATAGCTTATTTTTACGTCGAATGAGAGCTCCGTCTAAACCTTGGTCTCAAGTTGATGAAGCTACCATAAGAGCGATTATAGCCGTTCTAAGTACTGAAGAACAGTCAGCGGGTTTACAACAACCATCTGGGATTGGCCAAAGGCCAAGACCTATGTCTTCAGAAGAACTTCCTTTGGCATCATCTTGGAGATCAAATAATAGTAGGAAAAGTTCAGCAGATAATGAATTTTCCGATGAGTCTACTACTGCAGAAAGGTAAGTTTATGACATTCTATCTAAATAGGAGATTTTCTCCAAGAAAATGAATTATTTATAGTATTTAATAATTATTTTCTTAAAATCTAGGTTACATAAAAAGATTATAATATGACTGAAACAGAGTTTTATACTTGTAAAATATAATTTTAACAAGTGTTAAGCTGTATGAAGGATTTTAAGCTACTGATACTTATGAGTTATCTAATAAGGCTATTCTTTTCAGGAAAAACTCCAATGTTTCATTTCTGGAATTCACAAATTTAAGATTTCTTAGGAATGATAGCAACATTTAAAAATTATGTATTTTAGTTGATATACATCAAGTGACATTTTCTTGTTCTCTGCAGTGAGAAATAAATGGCTCTGGCCATTTAAAGAACAACTTTCCCATAAGCCTTACTTAGTAACAGTATTGCTGACTAGCATACATAAAAGTACTTAATTTACTCATTCAGTGACACATTGAATGCCTGTTGTCCTTGGTGTAAGGTATATAGCAGAGAACAAAACAGATAAGATCTGTTTCTTCACAGAGTTTGCATTTTATAGGGAAAGGCATTATAATAAATAAGCTACAAATTTACTGTCATGTAAAAAAAATTGTTCTCATGTTACATGTGCCAAATTCTTTTGTTGCTTCTAGTACTTTGCAATTATGTGTGCCAAATTTCTTAAATGATTGTTAATAAGGTGTCATGATTTTATTAAATGGTTGTTACTAAGAGAGTTCTTGGGTTGGTCATGTAACTCAGTGGTAGTGTGCTTGCCTAGTGTGCATGGACTCTGTGTTTGATCTCTAGCACCACACACACAAAAGAAGTTCTTAATGTAAAAATGCATTTTAGTAATACAATAGTGTTTATAATGATCATTGGTTATGATTCAGAAATATTTCTGGTTATGGAGCTGTTTGCTGGTATCAAATTTTAGTTACTTTTATATCAGTTTAAAAAAATTCTGCCCTGTTCGATTTGATTATTTGACAAATAAATCTTACTGATGAGGCAAAGTTTGATATTTTTGAAGAAAGTCTCTGTAGTAAAAATATGATTTCATAGTTAAAAAACTGAAACCATAAATAATGGTATGTGATGCTTACACACTTTTCAAGGCTCAGGTGGAGTTTTTAATATCTTCTTTTGATTAGATTTTGCATATTTGCATAAAACTTGTCTGTTAAGACTTCAGTGAAAGAGAAATAAAAAAAAAAACTTGATTTCCAAGTTGTTTAGGAATAATTCAGCCACTTTCTAAGAAACCTTACAATGTATAAGCTTGAACCTTTCTCTCTGGTCTAGACCCTACTGAGAAAAAGACTCAAAAAGTGCATTTTCTACTTAAGACACTCCCACTTTTGAAAATATCGTTCTGAAGTTTTCTTGAAGACTGGTTGTTTAGGATGTGGGAAATCATTCCCATAGAAATTGTTATGTGGTATTGTTATCCTTATAAAAACTTGTTAGTCCCATAGCAGCACTTTTAAGTATATGTGTGTAAATGCATTTGTATACTGGCACACATACATTTTTAGACATGAGAAATTAAGCTTAGAAGCTTTATATATAAAGCTTCCTTTTTTTTCATTTATAAAAACAATACATGCTCATTTTAATAAAAATAGGGAAATAGAGAAAATAAGTGAAATTAGAAAGTATAATTTAGAAACTGGTTATTTTATAAATTCGTTGTTTAAATGTGATATTGCTATTAGCCTCAACCTTTTTCATTTCTTTGCAAGTTGCTGCCTGCCACTCTTCATTCTTTTACCAGTTAGGATTTCACTTTTTTTTTGACTTTTGGTGGTATTAATAGATAAGGCCTTGAGTTCATGTAGCATGGTGAAGAATAGAGTGAGGACTCTTAGGTAGATTTATTTCATCTTTTGGTTTTCCAAGCATTTTTTTCTTTTTAATTAAAACATAACAATTGTACATATTTTGGGCTTTGAATGCAATGTTTCAGTACATTGAAACAATGTATATAATGATCAAATCAGGGTAATTAGTATTTGTATCTCCTATCATTTCTGTGTTTGGACCCTTCAAACTCCTTTCTTCTAAGTCTTTATAAAATATATAATAGCTTATTATAAACTTCAGTCAACCCTACTGTACTGTAGAACACTAGAACTTATAATTAATATCTGTTCTGGTGCCAGTAAGCCAAACCTCCCTCTAAGCTGCACTCATTCCACCCCCACCTTACCTTTCTTGCCTCTAGTAATCACTGTTTTACTGTAGGAATATTTATTTTCAATGGAAAAGCTATAAAATTAGTGGATTGCTTCTTAGGAAAAGGTATTTATAGTTATAATTTTCACTATAAGGGAGTAACAGATTAGGTAACAATTTCTTTTAATGAAATTTTCTTGATGTGGAAACTGTTAAATAATAGCATTTGCCAATGTTTCATCCTAAAATTATACCAATGTTATTTTTTAAAATATCATTTTATAAATAATATTTTGGTGATAGAGGACAAACCTTTTTCCTATTAATAAGTTAATAATTTTGCCACTGTATCTATATGAGAATCTTCTTAAATGAAAATTTAGGTGAAAGGTTGGTGGGAACTTTTTGTTTCTTCTTGAATGAAATTTTTGGGGAAAGAATACATGAGAGAAAAGCTAGAATCCTTCTCAGAGCACAAGACCAATTTGAAAATCACAAAACTAGGCATTTAGTTCCATTGACAACATCATTTTAATTTTTTCTTTTTGGCAGAGCTGGGGATTGAACCTATGGCCTTGAGTATGCTAGGTAAGCGCTCTACCACTGTGCTGCATCCCCAGCCCCCACCATTTTAATTTCAATAAGATTTTACCTTCATTTAGGTTCTGTCACTGGATTTTCAGGTCCATTAATTTCCAGGGCAAGAATGATGGTTGTAACAAGGTGATTAATTGGACCTCAGTTAACTAGAGAAAAATATACCTGAAGAGTTGTTTTTACACTTTATATTTTTTTGTTAATAATTTATATGTGCATTCATTATATATTTTATTGCTAATGTTTTTAGGCTTTTAGCCATTTTCTTTCATTTGTTAAAGAATCCTGTTCTAAGATATTTTAAGAGAAGCAAACATGGGGATAAGCTCCTTTAATTTGTTTTGAAGACAGAGTAATTATAATTTTAAGACAAGTGAAGCTTATGAATTATTGAAGACTTGTATTTCTGGTTTTATATTTATTATAACCATCATTAAACACAGAAAAGAAATTCCACAGTGACCTCCATAGTCTAGCTTGAACAATTTCCAAGATTTTCCCGTTTGAAAAAATTTGCTTTTTTGTTCTTGCTTCTTTTCTTTTTTGCTTTACATATTTCAGAGTAAATCCCACACATCTTGCCATTTTACCCTTCTGTGTTTACATATGCATCTCTTAAAAATAGAGACTTTTTTTTTCTGTACAGTCGAAGTGTAGCCACCAATCCCCTCAAAATTAACATTTCCCCAGTTATCTCAAACTATGGATTTATTTAAATCCACATCCAGGAATTGATTATACTAATAGGTTTTCAAGTTTCTTGAGTCTGTTGTGATCTAGAGCATTTCTTCTCAACCTTTTTGAAGAAACAGGTCAAGGTCGCTGACACTATGAGATACCCCACATTCTTGGTTTGTCTCTTTGTTTCCTCTTGGCAACATTTATTCTTATACTCTGTGTATTTTGTGTAAACTGGAAGCTATCTGTCAAGGCTTGATTAGATACACTGTTTTGTCAAGAATATTTTATAGGTGATGTTGTGAACTTTATATTGTGACCAGGAAATACTTAATGTATGGTTGTACCACAAAGACTCATACTTTAAAAAAAAAAAATTGTAAAATTTCTGAGTGACATGGTTGTGGCACTTATTCATAGAATCTTTGATTAGAAGAATCTTAGAGTTTACTTCGAATAATCCTTTAATTTAGCTGATAAATTAAAGCACAGATAAGAGAGTTGCTCAGGATCACATGGTGTTTGTTGTAAACTTAGTACTGTTCTAGAAATCTGTATCTCCTAACTCTAGTCCAGCATTCTTTTCACTTTACCACACTGTAATTTTAGTAGGCTTTTAAAATCTATTTTACTTAATAACCTTTCTGATCTTAATAGATCATTTAAAATGTATATTTTACTTCATTTTTTTTCTTATTCTGATACATCTTTATTCAGATAGCAATCTGATCATATATGGTCCAAGAAAACTCAAATGATAAATCAAATATAATCAGATGTTAAAGATAGGTCTTCAAACGTTATAGCCAACGATGCCACGCTTGCCTATGATCTCTCCGATATAAAACCACATCCATACTTCAGTAGCCACCAAACCATTTAGCACAGCTTCCTTTATATAAGAAAATTGAGCCTTTTCCTTTTAGTACTTCTAGAAATGAGTTTTCCCCTTAACTGTAAGCTGTTTGAAGCTACCAGTTTGAGCACTATTGACTATTTTTTTCAGGCTCTGAATAGCTGTAGGGATCTCAGCAGGGGTTGGAGGAACGAGCTCAACCTTGGCATAATGCCAAAATGTGGCCAATCGAGGCTTGGAGTAAGTCAAAGCAGTATTCATTTTTTAAAGTATACTCATATAGCCCAGCTAATTCTTTTTCTTTTTCTTTTTTTCCTGTGCTGGAGATCCAGCCAGGGCCTTATGCATGCTAGTTAAGCACCGTACTACTGAGCTATACTTCACAGCCAAGTTCCGTTATTTCTGAGCTTGTAAACATAATAGAAAATTAGATTCCTTTTAAAAAATACTATTCCATACATCATAATGTCATTGGGACTTTTGATTGAAATAGCATCAGCTTTGTATTACAAACTTAAATATAATTGATATTTGCTTCCTCCTTGCTCAAGAGTATTGATGAAATCTCCATCTCCAGCATTACACCCACCTCAAAAGTACAAAGATAGAGGAATTTTACATCCTAAACGAAGCACTGATGACCGATCAGATCAATCTTCTGTGAAATCTACAGACAGCAGTAGTTACCCCAGTCCTTGTGCTAGTCCTTCTCCTCCATCTTCAGGGAAGGTAAAGTATCTAAAAGTAGATGTAGTAAGGAACTCATTTGTAGCACTACTGATGTTACATATTTTTCAAAATTATAAACATTTCTATTTTTTAAATTATCAACTCTGAAAAATTGAGGCTGGCATACTGGCGACACTTTGAGTATGTTTTTTAGTTTCCTGCTTGCCAAATAATTTATTTTAAGACTAACGATTCATTAATGTCATATAGGTAGGCAGCTCATTGTTTCTTTAGAAGCTTTTGGGTTAAAACAAAGAACAAAAGATTGTCTTAATTTAAAATAATTTTGGTTTATAATTACAGAATTGAAAAGTTTCATTTCATTATTTGATTTTTACAGTTCAATAATTATATTAAAATATACAAATTAAAAAAATAAAATGGAGAAGATAGATTAGGGATAGGGATATATGAGATGTTTTTAAGGAACTGAAAACTATCACTTAAAAATATTGTAATAGAATTTATTTATATGTTCAGAATATGTTAACTTTTAACTTTCCTGAGTACCTGATTAAGTAAGTATTTGATTAGGGGTTTGTGGTTTGTTGAAAATGTTTGCTAAAACACTTTCATTCAATGGAAAGAATAGAAATGTTTTTCTGAATTTGCATTCTTAGGGTTTGAATTTTTTGTCTTCTTTTAATATACTTTAAGTATAATTTACATATAATAAAATTTTCCGATGTAAACTGCAATTTAGTGAATTTCAACAAATGCATAATTGTGTATCTGCATCACAGTCATGTACAGAAAACATTCCCATCAACCTAGGCCTTGGAAACTTTCCACTGACTGTTCTTTGTCCCTTGAGCTTTGCCTTTTCTAGAATTTCCTAGTTTTGTGTCTGATTTATTTCATTTAATACAATGCTTTTGAAATTCATCCACATTACTAAGTGTATTATTAATTACTTTTATTTCTGGGTAGTTGTCCAGTTGATGGATATTTGGGTTGTTTCTAATTTTTTGTTTTGTTTTTTTGTTTGCTATTATGAATAAAGCTGATGTAATATTTGAATACAAGTCTGCATGTAAATGTGTTTTCTATTTTGGACTGGATACCTAGAAATAGGATTGTTGATTTGAATAGTAAAGGTATTCTTAACTTTACAAGAAACCGTCTCATATTTTCTAAAATGGCATTTTTGCATTCTATTCAGCAGTCTTCCATTTCCTCTATATTCCTTGACAAAACTTGGCTTTATTAGTCCTTGTAATTTTGATTATTATAGGGTATGTATTGTGATAGGCCATTATAGTTTTAGTTTGTATTTCTCCAGTGACTAATGATATTCTGCATCTTTTCTCATGCTTATTTGCTATCCTATGTATATAGTCCATGGGGAAGTGTCTATTTAAATTTTTGTTCATTTTTTTGTTATTATTTATTGGTTGTCTTTTATTGAGTGAATTTCCTGTATATATTCAGTGTATGAGTCTTAGTTGTATCTCCTTTGTAACTTTATTTCTGTCAATCTTTGACTTGATTTTTCATTTTCTTAACGGTGTCTTTCAAAGAGCAAATGTTTTTGATTTTTTTTTTTTAATGGACAACATGCCTTTACTTTATGTGTTTTTATTTTTATGTGGTGCTGCGGATTGAACCCAGTGCCTCACACATGCTAGGCAAGCACTCTACCACTGAGCTATAGCCCCAGCTCCTGTTTTTTGATTTTGATTGAATCTATTTCATCACTTTTTGCTTATGATTACTATTTTTTTATGAATAATTTTTTATACCGTTATTTTATTTATTTATTTTTATGTGGTGCTTAGGATCGAACCCAGGGCTTGCTAGGCAAGCACTCTACTGCTGAGCTACAACCCTAGCCTCATGATTACTATTTTTTGTGCAACCCAAGATAACAAAGATTTTTCCTGTCTTCTAGAAATTTTGTAGTTTTATGGTTGGTACTCTTACATTTAGATATATAATCTATTTCAAGTTAACTTTTCTTTATGATCATGTTTTGACTTTTGCCTATACAATTGTTCCAGTACCATTTGTTGAAAACATTACCTTTTTTTCTATTGAATTACTTTGGCGCCTATGTAAAAAATAAATTTGGGGTCTGTTTATTGAACTCTGTTCAGTTTCACTGAGATTATATGTGTGTGTGTGTGTGAGTGTGTATGCGCGCGTGCACATATATGTTTTTTCTCACATTTTTTTCTCCGTTTGCTAATAATACATTGATTAGATTATATAACATTATGGTGAATCTTGATATTGGTTAATATTTTGTCTGTTTGCTCATTTTTTAAAAATAGTTTTGGTTATTTTAGGTCCTTCATATTTTTATGTAAATTCAAGAAAGCCTTCCATGTTTTTCAGATTTTTTTTTTTAGTATTTCAAGTGATATTGCATTGAATTTATAGATACTTTGAAACAAATCAATAGTTAACATGTTTTAAGTCTTTAATTCAGAAGCATGGTATGTTTGTCTATATGTTTAAAATTTTTTCCTCAGCGTTTTATAGATCTCAGTGCAGATATTATAACTTTTTTGTTAAATTTATTATTAGTATTTCATGTTTTTGCATGATTGATTTTTTTAAAAAAATTTTAATTTCTGAGGTTTCTTGTGTATTTTTATCCTGAAGACCTTACTTACTTCACTTATTCTGTTAGCTTTTTATGTAAGTGTCTCAGAATTTTCTACATGGATAGTCATGCCATCTGTTTTGTTTGGAGACATGGTCTTCCTGTGTTACCTGGGCTCATGTCAATCCTCCTGCCTCAGCCTCCTGAATAACTTGAACTATAGGCATGTGCTACTGTGCTTGGCTAATGCCATCTATCTGTTAATAAACACAGTTATATGTTTTTCCCTTCTAATCTGATTTCTGTTTTTTCGTTTTGGCCTCATTTTTTCTGGCTAGAGCCTCTAATAAAATGTTGAATTAAATGTTGAACAGACTTCTCTGCTTTGATTTTAGGGGGAAAACATTAAGTCTTTTATCATTTAGCATGATGTAATTGTAAGACTTTTGGATCTAGTTTGCTGTGAGTTTTTATTGTGAATAAGTGTTGAATTATGTTCAGAGCTTTTTTTCTACATCTGTTATCTGAAATGATAGCATAATTCTCCTTTTTGTCTGGTAATATGGTAGATTTCATTGATTATGTTTAAACATCACTTGATCATGATATTATCTTTTTTATATTACTGGATTTGATTTTGTTAAATCAAAAATTTGTTACGTGAGTTTTGTTCATGAAGGGATAGTGTTCTATAATATCTTTTTGTGTTATCTTTGTATAGTTTTGATATCAGTCTTTTTTATTTTTGGAAGATAGTTGTACTGTGTAGAAAATTCTAAGTTGACAGCAATTTCCTTTCATTACTGTAAAGAAGTCACTCCATTTTCTTCTGCTTTACATAGTTCCTGATGGGAAATTGATTGTCATTCTTACTATTGTTAGTATAGTCTTTTTCCCTCTTACTTCTTTTTTAAAAAAAAAAATTTTAAGGAGAGAGAGAGAGAGAGAAAGAGAGAGAGAGAGAGTTTTTCAATATTTATTTTTTAGTTTTTGGCAGACCCAACATCTTTGTTTGTATGTGGTGCTGAGGATCGAACCCGGGCTGAATGCATGCCAGGCGAGCGCGCTACCACTTGAGCCACATCCCCAGCCCCTCTTACTGCTTTTAAGATTTCCTCTTTTTAACTTATTTTCAGCAATTTGATTTTTTTATATGACTTGGTCTGGTTCTATTTATGTTTTTTAGTTTATATATTTATAATATTCATCAATTTTAGAAATTTATGACTACTATACCTTTACATATTTTTCATCTCTTTACCCAAAAGGGTAAACCTCTTTTGGGGAACTCTGGATACACAATTGATTTCTTTCTGCAGGTCAGAAATAATCTCTTAGTTTTTTTTCAGTCATTTTTCTCTTTTTGCTTTATTTTGGATATTTTTATTGTTGTGTCCCTATGTTTACTGATATTTTTAATTTTGGTGTCTTACCTACCTTTCATTCTTTACAATGTGTATTCAAATATATTTTTATCTCTAGAAGTTTCCTTTGAGTCTTCAAAAAATAGCTTCTATTTCTCTTAGTAATGTTCATGACTTCTTCTGCCTTCTAGAACATTGTGAACACATTTATAATAGCTTCTTTTAAATTCATGTCTCCTAAATCTGCCATATCTGTTTTTTTTTTTTTTTTCCCCCTGGTTGTAGGTCATACTCTCCATTTTCTTTCTATTTCTTATCGATTTGTTTCGCTGGTAGATTTTTGTTGTATTCCCTTAGTGTTAGTTTTTATTTTGTTATATAGTTTAATTTCAATCAATTTAATTCTTTTGTGGTTTGATTGTAAACAGTATTAGAGTAGGTTCACAGCAGTCTTCATTTTAGTATTAATCTAGTTCTGGTACTAAGTTGTGACCCTTTTGTGCATCTGTGCCCTGTCATGACGTGTCTGTTCTGGCTGAAGATAACATGATATATTACCAGCCATGTGTGAGCTGTGGGAATTATTTGGTTGATTGCTTTCCTAGCTCTAGCATATCTTTTTTTCCCCTTCAGTTATATTCTGGTTAGTACTTAGCTAAAATTTTATGCAGTTCCTCTGGAGCTTGCTTTCTGTGCAACTCCCTTCCATCTAATACCTTGCCATGTAAATTATAGCTATCTTGGTCTATAAACCTCTTATCTCTGCATTTGCAATTCAGTGAGACTACTAGACTCTTTTGAGCTTCTCTTTGTTACCTGGAAACTGCCTCCAAAAGTAAGCTGGAGTAATCTTAGTTTTGCTTTCAGAATTTGAAAGTTCACTAAAGCATTTTCTGGAAATTCAAATGGAATATAAATCAAAGTTGATAATCCAGGATACTTTCCTGACAAGGCATTTTGTATGCTTTGAAAATGAGTACTTGTTTTTGACTCTTTAACTTCAATTTGATTGGGCCTTGTGTAGATTTTCAGGCATGATAGAGCTATTTGCCTTTGTTGAATATTTGGTAAAATATTAAGTTTATTTGTTTTTGAAGATGTTATTTAATGGAGCCATTGGTTTTGAAAGGTCAATTTACCTTTCAAGAACTTATGCATTCTCTTATAGGGCTCAAAATCTCCTTCACCAAGACCAAACATGCCTATTCGATACTTCATAATGAAGAGTAGCAATCTGAGAAACCTTGAAATTTCTCAACAAAAAGGTATCTGGTCTACAACCCCTAGTAATGAGCGGAAGCTAAATCGAGCCTTTTGGGAGAGCAGCATGGTTTACTTGGTATTTTCTGTTCAAGGATCTGGACATTTTCAGGTGAGCCATCCTGAAACAGTAAAATGAGCTTGTTCTGGCTGTAGGTTACACCATACAGATAAAAAGAAAACAAAATCTGGCTTTTTATTGCATCATAAGGCAAGAAAAGCCTTTTTCTTAATTAAGGATTAGGAATGTTTTACATCTCTTCAAGGGGTGCTAGAACTGGAATCTCTTTGTTTTTGCCTTGTCTTTTCTAGATGAACAGCTTTTCTAGATGAACAGTTTTTTCTTCTGAAGAAAATTTTAGATTACTAGTTCTCTGTGGATTAAAAATAATGAGAAGCATGACCTTTTGGTTATGCTTAAATTAAATAGGCCAAGAAAGTATTAATAATGAAGAAACCATGTTTTGTAACTCTTCTTGACTTTACTATACATCTGAATTTACAAAATAATGAATTTGCTATTTGATATTCATTATAATTTTTAGAAATAAAAGTTAAGAGGTTTGATTATACTTGTTATATAATAATGTGGGCTTAGAACTATTGATATATTATTTGTAAACTGTTAATATTTGGAATTATGCTAGAATTGGTCTTTCCTCTAAAATTTAGCAATAAATCCTTATAAAAGTAGGCCTTTTGTTGTTTTTTTGAGTGTACATTACTTTCATATTACATCTTTACCTTAAAATTTAAAAACTCAGCCTTAGCAGATAAATTTATATATTTTAATATCATCCTGCCTCTACCCTTTCCCCCTAATTTTACCTACAGGGATTTTCCAGGATGTCTTCTGAGATAGGAAAGGAGAAGAGCCAGGACTGGGGCTCAGCTGGACTAGGAGGAGTATTTAAGGTGGAGTGGATACGAAAAGAAAGCCTTCCCTTTCAATTTGCACACCATCTACTAAATCCTTGGAATGACAACAAAAAAGTACAGATAAGCAGAGATGGGCAGGTATACACTGGCATTTAAATATTTTCTTTTCTTTTGCTATTAGTGCTTAGAGGAGAAAATGTACAAATACAAATTATATATTCCATGTGTACATGGAAAACATTTTGATATACAATAGAGCTGGTGTAAAAGTTGATTGAAAATGTGTCTTATGTAGTTCATTGCTTTTTTAACATTTCATAAATTTTGCTTCTTACTGTAATTGCTTACAGGAAGTCTTTCAAAAAAGTCATTTCATGGAGGTTTCTGTTGTCTTACTCACTAAGAAATGATTAAAACTGAGTGCAAATAGGACCTAACTTTCCCTATGTTCATATGTGAATACATGACCAGTGAAACTCCACATCATGTATAACTGCAAGAATGGGATCCTAATTATAATAAGTTATACTCCATGTATGCATAATATGTCAAAATACACTCTACTGTCATGTATATCTAAAAAGAACAACAATAATAACAACCACAAAGAACTTGCCAGAAGGAAAAACTTGAAAAAAAAAAAAAAGCTGAGTGTAATCCTGAGGTCATTTGATTTAAGTCTTAAATGACAATAGTATTTAACTTCTTTTCAGTTTTAACTATGTAACATGAATAAACAATCTTTTAATATTCTACTAACCTTTGTTTTTATTACATTTTGTTTGCCTTGGTGATGCTGTTTATGAGCGTTTTAAGCCAATCCCAGTGGTGGGAATTAACATATAGCACCAAACACCAATGCTTGCTGCTTTATATAGCTTATTAGTTCTTAGAAATAAAGGGAGTTATTAGTCAAATTTTATGTAAAAGAAAAGAGACTCGGAGATTAGTTTTGCCTACTAAGATCTCACAGCTAATTATTTATTTGAGTCTTTGTGTCCCATTTCTCATCACCATGGGAAAGGTGTTAGTTTTTTTTTTTTTAATTACTCATGCTGTCGGAGGACTATAAAGTGACATTCTTTTCACTTCCATAATATTTTATAATAATGATATTGAAATAAATTTAATTTAAATAGTTCCTAAGATAAGAAAGTTTCTTGAAAAAGACCTGAGAACATCTGATTAGGCTAGATTTCACAATAAGCCTTTGGAAGTTCAAGTTGAGTGCTTTTGCTAAATCTGTTCTAAAAACAAAACAAAATCCATTATTTCTAGATAGACAGAATCCTAGGAAAACTCTATGAAAATTTGTCCATTTTGTCACAAAAGCTGAGGTATTTTCAGATTGTGGTTACTTCATATATCTTAAAGCAAAGAATTAAAATAATGTGGACCATAGGATTTTAGCATGTCCTGGTAGAAAAATGAAATTTAAAGTGATTTCTTTTTAACATTCTTATTAGTATGGATTTTGGTGACTAAAAAATATTTTCATTCCAGTTCTTTTTTATATTTATTTTGACTTTTCATTTACTTAGGAACTGGAACCTCAAGTTGGTGAACAGTTGCTCCAGTTATGGGAACGCCTTCCATTGGGAGAAAAAACCACAACTGATTGACACTTGGGTTTATACCATGCTTGACTTCAAGTACGGCAATGTTTGTTACCACTAGGATGACCTTCAGATTATTTATCTTTTTTTTTTTTTTTATTCTTCCAGAATTCTTATAATACATATGAGAACATCATATGTATTATAACCACTGAATGCACTGACTTTCAAAAACTGAGATAAGGTTGTGCGTGAGCCATGAATGGGTTTTTCTGGTTTAGAGTGTTGCTTCAGAATTACCATCTTAATTTATAAGAGAAAAGGATCTTTTAAGTTTTTTGTAGTGACCATTGGGAATGATTATGTAATGTTAATTATATGTTTATAATGAATAAAATAGTAGTAGTTTCAACTATTTGGCACAACAGTAATTATTTTTAAAAAACTTAATTTGAAGCTAAACATTTCTTTAAATGATTTCATTACAACACTTGCTTATGACTTTTTAATGCAGGACAGGCCTGAATATATCAGTACATGTGAGCACCATTTTAGAGGAGACAACTCTTAATATTTATCATATAAAAACAACAAAATTCTAAAAATAGTGGGTGTTAATTAAGGGCTATTTATTCTGCCATTTTTAACCTCAGATGCATTAAGAAAAAAGGGAGGGATATTCTTTTTCTGTGATTATGAATGCAGTTATATCTGAAGAAAGGCAGAGTTCCTTCCTGGTTTTGATCAGATCAGATTAAGTGTTAAGTTTCATTTCTGGATGTGCCTGTTTTATCCTGATGTTCACCATACCTCTTCCTTTGTTCCTCTCATATAAAAACCTTCACATACCTCTTTTGTGAACACAGTAATTATGACCACTTTGTTTTGGTTACAGAAACTTGATTTATACAAGTTAAAAATTCAAACAAATTTATACACATTTTAAAAAGTGCTCAGCAGTTATTGGTAGTTTGGTTACTATATGTCTTTGAAACTAAAGCTCACAAGGACTACAATTCCAAATGCCTTCTTCCATTTATCTTTCAATTTCTCCCTTTTTTTGCATTTATGGTTTAATAAGTGGGGAATTTTTACCATTTTTTGCAAACATGCACTAATGCCAAATCTCATATTTCTTGCTATCTCAGTATTTAGTTTGATGTCTTTGTGAAGTGTTGATGAAGTTTCCTTAGAGGCTTTTTGAAGGGAAAATTTAGAGGTACAGGAAAAAATGAATGAAATGTCTTGGTCACTCAACTCCATAACAACAGATTTGATAGTACTTCTCATATGAGTCATTGTTATAAAAAGATATAAATCTTACTTAAAGGCAAAAAACAAAAACAAAACTAAGTTATCTGCTTCTGTATTTGAGAACAAAGAAGTGAAAAATCATGGGTCAACATAAAATCTTGAGAACCCTTCTACTTTCTCTGGGAAAACATTGTATATTGGTGCATTAGTTTAGACTGTCAGCTGTGATTTTTGCCCGTATTAGTAGTTCTTAGGTTTTTTTTTTTTTTTGTACTTGGAGAATACATGTAAATTGAGCCTATGTGAATTATGTTCCACTGTGTATGTGTATTACATTTCTTTTCTTACTGTGTTTTCCTGATAATGTATACTTTTTAAGGTATTTACTTAGTAGTTCATAGTGTTCTAAATTTGGAAGGACTTCTAAAGAATAAAATTTGTTTTAATATTCTGTTTCCTAATGTCTAGCTCTATATGTAAGTAATGGACTTGTTGGTATTTAAAGTGAATACAATTTGAATGTAATTAAAATGCTGTTTGGGAAAGACATAAATTTAAATATACTTATTAAATGAAATTTCATTGAATTAGTCAGATCTTGTCATTTCTGATATCATCTAATAGGACTCAGGTAACAATGATCAATAATATTCCCTGAGATATTAGTGAATTTCAGATACCTTGAAGAATAAATACTACATTGATACAGAAGGTGGTAGTTTTATATCTGTATCTGCCCCATGGCAAAGATTTCAAAATTTTTTACTATAAAATCTTTTAAATATTAATAAAATATTCAGAAATAACATTTAAGTACCTTGCACTGAAATGTTAGTATTTTTCCATTAAGAAAACAGCACCTGCCAAATACTTCTCATGTAGTAGTAGTACCTAAGACACTTGGCTTCCATCAGTCTACCTGTAAGGAAAATAAAAGGAGACGCAGAGGCAGGAAAAGACGTGGCTGCCCCTCCAAGCAGCTGTGTTTATTTATATCAAAAGTTATATTAGATAGTTAGTACCATGACTACATTATTATTTAGTATTCCTTTAATCCCAGGTGCTAGATAATTGAGATCAAAGTCCAGGCTGATTAAGACACAGAGCCCTTTTGTCTAAGGACATTACCATAGAAACTAGATACTGCACCAGTTACCTTACTAGCTTCAACGAGAAACTGCTGAGTATTCCACGCATGGGAAATGGAGTGCAAGTTGCCCACTAGGAGTTTGCTCACTAGAGGAATGCTTCCCTATACATTTCCATGGTCAGAATGACTACAAGTCCCTATATTCCCAGGAGCTATGTGACTGAGATGAGGGTCAAAACTGATAAGACTCCGACACAAGAGTTTCCTTGTGAAGAACATTGCTACAGCAGCCAGACATCCTATGTCTTTGCACAGGAGTTTCCCAGCAGCCAACCATTCTGTGTCTTTGCACAGAAACTTCCTAGCAACCAGGCATTCTGTGTCTTCATAGAAACTTCCTAGTCACGAAGCATGCCACAATCATGAAGTTTATCAGAGATCCCAAACACAGTACCCCTATATCCATCAGTATTTGTTTTCACTAATTTACTCAGAGTAGTTCATTTCCCTTTACTGATAATAAATACGTATTTAATTTCATGTACAGTGGCATACTAAGATATATCTGGTACAGTTCTTGCTGTCGAGGAGGAGCTAATGTTCTTGTGGGTAACAATTTTATTTGGTATAGTGTGGCACCATTAAATTGATGAAACCAGGTGTTAAAACATTTAAGAGGAGGGCAGTTATTAAAAAACTCACGATATTCTATATATTCTTTAAGAATATAGAGAGATTTTGTAAAAAGTTAAAACTGTAGTGAAGACTTGGAAAAAAAAGGTATTTTAGGGAATGTATAGTTCATCATAGCTACCTTACAAGATTTTTTTGTAAGAGTTTTACCATGTGCAACATAATGTTTTTAAGAAAAGCCAAGAAATGATAATTAAATTTAGGGGATCTTGATTTAGTGTACAGATAGTCCTGTTAAAAAGACTTCCTTGGCTCCCACACAGGGTCTGATTGTAGATAAGTAGTTTTGTAATAGGTCTCAAGAATCTGCATGTTTAACAGATGTATCTGGTGCTGTTAATTCAAATGGACCATGGATTATACTGAAACAGATTGATAAAATCAAAGGTGTTCTTGGATATATTTTAGAGTTCACATGACATCAACCTGAAATATTCACCATTATTTGTCTTGTGCAATGAAACCATGGAGATGAGTGGAATAATAAAAGTGGAGGTATTTAATGCATGCATTGAGATTGTTGTAAGAGGTACCATGTTACATCAAGAGCCCTGGACATGAGTCATAATACCTGCATTTGAGGACAAACTTCAGCACGAAATATGAAAGCAGGTCTTTCTGACCTCTGATTTTCATTTGTGAAAATAGTGTCTTCCCTATCTGTTTCACAGAATTTCATTGAAAGAATCGAATGAGAGTGTTTGGAAAACTATGTACAGTGCACAATTATTAAGTATTTAGTGTTATTTTAACAGCGTCTGTTGGCACTTAAATGTAGTAGATCCCTAACATGTAGTTATATTTCTTCAATAATTAGGTGTTCAGTGTGTTAGTTATATCCTAGGATCTGTTGCAGGCTAGAATATAGAAGTGAACAAATTCCTCCCCTCATGGAGCTTCTATTATAATAAAATATCTCTGTTAAGACTATCTTGAATCAAGTTGTATTATATAGGAAAGTATACTATGTATACAATAATAAAAAGACTTCAAGTTCCTTTGAAATATGAATATGAAAGTGAAGGGCCCCAAATTTGTATATTTGGTAGTCATCAACAGAAATGATATTTAAACAATAATTTGGCAGGGTAAGGGGGCTGTTTAAGGATACTATCCACACCTTTCAAAGAAGAATTGTTCTTCAAGTAGAAGAAAACCAGAATGTCTAATCCCAAAGAACAGGAATCAAACTGTTTGATCGAGTTGATCCTATTTGTCATGCTACAAAACTGGATTTGTGAAGATGTTTCATCTGAGAAGATATGTCTGTAGATTCAGTTATTTTGAATGTTAGGCTGGAGTGTCTTCTAATGATAAAACTGTGTGAAGGCTGCCTATTAAGAAGCCTGATTTAATTTGGGTTACCTGTGTATTTAATGATTGTTTAAAAGTCACACCTGTTCCTTCAATTTCTAAGAAAGGAAGAATAACTTTTGGGGGAATTTTTATTTTGGGAGAAGGTTCTGTGTGTGCTCAGCTTAAATCTTCCTGAATTCTACATCTGTATGATTTTTACTCAAAATACAATTTCTTTGGAAGCAATGGATAATCTAAATTTGAAACAAAGTTAGTAGGAGATTATTTAAATGCTAAACCCTCATCTCACTTTTTTATGAAATATGTGAAGTATAATCAAGATATTTGAGCGTAGTACACTAATGGAGAGAAGCTCTTGCAGATACTTTAATTTTTCTGCTGTGTATTTCTATACACATACATTCCATTTCTTTATCTAATTGAAACAATGCTTTACATGTATATTGAAATTCAGAAAATTAATGTTTGATAAATACTTTCAAGTCTTCTGTTATCAACTTGAAAATTAAAAATGGTTTATCAGTGTATTTGACACAAGTCAGATAGTTCTCATTTAGCCAGTTGAAAAAAAAATGACTAATCAATGAGAAAGTAAACCTAGAATAACAAATATGTACTTGTTGCCTATATTGTGTGCTCACAGAGACAATGAAGAAGAGGGAAATTTACAGTGGGAACAGGTCTTTGGAGTCTTATTTTCATAGTGAAAAATAATACCATTCCTGTCTACAATGGTCAGTCAGTATTAGAAATGGGCTCCCAACTTAGCATATTATAAAAGCTTTTCTAAGTTACCTGCACAGAATCTTTTGGTGAATGTATGAAACTGATTTTTCATATTTTAATTAGCTTTGAGATACAAGAATCTACTATGCATTTATAAGAAAATGTCTATTTTAGGAAATAAAAGTATCTTAGAGATTATATAAAGGAATAGATGAATAGAAAAAATGTTGAGTTTTTGTGGGGCTGGGGCTGTAGCTCAGTAGTAGAGTACTTGCCTGGTACGTGTGAAGCACTGGGTTCAGTCCTCAGCACCACATAAAAATAAGTAAATAAATGTGTTACATCCATCTACAATTAAAAATATTTTTTTAAAAGCATGAGGCTTATTTTACACTAGACCTGTTTTGATTGGGCAATTTAATACTGAGAATGAATACCTTTAAAATGCATAAATTATTCTAAGCAATTTCTCAAGGAAGCATTTCCTGATTTTTTATCATTCTGAACAAACAGTGGCAAAACAGTTACTCTATGATTAAATATTGAGGAAATGAAAGGCTTCAAAAAAGTATGGGATATTATAGCAACTTAGGAATCTGAGGCAAGAGGATCTCAAGTTCAAAGCCAACCTCAACAATTTAATGAGGCCCTAAGCAACTTAGTGAGACCCTGTTTCAAAATTTTAAAAAGGAGTTTTATTGGCTTAGTGGTTAAGTGTCCCTGGGATAATTCCCTGTACTAAAAAAAAAGGGGGGGGGGACTCCTAAATGCCCTCCCCACTCTTCATTGCCCCTCAATACAGCTTGCTGTCTGAATAATGGTAAATGTTATTTAAATTATCCCTTTCATCTGCTGAACATAGTTTATGAATCTAAGATTTAGCTTAATTCTTTTTTTTTTGTTTTTTTTTATTTTTTATTGTTGGCTGTTCAAAACATTACATAGTTCTTGATATATCATATTTCACAATTTGATTCAAGTGGGTTATGAGCTCCCATTTTTACCCCATATACAGATTGCAGAATCACATCAGTTACACATCCATTGATTTACATATTGCCATACTAGTGTCTGTTGTATTCTGCTGTCTTTCCTATCCTCTACTATCCCCCCTCCCCTCCCCTCCCCTCCCCTCCCCTCCCCTCTTCTCTCTCTGCCCCCTTTACTGACATTCGTTTGTCCCCCTTGTATTATTTTTCCCCTTCCCCTCACTTCCTCTTGTATGTACTTTTGTATACCTCTGAGGGTCTCCTTCCAATTCCATGCATTTTCCCTTCTCTCTCCCTTTCCCTCCCACCTCTCATCCCTGTTTAATGTTAATCTTCTTCTCATGCTCTTCGACCCTACTCTGTTCTTAGCTACTCTCCTTATATCAAAGAAGACATTTGACATTTGTTTTTTAGGGATTGGCTAGCTTCACTTAGCATAATCTGCTCTAATGCCATCCATTTCCCTGTAAATTCTATGATTTTGTCATTTTTTAATGCAGAGTAATACTCCATTGTGTATAAATGCCACATTTTTTTTATCCATTCATCCATTGAAGGGCATCTAGGTTGGTTCCACAGTCTAGCTATTGTGAATTGTGCTGCTATGAACATCGATGTAGCAGTGTCCCTGTAGCATGCTCTTTTTAGGTCTTTAGGGAATAGACCGAGAAGGGGAATAGCTGGGTCAAATGGTGGCTCCATTCCCAGCTTTCCAAGAAATCTCCATACTGCTTTCCAAATTGGCTGCACCAATTTGCAGTCCCACCAGCAATGTACAAGTGTACCCTTTTCCCCACATCCTCGCCAGCACTTGTTGTTGTTTGACTTCATAATGGCTGCCAATCTAACTGGAGTGAGATGGTATCTTAGGGTGGTTTTGATTTGCATTTCTCTGACTGCTAGAGATGGTGAGCATTTTTTCATGTACTTGTTGATTGACTGTATGTCCTCCTCTGAGAAGTGTCTGTTCAGGTCCTTGGCCCATTTGTTGATTGGGTTGTTTGTTCTCTTATTGTCTAATTTTTTGAGCTCTTTGTATACTCTGGATATTAGGGCTCTATCTGAAGTGTGAGGAGTAAAGATTTGTTCCCAGGATGTAGGCTCTCTATTTACCTCTCTTATTGTATCTTTTGCTGAGAAAAAACTTTTTAGTTTGAGTAAGTCCCATTTGTTGATTCTAGTTATTAACTTTTGTGCTATGGGTGTCCTATTGAGGAATTTGGAGCCCGACCCCACCGACTGTAGATCGTAGCCAACTTTTTCTTCTATCAGACGGCGCGTCTCTGATTTGATATCAAGCTCCTTGATCCATTTTGAATTAACTTTTGTGCATGGCGAGAGAAAGGGATTCAGTTTCATTTTGTTGCATATGGATTTCCAGTTTTCCCAGCACCATTTGTTGAAGATGCTATCCTTCCTCCATTGCATGCTTTTAGCCCCTTTATCAAATATAAGATAGTTGTAGTTTTGTGGATTGGTTTCTGTGTCCTCTATTCTGTACCATTGGTCCACCCGCCTGTTTTGGTACCAGTACCATGCTGTTTTTGTTACTATTGCTCTGTAGTATAGTTTGAAGTCTGGTATCGCTATACCGCCTGATTCACACTTCCTGCTTAGCATTGTTTTTGCTATTCTGGGTCTTTTATTTTTCCATATGAATTTCATGATTGCTTTCTCTATTTCTACAAGAAATGCCGTTGGGATTTTGATTGGCATTGCATTAAACCTATAGAGAACTTTTGGTAATATCGCCATTTTGATGATGTTAGTTCTGCCTATCCATGAACAGGGTATATTTTTCCATCTTCTAAGATCTTCTTCTATTTCTCTCTTTAGGGTTCTGTAGTTTTCATTGTATAAGTCTTTCACCTCTTTTGTTAGGTTGATTCCCAAGTATTTTATTTTTTTTGAAGATATTGTGAATGGAGTGGTTGTCCTCATTTCCATTTCAGAGGATTTGTCGCTGATATACAGGAATGCCTTTGATTTATGCGTGTTGATTTTATATCCTGCCACTTTGCTGAATTCATTTATTAGCTCTAATAGTTTCTTTGTAGACCCTTTTGGGTCTGCTAGGTATAGAATCATGTCATCTGCAAATAGTGATAATTTAAGTTCTTCTTTTCCTATTTTTATGCCTTTAATTTCTTTCGTCTGTCTAATTGCTCTGGCCAGTGTTTCGAGAACTATGTTGAACAGAAGTGGTGAGAGAGGGCATCCCTGTCTTGTTCCAGATTTTAGAGGGAATGCCTTCAGTTTTTCTCCATTCAGAATGATGCTAGCCTGAGGCTTAGCATAGATTGCTTTTACAATATTGAGGTATGTTCCTGTTATCCCTAGTTTTTCTAGAGTTTTGAACATAAAGGGATGCTGTACTTTGTCGAATGCTTTTTCCGCATCTATCGAGATGATCATATGGTTCTTATTTTTAAGTCTATTGATGTGGTGAATAACATTTATTGATTTCCTTATATTGAACCAGCCTTGCATCCCAGGGATGAATCCTACTTGATCATGGTGCACAATTTTTTTGATGTGCCTTTGTATCCGAGTGGCCAGAATTTTATTGAGGATTTTTGCATCTAGGTTCATTAGAGATATTGGTCTGTAGTTTTCTTTCTTTGAAGTGTCTTTGTCTGGTTTAGGTATCAGGGTGATGTTGGCCTCGTAGAATAAATTTGGAAGTTCTCCCTCTTTTTCTATTTCCCGAAGTAGCTTGAAAAGTATTGGTATTAGTTCCTCTTTAAAGGTTTTGTAAAACTCTGCTGTATACCCATCTGGTCCTGGGCTTTTCTTAGTTGGTAGTCCTTTGATGGTTTCTTCTATTTCCTCAATTGATATTGGTCTGTTTAGGTTGTCTATATCCTCCTGACTCAATCTGGGCAGATCATATGACTTAAGAAATTTATCTATGCCTTCACTATCTTCTAATTTATTGGAGTATAAGGATTCAAAATAATTTTTGATTATCTTCTGTATTTCTGAAGTGTCTGTTGTGATATTGCCTCTTTCATCCCGTATGTTAGTGATTTGAGTTCTCTCTCTTCTTCTCTTCGCTAGCATGGCTAAGGGTCTGTCGATTTTGTTTATTTTTTCAAAGAACCAACTTTTAGTTTTGTCAATTTTTTCAATTGTTTCTTTTGTTTCGATTTCATTGATTTCAGCTCTGATTTTAATTATTTCTTGCCTTCTACTTCTTTTGCTGTTGTTTTGCTCTTCTTTTTCTAGGATTTTGAGATGAAGTATGAGATCATTTATTTGTTGGTTTTTTCTTTTTTTAAGGAATGAACTCCAAGCAATGAATTTTCCTCTTAGAACTGCTTTCAATGTGTCCCATAGATTCCGATATGTTGTGTCTGTGTTTTCATTAATCTCTAAGAATTTTTTAATTTCCTCCTTGATGTCTTCTATAACCCATTGATCATTCAGTAACCTATTGTTCATTCTCCAAGTGATATATTCTTTTTCCTTCCTTCTTTTATCGTTGATTTTCAGTTCCATTCCATTATGATCAGATAGGATGCATGGTATTATCTCTACTCCTTTGTATTGTCTAAGAGTTTCCCTGTGACATAATATATGATCTATTTTTGAGAAGGATCCATGTGCTGCTGAGAAAAAAGTGTAACTGTTTGATGTTGGGTGGTATATTCTATATATGTCAATTAAGTCTAGGTTATTAATTGTGTTATTGAGTTCTATGGTTTCCTTATTCAACTTTTGTTTGGAAGATCTGTCCAGTGGTGAGAGAGGTGTGTTGAAGTCTCCCATGATTATTGTATGGTGGTCTATTAGACTCTTGAACTTGAGAAGAGTTTGTTTGATGAACATAGCTGCACCATTGTTTGGGGCATATATATTTATGATTGTTATGTCTTGTTGGTGTATGGTTCCCTTGAGCAGTATGTAGTGTCCCTCTTTATCCCTTTTGATTAACTTTGGCTTAAAATCTATTTTATTTGATATGAGTATGGATACTCCTGCTTGTTTCCGAAGTCCATATGAGTGATATGATTTTTCCCAACCTTTCACCTTCAGCCTATGTATGTCTTTTCCTATCAAATGCGTCTCCTGTAGGCAGCATATTGTTGGGTCTTGTTTTGTGATCCATTCTACTAGCCTGTGTCTCTTGATTGGTGAGTTTAAGCCATTAACATTTAGGGTTATTATTGAGATATGGGTTGTTCTTCCAGCCATATTTGTTTATTTATGTTACTAAACATGGTTTGTTTTCCACTTTGATTATTTTCCCCCCTTTAGTGTCCTACCTCCCACTGTTGGTTTTCATTGTTATTTTCCATTTCCTCTTCCTGTAATGTTTTGCCAAGGATGTTTTGAAGAGATGGTTTTCTAGCTGCAAATTCTTTTAACTTTTGTTTATCGTGGAAGGTTTTAATTTCATCTTCCATCCTGAAGCTTAATTTCGCTGGAAACACAATTCTTGGTTGGAACCCATTTTCTTTCAGTGTTTGAAATATGTTATTCCAGGATCTTCTAGCTTTCAGAGTCTGTGTTGAAAGATCAGCTGTTATCCTGATTGGCTTACCCCTAAATGTGATCTGCTTCCTTTCTCTTGTAGCTTTTAAAATTCTCTCCTTGTTCTGTATGTTGGGCATCTTCATTATAATGTGTCTAGGTGTGGGTCTCTTATGATTTTGCACATTCGGCGTCCTGTAGGCTTCTAGGATTTGGGGTTCTGTCTCATTCTTCAAGTCTGGGAAGTTTTCTCGAATTATTTCATTGAATAGATTGCTCATTCCTTTGGTTTGAAACTCTGTTCCTTCCTGTATCCCAATGACTCTTAAATTTGGTCTCTTGATGTTATCCCATATTTCTTGGATGTTCTGCTCATGGTTTCTTAACAGTCTTGCTGAGCTGTCTATGTTCTTTTCAAGTTGAAATACTTTATCTTCATTATCTGATGTTCTGTCTTCTAAGTGTTCTACTCTGCTGGTAGTATTCTCAATTGAGTTTTTAAGTTGGCTTATTGCTTCCTGCATTTCTAGGATTTCTGTTTGTTTGTTTTTTATAACCTCTATTTCCCTGTATAGTTGATCTTTTGCTTCTTGGATTTGTTTATGTAATTCATTGTTGAAGTGATCTTTCATTGTCTGATTTTGCTGTCTGATGTCTTCCTTGAGACTCCAGATCATCTGAAGCATGTATATCCTGAATTCTTTATCTGACATTCCATCAGCTGCAGCTATTACCTCTTCTAAAGTTGAGTTGACCTGCAATGCTTGTGGTCCTTTCTTTCCTTGTCTCTTCATACTGTTCGCGTTCCTTTCTTCTTGGTGAAACTGTTGTGCTATTGAATTTTCCCCCTATATATTTATATTGGTCTTGTATAGTTGCAAAGTCTCCCTCGCAGGCACGGGCGGCGGCTCTGCCCCTCCGCCAATTGGGGCAATGTGCCTACCACGCCGGCTGGCCGCTGGGCCTGCTCTGCCAGTCGGTAGCAGGTCCGCCGTCCTTGCAGGCGCGGGCGGCGGCTCTGTCCCTCTGCGGGCCGCTAGGCTTGTTCTGTCGGTGGTCGCAGTTCTGCCTACTTTGCAGGCGCAGGCAGCGGCACTGCCCCTCTGCAGGCCTCTGGGGCTGTACTGCCAGTGGGTCGCAGGTCCGCCTACTTTGCAGGTGTGGGGGGGGGGGCGGCTCTACCCTTCCTCAGGCCACTGGGCCTGTTCTGTCTCTCAGTTGCAGGTCTGACCTGTTCTGATGGTGGTCTCAGTTCCGACTACCTTGCAGGCGCGGGGGGGAGGGGGCGGCTCTGCCTCTCAGCAGGCCGCTGCTCCTCTTCTGCCGGTGGGTCGCAGGCCCGCCTACCTTGCAGGAGTGATTGGAACCTCTGTCCCGCCGCGGGCCACTGGGCCTTTTCTGTCGGTGGTCACCCTTCCCCTACCTGGCAGGCGAGGGGGGTGGGGGGCGGCTCTGCCCCTCAGCAGGCCGCTGGGCCCGCTCTGTGTTTGGTCCCAGTTCCCTCTACTATGCCGGCGCAGGGGGAGGGGGCGGCTCAGCCTCTCAGCAGGCGGCTGCTCCTCTTCTGCCAGTGGGTCGCAGGCCCGCCTACCTTGCAGGAGTGATTGGAAGCTCTGTCCCGCCGCGGGCCACTGGGCCTTTTCTGTCGGTGGTCACCCTTCCCCTACCTGGCAGGCGAGGGGGGTGGGGGGCGGCTCTGCCCCTCAGCAGGCCACTGGGCCTGCTCTGTGATTGGTCCCAGTTCCGTCTACTATGCCAGCGCAGGGGGAGGGGGCGGCTCAGCCTCTCAGCAGGCGGCTGCTCCTCTTCTGCCAGTGGGTCGCAGGCCCGCCTACCTTGCAGGAGTGATTGGAAGCTCTGTCCCGCCCTGGGCCACTGGGCCTTTTCTGTCGGTGGTCACCCTTCCCCTACCTGGCAGGCGAGTGGGGTGGGGGGCGGCTCTGCCCCTCAGCAGGCCGCTGGGCCTGCTCTGTGTTTGGTCCCAGTTCCCTCTACTATGCTGGCGCAGGGGGAGGGGGCGGCTCAGCCTCTCAGCAGGCGGCTGCTCCTCTTCTGCCGGTGGGTCGCAGGCCCGCCTACCTTGCAGGAGTGATTGGAAGCTCTGTCCCGCCCTGGGCCACTGGGCCTTTTCTGTCGGTGGTCACCCTTCCCCTACCTGGCAGGCGAGGGGGGTGGGGGGCGGCTCTGCCCCTCAGCAGGCCGCTGGGCCTGCTCTGTCTTTGGTCCCAGTTCCCTCTACTATGCTGGCGCAGGGGGAGGGGGCGGCTCAGCCTCTCAGCAGGCGGCTGCTCCTCTTCTGCCGGTGGGTCGCAGGCCCGCCTACCTTGCAGGAGTGATTGGAAGCTCTGTCCCGCTGCGGGCCACTGGGCCTTTTCTGTCGGTGGTCACCCTTCCCCTACCTGGCAGGCGAGGGGGGTGGGGGGCGGCTCTGCCCCTCAGCAGGCCGCTGGGCCTGCTCTGTGTTTGGTCCCAGTTCTCTCTACTATGCCGGCGCAGGGGGAGGGGGCGGCTCAGCCTCTCAGCAGGCGACTGCTCCTCTTCTGCCGGTGGGTCGCAGGCCCGCCTACCTTGCAGGAGTGATTGGAAGCTCTGTCCCGCCCTGGGCCACTGGGCCTTTTCTGTCGGTGGTCACCCTTCCCCTACCTGGCAGGCGAGGGGGGTGGGGGGCGGCTCTGCCCCTCAGCAGGCCGCTGGGCCTGCTCTGTCTTTGGTCCCAGTTCCCTCTACTATGCCGGCACAGGGGGAGGGGGCGGCTCAGCCTCTCAGCAGGCGGCTGCTCCTCTTCTGCCGGTGGGTCGCAGGCCCGCCTACCTTGCAGGAGTGATTGGAAGCTCTGTCCCGCCCTGGGCCACTGGGCCTTTTCTGTTGGTGGTCACCCTTCCCCTACCTGGCAGGCGAGGGGGGTGGGGGGCGGCTCTGCCCCTCAGCAGGCCGCTGGGCCTGCTCTGTGTTTGGTCCCAGTTCCCTCTACTATGCCGGCGCAGGGGGAGGGGGCGGCTCAGCCTCTCAGCAGGCGACTGCTCCTCTTCTGCCGGTGGGTCGCAGGCCCGCCTACCTTGCAGGAGTGATTGGAAGCTCTGTCCCGCCCTGGGCCACTGGGCCTTTTCTGTCGGTGGTCACCCTTCCCCTACCTGGCAGGCGAGGGGGGTGGGGGGCGGCTCTGCCCCTCAGCAGGCCGCTGGGCCTGCTCTGTGTTTGGTCCCAGTTCTCTCTACTATGCCGGCGCAGGGGGAGGGGGCGGCTCAGCCTCTCAGCAGGCGACTGCTCCTCTTCTGCCAGTGGGTCGCAGGCCCGCCTACCTTGCAGGAGTGATTGGAAGCTCTGTCCCGCCCTGGGCCACTGGGCCTTTTCTGTCAGTGGTCACCCTTCCCCTACCTGGCAGGCGAGGGGGGTGGGGGGCGGCTCTGCCCCTCAGCAGGCCGCTGGGCCTGCTCTGTCTTTGGTCCCAGTTCCCTCTACTATGCCGGCACAGGGGGAGGGGGCGGCTCAGCCTCTCAGCAGGCGGCTGCTCCTCTTCTGCCGGTGGGTCGCAGGCCCGCCTACCTTGCAGGAGTGATTGGAAGCTCTGTCCCGCCCTGGGCCACTGGGCCTTTTCTCAGATTTAGCTTAATTCTTATTGTCTAATTTGTTATTTCTAACATCAGTTAAGTATGCACAAAAGAAGGAAAAGTAGTCAAGTCCCACTGATATTGTCTTTGTCATAATTTTTATGCTATATAAAAATTACATATATGTTCTCATCTTGTATTTCAAGAAAATACAAGGCAACACAAAACTACTCAGAAAAAGCAGATGAATGTAACAAGGGATATTGAGGTTTTCAGTTCCTTATATTTCCTTTTTTACTAACTAAATGTTCATTATGAGAATTGTATTTCCTTGGATCTAGTACTGAACCATTGTATTTTGTTCTTTTGAAAAGAGAAATGTATGTCTTTAATAGCTAACAACTTAATTGGAAATTATATTAAAGGCAAGTATGCTCACCACTATACCACCAAAACCACCCAGTTGGTAGTTATTTGAGTTCTGGATTGGGATGAAAATAACCTTTTTGAAATAATGCTATTATACATAGGTGTTTATATATAAAAATTGTAATCCAAAGTAGTACTATTGATGATTATTTCTTTGTAGGGGGATCGGAAGGACCAGAAAGAAACATCTTGTGATAGGAAATGTTTTCATTTCATAATATGTACATAAAGACTTATTTGCAGCTGAAGCCAATGTTAGATTTTATTGCTTTTTCCTACTTATTTCCTTCTTAAATTAAAGACTCTCTTCATATTTTCACAGATTTATCAGTTGCTGTCTTTTTCAGATTACCTGATAGTTTGTTTAAAACTTACCCATAATTCATATTTGTTCCTTCTGATTCTGTGAGCAGCTTGGAGTTCCTGCAGCCACTCACTTTCTGATATGTCAGGATACTGCATTATGGGAACATTATTAAACAATCCAGCCTCACTTCCACGAATTACAGCAAAGATAATGAGAAAAAAATAATTTTAGATGAGTACTTCAAGACAGATTTATTTAAGAATTTGTGATCAGAGACTCATTCACTATTTAAAATCTTATATCCTTAGATAAAAGTCTTGAAGAATGAATAAGTTTCACCCCTGAATCAGTACCTGAGAAGAAAGATCACATTTAAACAGCTACTGTACAAGAGATCACACCTTCCAGTTTGGGCATACCAGAGCACATGTCAACACTATGCCCTAGAACTCTCTATTCATGGTTCCTCTTGTACCCAAGGACTATGCTGTTTAGTCTGTATGCTTTAGGCTCCTGGATGCACTCCTGATATTCTAGCCCAAGGTAGACTCTCCTACTTGATTCATAAAATCTCAAACTCAAGTGTATTCAAAATGGCACTACTGTTCTTTCTCCACAACATGTTCCATCTATAACTCTTTCCATTTGATGCTTGTTCAATTCTTTTATTAGTTCAGGCCAGAGATCTTGAAATCATCCCTGCCTTCTTTATTTAATTCATTATTCAATTCAGTCCAGCAATCAGAAAATTCTTTTGAGTCTACCTTAAAAAATACCTAGAATTCATGCCGCAGTCTGGCTGGGCACAAAATCACGAGCCACTCAAACAGGAACAAACTTTATTTTTGAAACTCCCGCCAATGCCCTGTATGCTCCTGGGAAATATGCCGACCCACACACGCGGCGTTCTCCCGGGCCACACTACCCCAACAGGAAATCCCTCCTCTGGAATTCCCTCCTACCGCACTTTCCCAACCAATGGGAACTCTTTGGGAGTCCCGCTAGAGCTCCAAAGTAGCAGGCCGAGGTGGACAGCAGGGGTCTAATATCCATTTGAATGCAGATCTTAACATAATCATATCATCTCAATGGCTTGCTGGTGGTGTCACCTTTCAACCAAAAATGCCATGCATCATTACTATTTGGCTATGGCTCTTAGCATCTCCCCCCTTCTGTTTAATTAAGCAACAAGCAATGTGGCTTAGGGACCGTGCCTGTTAGGTTGTCCAATTCAACATATGGTCCTTACCCGTCATCGGATGAGCTGACCGCTAGGCGTCAGCCTCCTGTCTTAGGTTGGTACCACTGCAATTGGATCATACCCGTCACTGACTACCGGTCCAGCATACAGCCATACTTGTGGATAGGCCTGTGCACCAGTGGGGGGGTGAGGTTCTTTGCCTCACCTCTGTTGGCCCCCAAATTTGGCCTTGGTGCCATTGGGGGGTGAGGTTCTTTGCCTCACCTCTGTTGGCCCCCAAATTTTAGACCATCACTAGTAGAAGGGAGGAGGATACAGAAATGCCATGACACCAAGCCAATTGATGGCTCCTTTGGAAAAATTGTATCACCAGTGACACCATCAGCAAAGATACGCCAGCACTACCACAATTCGCTGCATCAACAGATAGTTCACAATGCATACAAGTGATACATAGTCCAGGCAAGTTCTGCAAGCAGTTCAAAGCAGAGGAATCTATCAATATGTCCATTTCCTCCCAAAGTAAATCGACTCCTTGATTGAGCATTACTTGTTGAGTTATTATTCATTGATGCATCAGTTTATACAGTTTGTTGTGATAACTATCGAAGAAGCTGTAGTTTGGTTTCATCTTTGTCTTCACTGGCACTGGGATGAAGATAGGAATTCTGACAATGATGCTAAAAAAAAAAATTATGTAACATTCCAACAGGTACTAAGAAAACAATTTTCTGAACAATTTACATAATTTTGAACAGAATTATTAAATATAATGAAAAGGAAAGGTGAGAGTAAACAAACAGATCTGTTAACCTCCTTATTTGTACACATTTTAAAACAATCCTCAACAGCTGTTTACTCAATTTAAATTAAGCCATTAAAATCACGTGAATAATATAAAAAAAATTCGGATCCATTTTATCATGAGCGCTCCTTATATATGATATATGGACATATGCACATACAGACATACAACACAAAACAGAAGTGTGCACACATAACATACAACACATAAGACAATAGTAAAGGCCTTGTAGCTTTACATAGGTGAAATCTCCATTGCAATGTTTAAAAACTCCACAGTCAAAAAATAAAACTGATCAGAAAAACATTAACCTAGGTCTGTATGAGCTCAAAAATAAAATAGAACTTTATGATGTGGGAAAAGGCAATAATAAAATAGATATTGAAAAAAGCATCCTGGTTAATCACTGTCGCAGATGTAAGAATAGCCAAGCTGGAGCTCTGGATATCAGCTGTTATGGATTTAAGTCAAATCATCTTCTTTTTGGTCTGTAGAAATCACTTTGGTTAGTCTCTCTGGAATCCAAATCAGCTGCTGTTCTCCCTGTGGAAACACACAAACAGAACCCCAACTCCAGACAATCACTGGGTCAGGACCTTTCCATTGTCCTGTTACAATATCCTTCCAAAGTACCTTAGGCTTATGTACATTTTTTGGATACATATGTCTTTCTGCAGCACTAAGTCCTGATGAATCCAAATTTAAAAAGTTTAGAGTAAAAAGGGTTATTTTAAGTTTATCTTTGGGGGATATATACCCCTTTCCAATTCCCTCTTTTTGCTTTAATAAGTACATTTTAATAGTTTGATGAGCTCTTTCAACTATGCCTTGTCCCTGTGGATTGTATGGAATTCCTGTTATGTGAGTAATGCCAAATGATGAGCAAAATTGTTTAAAAGAGGTGGAAGTATAACCAGGACCATTATCTGTTTTTAACTGTTTTGGAACGCCCACAATGGCAAAATTTTGTAAGCAATGAGCTATAATATCTTTAGTTTTTTCTCCGGCATGAAGGGAGCCCATCAAAAATCCGGAAGAAGTATCAACTGTAACATGCAAATATTTTAATTTTCCAAATTCTGGCAAGTGTGTGACGTCCATCTGCCAAATATGGTTAGGTATCAATCCTCTAGGATTGACTCCAAGATTAACTTGTGGTAAAAAGGTCACACAATTTTGACATTGTTTTATTATATGTCTGGCTTATTCCTTAGTTATTTTAAAGCGCTTTTGTAAAGTATTAGCATTGACATGGAACCTTTTATGAAAATTTATAGCTTCTTCTATTGTGGAGAAAATATGTATGTCATGTGTAGATTTATCTGCTAATTCATTGCCCAAACTAAGGGCTCCAGGCAATCCTGTATGTGCCCTGATATGTCCTATAAAGAATGGATCTTTTCTGTCCCAGATTAGACTTAGTATAGTGGAAAACAAAGAGAAAACAGTAGAGGAAGGGGAAATCCTATCAGCATCTTCAAGGGATACTATAGCATTTACTACATACTGACTATCAGAAAATAAATTAAATACAGAATCTTTAAACATCACAAAAGCTTGTAATACTGCATTAAGCTCTACTTTTTGAGCTGATTGTTTGGGTACTAAAAATGTAAAAGTTTGATCAGGGGTAACTACTGCTGCTGTACCATTATTTGACCCATCAGTGAATATATTTGGAGCATTCATGATAGGGTTTTTTTTTTTTTTTTTTTTTTGTCATTTTTGGAAAAACTACAGAATGCGAAGACCAAAAAGACAACAAAGGATTAGATGGTAAGTGATTATCAAATGAAACATTAGATTTACACATGATTATTGCCCAAGTATTTAACTCATTAGCTAACTCATCAATTTGATCCATAGTATATGGAGTAATAATTTTATTGGGAGAAATCCCAAACACTCCCTTTGCTGCTCTTATTCCTTTGAGTATTAATTGCCCTACAGCCTCAGGATACCTAGTAAGAATAGTGTTTGGAGAATAAGATAAATGTATCCACAATAATGGACCTTCTTGCCAAAATACCCCTGTAGGAATATTTTTTGTTGGTAGTACAATAAATAATAAAGGCAAACTTATATCAATTCTATCCAAATGCATATTTTCCATATATGTTTCAATGATTTTTAATGCCTTTTTTGCTTCAGGCGTTAACATGCGGGGTGAATTTGGATCTGATGGACCTTTTAGGATATCAAATAAAGGTCCCAACTCTCCTGTTGGTATGCCTAGATAAGGCCTTATCCAATTTATGTCTCCCAATAACTTTTGAAAGTCGTTAAGTGATTTGAATTGATCTACTCGTATTTGAATTTTTGGTGGACGGACCATGGTTGAGGATAATAGAACTCCTAAATAATTAATTGGAAGATTTAATTGTACTTTATCTATTGCTATCTCTAGATTATAATTTTTTAATAAATTTGTAAATGTGGCATAACATTCTAGCAATGTGTTTTTATCTTTATGTGCCAATAATACATCATCCATATAGTGAAATATTTGTAGTTCAGGATTTTGATTTCTAAGTGGCTGGATTGCTTTGTTAACATAAATTTGAAACATAGTTGGGCTGTTAGCCATCCCTTGAGGGAGTACTTTCCATTCATATCTCTGATCAGGACCTTCATGATTCAGTGCAGGGATAGTAAATGCAAAACGTGGACTATCCTCAGGATGAATTGGAATTGAAAAAAACAATCTTTAATATCTATAGCTAAAACATACCAGGTTTTTGGCAAAGCAGACAATTGGGGAATCCCCGATTGAGCAGGTCCCATAATAATCATCTCATTATTAATGGCTCTTAAATCTTGCAATAATCTCCATTTACCAGATTTCTTTTTAATGACAAAAATGGGAATATTGTAAGGAGATACGGAAGGTTGTATATGTCCCTCCACTAATTGTTGTTTGACCAGGTCATGGGCTACTTGTATCTTTTCTTTAGTCAGGGGCCACTGAGGAACCCATACTGGTCTTTCTGATTTCCAAGTAATTTTGATTGTCTCAGTGGCCCTTTCTGAAAACCCAATCCATGTCTATTTATTCCTTGATCTATTTGAATTGGTGCTGTTATACCTTGTTCTTGTTCTCTCAATCTTTTTTCTTTCCTAAAGCCTTGTCTAGCCCTAGTAGTGGGTGCGTTAGGATTGATGTTATTTGTTAATGTCAAACCTAATTGATCTAGGACATCTCGTCCCCATAAATTTATAGGAAGATGATCCAATACATATGGCTGTATAGTTCCTTCACATCCTTCAGGATCCTTCCAATCTAATACCATTGAACTTCTATGGGGATTAGTTGCCACTCCTAGGCCTCGAAGCGTTTGAGTGGCTTGTTGTAATGGCCAATGTTTTGGCCATTCTTGACGAGATATGATGCTAAGGTCAGCACCTCTGTCCAGTAGCCCATTAAATTCATGTCCTTGAATATTTAGTTTTAGCATTGGGCAAGAATCTAAATTAAAGACAGCATAGCCCAATCCACACCTGTGGAGCCTAATCCCCTGGAATCTCTTTCTACAGTACGACTGGAAAATTTATCATGCAGGCTGGGTATTATTAATAACTGTGCTATTCTATCTCCTGGTGAAATTACTGATATACCTCTTGGAGAACTAGCTATAATTTTTATTTCACCTTCATAATCGGGATCAATTACCCCAGGACTTATCATAAGTCCTTTTAGTGTAGAAGAACTGCATCCCAATAATAAGCCTACTGTTCCTTGGGGAAGAGGTCCTTTTACTCCTGTGGGAATGATTTGAACTCCCATCTCTGGAGTTAGTACTGCTCTGGCGGAGGCGCAGATGTCCAATCCTGTGCTCCCTCTGGTTTGTCTGATGAGGGATTTAATGGATAATGTGTCCTGGGCACTACCCTGATGGTGTTGCTGGGTTCCTCCATTGCCCCGTATATTTGTGGTTGTGGGTCCCGGAGCATTGGCTATGGCTCTTAGCAAATTCAGTTGTTTCTCATCACATCTATCATAACCACTCTGAACTAAGCCACTATCATTCTGACCTAAGTTATTGATACAGCTTCCTAAGACATCTTCTTTCTTCTACATCTTTCCTATCCCATGCCATGATAACCTGTTTTCAAAACAGAAGTCAGAGTGAGCCTTTTAAAACATTACATTGGTTCATATTGCTTTTCTTGCTCAAAACTCCACAGTGACCTCCCATTTCACTAAAACCAAAGTTCTTATAATGGCCTGTGTGATATATTCACCTATTTTATCACTAAAGGCCATATACTATTGTCTGTTCAATACCTCTCTAGCTACCTTTGACCACCTTGCTACACCTAGAAAACACCAGGCAGGTTTTCAGCCTCAGAGTTGCTTTCACTTTTCTCTTTGGAATGCTCTCCTCAAAATATCTGTTTGGATAAGTATTTGTCACAATTTAGTGCTTAGTTTAAAATTTTCATAATTACTGTAAAATTTCAAAATACCAGACATTTTTCACAGAACCAGGAAAAAAATAAAGCCCTAAAACTCATTTGGAAGTAGAAAAGATCAAGAATAGCTAGAGCAATTTTAAGGCAAAAAAAAAAAAAAAATGCTGGAAGCATCACAATACCTGATTTCAAGTTATACTACAGAGCTGTATTTTATGCCAACTGCGTGCTGCTGGCATAAAAACAGACACATAGACCAAACATAGAGTGGAAGACACGGAGACACACCCTCCCATCTAATGTCATCTGATCCTTGATAAAGATGCCAAAAACATACACTGTAGAAAAGTCTGCCTTTTTAACAAATTGTGTTGGGACAATGATTATCCCTATGTAGAAGAATGAAACTAGACCCTCTCTCAAAAACCAACTCCTCGGAGCTGGGGTTGTAGCTCAGGGGTAGAGCTCTCGCCTAGAGCATGTAAGGCCCTGGGTTCAGTCCTCAGCAAAGAAAGAAAGAGAGAGAGAGAGAGAGAGAGAGAGAGAGAGAGAGAGAGATAGAAAGAAAAGAAGGGAGGGAGGGAGGAAGAAAGAAAGAAACAACTCCTCCAAATGAATCAAAGACCTCAGAATTAGACCAGAAACTGCAACTCTTAGAAGAAAACATAGGTTTAATACTCCAGCTTGTAGGCACAGGCAACAACTTTCTCAATAGGACCCAATAGGACTCAATAGAATCAGGAAATGATGCCAAAATGGGATGGCATCAAAAAACTTTTGCACAACAAAGGAAATAATTAAAAATGTTAAGAGAAACATACAAAATGAGAGAAAATCTTTGCAATCTACCTACTTGGAGGATTAATATCTAGAATATACAAAGAGCTCAAAAAACTTTACACTGAAAAAAATCAAACAACCCAATTAATAAAGAGTAAATGAATCAAACAGACACTTCTCAAAAGAAGAAATACAAATGGTCAACAAATACATGAACAAATGTTCAGCATCATTAGCAATTAGGGAAATGCAAATCAAAATTGAAATTTCATCTTACACAAGTCAGAATGCAATCATCAAGATTACAAACAATAATAAATGCTGGAGAGAATTTGGAGAAAAAGGAACACTTTACACTGTTGATGGACTGTAAATTAGTACAACCACTATGGAAATCAATATGGTGGCTTCTCAAAAGACTAGACATGGAACCACCATATGACCTAACTATACCAATTCTTGGTATTTCACCTGAAGAATTAAAGTCATCTTACTATAATAATACATGCCAATCCATGTTTATAGCAGCACAATTCACAATGGCAAAACTATGGAACCAACCTAGGTGTCCACCAACAAAACAGTGGATAAAGAAAATGTGGTATATATACACAATAGAATTTTATTTAGCCATAAAGAAAAATGAAATTACGGCGTTTGCAGGAAAATGGATGGAATTAGAGACCATCATGCTAAGCGAAATAAGTCAAACTCAGAAAGTCAAGGGTCATATGTTTTCTCTCATATGGGGAATCTAGAGAGAAATATGCTAGAGAAAAAAAGGAAAAGAAAGTTTGGGGGCAGATCTCCTGAAAAGAGATAAAGGGATGGGAGGCAGGGAGGGAGAAGAGAAATGCTGGGCAAGTGAAATTGGCCAAATTATACTATTATGTTTTGTACATGTACAAATATGTAAGAACAAATCCTATCAAAATGTATAACTAAATGCACCAATAAAAAATGTAGAAAAAATAGTTTTTGCTTTTGTTTTTTAAAGAAGAGGTCTTATTGTATAGCTCAGCTGGTCTCAAATTCCTGGACTCAAGTGATCCTCTCACTTAATGCCCCCACCCCATCCAGTGCTGGGCCTGCAGGTGCATACCACCATAACTGGCTTTATTGATTTCCTTCTATTACTGAATCATATCACTAGTTTCCTGAGTGGCTGTACCATTTTGCATTCTTATTAGCAGTGTCTTGAAAGTTCTAGTTGCTCCACATCCTTGATAGCACTTCTTGCTGTAAGTATTTTCTAAAATTTTCTCCATTTTATTAGATTTACAATACTATCTGATCATGGGTTTAAATAGTATCTCTCTAATGGTTATAAATGTTGCTTTGGACTTTGAAAATTGTTTTCATACTGTTGAGTTTTGATTATTTGTTATATATCCTGAGTATTAGCCCTTTGTAAGATATGTGATTTGCAAATATTTTTCTTTATCTGTGGCTTGTCTTTTCATTCCCTTGATAGTTTCTTAATAGTTTTTAATTTTGAGGAATTATAGTTTATCCATTTTTAAAAATTATATGAATATTGATTTTGATAGTATGGGTAAGAACTCTGAACTTTCTTCTAACAGTTTATGATTTTATGCTTTATAATTATATTCATGATCCATTTTGAATTAATCTTTTTGTAAGGTGTGGGATCTATATTGGAGGTTCATCTGTATGCATATGCATGTCCAATTTTTCCAATATGACTATTGAAAATACTACCCTTTCCTTATTGAAGTGTCTTTGCACATTTGCAACAAAAGATGGAATAACATGATACAGATTTACTCTCTTGCCAGAATAACATTTAAAAAACAACATACATGAAACAACAGCTCTTAAGACACTGTGTATCAGGCAATGAATGGTGGTAATCTCAGAGACAGAAAACGAATAAGGTGAGTCTTTACAATTGCCCAAATGTCCTGCCTTGAGAGAGTTTCCAGACCATGGTACAGGGAAAGGGAGGAGAAACAGAACTGCATAGTTTCTGAATTGGCTAGACAAAGGTGAAAGTGAGGAAACCTTAGCAGCTCGAGTTCATTGAATAGAACACCAGAGATAGAGGGCTGCATAGAGAGAACCCCAGAGATCTCCTGAGGCAGTATACAGGATAATAAAGGATCAAAAACAGCATCTGTGCCCACCAGGTAGATTTGTGAAAATCCAGAAGGAGGCAGAAAAGAGTGGAAAGGGTACAAAGCAAAAAATGGAAATAGTAAATAGAAACAAAAACAAATACAAAACTGATGACAGACTCAAAACCTAACAAAATTAATAAATTAATTATTAAATGTAATGGTCTAAAATCCTCAATTAACAGGGAGAACTTGTTAGATTGGGTAAAAAAAATGATGCAACTACTATAAGTTATGATTAAGTTAATGCACTTTATTTTAAAAAATCATTTTAAGAAGTGAGGATGAAATAAATCTTTTTTTTTCAGTAATTATCCACCAATAAGGGAAATGTTCACAGGTTTAGCTGTTGACACAAAGTGAACAAAGAGGCAAATTTACATCCATCAGATGCAAGTAATGGACCAACTTTTTCAAGTTTAGGCTATTGAAAACTTGTTTTACCAGGTATTGCTGTGTGTTCTCTAGTGACAATGTCTGATAGCAAGTAGAACTTAAATAGTTTTGAATAGCAGGTGATTTCTATAATATGCTGCTGGAGATCAAGAGGTTTATAAATATGTTCAGAAATGAGTCAGATCTTTGAAAGTCTAAATACACTGATTTAAGAGTGTGTATGTTGCAATTTCAGAAGGAGTCATTAATCCACATGGGTAAATTAAACTCGCCTGTGGGTAGTTTAAATATAAAATTATATAAGTATATAAATATGTATAAAATTATATTAGATAGCACCAATGTAGAACATGCTCAGCATCAAAGATCCAAAACATCAGCAGAAGTCTATCCATCCTTAAAAAGCAATCACCTCTTACTAAGATGTCAAGACTACTAGGTAGCTAGATTAATAAATTGAATCCAAAAGAATAGCTCTTGTACTGTACAATGTTTTTTCTTTTACAAGTATATGTGAAAAACAATGAGCAGGCATGTTTAAAATTTAAGATCTCCGATATTTTTAAAATTAGGTATTATCAGAGTAGAAAATTGGTGATCAAGTGACAGATGTTTTAAAACTAAATAAAATTCCTTCCCTATTTAATTAATAAATGTGGTAGAATAAAAATATTCATAAAACTTTGTTTATGGCTCATCTTATCCATATATTTTTTTAACAAATAGAGATGTTCCTGTTGAAGGAATTCATTAATTACCTAATTTTCTAATGAAAGAAGAGGGAAAAGATACTTATCAGGGCTGCAGTCGTGGCTCTGCGGTAGAGCCTTGCCTCGCATGTGTGAGGCGTCGGGTTTGATCCTCAGCACCACATAAAAATAAATAAATAAAATAAAGGTATCATGTCCATATACACACAAAATAGTTAAATAAAAAATATCCTTATCATCTTCTATAGAACAAATACTCATCAATCAACTTAAGACCAAATAATAGCAATATAGGAAATTCATAAACAGTAAGATTTCTGGCTGATAGTTTATGGATGGTGCTGCTATTCCAACCATATAATGCTGTCTGCTTTCCAATTTTCAAAAATTAAAATGACTCTCCCATCTCTCCATACTAACCTGTGCTCTTAGGTTTCTTCAGAACAAGAAGGGTTAAAGAATTGTTGATTATGGATATGACATTTTGATTTGGGGACCTATAAAACACAAATCATAGCAAGTGCCACTTATTTTACAGAAGTCTAAATATTACCCATTAACCAATCAATTTATTCCACCCACTCTGTTGTAGTGGAATGGAAACCTCACACTCCTAACACTTGACAGGGTGTGTTTATCAACATTAAATAGCTCAAACAACTTCCACTAATAAGGTGTCTAGTTTGACTTTTAAAATGGAAACGTCACACGTATTAAAAGTAAATATAGTTGAAATTGTGAATCAGGTATAATTTGAACCTAGTGAGGCAAGGGTTAGTAAACCAATATGCCGTGAATTTGTTCAAGTACTGATATTTCTGTATCTAAAGATTTAAAATGCATATATAACAGCTATTGTGAGAAGTGAAAAAAGATTTTCCCGAAAATGAAAATATTAAAACTAAGTTGAAATACATAAGGTAGTTAGTATTCAACAAATCAAAGTTTATATGTACCAGCTGATCATGTGTGAAAATGCAAAGCAGGTATTAAAACCAATATTATGTTCAGTATTTAAAACCAGTTTGTAATTGGGGAAACATCTAAATCCCTAATTAAAAAGCAAATGAAATTTGTAAATCAATGGATGTGTAACTGATGTGATTCTGCAATCTGTGTATGGGGTGAAGGTGGGAGTTCATAACCCACTTGAATCAAAGTGTGGAATATGATATGTCAAGAAATTTGTAATGTTTTGAACAACCCACAATAAAAAATTAAAAAAAAAAAAAAGCAAATGAAGTGAAAGCTTTAAATTGGTACACACTGCTCACACCTATATTTCAAGTTTGGAAATGAATATTTTCAAGCAGCAGAAACGAATTCATGAAGAATGTATAATCTTTGAAAATTATGAAAACATCCTTGCTACCATTACATTACTAAATACAAAACTATCACATTTGTTACTTCTGTGTAGTGAGAGCAGAATGAGAGAAGTTCATTTTCAAAATGGATAAAATTCAGTCTTTAGGTGTGAATGGTTTAAATGAAAATTTAAAAAAAAAATAAATTTCTTAGTCATTTGAGATCCTTAAGCATGCAAAAGCTTTGAACAATAGGGTTCACAAAGGAACCAGGATCGTTTTTTGGCATCCAGTTAAGTACCAGTTGGAACGCTTCTGGTCATGCCCATTAGAAACAGAAGCACTTACTTGTCAGTCTTGTTGCCACAGTTAGGGTGTCCACCATGCCCACGTACATCCACCTTGTCCTTCTCAGCCACCACTTTCTGGGCCATCTAGGTCTCCAAAATTGATGTCAGCCAGCCAGGAGTTTCTGACAAGAAATACTTGCCAAAGGCCACCAGCACCACCAGGGCCAGCAAGCCAGTGAAGGCGAATGGCTGCAGCTACCTTAGTGCAGGAAACATGAGGGAGACTGAGAAATTCACCTTAAGTATAAATACAAGTAGGTAAAAAAAAAAAAAAAGAAAGAAAGAAGTGGAAGAAGTTGTATTATGCTAATGAGACAAAAAGATAGACCACCCACAGGTAGCCAGGAAGAGGGTCTCAGAGAAGAAAAGAAAGAGGAGAGGATTGAGAAATCAAGATTCTGACTCCAACCAATCCTAGCCACAAGAACCCATAACAGCTCCTACACATGACTAAACCCAACCTTGTGCTGATTAAGGATTAGAAATCACTTTTCACTAGATTTGCTGAAGAAGACAACATAGATATGATTGGTACCTTTCTTTCTTTTTTTTAATATTTATTTTTTAGTTGTAATTGGACACAATACCTTTATTTATTTATTTATATGTGGTGCTGAGGATCGAACCCAGAGCCTTGCATATCTTAGGCTAATTGGTAAGGTCTGTGTTAAATGATCTCCTCAAACATGTGAACCAAGTGTAGAAGAGAAATGGTTCTCCAAAGGAATATCAAAGTCATCAGAAAAGTCAATAGAACTAATTAACAAATTTAACAAGATTGCAGAATGTAAAAATCAACATACCAAGCCTCAAAGTGTGTTCTTAAGTAATAACAATAAACAGTAAGGAAAAAATGTTATTTAAGTCATAGGTCAGGTACACACAAAAGAAATTCCATTTATAATAGCATAAAAAGTATCAAATACCTAGGAATAACTGACAAAAAATGTGAAAGACCCAAACAATGAAAAATATAAAATATTGATGAGATAAATCAAAGGTGAATGAAAAAATTAAGATTTACTTTGTTCATGATTCAAAGACTCCAGATTGTTGATGTCATTCTCTGCAAAATCTATAGACTTACCACAATCCCAATAAAAAGCAAGCTTTTTTGAAGACATTAACTAGCAGACTCTGAAATTTATATGGAAATGCAAAGAACCTAGAACAACCAAAACAACTCTGTAAAAGGAACAGCTTTGGAGGACTCTTGCTCCCTGACTTCAAGGCATAAATCAACTTGGCATAAAGATGTACAAATATATCAGTGCAACATAATGAAGATCACAGAAATAAACCTAATTATCTATAGAAAACTGATTTTTACAAGGGTACAAAGGTAATTAGGGAAGAAAGTATAGCCCTTTCAATAAATGGTGTTGAAATAATTGACTGTTCATATGCAAAATAATGAACTTAGATCCATGCTTCATGTACAAAAATTAACTCCTAAAGGTTCATAGTTCTAAATGTACAAGCTAAAACTATAGAACTTTTAGAAGAAAATCTTTCTTCCTTTGGTGTCTTAGCTTGTTCAAGCTGCTATAACAGAACAGAAATTTATTTCTCACTGTTCTGGAGTCTGGGAAATTCAAGATTAGGCACCAATGGTTTTGGTATTTGGTGGGGGTCCTGCTTCCTAGTTCATAGATGCCTATATTTTTCCTATGTCCTTACAAGATGGAAGGTGTGAGGGAGCTCTTACCCCTTAATGCTCTTTTGTAATTAATCCCATGCATGAGGGCTCTGCCCTTATGATCTAATCTCCTTCAAAAGGCTCCAATCTCCAAATACCATCACACTGTCAATTAGCTATTAGCACACATTTTGTGGAGGAACATAAGCATTTAGTCTATAGCACTTGATTTAAACAGGGATTTGTTTGATTGCATCAAAATTTAAAACTCTGTTCTTAAAAAAAGACACCAAGGCAATACAAACATAAACTACAGACTGGGAGAAAATACTTGGAAGACATATGTAATAAAGGACTTGTCAGATACTTGAAAATTCTCCAAACTCAACAATATGAAAGTGAACAACCCAATTAAAACATTAGGTAACATGAACAGATAATTCACTAAAAAAGATATACAGAAATGCAAATAAGAACATGACAGGATACTCAACACCATTAATTATTAGGGAAATGCAAACTGAACTGCGCTGAGATACTGCTGTGCTTCCATTAGAGTGGCTAAAATGAAAAAGACCGAACATA
This sequence comes from Marmota flaviventris, assembly GCF_047511675.1. Lineage (NCBI taxonomy): Eukaryota > Metazoa > Chordata > Mammalia > Rodentia > Sciuridae > Marmota > Marmota flaviventris. The sequence continues at coordinate 43,709,919 of NC_092502.1, forward strand.
ACAAGTGTTGGCAGGACATGGAGGAAGTGGATTTCTCACACATTGCTGCTGGGAATATGATACAACTACTTTAAACAATAATCTGACACTTTCTTAAGAAGTTTAGCATGCATCTGACACATTCCTCTTCTACCTAAGTTTTTAACTTCATTTTTCCTCACTGCGTTTGCATATCTTCATTATACTAATTGCCACATTGTTTGTAGTTGTTTGTCTTCATGTCTCCCTCTTTCTGCTGCATCCAAACTGTACACTTTTTCAATTATTACAATAATTTAATTTATTATAGTAAAATTCATAATCTTTTTTTCTCTATGATGATTAGAAATATTTTTAAATTTTATATAATATTCTTAGGACAAATATCCAGGAATGGCATCATTAGATGAGAAGTTATGAACAACTATACCACATTATTTAAAAATATACTTAGCTGTATCTGGAACTATAGTTCCTTAAGCAGAGTGAGGTATGGAAATGCTCTTAACTATAACCAGGTAAGTTTTATTTTTATTTGTTTTTTTAAAAAATTATTTGATAAAATAGTTGTGCATATTTATGGGATAGAGTGTGATAATTTGATAAATGTATACAATGTGTAATGATCGAATAATTTCCTAACATTTATCATTTCTTTGTGTCTGAAGTCTACAGACCCCTCTATTCTAGTTCTTTATAAATTATATAATAAATTGTAAACTAGTCACCTTACTGTGCTTTAGACCTTATTCCTTTTATCTAATTTTATTTTGATATCTATTATCCAACCTCCTATCCCTCCTCCCCTCTTCCTAGCCTCTAATAAACATTATTCTACTCTCTTCTGTGAGATCAGGTTCTTTAAGCTTCCACATATGAGCCGGAATATGCAATATTTATCTTAGAACGTGTTTATTGAACTCTAATTCATCTTGGCTAATCATCAGAAACCATTATATTAGTATGTAAATACGCGAGATATTCTGTCATGTTCCAAAAGGATTTGAGATTATATTAAAAATTTTTTCGTGTGAAATGTAGGGGAAATAACAACACAGAAAGTGGCTTCCTGGAGACTATGAACAGACCAGTGTGGGGTTCTCTAGGTGAGAGGGGCACTGATAAAGCCCAGACATGCTGCTGTGTGTGCTGTCCTGCACTCAGCCTCTTTAGAGATGTGGTTTCTAGGAATTGTAACTAGTTGTGGTCTTTAGCTTGAATGTGCTATTAAGTAAGTGATAAAATAAGTTGCAGCTGATGAGAATCACCTTTATGGTCACTGTTAAGAATTTGGTGCATGGGGGCTAGGGTTGTGGCTCAGTTGTAGAGTGCTTGTCTCACACGCGTAGGACCCTGGGTTCGATCCTCAGCACCACTAAAAAATAAATGAGTGAAATAAAGATATTGTGTCCAACTATAAAATAAATATTAAAAAAAGGATTTTGGTGCATGTACCAATCAAAAAGTTTGGTGCTATGTAACTGTAAGTAACAGGTTCTGACTTAAGCAGTAAAGGGTGTTTTTTGGAAGGATGTCAAGTAGTTCACAGAATCCATAGAAATGAAGGACCAGATACCAAGATGGGCAGAGAGTAAGTGGGTAGAATTCAAGCCAGGGAAAAGTCAGGGCAGCACCTTCTCCCTAGCTTTGCTTCCACTGGATATGTTTAGTGCTAGATTCTTATTCCTTTGTTCAACTATTTCTCAGCTTTGTATGTCTATCTTTGCCATATTCATTCAAGAATGCAAGTTTGATGGGAACAAAAATGACTGCTCAGGCTTGTTCCCTTACTGCCAAACAGTAGGAAGCATAGCTTCTGCTGTGAAAGGTGGGACCCTGCCTCCCAGTATCCCCCAAACAGGAAAGGAGTTTGAGTTATGTTTAGATTACCACAAAACAACACCAATAAAACCACTAGATATGCTATAACATTTATTGATTTGGGGTTATTTTAAAATAATTTTCATTTTTCTGAAGGTTGAAATTATATAACCACTGGAGGTTCTTAAATTGGTCCATGCATGTGACCAGGGAAGTTGTGGAAGGTCATGTATTCCATAAATTATATGGAGAAATCTTGTGTATGTGATGCTGAGCATGGTGGTTCACACCTGGAATCCCAGAAATTTGGGAGACTGAGGGCAGGAGAATAGGAAATTTAAGGCCAGCCTCAGCATATTAGTAAGATCCTGTCTCAAAATAAAAAATAAAGGGGCTGGGGATGTGGCTTGGTGGTAGAGCACCAGGGGCCCAGTACTATGGATAGGGTGAGGGAAGAAGAAATTTTGTGTATGTGTTTTTTTGGTATTTTATGATGATCAGAAGATCCAAAAGGCACACAGTCTATAAAAAGTTGAGAAATACTACCTGAAAAATTCAATTTAATTAGCTTTTGTCTTTATTGCTTGTTGCTAGTATTACTACTTTTTGTTCACTAGATGGTGCTGTTGTATGTATTTTTCAAACAATTGTAAACCTCAATATCAATTGAAAAAGATCAGTAGATCTCTCAGGGCATGTTCTCAAGATCACTTTAGGAATGCAAGACAGTTTAGAAATTGTGTGGTTTCTTCTCAGTGTTTTACAGATGAGTAACCTAATTCCCCAAAGTTTAAGAACTTTGGAGAAAGGCCCTTTTAAAAAATGAAAGATGCCCTCTCGGGAAAGAACCTTTGGACCCTAGGCTCTCTTCTTTTGACCCTAACACACTTTAGGTATGTGCCTTTGGTTGACTGAAGGCTGCTTGTTGTGGACTTAGATTTCTTGGGCTCAGAGACATAATTTTCAGTTATGATCACGACTTAAGGCTTGGTCTAAGCAGAGAGCAGTGGTGCATACCTAAAATCCCAGCATCTTGGGAGATTGAGGCTGGAGGACTGCAAGTTCAAAGCTAGGCTCATCAATTTGGTGAGGTCCTGTCTCAAAACAAACAAACAAAATAAAATGAAAAGGTCCATGGACGTGGCTCAGTGCTTAAGTATCCCTGGGTTCAGTACCCAGTACCAAAATACAATCAAAAAACTGAAACAACAACAAAAACCTGGTCCAGTTCTTCCCTAGTACAGTAAGCCACCCTGCTAATGCTGAGAAAGATTTTAGTTAACGGGGAGCTTGCACAGAAAGCCCTTCCCTCTCGAATAAACCTCCTGACCCGGCGTTCCAGTCATCTTTAGGCATTTAGATAATTCTTACAATTAGGTACCATATGTTAATTTGGGAGACAATGACATTTCCCTTTTTCTGTGGTACTGGAGATTGAAACAAGGGGTTCTTTACCACTGAGCAACAACCCCTGTTCTTTTTATTTTGAGATATGATATGACTAAGTTGCCCAGGCCAGCCTTGAACTTGAGATTTTCCTGCTTCAGGCTCTTGGGTAGCTGGAATTACAGGTGTAGGCCACTATGCCTGGACAATGATAAGCCTTCAATGTATATCTAAGGAGTATTGATGACACATAAGAGATGTGTTGTAACTATTGGTGTTTGGATTCCGTAGGCCTGAAGAGAGAGAAAGCCTAAAATCATATGGGGAGGACCCCTCTAGAAAAGTGGCAGGACTAACTCTTAGCAGTAGTGGTTTTTCTTCTCAAAGAAGTCAATTTCTGTAGCATCTCTCAGGGTCAGACCACTAAACCAAAGCACCAAAAGAAGTCTTGGCATTTACTTGGGACCCATCTTTCTGGAGGATAATTTCTTTCAAATTTCTTCCAGAAGAGTCTTAAAGTGCTTGAGTCCGTAAAAAACATGCTATGTCTTTTCTTTTTCACTTCCCTATTCTGTTTCTTAGTCCTCAGCCATATCTTAGTATTGAATTAATAAAGTTCCCTTTATAACCTTTATATTTTCAATGATAAACATAAACACTTAAGATCTCTCTTATGACTTAATCTTAATCACAACCCTCTATGTTAAATTGAGAGTGTTATAGTTGAAATATTTAGGCACTTACACAATAATTGACATTTTAATATTATATATGTACTTTATTTATGTTTTAAAACACTATTGTAAAAGATCCACTGCTCACTCTAGTTTTAGTTTCTATGTTAAACACTGTGATGTATCACCCAGATATTCCCTCAGGATGGGAGAATTTATTCCCCCATTACTGAGTATGCTGCCAGCGGAGGTCATCAGGTATCAGAGCTCTGCTGGTATTGCCAGAGCTGAACAGAAATGCCTTCCCAGGTCACCTCCCTTTCCCAGGGGTGCCCTTATCCAATGATTCATTGATATTTGGTGCATAAGGTCTCAACCTTCTTGCCCTAACTTAAGTATGAAGTTGTTTTTTTTTTTCTCCCCAGCTTTAAGACTTCCTATAAAGATGGCTGAGATCTTCAATAAGATTGTGTTTTGGTTCATCTTTACTCTCTGATTTTGCTTCCTTGGCTTCCCTTTTTCAGGTATAGTAACAGTCATTTAGTGATGGGGATGATTCTGAGAAACTCATTGCCAGGCAATTCTATCATTATGTGATCCTTATACAGTGTACTTATACAAACCTAGATCGAGATGCCTACTATGCACCTTTATGGTATATATGTGTAACATAGCCTGTTGAACAAAACCACCTGGGGTTAAAGCACACGCAAGAGAAAGTGATGAAATTAAGAGATATGTATGGTAAAAGACAAGATGTATGAGGCTTAACACGGCATGTGGTTTTATAGTAAATTTTTTATAGGTAGAAGGAATATACTCTAAAATAACAATAAAAACTATAGTATAAAACCAGAAACCAAAACAGTCATTTATTATCATTACCATGTATTGTACATAATCGTGTCTTGTATTTTTGTATTACTGGTGGAGCCACTTGTTTGTTTATACCAGCAGCACCACAAACATCTAAGTAAAGTACTATGACATCATATGACTATGACACTAAATGATTATGACACCACTATGTGATAGGAATTTTTTGAATTTATTATAGTTAATGGGACCACTGTTGTATATGCAGTCTGTGATTGATAGAAACATTATTATGCTGCACATGATTATATTTATAGCAAGAATACTTCTACATGCTAATATTCTCAGAGTGAGATTGACACTTGGTTCAGGAGTGATCTGAGAATACAGATGCTAAGATAGAATTTTCTTCTTTGTTGAGGTCTAATTGACAAATAAAAATGACATGCATATGTCTTTAATTATACACACACATACACACACACACACGACAACAGGATGCTTTGATATACGCTTACATTGTGAACATGGTTGCCACATTCAAGTTAATTAGCCTAATACTCAAGCTAATAATCAAGCTAATGTCCAACCATGTGCCCTGGCAAGAAAGTGCCTGGTACCTCTTGCCTCCAGAATCTTCAATACCAAATGTAGTTCATAAAGTCCAGAAGACATTTGCTTCACCAAATGTGCAGACATCACCGTGAGACAGTGAGTCATGAAAGACCAAAGAGACACCATTACCAAGAGAAACAATAATTTCCTAGTAGCTGACCTCCCCAAAATGAAGATGTACAAACTGCCTGGCAAAGAATTCAAAGTATAGTTATGCATTGCTTAGTAACATTTGTTAAGTGACTCCATCATTGTGTGAACTTCATAGTGTGAACTCAACACAATCACAGATGGCATGCCCTGCTACCCACCTAGGCCATGAGGTACACATATACTTGCCCACTCTCACAATAGCTAACCCATTTCTGTGATAAGAACATTAGTTCTTTTTATGAGAGCAAATCCCCATGATGTAATCACTTTTTATTAGGCCCCACCTCCAATACTGCTATGATAGGGATTAAGTTTCCAACACATGAACATTGGGGGACATATTTGAACCATAGCAATCAGCTTAGAATGCAGTTGAAACAGAATGCAGGAATTCCCAGTGGCTAATACTGTGCATATCCAGGGTGGCGGTCTCTTTTTTTTCCCAGCCTTGGCTGAGGAGATCCTTCTTGGCAGTGGGTCCTGTCTGCAAGCCTGCTTGCAGTGGCAGTGACACCAGTGCCTGAGGGGTGGAACTGGGAGTGGCTATGGTGCACAGGGAAAACAGAGGGAGTATGGCTTTGGTATCTTGGTCAGTAACAGTCCTGGTGCCCGGCGCACAGACACCCCCTTTGTCATATTGGTAGTAGTACTTGAGGTACTGGTGGTTGTGAGCCACCTGAAGAACTGAGAACAGAAGGCACCGACAAGTAGCTATGGTGACTCTGGGGTGGGGTGATGCCTAGTTCTTATGGAAGCCAAAATTCTATGTCCAGGGCATGCACCTGCTCAGAGTCTCCCTCTCTGACTGTTGTTTATCTTTGTGGGAAAAAAAGCCAGTGTCCTCTGTAGAGCAGGCTCATAGAGATCACAGTGGTTCCTGCTTGGTTGGCCTTTCTTCTTACTTGCTAGCCATCTTACGGCATACCACATATTCATCTCATTAGTGATCTTGTCTACCTGTGGATTGTTTGTGTTTTTACTCTACTGTGATGCCCCAGAGAGATCCTTTAATGCATTCTAGAGCCCTCTTAGGACTTTTTGGTTTGTAAATAACTGCCTATAATTCTGTGTGTGTGTGTGTGTGTGTGTGTGTGTGTGTGTTTTACTGAATGATCTTCCAAATTGTTTTTTTCCCCTTTCATGTAGGCATTTATGTCTATGAATTTCCCTGTTAGAACTTTTGCTACAGTTTTGATATACTGAATCTCCCTTTCTGTTTAAGGTATTCTTTAATTTCTAATATGATTTATTCTTTGACCTCATTTGTTCAGGAGTGTGTTAATTGCCACATATTTGTCAATTTTCCAGGTTTCTTCCTGTTACTGGTTTCTGGTTCCTTAAAAGATACTTGATATGATTTCAATCTTCTTAAATTTGTTGAGACATGCTTTGTTGTCTAACATATGGTCTAAACTGGGAGAATATTCCAGGTGTGCTTGAGAATGAGTTTTCAGCAGCTGTTGGATGGAAAGTTCTATAGATGTCTATTACATACACTTTTCTGAACTTAAATCTAATGTTTTCTTTTAGATTTTCCATCTGGATGATGTATCCATTGTTGAAATTGAGGTATTAAAGTCCCTATTACTATTGAACTGCTGTCTATTTTTCTTTTCAGATTTGTTAATATTTGCTTTATATATTGAAGGTTCTCGAGGTTAGGAGTACACATTTGCAATTGTTACTTCTTCTTGGTGAATTAACTCCTTCATCACTAAATAATGACCTTTTATTTGTCTTTTTAGAGTTTCTGATTTCAAGTATATTTTGTCTAATATAGGCATAGCTACCTGTTCATTTTTGGTTTTCATTTGGGGAACTATCTTTTCCATTCTTTTGCTTTCATTCTAATGTGAGTCCTTAAAGGTGAAGTGAGTCTCTTGTAGGAAGCATATAGTTAAGTCTTATGTTTTAATTAGTTCAACCACTCTGTTTTTGATTAGATAATTGAATCAATTGACATTCAAGGTAATTATTGATAGGTAAAGATTTCTTATTTCTGTTTTGTTCATTTTTTTCTTCTATTTTGTAGCTACTTTGCTTTTTTCCCTCTCTTGCTACATTCCTTTGTGATTTGATGATTTCATCTAGTAGCATACCTTAATTCTTTTCTCTTTAATTTTTTGTGACTCTTTTATGGTTTTGTTTTGTAGTTTCCAGGAGGTTTCAATAAAACATAGTTATAATAGTCTATTTTAAGTTGATAATGACTTAACTTTAATCATATATAATACCTCTCTATTTTCATCCTCCCATCCCAAGTTTTGTTTTTGATACCATAATTTACATAGTACATCCATTAAATTATAATACCTATATTTATTTTTAATATTTTTGTCTTTTACACCAGAAATACAAATAACTTACACACCACAGTGTTACAGAGTTTTTCTGATTAACTCTACTTACTTCAACTAGTAAGTCTTATTCTTTCAAATATTTTCTTATTAGTATTCCCTGTAGTCTAGTGATAAAACTCCCTTAGCTTTTGTTTGTATGGGAGAGTCTTTATCTTGCCTTCATTTCTGAAGAATGACTTTTCTATGTAAAGTATTCTTGGTTAGATGTTTGTTTTTCTTTTGGTGCTCTCACTCTCTTCTTGTCTGCACAGTTCCTGCTGAGAAATCTGCTAATAGCCTTATGGTGACTCCCTTGTTTGTTTGTTTTTTGGTACTGAAGATTGAACCCAGGGGCACTTAACCACTGAGCCACATCACCAGCCCTTTTTATATTTTATTAGAGACAGGGTTTTGCTGAGTTGCTTAGGGCCTCACTACATTGCTGACTCTGGGTTTAAACTTGTGTTCCTCCTGCCTCAACCTCCCGAGCTGCTAGAATTATAGGCATGTGCCATGGTACCCAGCATGGCTCCCTTGTTTTTAAAGAGCCCCCTTTCTCTTGCTACTTTCACAATTCTCTGTTTATTTTTTATTTCTGACAGTTTGATTACAATATGCCTTGATGAAGGTATCTTTGGGTTGAACTTAATTAGACTTTTAAATTTTTAAATGACAGTGGTCATCCTTTAGCTATGGCTTCACTTTTCATGGTTTTAGTTACCTGCTGTCACTTGTGGTCCATAGGCTTGTAGACAATCATTATATAGAAAATTGCAGAAATAAGTAATTCATAAATTTTAAATTTTTGTGCACTATTATGAGAACACCATTCACTTCATCTTCATTATGTAGGCATTATGTCAACTCACATCATCACAAGAAGGGCAAGTACAGAAAAAAAAATGTTATGAAGGAGAGGTCACATTTATATAACTTCTATTATAGTATATTATTATAATTTTGCTATTACTTTTTGTTAATCACTTATCATGCTCAATTTATAAATTAAGCTTTATCATAGGTATTCTCATATAGGGAAAAACATAGTATGTATAGGGTTCAGTATATATGGGGAACACATAGAGATAAATAGGTATTCCATAGTTTCGGGTGTCCACTGGGGGTATTTGAACTTGTGCCCTGTGGATATGGGAGGACCTACTTATCTGGATGTCTATAACTCTCCCCAGATTCAGGAAGTGTTATGAGTTGATTCTGAAATTTCCTCCAAAAGATCATGTGTTGAAAGGATGGTTCCCAATGAAGCAAGGTTCAGAGGTGGGGTTTTCAGGTAGTGATTCATGGGGGCTCTGACCTCCTCAGGGAATTAATCAATTTGAAGGACTAATTGACTGGTAGCTGAATGGACCACTGGGAGGTAGGACCTACTTGGAGGAAGTAGGCCACTGGGGGGCATGCTATAAAAGGATTTATCTTCTCCCCAGCCCCTTCATCTCTATTTCCCAGCTGACATGAACTGATAGCTTTCCTCTGCCAGGCCCTTCTGCCATGATGTCAGCTGACCATGGACTGGATTCTCTGAAACCATACGCCAAAATAAATCTTTCCTTCTCTAAGTTGTTCTTATCAGGTATTTTAATCACAACAATGATAAGCTAACTAGTAGGGAGTTTTCAGCATATATATTTGTGGTGCTGGGAATTAAAAGCATTTGAAATGGACTAAAAAATGGATTAAATTGAAAGGGAGAAGTGAAGGTAAAGGGACTTTATTTATTTATTTATTTTGGTACAGGGATTGAGCTCAGAAGTACTTAACCATTGAGCCTCATTTCAGCCCTTTTTAAATATTTTATTCAGAGATAGGGTCTCACTGAGTTGCATAGTGCTAAGAGCCAAGTATATGATGCATGGCATTTTTGGTCGAAAGGTGACGCCAGCTAGCCATTGAGATGATATGATTATGTTAAGATTTGCATTCATATGGATATTGGACTCCTGCTGTTCACCTAGGCCGGCTACGGGACTCCTGGAGAGTTCCCATTGGTTGGGGAAGTACAGTAGGAGGGAGTTCCGGGGGAGGAGCTCTCTCGGCGGTCCGAGAGGAGGCGGCGTGTGTGGAAAAAATCTTCCTGGGCGGTACCGGACATTGGCGGCAGTTTCAAAAAATAAACTTTGTTCCTGCTTGAGTGGCTCGTGATTTTGTGCCCAGCCAGACTGCGGCAACTGGTGGCCCGTACGGGGAACGCCTGAAGTTTGGAGGTGAGTAAAATTGCTCGCCCCTGAGGGAAGGCAACAAAATGGGTGACCATTTCAAAAAACAATGTGTTCTCGTTTTGATTTATCTTGTTTTTGTTTCAAGCTGCCTATCCCTAGAATTTTCTCAGGCAAACTGGGAAAATTGGTTGGCTCAAGGTTTGAAGTTGTTCGGCCCTGAGAAAGAGAAAATTGATACAACTATTCTTTGTTCGGTTTTTGTTTCATTCTGTTTCGGTTTTGTTTTATGCTATCTTATTGGGTTGCGTTACCTTTATAGTAGATTAGAAACTAGTAAAAAACAAACCGAAAGACTGTTAAGTAAATTGTTAGAGGTTCAGACTATGGTAGAAAACATGTTAGATCAAGCGAAAGAGAAGGTCTCTCAAGCTAGTCAGACAGAGGAAGATTTGAAGAAAGAAAGCTTAGAGGAAAAACAACCATCAGGCGGGGAGTTACAACAGGAGGCTGCTACTAACCCCGTTCTATCACCAGAGGGCGTAATTCAACCAACAGCTCCATCTACAGCTGAGCGGCCCTCAACTCCCGTAGTTGATGGACGGAATCCTGAGGCAGGACCCCAAAGATTAGCATGCCCTGTACTTGAGCAGGCAGGAGGGCAACGAATTCACCGTGCTTTAGATTTCAAAACAGTGAAGCAATTAAAGGAGGCTGTAACAACCTACGGGCCGCAAGCACCCTTCACTGTGAGCATGGTCGAATCCATTACCAACTTAGACATGACGCCAGCAGATTGGGCTAACATGTGTCGATCTGTGCTAAATGGAGGACAATATTTGTTATGGAAGGTTGCCAATGAGGAATTTTGCATGGAGACAGCTAGGCGAAATGCAACAGCCGGTTACCCTCAAAGAAATCTAGAGATGTTATTAGGAAAAGGACCTTATGAGGGTCAACGGCAACAAATTGAATATGATCCTGGCGTATACGCACAAATTGCTGCAGACGCAGTTAGGGCATGGAAAACTTTACAGGGGCATGGAGATTTACAAGGACAATTATCTAAGGTAATACAAGGATCTAATGAACCTTACGTTGAATTTGTAGATAGGCTTATTCAGACAGCATCTAGAGTATTTGGAGATACAGAACAGGCAATGCCATTTATAAAACAACTGGCTTATGACCAAGCAAATCATTGCTGCAGAGAGGTCATCAGACCATGGAAACATGAAGATTTAAACACATATATTAAATTATGTAGAGACATTAATGAACAAGGGCAAGTCTTAGCAGCAGTACAACAGGCTTTAGATGCCAGGCCAAAAACATGCTATAATTGTGATCAAACAGGACATTTTAAAAGGAGTTGCCCCATAGGAGGAGGGTTTAACAAGGCTAGGTATCAAAGGAATAGAATACCGGGTATTTGCCCACGATGCCGTAGAGGGAAACATTGGGCTAATGAATGCCGTTCTCAAACCACCATAGAAGGTATTCCGTTATCAAAAAACAGACAAGGACCAAGTGTTTACCCACGATATCGTGGAGAAAGACATCAGGCTCCATTGCCAAAAAACGGACTGGAGGGCCCAATGCTCCGGGGCCCCAAACCACAAATATACGGGGCAGTGGAGGAACCCAGCAACACCATCAAAGTAGTGCCCAGGACGCATTATCCATTAAATCCCTCATCAGACAAACTAGAGGGAGCGCAGGGTTGGACATCTGCGCCTCTGCCAGAGCAGTACTAACTCCAGAGATGGGAGTTCAAATCATTCCCACAGGAGTAAAAGGACCTCTTCCCCAAGGAACAGTAGGCTTATTATTGGGACGCAGTTCTTCAACACTAAAAGGACTTATGATAAGTCCTGGGGTAATTGATCCCGATTATGAAGGTGAAATAAAAATTATAGCTAGTTCTCCAAGAGGTATATCAGTAATTTCACCAGGAGATAGAATAGCACAGTTATTAATAATACCCAGCCTACATGATAAATTTTCCAGTCGTACTGTAGAAAGAGGTTCCAGGGGATTAGGCTCCACAGGTGTAGATTGGGCTATGCTGTCTTTAAATCTAGATTCTCGCCCAATGCTAAAACTAAATATTCAAGGACATGACTTTAATGGGCTACTTGATACAGGTGCAGACCTTAGCATCATATCTCATCAAGAATGGCCGAAACATTGGCCATTACAACAAGCCACTCAAACGCTTCGAGGCCTAGGAGTGGCAACTAATCCCCATAGAAGTGCAATGGTATTAGATTGGAAGGATCCTGAAGGATGTGAAGGAACTATACAGCCCTATGTATTGGATCATCTTCCTATAAATTTATGGGGACGAGATGTCCTAGATCAATTAGGTTTGACATTAACAAATAACATCAATCCTAATGCGCCCACTACTAGGGCTAGACAAGGCTTTAGGAAAGAAGAAAGATTAAGAGAACAAGAACAAGGTATGACAGCACCAATTCAAATAGATCAAAAAACAAATAGACATGGATTGGGTTTTCAGAAAGGGCCACTGAGACAATCAAAATTACTTGGAAATCAGAAAGACCAGTGTGGGTTCCTCAGTGGCCCCTGACTAAAGAAAAGATACAAATAGCCCATGACCTGGTCAAACAACAATTAGCAGAGGGACATATACAACCTTCCGTATCTCCCCATAATACTCCCATTTTTGTCATTAAAAAGAAATCTGGTAAATGGAGATTATTACAAGATTTAAGAGCCATTAATAATGAGATGGTTATTATGGGACCTGCTCAATCAGGGATTCCCCAATTGTCTGCTTTACCAAAAACCTGGTATGTTTTAGCTATAGATATTAAAGATTGTTTTTTTTCAATTCCAATTCATCCCGAGGATAGTCCACATTTTGCATTTACTATCCCTGCACTAAATCATGAAGGTCATGATCAGAGATATGAATGGAAAGTACTCCCTCAAGGGATGGCTAATAGTCCAACTATGTGTCAAATTTATGTTAACAAAGCAATCCAGCCACTTAGAAATCAAAATCCTGAACTACAAATATTTCACTATATGGATGATGTGTTATTGGCACATAAAGATAAAAACACATTGCTAGAATGTTATGCCACACTTACAAATTTATTAAAAAATTATAATCTAGAGATAGCAATAGATAAAGTACAATTAAATCTACCAATTAATTATTTAGGGGTTTTATTATCCTCAACCATGGTCCGTCCACCCAAAATTCAAATACGAGTAGATCAACTCAAATCACTTAACGACTTTCAAAAGTTATTAGGAGACATAAATTGGATAAGGCCTTATCTAGGCATACCAACAGGAGAGTTGGGACCTTTATTTGATATTCTAAAAGGTCCATCAGATCCAAATTCACCCCGCATGTTGACGCCTGAAGCAAGAAAGGAATTAAAAATCATTGAAACATATATGGAAAATATGCATTTGGATAGAATTGATATAAGTTTGCCTTTATTATTTATTGTACTGCCAACAAAAAATATTCCTACAGGAGTATTCTGGCAAGAAGGTCCATTATTGTGGATACATTTATCTTATTCTCCTAACACTATTCTTACTAGGTATCCTGAGGCTGTAGGACAATTAATACTCAAAGGAACAAAAGCAGCCAAGAGAGTGTTTGGGATTTCTCCCAATAAAATTATTACTCCATATACTATAGATCAAATTGATGAGTTAGCTAATGAGTTAAATACTTGGGCAATAATCATGTGTAAATCTAATGTTTCATTTGATAATCACTTACCGTCTAATCCTTTGTTGTCTTTTTGGTCTAAACATCCTGTAGTTTTTCCAAAGATGACAAAAAAAACCCCTATCATGAATGCTCCAAATATATTCACTGATGGGTCAAATAATGGTACAGCAGCAGTAGTTACCCCTGATCAAACTTTTACATTTTTAGTACCCAAACAATCAGCTCAAAAGGTAGAGCTTAATGCAGTATTACAAGCTTTTATGATGTTTAAAGATTCTGTATTTAATTTATTTTCTGATAGTCAGTATGTAGTTAATGCTATAGTATCCCTTGAAGATGCTGGTAGGATTTCCCCTTCTTCTACTGTTTTCTCTTTGTTTTCCACTATACTAAGTCTAATCTGGGACAGAAAAGATCCATTCTTTATAGGACATATCAGGGCACATACAGGATTGCCTGGAGCCCTTAGTTTGGGCAATGAGTTAGCAGATAAATCTACACATGACATACATATTTTCTCCACAATAGAAGAAGCTATAAATTTTCATAAAAGGTTCCATGTCAATGCTAATACTTTACAAAAGCATTTTAAAATAACTAAGGAACAAGCCCGACATATAATAAAACAATGTCAAAATTGTGTGACATTTTTACCACAAGTTAATCTTGGAGTCAATCCTAGAGGACTGATACCTAACCATATTTGGCAGATGGACGTCACACACTTGCCAGAATTTGGAAAATTAAAATATTTACATGTTACAGTTGATACTTCTTCCGGATTTCTGATGGGCTCCCTTCATGCTGGAGAAAAAACTAAAGATGTTATAGCTCATTGCTTACAAAATTTTGCCACTGTGGGCGTTCCAAAACAGTTAAAAACCGATAATGGTCCTGGTTATACGTCCACCTCTTTTAAACAATTTTGCTCATCATTTGGCATTACTCACATAACAGGAATTCCATACAATCCACAAGGACAAGGCATAGTTGAAAGAGCTCATCAAACTATTAAAATGTACTTGTTAAAACAAAAGGAGGGAATTGGAAAGGGGTATATATCCCCCAAAGATAAACTTAAAATAACCCTTTTTACTCTAAACTTTTTAAATTTGGATTCATCAGGGCTTAGTGCTGCGGAAAGACATTTGTATCCAAAAAATGTACATAAGCCTAAGGTACTTTGGAAAGATATTCTAACAGGACAATGGAAAGGTCCTGACCCAGTGATAGTCTGGAGTCGGGGCTCTGTTTGTGTTTTTCCACAGGAAGAACAGCAGCCGATTTGGATTCCAGAGAGACTAACTAAAACAGCTCCTACAGAACAAAAGGAAGATGATTCCACTCAAATCCATAACAGCTGATATCCAGATCTCCAGCTTGGCTATTCTTACATCTGTGACAGTGATTAACCAGGATGTTTTTTTCAATATCTATTTTATTATTGCTTTTTCCCACATCATAAAGTTCTATTTTATTTTTGAGCTCATACAGACCTAGGTTAATGTTTTTTCTGATCAGTTTTTTTGACTGTGGAGTTTTTGAACATTGCAATGGAGATTTCACCTAGGTAAAGCTACAAGGCCTTTACTATTGTCTTATGTGTTATATGTTACGTGTGCACACTTCTGTTTTGTGTTGTATGTCTGTATGTGCGTATGTCCATATTTCACATATGAGGGGCGCTCATGCACATGGATCCAAAAAAATTTTTGTTTATTATTATTCACGTGATTTTAATAGTTTAATTTAATTTGGGTAAACAGCTGTTGAGGATTGTTCTAATATATGAACAAATAGAAGGTTAACAAATCTGTTTGTTTACTTTCACCTTTCCTTTTCATTATATTTAATAATTCTGTTCAGGATAATGTAAATTGTTCTAAATATTGTTTTCTTAGTACCTGTTGAAATGTTACATATTTTTTTTTAGCATCATTGTCAAAATTCCTATTTTCATCCCAGTGCCGGTGAAGACAAAGATAAAACCAAACTACAACTTCTTCGAGAGTTATCACAACAAACCGTGTAAGCTGATACATCAATGATTTATAACTCAACAAGTAATGCTCAATCAATGAGTCGATTTATTTTGGAAGGATATGGACATATTGATAGATTCCTCTGCTTTGAACTGCTTACAGAACTTGCCTGGACTATGTATCACTTGTATGCTTTATTTTGGGAGGATATGGACATATTGATAGATTCCTCTACTTTGAACTGCTTACAGAACTTGCCTGGACTATGTATCACTTGTATGCTTTGTGATCTATTTGTTGATGCAGCGAATTATGGTAGTGCTAGCGTATCTTTGCTGATGTGTCACCAGTGATGTAATTTTTCCTAGGAGCCGTTAATTGACTTGGTGTCATGACATTTCTGTATCCTCCTCCCTTCTACTAGTGATGGTCTAATTTTGGGGGCCAACAGAGGTGAGGTAAAGAACCTCACCCCCCCACCAGCACCAAGGCCAATTTTGGGGGCCAACAGAGGTGAGGCAAAGAACCTCACCCCCCCACTGGGTACATAGGCCTATCCACAAGTATGGCTATATGCTGGACCGGTAGTCAGTGACGGGTATGATCCAATTGCAGTGGTATCAACCTAAGACAGGAGGCTGACGCCTAAAAGTCAGTTTTCCGATGACGGGTAAGAACCATATGTTGAATTGGACAAACCTAACAGGCACGGTCCCTAGCCAGATTGCTTGCTACTTAAACAGAACGGGTTAGATGCTAAGAGCCAAGTATATGATGCATGGCATTTTTGGTTGAAAGGTGACACCAGCTAGCCATTGAGATGATATGATTATGTTAAGATTTGCATTCATATGGATATTGGACTCCTGCTGTTCACCTAGGCCGGCTACGGGACTCCTGGAGAGTTCCCATTGGTTGGGGAAGTACAGTAGGAGGGAGTTCCGGGGGAGGAGCTCTCTCGGCGGTCCGAGAGGAGGCGGCGTGTGTGGAAAAAATCTTCCTGGGCGGTACCGGACATTGGCGGCAGTTTCAAAAAATAAACTTTGTTCCTGCTTGAGTGGCTCGTGATTTTGTGCCCAGCCAGACTGCGGCAGCATAGGGCCTCTCTAAGTTGCTGAGGTTGGCTTTGGACTTGTGATCATCCTGCCTCAGCCTCCCCAGCTGCTGGGATTGGAGGTGTGCACCATCACATCCAGCAGGGAAAGAACTTTTATAAGATGTATAGAAAAGTATGTAGTACATTGTGATGAGAGTTACGAAGTATTTTGTTGACCCAGGGCAAGCTATCTTGGAGTTGGCAAATATTGTGGCCCAGGTTCAGTTGATAAATAGTATCCAGCCATGGAATTCATGCTCTGAATAGATAACACTGCTACTCTTTAAGCTATTCTTTACTGGGTGATGTTGAAACCACTTATTTGTGGTTCCTACTCATTGTTTGAACTCATTAGCTCACCTACTCACCACACTAGCTAGCTGATACTTACCTATACTATGTGAAGTTTAAATGGTTACCCACTTTGTTTTCTCTGTGTAGGATCCTAGGGTAATGTGGAGAAGACCAAGATTCTTATTAAGACAGAGGATAATAAAAAAGTGAGTAATATGGTTTCTTAAGCCTATGTCAAAGGATCATATTTTGAACAAAGCTTGGATAACTGCTCTTAACAATGAATGTCAGAAGAGAGTTTAGATATTTATACTTTAGTATCTTATTTTTGACATTAAATTGTATACTATATATAATAGTATCCCACCTATGAAAACATCCAATATTTAATTGATATTTTGTTAAATACTTAATATTTAACAAATATTAGTCAAAAATTTAAATATTCAAGTTAGAGACATTTCTGGAAAGATGATAGAATGATAGTAATTTTGTCTTATTCCTTTTTTCAAAACCTGTAGAAATGATCAAAAAGAATGAAATATAGAGGAAAAAAATATAAATCTACAATGAAACTAGTGAACAACTAAATTCCATATCACAGATAAAGAAAATCTGCTAGAAGCAATATCATTTGAACCAAATTACTTAAAGAAGGATATTCACTTAGCATTATCTTCTCCAACACCATCCATTTACCTGCAAATTTTATGATTTTATTCTCTTTTAATGCTGAGTAATATTCCATTGTGTATATGCCACACTTTTTTTATCCATTCATCCACTGAAGGGCATGTAGGTTGGCTACACAGTTTAGTTATTGTGAATTGTGCTGCTACAAACATTGATGTAGCCGTGTTCCTGTGCTATGCTGTTTGTAAGTCCTTTGGGTATAGTTCAAGGAGAGGGATTGCTGGGTCAAATGGTGGTTCCATTCCCAGATTTCCAAGGAATCTCCATATTGCTTTCCATATTGGCTGTACCAATTTGCAGTTCCACCAGCAGTGTCTGAATGTACCTTTTTCCCCACATCCTTGCCAACACTTATTGTTTTTGTCTTCATAATAGTTGTCATTTTGACTGGAGTGAGAATGTTTTCTCTGATATAAGGAGGCTGACTCATAGTCAGATAAGGAGAAGGAGCATAGGAGGATTAGATGTATTCTAGATAGGGAAGAGGGGTGGGAGGGAAAGAGAGGGGACAGGAGATTAGCAAGGACAGTGGAATGTGATGGACATCATTAACCAAAGTACTTGTATGAAGACTCAAATTGGGTGTCAACATACTTCATATAAAAACAGATATGAAAAATTGTGGTATATATGTGTAATAAGAATTGTGGGGGCTGGGGATGTGGCTCAAGCAGTAGTGCTCTCGCCTGGCATGGGGCGTCGCTGGGTTCGATCCTCAGCACCACATACAAATAAAGATGTTATGTCCACCGAAAACTAAAAAATAAATATTAAAAAATTCTCTCTCTCCTCTCTCTCTCTCTCAAAAAAAAAAGAATTGTAATGCAAAAAAAGTACATACTCTGTATACAAAGATATGAAAAATTGTACTCTTTATGTGTAATAAGAATTGTAATGCATTCCACTGTTGTGTATTTAAAAAAATAAAATCAATAAAACTAAAAAAAAGAAGGATATTCAGAGTTGACTCTTTTTATGGGAAAGGGAGAGAACAAAATGTTAAGTTAGTAGATTAAAAAGTAACCTTTAGGGGGGAAGGAAGATGGCGGCGAGGGGAGTGCATTGCCCCCGTGTGCTGCTTCACTGTGTGGGAGTATGACAAGTCAGGACGGCTAAAGGATATCTTGTTAGGAATTTCCAGCAATAGTGGGGTGCTCCGGAACCTGGAGGAAGGATTTCCATCTCACGAGGATCAGCTACGGGGACTCAAACGCGAGAGGTTTGTCGCACGGAGGGTAACACTGCTTATTCAGCAAATCGCCCCGCGGCTAGAATCTGCAGCGTGCGCTGGGATAGAGACGCAGGGTTACAGCGCTGCAGTTTCTGCCAGCCGCGCAAGCACCGTACTCAGGGCTGAATTCTGGGTTCAAGACGGGGGAAGGAAGCGGTCCATCTCGGTTCTCCACACCGGTCAGACCACAGAGGAGGCCAGCAGCCACCATGTTGGTAAACTGACGTCACCACCCCTGTTTTTGACTGACCGCAGCTCATTCAGCCATAGAACAGGTAATTTCAGGCTGCAATTCGCCTGCGGCTTGCAGACAGATTGCTAGGGCTCAGCGCCTGGATGCTTCTTAGAACCTGATCTTATCAGAGTGAATACCGAGCGCGGGGCGGCCGAGTTCCGGCTCCCGGAACTGAGCCCGCGGGGACTGCTTCTTGGAGCTTACATTTATAGGAGCTTACACCGAGCACGGAGTGGCCGAGTTCCGGCTCCCGGAACTTCCCTGGCCCAGGGCTAGGAGCCCGCGGAAACTGCTTCTCGGTCCGGGTCCTGCTGAGGGCCGGTCAGGACTCACCCGGTGCTTTGGTTGCCCGGCAAGGGGAACGAAATGCTGCCATTCGCATAGGATACCAACATGGCAGAGATCTGATGTCTGCAGAAAGCGGCGGAGGAGGGAACTTCATCAATACCAGTGGTGACATAAGCAGTTGGTCTCCTGGTAGGGGGGGTGAGGCACAGTCACCCGAGTCTCCTCAATTTGTCGTCGAGCCAGAGGGAAGGAGCCGGGCCGCCGCCAGCGCCCGGAGCAGGCCCAGCGGCTTGCCAGCGTGGTGACCGCGTGACCCCAATTGGAGAGGGGGCGGAGCGGAGCCGCCACCCGCAACCGCAAGGTGGGCAGACCCGCGACCCAGTGGTACATGGGCGTGGTAGGAGGGACAGGGCAGAGCCGCAGTTCGCGCTGTGACGAATGAGCGTGCAAGGTAAACAGACCTGTGACAGCCTGGCGGGTCAGGCCCAGTGGCCTGCCAGTGTGGTACACACGTCACCCCAACTGGAGTAGGGGCAGAGCAGATCCTTCTCCCACGCCCGGATCAGGCCCTGCCAGTGTGGTGGTCACGTGACCCCAATCGGGGGCGGAGCAGAACCGCCACCCGTGCCCGCAGGGTGAGCAGACCAGTGATCAACCTGCAGATCAGGCCAAGGGGTCTGCAGGCGTGGTAGGAGGGGCAGGGCAGATCCGCCGCCCGCGCCTCCAAGGTAGGCAGACCTACAACAGACCGGCGGATCAGGCCCAGGAGCCTGCCGGCGTGGTACAAACACCACCCTAATTGGAGTAGTGGCAGAGCAGAGTCGCCGCCCGTGCCAGGAACAGGCCCAGCGTCCTGCAGGCGGGGTAGCCACGACACCCTAATTGGAGTAGGGGCAGAGCAGAGCCTCCACCCGTGCCCGAAAGGTGGGCAGATCTGCGACCGACCAGCGGGACAGGCCCAGTGGCCTGCCGGTACGACAGACACGTCACCCCATTTGCAGTAGGGGCAGAGTAGAGCCGCCGCCCGCGCCTGCAGGGTAGGCAAACCTGCAACCGACCGGCGGATCAGGCCCGGTGGCCTGCCGGCGTGGTACACTCGTCACCCCAATTGGAGTAGGGGCAGAACAGAGCTGCCGCCAGCTCCCAGAACAGGCCCAGTGACCTGCCGGCGTGGTAGCCACGACACCCCAATTGGAATAAGGAGAGAGCAGAGCTGCCGCCCGCACCTGCAGGAAAGATACGCAAGCAGTATGAAAAGACAAGGAAAGAAAGGACCACAAGCAATGCAGGTCAACGCAACTTTAGAAGAGGTAACAGCTGCAGCAGATGGAATGTCAGATAAAGAATTCAGGATATACATGCTTCAGATGATCTGGAGTATCAAGGAAGACATTAAACAGCAAAATCAGACAATGAAAGATCACTTCGACAACGAATTATGCAAACAAATCCAGGAAGCAAAGGATCAACTATACAGGGAGATAGAGGTTATAAAAAACAAACAAACAGAAATCCTAGAAATGCAGGAAGCAATAAACCAACTTAAAAACTCAATGGAGAATACTACCAGCAGAGTAGAACACTTAGAATATAGAACATCAGACAATGAAGACAAAGTATTTCAACTGGAAAAGAACATAGACAGCTCAGCAAGACTGTTAAGAAACCATGAGCAGAACATCCAAGAAATATGGGATAACATTAAGAGACCAAACTTAAGAGTCATTGGGATACAGGAAGGTACAGAGCTCCAAACCAAAGGAATGAGAAGTCTATTCAATGAAATAATACAAGAAAACTTCCCAGACTTGAAGAATGAGACAGAACCCCAAATCCTAGAAGCCTACAGGACGCCGAATGTGCAAAATCATAAGAGATCCACACCTAGACACATTATAATGAAGATGCCCAACATACAGAATAAGGAGAGAATTTTAAAAGCTACAAGAGAAAGGAAGCAGATTACATTTAGGGGTAAGCCAATCAGGATAATAGCTGATCTGTCAACACAGACTATGAAAGCTAGAAGATCCTGGAATAACATATTTCAAACACTGAAAGAAAATGGGTTCCAACCAAGAATTGTGTATCCAGCGAAATTAAGCTTCAGGATGGAGGATGAAATTAAAACCTTCCACGATAAACAAAAGTTTAAAGAATTCGCAGCTGGAAAACCATCTCTTCAAAACATCCTCGCCAAAGCATTACAGGAAGAGGAAATGGAAAATAACAATGAAAACCAACAGTGGGAGGTAGGACAGTAAAGGGGGGGGGGAATAATCAAAGAGGAAAACAAACCATGTTTAGTAACAGAAATAAACAAATATGGCTGGAAGAACAACCCATATCTCAATAATAACCCTAAATGTTAATGGCTTAAACTCACCAATTAAGAGACACAGGCTAGTAGAATGGATCACAAAACAAGACCCAACAATATGCTGCCTACAGGAGACGCATTTGATAGGAAAAGACATACATAGGCTGAAAGTGAAAGGTTGGGAAAAATCATATCACTCATATGGACTTCGGAAACAAGCAGGAGTGTCCATACTCATATCAAATAAAATAGATTTCAAGCCAAAGTTAATCAAAAGAGATAAAGAGGGACACTACATACTGCTTAAGGGAACCATACACCAACAAGACATAACAATCATAAATATTTATGCCCCAAACAATGGTGCAGCTATGTTCGTCAAACAAACTCTTCTCAAGTTCAAGAGTCTAATAGATCACCATACCATAATCATGGGAGACTTCAACACACCTCTCTCGCCACTGGACAGATCTTCCAAACAAAAGTTGAATAAGGAAACTATAGAACTCAATAACACTATTAATAACCTAGACCTAATTGACATATATAGAATATACCACCCAACATCAAGCAGTTACACTTTTTTCTCAGCAGCACATGGATCCTTCTCAAAAATAGATCATATATTATGTCACAGGGCAACTCTTAGACAATATAAAGGAGTAGAGATAATACCATGCATCTTATCTGATCATAATGGAATGAAACTGAAAATCAACGATAAAAGAAGGAAGGAAAAAGCATACATCACTTGGAGAATGAACAATAGGTTACTGAATGATCAATGGGTTATAGAAGACATCAAGAAGGAAATTAAAAAATTCTTAGAGATAAATGAAAACACAGACACAACATATCGGAATCTATGGGACACATTGAAAGCAGTTCTAAGAGGAAAATTCATTGCTTGGAGTTCATTCCTTAAAAAAAGAAAAAACAAACAAATAAATGATCTCATACTTCATCTCAAAATCCTTGAAAAAGAAGAGCAAAACAACAGCAAAAGAAGTAGAAGGCAAGAAATAATTAAAATCAGAGCTGAAATTAATGAAATCGAAACAAAAGAAACAATTGAAAAAATTGACAAAACTAAAAGTTGGTTCTTTGAAAAAATAAACAAAATCGACAGACCCTTAGCGATGCTAGCGAAGAGAAGAAGAGAGAGAACTCAAATTACTAGCATACGGGATGAAAAAGGCAATATCACAACAGACACTTCAGAAATACAGAAGATAATCAAAAACTATTTTGAATCCTTATACTCCAACAAATTAGAAGATAGTGAAGGCATAGATAAATTTCTTAAGTCATATGATCTGCCCAGATTGAGTCAGGAGGATATAGAAAACCTAAACAGACCAATATCAATTGAGGAAATAGAAGAAACCATAAAAAGACTTCCAACTAAGAAAAGCCCAGGTCCAGATGGGTATACAGCAGAATTTTACAAAACCTTTAAAGAAGAACTAATACCAATACTTTTCAAGCTACTTCAGGAAATAGAAAAGGAGGGAGAACTTCCAAATTCATTCTATGAGGCCAACATCACCCTGATACCTAAACCAGACAAAGACACTTCAAAGAAAGAAAACTACAGATCAATATCTCTAATGAACCTAGATGCAAAAATCCTCAATAAAATTCTGGCGAATCGGATACAAAAACATATCAAAAAAATTGTACACCATGATCAAGTAGGATTCATCCCAGGGATGCAAGGCTGGTTCAATATACGGAAATCAATAAATGTTATTCACCACATCAATAGACTTAAAAATAAGAACCATATGATCATCTCGATAGATGCGGAAAAAGCATTTGACAAAGTACAGCATCCCTTTATGTTCAAAACTCTAGAAAAACTAGGGATAACAGGAACATACCTCAATATTGTAAAAGCAATCTATGCTAAGCCTCAGGCTAGCATCATTCTGAATGGAGAAAAACTGAAGGCATTCCCTCTAAAATCTGGAACTAGACAGGGATGCCCTCTCTCTCCACTTCTGTTCAACATAGTTCTCAAAACACTGGCCAGAGCAATTAGACAGACGAAAGAAATGAAAGGCATAAAAATAGGAAAAGAAGAACTTAAATTATCACTATTTGCAGATGATATGATTCTATACCTAGCAGACCCAAAAGGCTCTACAAAGAAACTATTAGAGCTAATAAATGAATTCAGCAAAGTGGCAGGATATAAAATCAACACGCATAAATCAAAGGCATTCCTGTATATCAGCGACAAATCCTCTGAAATGGAAATGAGGACAACCACTCCATTCAAAATATCTTCAAAAAAAATAAAATACTTGGGAATCAACCTAACAAAAGAGGTGAAAGACTTATACAATGAAAACTACAGAACCCTAAAGAGAGAAATAGAAGAAGATCTTAGAAGATGGAAAAATATACCCTGTTCATGGATAGGCAGAACTAACATCATCAAAATGGCGATATTACCAAAAGTTCTCTATAGGTTTAATGCAATGCCAATCAAAATCCCAACGGCATTTCTTGTAGAAATAGAGAAAGCAATCATGAAATTCATATGGAAAAATAAAAGACCCAGAATAGCAAAAACAATGCTAAGCAGGAAGTGTGAATCAGGCGGTATAGCGATACCAGACTTCAAACTATACTACAGAGCAATAGTAACAAAAACAGCATGGTACTGGTACCAAAACAGGCGGGTGGACCAATGGTACAGAATAGAGGACACAGAAACCAATCCACAAAACTACAACTATCTTATATTTGATAAAGGGGCTAAAAGCATGCAATGGAGGAAGGATAGCATCTTCAACAAATGGTGCTGGGAAAACTGGAAATCCATATGCAACAAAATGAAACTGAATCCCTTTCTCTCACCATGCACAAAAGTGAATTCAAAATGGATCAAGGAGCTTGATATCAAATCAGAGACGCGCCGTCTGATAGAAGAAAAAGTTGGCTACGATCTACAGTCGGTGGGGTCGGGCTCCAAATTCCTCAATAGGACACCCATAGCACAAAAGTTAATAACTAGAATCAACAAATGGGACTTACTCAAACTAAAAAGTTTTTTCTCAGCAAAAGAAACAATAAGAGAGGTAAATAGGGAGCCTACACCCTGGGAACAAATCTTTACTCCTCACACTTCAGATAGAGCCCTAATATCCAGAGTATACAAAGAACTCAAAAAATTAGACAATAAGAAAACAAACAACCCAATCAACAAATGGGCCAAGGACCTGAACAGACACTTCTCAGAGGAGGACATACAGTCAATCAACAAGTACATGAAAAAATGCTCAACATCTCTAGCTGTCAGAGAAATGCAAATCAAAACCACCCTAAGATACCATCTCACTCCAGTAAGATTGGCAGCCATTAGGAAGTCAAACAACAACAAGTGCTGGCGAGGATGTGGGGAAAAGGGTACACTTGTACATTGCTGGTGGGACTGCAGATTGGTGCAGCCAATTTGGAAAGCAGTATGGAGATTTCTTGGAAAGCTGGGAATGGAGCCACCATTTGACCCAGCTATTCCCCTTCTTGGTCTATTCCCTAAAGACCTAAAAAGAGCATGCTACAGGGACACTGCTACATCGATGTTCATAGCAGCACAGTTCACAATAGCAAGACTGTGGAACCAACCTAGATGCCCTTCAATAGACGAATGGATAAAAAAAATGTGGCATTTATACACAATGGAGTATTACTCTGCATTAAAAAATGACAAAATCATAGAATTTACAGGGAAATGGATGGCATTAGAGCAGATTATTCTAAGTGAAGCTAGCCAATCCCTAAAAAACAAATGCCAAATGTCTTCTTTGATATAAGGAGAGTAACTAAGAACAGTGTAGGGACGAAGAACAGGAGAAGAAGATTAACATTTAACAGGGATGAGAGGTGGGAGGGAAAGGGAGAGAGAAGGAAAATTGCATGGTAATGGAAGGAGACCCTCAGGGTTATACAGTGGAGGAGGTAGAGAGAGAGGAGGGGAGGGGAGGGGAGAGGTGGGGAGGGGGGAGGGTGGAAGATGGGAAAGGCAGTGGAGCACAACAGACACTAGTATGGCAATTTGTAAATCAATGGATGTGTAACTGATGTGATTCTGCAATCTGTGTATGGGGTGAAGGTGGGAGTTCATAACCCACTTGAATCAAAGTGTGGAATATGATATGTCAAGAAATTTGTAATGTTTTGAACAACCCACAATAAAAAATTAAAAAAAAAAAAAGTAACCTTTAACTTAATGCAGGAAAGAGCAAGCCTGTGGATGGATCAAGAAGAATTAGGGAAAAACCTCGATCGGGGCACCATCTATTTCAAGGAATGGCAAGGAACATCATGTTGAAAGGAGACCAGATGCCTCTATAGTCTTTAAAATTTATGACCTGATCCCAGACAAGAATAACTTTCAAAATGTCCAGGGTCCTAAGGATACCTTCACAGAACCAATCTTTTCACAACAGAGAATCAGCTTTGTAGGAAAATAATTCATATTAACCTGTTAAGTCCTGCATATTCAATTCTGTGGATAGTTCAACAAAATTGATACAGGTGCATGAAATGAGTTTGGAAATCATAATCTAAAGCATATATAGTCAGAATATATATTTATATTTTCAAATAGTATAATAATTCACCTATTACTTTTCTCAAAACTATAGAACTCTAAAAACATAATATTTATTTCAAAAGTTACCATAAGTGATATATATGTTTCTAAATGTAAGTTTTTATAGGTGTCTCACATTTGGAATAATGGGACTTAGTGAGTCTTAACTCATTGACTGTATCCTGAAATACTGTACATCTCTATGCCTGAAAGATCAACTAGAGACTTAGGGATGAATATTGAAGCTCTAAATAAGATATTATAAAACAAAATCCCTGAAGGACATTAAAAATGATACCACATGTACAAATGGAATCTATCCAGAAATGTAAGTATGATTCAATATTAGGAAATAAAGGAGTAGCAGAATAAGTTAAAAGATACTATAATAACTCAGTGGACATCCTATAAGAAAACTGGTTGTGCTTCTTCAAGACTCAGCGGCATAGGGAGAAAAGTGGGAGACTGCTCTCGATAAGAGACTTAAGACACTAACACCAAAGGAAACATCTGACACAATTAGGTTCTGGTTTGAGAAAAACAAGTGTGAAAAGATTTTGTTTTAGATGAATGCAAAAAAGATTAGCAAAATATTATGGGAAACACCTGATTTAGAGCCTAGGGGCAGAGAAGGTGCCGCAGTCTGGCTGGGCACAAAATCACGAGCCACCACACAGCTTGTAGATTCAAACAGCAACTCTTTATTCCCGAACTCACACCAGCCCGAACTCACACCAGCCGTCTACAATCACGTTCTGGGGAAATCCACGTTCTCTGCCCAAAATCCACCCCCACTGGGCTTCTCTCTCCCAAAAAATACTGTCTGAATCCCGTGAGAACTCAAGGGGAACTCAGGCAGCAGGATACGCCCTATTCCCAGCAGGAATAACCTTAAACCTGGAACCACCCTAAACCCGGATTATCCTAAACCGGGAACACCCTAAACCCGGATCCGTCCTGGTCCTTGAGCAAGGTCACCTACATGCAATGTCACTGCAAAATGTCCTATTTCCACGAGTCCTTCCACTAAGCAACATGGGATACACTGGCAAGGAAATTGTCATACCTACTTGGCTAATGGCTCCCAGCAAGAAGGCACTCCAATAATATGCTATTGTTTTTTATTCAAGGATAGTAATTATATAGAGTCTTATTAAAAATAACATTATGCTAAGATAAGTTGATGGTAAGGTGTTCATGTAAGTGAATATCCTCACTCTTAACAGCTATATTCTGAAGTTCTTAGGAGTGAAGTGTTATTTGATATCTGCTTTTAATTTTCAAATGGCTCATATAGAAAGATAGGTAAAGCAATTATTACAAATGTTAATAATTTTTGAAACTAGGTAGTAGGTATGGGTGTTCATTCTACTATTCTTTTAAATTGTTTAAATATTTGAGCTATATCCACAGTAAAACAAAAACTATGGGAAAAGAATGAATTTAAAGATACAAAACACCTAAAGAAGAAGATGTAAGAAATTGAACGAGAGATGCTCAGACAATAGAAAGAAATGAAAAGGGAGCAGAAATAATGCAAGAAAATGAAGAATAATTGAATAAAGACTGTATTAGCAGCAACACAAAAAATTAAAAATAACACATCTGAAAACAGGGACCATAACATCAGATACACTTGGGGGGGAAAAAAAGAGGATGAAGTAAAAAGAGAGACCAATAGAAATATGCTAGGGTTGGCTACCAAGAAGACCAACTACAAAGATCCAATAAATACATAATTGGTATTCCCGAAGAGGGTCAAATATATCCTGGAGCTTTTTACCTAATTGAATTTTTTAGGGCTCAGCACCTTTAAATCTACATTTAATCTCTTAAGTTATTCAAATTTATACAATAGGCAGGGAGCCTAGGTTTCTCTGGAAAAGACCCCCAAAATTTTAAAAGCCAAAAACTCGAAGAAAAAAAATGAAGGTTGTGGTGGAGAAAAAGTAATTAGTTTTGACAATAAAATGAGCAAACAGAAAGCAGTTATAAAAATGTGGTTCTATTTGGTGCTATTGTGCCCTGAAGAAATATCTGATTCTTTATTGAACATAAAGAGAAATAAGGGAAAAATTCTAGGTCATTTTCCTATATGTATGGTTTACACCAATGCTGCTTATTATTATCCTATAGTTACTGTTAGATTTTGTGGAATTAGTTCTCTGCAACCTAAATGCTTTTTCACACCAAAGAAGAAAACAAACTGGTGAAATAATGTGGAGCCTCTCCCAAGATTTCATGATGTAGGTAATTTCTGTTTTCTGTATCCTGTAAGGATCAAGAATTGACTGGAAGGGCAAATCTGAGGGGAAATCTTTGTCAATGTGTGATTTCTTTTTCTAGGATTCATAATGCACATAGGTTGCTAACTGTTCCTTATTATTATTTCTGTAGTCCAAATACAAGGGACTAATTTATGCCTTTATTATTTATTTATCTATGTGACTTGGGGAATGTTTTTGAAATATGTTCAGCTCTTGCTTTTGTAAAAGGCAGATTAGGTGCACCTCATAAGGTTGCTGTATTAAACAAGATATTGTGGAAAATACCTGATTTAGAATTTGGGGCAGAGAAGGCACTCCAATAATATACCATTGTTTCTTACTTAGTGATAAGAGTTCATAAATAATGAAATATGACAATGCCAAAAGAAATACCTCCTTCAATGAAGGACTTGTGCCTCCTAGTTAGAAGACCACCAGTGACATCTGTTATGTTACTCTACGTTTTTAAAATTAGCATAGCATAGCATTCTGTTGGACATGTTATGGGTGGAAATAATGAGAAATTTTACTTTTTACTCAAGTAATAGCCTATGAGCATATGGAAGACTCCTAAATCATTGGCAATTAGCTCATAAACTCTGTTGGATGTACAGCTGTGAACCCACAGAACACATCCTCTGGGCATTTTTAGCAGATTTTAACTTGGTGATAATTAATAAATTAATAACAGGTGCTCAGAGAATTTAAACGTGCCATGAAAGGAGAAACAGAAACAGTAAGAATATATGCTTCTATAAGGGACATGTTATTAGATAACAAAGGAAAAGCTTGAAGGGTGACTTGGTCTTGGTCAGCACACTCACACATTAGGGGCATTACCTTCTACCCTGTTGTCAGTGCCCTTCCTTTAAACACCGATCACTAATGCTATGGAAGTTATAGCTTGCTTTATGAGTATAATGATATCATGGGAACTCTTAAATTAATAATTAGCATTTAACCATTAAATTCACATAGAATTACATGTGTAGCCTTTTAAGGAAAAGGGATGCACATATTGTCTTTGTAAAATTGTAGAAAGTCATTTTTCCACTAATTATTTTTCTGTAAGAAAGATCTCTGTGTATAATGTCTTCGTTATTCTCAATAAGGTCCTAGTATTCAATATAATTTTAGGCATCCAATAAGAAGAGTTAAGTAAGATAGGGCCATGGTTTGAAAACGAGTCTATCCTAGTAAGCATAGTGTCTATTGCATCATTAATTTCCTTGAGAAATGGAAAAAGGAGCAAGGAGTAAGAAAGATGTATATGAAGAGAATACTGATTTTTGTGTCTTCTCGCCTTTTTTTTTTTATAGTGAGCTACAATGATTAGAAACTGTATGAAAGGTTTGAGGTCCACCCTGATTATTCAACATCTTGATTGGATATCTCAAAGAAACTAAAATCATTGTGTCTAAAACAGAACCAGGTACATCATTTATCCTCCAGACACCATGTGTTCTCCTGGGTTTCCCAGCTCACTAAATGATACCACCCTTCACACAGATGAGTAAGTCAGGAACTGAGGGGTTATTCTTTATCTGTATAAATTCTACTTCAATTCCCACAACCACAAATGACTATTTCACTCTTTAGTATTTTTCAAATAGATCTCTCTCTTCACTGACACTGCCTTAGGCAGGCCATCATTTAAATCCAAATTACATCACATCAACTGATCTTAAAGTCATTTCTGTTGGGATAAAGCCTGTTTGCTCCTGCTCACCGCTCCAAGCTTTGCTGGCACCTCTTAATGTGCTGCATATTGTCTTAGAATTCTTTAGTGGTGGTGTGCTATCCCAAGTTCATTACGGGTAACTCCTATTCATTTTAGATCTAAGAGCAAAATTTACACCTGGGAAACTTTCTCTGACACTCTGGGATTGACCAAATCCCTTTCCTCTGTTTCAGTGTCTTTGCAGGAATTCTATTAGGTGCACCATTGCAACCGGATGCCTAGCATATTGAAGCCTTTTCTTCCCCTTCCTTTTACATTAAGGCCCTAGCTCCACTTATGTCTCTTTTCTGTGTTCCATTTTCAGGGTTGGGTTGCAGGGAGAAGTCATAACTTATGATAATCAGCCATCTTGTCAGCAAGGAAGAATTATAATTTTCATAATTAAAATTTTAATGGTTTTAGTGTACTATTTTTATTAGTGTGTCACAATGTAAGACATTCTTGAAGGCAGGGAAAATAAAACTAAGTTTTAGGATCATCCCTTGGTATTAAAATTATAAGAAAAATAATGAGGTAATTACCATAAAAGGACAGATCTTCTTTTAGGGAGGGAAGAAATTGTAATTGGTAAGAGACATGTTGGGGACTTTTGAAGTGTGACGAATTTCCTGTTTCTTGGCATAGATAGTAGCTACATAATTAGTTAGGCTATCTAATTTGTGGAGTTAGTGCCAAATGAATATGTGAGGCATCTGGCTTAAAAGTTATTGAAAATTCCCTATACAGAGACAGCAGAGTATTAAACCAAGCATTGCTGTCTAAATGCAGGTTCTCTGTAAGTGCGCAGATTGCATGCCCGGATGAAGTAGTATATGAAGTGAAGCCAGCCCTGATGGGTATTGTATGAGGATTCACCTTTTAATAATTTGTTTGAATATATATACATATACATATGTGTGTGTATATATATATATAAATGTATTCTTCTTTGTTCTGTTTCACAATAAAAATATTAGAAATTAATTAATAAAAAGAGAACTTAAAAAATGATCAAGAAGCTGGGTGGAGGGGTGTGTACCTGTAATCCCAGCTACTTGAAGCTGAGACAGGAGGACTGTGAGTTCAAGAGTAGCCTGGGCAACACAGTAAAATCTTGTTTTAAAGAAAAACTGACAAAGAATGAAATAGAACTTTATATGATTACCTTGAAAAATGCCTAATAATCAGGAAGACATAAGTATTGGGGGGTCGACAGCCAGTGTCTCATTGGGGGCTCTTCTTTCCCAGGGGAATCCAAGCCACCTAAAACTTAAAATCTCAAATAATTAGTGAATAACAAAACACAAATACTCAGAAATATATTTACAAAAGGCGAAACCCTGATAGATCTAGTCCACATGGGTTCTGAAACTAGACAAAAACAAAATGGCTCCTGTGGTTTATTTAAGGGGGTACAACAAAGGCAGGCATAAGGTTTCAGGGGTGGAATCTTGCTTCCTGATGTTGTGTAGTCAGCAGGTTGATTGGCATCTTGGCAGGTCACAGCCATCTCAGGTGCTGTGTGGGCCATGGCAGGGCAGGATAGAGATTCACGTTATCCCTAGGCAATTAACCAGAGGAAATGTCCACTGGTCATTCCCAGACACCAGATGTCTCTATCCACGAGGCTTCCATGCACGGTGATCCCCATGCAACCCATGGACAGCTCCTGGGACATAAATGCATGGAAAATATTAAAAAGTCAAAAAATGTGTAGAGTAGAAGGAATAGTGTTAACATCTCTATGATAAATATGAGGCTTGAAACACAAGGAAAAAAATCAGTAGATAATAAATATTTTAAGAAATAGTGATGGAAAATTTTCCCAAAAGTGAGGAAGTAAGAAATAATTCATAGATTATAAAAATAGATAGAAGAAATATATAGACATACTATAATAAAATTAAAGAACAACAAAGAAGCAGAAGAAATCTTTTTTTTTTTTTTTTTTTGTTACAGCAATGGAAAGCTAACACACCAAGATAAAATGCTGGAAAAATGTTTTTTTTTTTTTTTTTTTTTTGACTTTCTTTTTTTTTTTTTTTTTTTTTTTAATTTTTTATTGTTGGCTGTTCAAAACATTACATAGTTCTTGATATATCATATTTCACAATTTGATTCAAGTGGGTTATGAGCTCCCATTTTTACCCCATATACAGATTGCAGAATCACGTCAGTTACACATCCATTGATTTACATATTGCCATACTAGTGTCTGTTGTATTCTGCTGTCTTTCCTATCCTCTACTATCCCCCCTCCCCTCCCCTCCCCTCCCCTCCCCTCTTCTCTCTCTGCCCCCTTTACTGACATTCGTTTGTCCCCCTTGTAATATTTTTCCCCTTCCCCTCACTTCCTCTTGTATGTACTTTTGTATACCTCTGAGGGTCTCCTTCCATTTCCATGCATTTTCCCTTCTCTCTCCCTTTCCCTCCCACCTCTCATCCCTGTTTAATGTTAATCTTCTTCTCATGCTCTTCGACCCTACTCTGTTCTTAGCTACTCTCCTTATATCAAAGAAGACATTTGACATTTGTTTTTTAGGGATTGGCTAGCTTCACTTAGCATAATCTGCTCTAATGCCATCCATTTCCCTGTAAATTCTATGATTTTGTCATTTTTTAATGCAGAGTAATACTCCATTGTGTATAAATGCCACATTTTTTTTATCCATTCATCCATTGAAGGGCATCTAGGTTGGTTCCACAGTCTAGCTATTGTGAATTGTGCTGCTATGAACATCGATGTAGCAGTGTCCCTGTAGCATGCTCTTTTTAGGTCTTTAGGGAATAGACCGAGAAGGGGAATAGCTGGGTCAAATGGTGGCTCCATTCCCAGCTTTCCAAGAAATCTCCATACTGCTTTCCAAATTGGCTGCACCAATTTGCAGTCCCACCAGCAATGTACAAGTGTACCCTTTTCCCCACATCCTCGCCAGCACTTGTTGTTGTTTGACTTCATAATGGCTGCCAATCTAACTGGAGTGAGATGGTATCTTAGGGTGGTTTTGATTTGCATTTCTCTGACTGCTAGAGATGGTGAGCATTTTTTCATGTACTTGTTGATTGACTGTATGTCCTCCTCTGAGAAGTGTCTGTTCAGGTCCTTGGCCCATTTGTTGATTGGGTTGTTTGTTCTCTTATTGTCTAATTTTTTGAGCTCTTTGTATACTCTGGATATTAGGGCTCTATCTGAAGTGTGAGGAGTAAAGATTTGTTCCCAGGATGTAGGCTCTCTATTTACCTCTCTTATTGTATCTTTTGCTGAGAAAAAACTTTTTAGTTTGAGTAAGTCCCATTTGTTGATTCTAGTTATTAACTTTTGTGCTATGGGTGTCCTATTGAGGAATTTGGAGCCCGACCCCACCGACTGTAGATCGTAGCCAACTTTTTCTTCTATCAGACGGCGCGTCTCTGATTTGATATCAAGCTCCTTGATCCATTTTGAATTCACTTTTGTGCATGGCGAGAGAAAGGGATTCAGTTTCATTTTGTTGCATATGGATTTCCAGTTTTCCCAGCACCATTTGTTGAAGATGCTATCCTTCCTCCAATGCATGCTTTTAGACCCTTTATCAAATATAAGATAGTTGTAGTTTTGTGGATTGGTTTCTGTGTCCTCTATTCTGTACCATTGGTCCACCCGCCTGTTTTGGTACCAGTACCATGCTGTTTTTGTTACTATTGCTCTGTAATATAGTTTGAAGTCTGGTATCGCTATACCGCCTGATTCACACTTCCTGCTTAGCATTGTTTTTGCTATTCTGGGTCTTTTATTTTTCCATATGAATTTCATGATTGCTTTCTCTATTTCTACAAGAAATGCCGTTGGGATTTTGATTGGCATTGCATTAAACCTATAGAGAACTTTTGGTAATATCGCCATTTTGATGATGTTAGTTCTGCCTATCCATGAACAGGGTATATTTTTCCATCTTCTAAGATCTTCTTCTATTTCTCTCTTTAGGGTTCTGTAGTTTTCATTGTATAAGTCTTTCACCTCTTTTGTTAGGTTGATTCCCAAGTATTTTATTTTTTTTGAAGATATTGTGAATGGAGTGGTTGTCCTCATTTCCATTTCAGAGGATTTGTCGCTGATATACAGGAATGCCTTTGATTTATGCGTGTTGATTTTATATCCTGCCACTTTGCTGAATTCATTTATTAGCTCTAATAGTTTCTTTGTAGACCCTTTTGGGTCTGCTAGGTATAGAATCATGTCATCTGCAAATAGTGATAATTTAAGTTCTTCTTTTCCTATTTTTATGCCTTTAATTTCTTTCGTCTGTCTAATTGCTCTGGCCAGTGTTTCGAGAACTATGTTGAACAGAAGTGGTGAGAGAGGGCATCCCTGTCTTGTTCCAGATTTTAGAGGGAATGCCTTCAGTTTTTCTCCATTCAGAATGATGCTAGCCTGAGGCTTAGCATAGATTGCTTTTACAATATTGAGGTATGTTCCTGTTATCCCTAGTTTTTCTAGAGTTTTGAACATAAAGGGATGCTGTACTTTGTCGAATGCTTTTTCCGCATCTATCGAGATGATCATATGGTTCTTATTTTTAAGTCTATTGATGTGGTGAATAACATTTATTGATTTCCTTATATTGAACCAGCCTTGCATCCCAGGGATGAATCCTACTTGATCATGGTGCACAATTTTTTTGATGTGCCTTTGTATCCGAGTGGCCAGAATTTTATTGAGGATTTTTGCATCTAGGTTCATTAGAGATATTGGTCTGTAGTTTTCTTTCTTTGAAGTGTCTTTGTCTGGTTTAGGTATCAGGGTGATGTTGGCCTCGTAGAATGAATTTGGAAGTTCTCCCTCTTTTTCTATTTCCCGAAGTAGCTTGAAAAGTATTGGTATTAGTTCCTCTTTAAAGGTTTTGTAAAACTCTGCTGTATACCCATCCGGTCCTGGGCTTTTCTTAGTTGGTAGTCTTTTGATGGTTTCTTCTATTTCCTCAATTGATATTGGTCTGTTTAGGTTGTCTATATCCTCCTGACTCAATCTGGGCAGATCATATGACTTAAGAAATTTATCTATGCCTTCACTATCTTCTAATTTATTGGAGTATAAGGATTCAAAATAATTTTTGATTATCTTCTGTATTTCTGAAGTGTCTGTTGTGATATTGCCTCTTTCATCCCGTATGTTAGTGATTTGAGTTCTCTCTCTTCTTCTCTTCGCTAGCATGGCTAAGGGTCTGTCGATTTTGTTTATTTTTTCAAAGAACCAACTTTTAGTTTTGTCAATTTTTTCAATTGTTTCTTTTGTTTCGATTTCATTGATTTCAGCTCTGATTTTAATTATTTCTTGCCTTCTACTTCTTTTGCTGTTGTTTTGCTCTTCTTTTTCTAGGATTTTGAGATGAAGTATGAGATCATTTATTTGTTGGTTTTTTCTTTTTTTAAGGAATGAACTCCAAGCAATGAATTTTCCTCTTAGAACTGCTTTCAATGTGTCCCATAGATTCCGATATGTTGTGTCTGTGTTTTCATTAATCTCTAAGAATTTTTTAATTTCCTCCTTGATGTCTTCTATAACCCATTGATCATTCAGTAACCTATTGTTCATTCTCCAAGTGATATATTCTTTTTCCTTCCTTCTTTTATCGTTGATTTTCAGTTCCATTCCATTATGATCAGATAGGATGCATGGTATTATCTCTACTCCTTTGTATTGTCTAAGAGTTTCCCTGTGACATAATATATGATCTATTTTTGAGAAGGATCCATGTGCTGCTGAGAAAAAAGTGTAACTGTTTGATGTTGGGTGGTATATTCTATATATGTCAATTAAATCTAGGTTATTAATTGTGTTATTGAGTTCTATAGTTTCCTTATTCAACTTTTGTTTGGAAGATCTGTCCAGTGGTGAGAGAGGTGTGTTGAAGTCTCCCATGATTATTGTATGGTGGTCTATTAGACTCTTGAACTTGAGAAGAGTTTGTTTGATGAACATAGCTGCACCATTGTTTGGGGCATATATATTTATGATTGTTATGTCTTGTTGGTGTATGGTTCCCTTGAGCAGTATGTAGTGTCCCTCTTTATCCCTTTTGATTAACTTTGGCTTAAAATCTATTTTATTTGATATGAGTATGGATACTCCTGCTTGTTTCCGAAGTCCATATGAGTGATATGATTTTTCCCAACCTTTCACCTTCAGCCTATGTATGTCTTTTCCTATCAAATGCGTCTCCTGTAGGCAGCATATTGTTGGGTCTTGTTTTGTGATCCATTCTACTAGCCTGTGCTTCTTAATTGGTGAGTTTAAGCCATTAACATTTAGGGTTATTATTGAGATATGGGTTGTTCTTCCAGCCATATTTGTTTATTTATGTTACTAAACATGGTTTGTTTTCCACTTTGATTATTTTCCCCCCTTTAGTGTCCTACCTCCCACTGTTGGTTTTCATTGTTATTTTCCATTTCCTCTTCCTGTAATGTTTTGCCAAGGATGTTTTGAAGAGATGGTTTTCTAGCTGCAAATTCTTTTAACTTTTGTTTATCGTGGAAGGTTTTAATTTCATCTTCCATCCTGAAGCTTAATTTCGCTGGAAACACAATTCTTGGTTGGAACCCATTTTCTTTCAGTGTTTGAAATATGTTATTCCAGGATCTTCTAGCTTTCAGAGTCTGTGTTGAAAGATCAGCTGTTATCCTGATTGGCTTACCCCTAAATGTGATCTGCTTCCTTTCTCTTGTAGCTTTTAAAATTCTCTCCTTGTTCTGTATGTTGGGCATCTTCATTATAATGTGTCTAGGTGTGGGTCTCTTATGATTTTGCACATTCGGCGTCCTGTAGGCTTCTAGGATTTGGGGTTCTGTCTCATTCTTCAAGTCTGGGAAGTTTTCTCGAATTATTTCATTGAATAGATTGCTCATTCCTTTGGTTTGAAACTCTGTTCCTTCCTGTATCCCAATGACTCTTAAATTTGGTCTCTTGATGTTATCCCATATTTCTTGGATGTTCTGCTCATGGTTTCTTAACAGTCTTGCTGAGCTGTCTATGTTCTTTTCAAGTTGATATACTTTATCTTCATTGTCTGATGTTCTGTCTTCTAAGTGTTCTACTCTGCTGGTAGTATTCTCAGTTGAGTTTTTAAGTTGGCTTATTGCTTCCTGCATTTCTAGGATTTCTGTTTGTTTGTTTTTTATAACCTCTATTTCCCTGTATAGTTGATCTTTTGCTTCTTGGATTTGTTTATGTAATTCATTGTTGAAGTGATCTTTCATTGTCTGATTTTGCTGTCTGATGTCTTCCTTGAGACTCCAGATCATCTGAAGCATGTATATCCTGAATTCTTTATCTGACATTCCATCAGCTGCAGCTATTACCTCTTCTAAAGTTGAGTTGACCTGCAATGCTTGTGGTCCTTTCTTTCCTTGTCTCTTCATACTGTTCGCGTTCCTTTCTTCTTGGTGAAACTGTTGTGCTATTGAATTTTCCCCCTATATATTTATATTGGTCTTGTATAGTTGCAAAGTCTCCCTCGCAGGCACGGGCGGCGGCTCTGCCCCTCCTCCAATTGGGGCAATGTGCCTACCACGCCGGCAGGCCGCTGGGCCTGCTCTGCCAGTCGGTAGCAGGTCCGCCGTCCTTGCAGGCGCGGGCGGCGGCTCTGTCCCTCTGCAGGCCGCTAGGCTTGTTCTGTCGGTGGTCGCAGTTCTGCCTACTTTGCAGGCGCAGGCAGCGGCACTGCCCCTCTGCAGGCCTCTGGGGCTGTACTGCCAGTGGGTCGCAGGTCCGCCTACTTTGCAGGCGTGTGGGGGGGGGCGGCTCTACCCTTCCTCAGGCCACTGGGCCTGTTCTGTCTCTCGGTTGCAGGTCTGACCTGTTCTGATGGTGGTCTCAGTTCCGACTACCTTGCAGGCGCGGGGGGGAGGGGGCGGCTCTGCCTCCCAGCAGGCCGCTGCTCCTCTTCTGCCGGTGGGTCGCAGGCCCGCCTACCTTGCAGGAGTGATTGGAAGCTCTGTCCCGCCCTGGGCCACTGGGCCTTTTCTGTCGGTGGTCACCCTTCCCCTACCTGGCAGGCGAGGGGGGTGGGGGGCGGCTCTGCCCCTCAGCAGGCCGCTGGGCCTGCTCTGTCTTTGTTCCCAGTTCCCTCTACTATGCCGGCGCAGGGGGAGGGGGCGGCTCAGCCTCTCAGCAGGCGACTGCTCCTCTTCTGCCGGTGGGTCGCAGGCCCGCCTACCTTGCAGGAGTGATTGGAAGCTCTGTCCCGCCCTGGGCCACTGGGCCTTTTCTGTCGGTGGTCACCCTTCCCCTACCTGGCAGGCGAGGGGGGTGGGGGGCGGCTCTGCCCCTCAGCAGGCCGCTGGGCCTGCTCTGTCTTTGGTCCCAGTTCCCTCTACTATAGAAGAAATCTTAAAGGATTCTGGAGACAAAGAACAAATCAGCCATGAAGGAACAAGAACAAACTTAATGTGTTAAATAAAAAATCTTTTGAATTCAAAATTTATATTTGGCTAAGTCACTAGTTCTCAAACTTTCACTCTCAGAACTCCTTTATACTCTTAAAAATCTTTGAGGGTCCTAAAGAGATTTTATTTATGTGTATTATATCTATCAATATTTAATATTAGGTATTAAAACTGAGAAAACTTAATTTTATTCCTTTAGAATTACTGATTACATTTTAATACACATAAATATTTTAATGAATACTAACTATATTTTTCCAAAACAAAATTCAATTAGTGAAAGCGATGGTATTGCTCTTATTTGACTGAATTCAGAGTTTGATTATTGGGAAAGCTTTAACCCAAGGCATTTGTCAAGAACAATCAGGGGAAATTGTTCTAACGTCTCACTACCTGGAGCTTCAATACCACTTAGGGTAAACAAGCCCGACTCAAAATGTATAAGGGAATCTGGGAAATGAGATGTATAATGTGGGGAATTTGAAAAACGCTGACATATTCTTTGGAATCCAGAAAGTCATATGCATATTCAGGGTTTTGTGAAGACCCAAGAAAGACTTGAGAGAGCCTTGATACTTCATTACTTCTTTCTCTGAGTTCTTATGCAAACAGGAAGTGAAGGCTAAGGAAGGCTTGTAACTTCCAGAGTATTGAAGGCATGCCTCAGAGCCTTGGCCAAATCTTCTAATCTTTTCTTACAGTGGTTCTGAAAAAGATTCACTTCATAATAATTTGTTCAGCTAGATATTTATGTTTTATAACTGTAGGATAACTAAAGAAGACTTATACCTAGAAAATGAGAGTTGTTTTGGTGAGTAAGAGAGAGGTCTGAACATGTCCCGATGTTTGTCTTTGCTCTAGAACCCACACAGCTGATGACTTCATTGTGGCTATTCTCTTTACTTGCACAATATCTAAGGTAGTTATCAAGGCTTCTAAAATTAAATGAAAATGGTTACCAGGTTATCTCATAAGGCATATACCCTAACATGAGGTTTTATTTTTACGAACCATAAAATCAAGAAACAAAAGCAAACAAATAAAATAAATCACCTAATTAGTTTTAAAGTATAAATATGTGCTTCAAGGTGAAGTAAAATTTAGTGCAAAATGGTTTAGGAAATAAGAACAAGCAAAATAAATAATGCTGAAAGCATATGGTAAATGAAGTCTTGTTAAAGCCAAAATGGCTAAATAAAAAAAAAAAAAAAGCTTTCAGACAGTTCAGAGAACACAAGAAGTATGCCATTAAATGGAGTGAGTTGTAAATAAAGAGGAATAGGACATCTGCTTGGGAAGTTTTTCTATTTAAGACTCATAAAACAGTCCTGGCATTTGAGGGTTAATCTTTTGAAACAAAAGTTGCTAATACAGATGTCTTGCTCTGCCCATTCTCTTTCACAGGGTGGCACCGAGAGCACAAGGATATGAAAAGAGGTCACAGATCTCTCCCTAAAGTAGTAGGTCAATACTGTTTCCCTGGGGCCTAGTATGCTTGTTAGCACCTTTAATCTTATAATGGATAAGGTTGGAGGAACAGGGAGAGTAGATACATATTATTATTTTTATCTGTTGGCCAATCTTAGACTTGGCTTGTCTCTAGGCAAACTCTGGAGTTTAAGAGAGAGTGCAGCAGAAACTCCTAAGTTTGCTTGCTGCTTGTTGGGTGTGGGAGTCCTGGTGTGTGCTATCTTTTCCCAAAGAAGGAGTTAGGTCTATTTGGGATGAATCTACTCTTCTGGGCTGGTTGCCTATATGCAGGTGAAGCATCACACAAACTAACACTCCAAGTAATACTGCTATTAAGTATAGAAAAACACTTTATTAAAGCTTGCTTAATAAAAGAATTGTCATTATTTTTCAAACTCAAAAAAGTACTAAAATTAGTACAGGCACTGAGTTAGGTGCTAGTACAGAGTTATTTCACTTTTTTCTTAGGATTGTTATCTCCCTAAAATTCCCATGGGAATTTGATATGGTAAACTTTTTGTGGGTGAAATTGCTGCCAAATGCTTAGAGAAAATGCAGTGCTCTAATGAATGGTTTTATTTCAAGATTGAGCCAAACCAATCCCAAGAGCTTTCTTATTCCAGTTCAAATTTTGTTGTTTTGTTCCCCACAAAAGGCCTTAGGTCTGGGAACTGTCACTTTGTGCACTGGACTAATGCAGACACATTTGAAATATAAAAACTCCACAAAGACATCAGGGCCAACTTACCACTGTAAAAAGTCCATTTATTACATTGATCCAGCTAAAAAGTTTGTATTTGATAACTCCTTTTTAAAAAAGTATTTAATTTTTTTATAATAACTTTATTTTGTTTATTCATTTTTTTGTGTGGTGTGGAGGGTTGAACCCATTGCCTCACATGTGCTAGGTTAAGTGCTCTACCACTGAGCCACAACCCCAGCCTCTGATGATTCCTTTTTAAAATTTAAAATCTGTTTTCAAATCTCCAAGAAAGAACAGACAAGCATGTGTACATACACAATATTTTGGGTTGGGTGGAGAAATGCATCCCCAAAACTTAACTGAGTCTGCCATCCAAATGAGACATTAATGGGCTAGCATGAAGATCAGACGCATGGGACTGCCTAGGGGACTGTTTCTAATCTTGTTCCCATTCCAGATAGAAAGCATTCTAAGGGCACAGATAAGACTGCTTACTGCCTTAGTTTTAAACTCTCACGGAAAGACATTTGCACTGCAAGAGAGCATATGATACGTGAAAGATTGAAAGATGCAGTCAGGGTCAAAGTCAGACGTCGTTCGTGTAGCCTAGTACAAGGACAGAGGAACCCAGAGGACAAGAGGATCCTTCACTTCCTCTTCAGCCTCCAGTGAGAGGGAGGGATGGGAAGTCCTGACTCACTTCTCTCCTTGTTTCACATGGTGAAGTTTCACCTTGCTCTGTCTTTGACGAATGCTGAAGTGATATTCTCCTACCATCAGGATGTTTTCTAAGGGAACAAGGAACCCTGAAAATTCAGCTGACACAAATAGTGGGGGTAAATAGGGAGCATTCCCTGTAGGGATAGATAGGTGACAGCACAGGTGCAGAGAAATGTTTTAGCAGAACCCGATGAGGGCCTCAGGTTCATTGCTATCACTTCTCCAGGACCAGGCTGCTGCTGCCCAGAAGGTGCTTCCAGGAAGCACTAACCACTGGTGGAGGCAGGGAGATTAGAACTTGTCACAATATTTCTCATATTGCTGGTACCTTAAGACAAAATCAAATCCTCAGTATTACATTTGCAAGTTCAAAACTGAGAAACTTTTCATATTCAGACCAAGGACACAGCTGTGTGTGTGTATGTGTGTATATGTGTGTGTGTGTGTGTGGTGTGTGATGTTATATCTATATGTAACATAAATATTTCTTTTAAATAATTTTAAGTGTACGGTTTTGTGGAATTGAGTATATCCCCATTCTTGTGTAATTTCATCACTACTATCCTTCTCTAAAATGTTCACCCAATCCCAAACTGAA
Source organism: Marmota flaviventris (assembly GCF_047511675.1). NCBI lineage: Eukaryota > Metazoa > Chordata > Mammalia > Rodentia > Sciuridae > Marmota > Marmota flaviventris. The sequence continues at coordinate 43,752,250 of NC_092502.1, forward strand.
ACTCCATGCCAACTAAACAAGAACTCCACATTCTTCCTCCCCCAGTCTCTGGTAACACTATTTTTTTCTGTCCCTATGAATTTTAGTATTACAGATACCTCCTATGAATGAAATCATAGGACATTTGTCATTTTGAGAGGGAGGATGCTATCAAAACAGAGGAGAGATCAGTGGAGTACATGAAGGGGATTGAGGGGGAGAGAGGAGGATCAAGGAAGAAAGTGGAATGAATCTGACCTAAATTTCCTGTGTACATATATGAATATACCACACTGAATTGCACCATCATGTCCATCCATAAGATGCTAATTTTTTTTGAAAGTAAATAACTGAAAGATTATTAAGAGTAGAGGGAAGGGAATCAGATTGGGAGGAGAGGAGAGAAAGGGGAAGTACTAGGGACTGAATAGACCAAATTATATTCCATGCTTTTATAATTATGTCAAATGAATCCTAATGTTATGTATAACTAAAAAGAACAAATACAAAGAAAAATAAAAATGTAAAAGTAACAAAAAATTTGTCTTTTTGGAACCTATTTATTTTACTTAACATACCATCTTCAGTGATATCCATATTGTTGCATATATCAGAATTTCACTTCATTTTTTTTTAAAGAAATGGGTGGAATTTAATCTTTATTTACAGGACACTGTAAGATGAAATTCCACATAGCAATGAGAAAGCTATTTAGAGGAGAAGTTTCATACAGTACGTACAGTTTGGAACTGTTCAAGTATAGTTTTGTTGTAAAAAAAAATGGTACAATAACAAGCCACATTTAAAAAGAGCTCTTAGTAGAGAAATAGTAAGACAAATTTACACCGAACATAGTATATAACAAACTTTATGCCTCAGTTGTACAGCCTAGAAGTTAAAGGTCCAGGAGTCCATCTTGAACTTGAAAGGTATAGGGTTCAGAGGTAGTTTCTGGCCCAACATTTTGATCTTTCTCTTCTTCTATTGAGAAATAATCCTTAATCAAACTTAATGAGACCTTTTACATAGACTCATTTTCATGGTTCTATAGAGCTTCAATTCTGTCCAAGCCTCCACGTTCTTCAGTCATTATACTCAGTTTCTTGGTTTCTCCTAGTTTCTCAGTAGCCTGAAAGATACTTGAAACGAGATATCCAGAATAACCAGAATAATTTTGGCATCATTGCATATACAATGAATGAGGTATATGATCTCTTCAACTGTCCCATCCCTTGTATAATTGGTCACAGCCCATACAGCTTCCTTTTGTGTCTACAAGTCTGCCTTAGAACACTGACAAGGAATGGGATTAATCCATGATTGACAACTTGCTATATCTGGTCCTATAGTCCAGCTCTTTCACATTGTCCATGCAGCTTCCTTCTGAATATTAGTTTTGGGGTTAGTTAGTAGGCTGGGAAAGACAGCAAGTGTACCTGCATCTATCACAATCTGTCTGTTCATCTGTTCCAGTCACAATATTTCCTATAGGTGGTAGAGTGGGAGTGACAACTGGCAATTCAGAAGCTCCTAGAAGCTTCACAAGTTGGGACACAACTCCTGTTTTCACAACCATTTCAATGCATTCATCTGGACCATCAGTAAGGTAAGAAACAGCCCAGCAGGTATCCACTAATACTTCTGGATCATCATGATGCAGTAGACTAAAGTCTTCTACGAAAGTGGGAAGAATTTGCTCAACAGCATTTAATGGGGGTACAGGATTCTTATTGTGACAAAGGTTTGAAAGTGTTCAGGTAAGATTACATAAGTAACCCCATGCTAAAGTTGACATATTAGGAACTCCAAGGAGAGCCAACAGTGGGACCACTGCACCATATTTGATAACCAAGTTTCAGAAAACTGAACCATCACCTGCAATGTTTCCTAGAGCCCATATGTCTTGTTCATTGATGGGAACATGGAGAGATGCCGAGAGAGAAATGAATACTGGGATAGCACCTCCATCCACCACAGCCTTGGTCTGTTGTGATGTCCCAGAAGCAACATTATATCATTCTGTGCTTTGCAGATCATTTTAATTGTGTACATTCTGAACTCCTCTGACATTTCATCTACTGTGCTGTCAATGGATTCTATCATTGTAGTATCTTGGTTTGTTTGGGGCACTTTCTTCCTTTGTTTTTTTTCATGTAGTTCATGTGTCTTTCTCTCTAGCTGTGTGGATCTGAGGTTTTATAGTTTCTACTCTATAATCTTGCAGTGTCCCTGCAGGTTACCAATACCTCATCTTTAAGGGGGAGATCAATATTTACAGCCCCCAATGTGAACAATATGCAGCCTTAAACCAAATAACTCCTATTTAGACAATTACAGTTTTGTTGCAGTAAACAGAAATGATGTGTTTAATTGGTATCTACAATATAAATAGTATGTTTGCATAAGGGTCTACAATTTCTAATGGTGAACAAAGGGAGTTGGGTGGGGTGTAGGATGTGGAGTTTATGAGGTGGGAGGTGAGAATATAGAGGTATTATATCATAGGAAGAGTAAAAGAGGAATCAAGAGAAGTAGGCTAGCAGGGATACCTCTGGTGTAACCAGACCTGCAGGGACCTTGGCGATGGTCTTCCAGGTCCTGGCTGTTGTCTCTGGATGGTAGCGAGCCGGGAGAGCCACACATGGGTACATGGGAGGACCTCAGCACTGTCACTCTCATCCTCCACGTGTGCTGGTTGCTCTTCTCCTCTGCGCACTGGGCTGGGGTTGCTATGCTCCTCCTTGTCCACCCAGAGCAATGTTAGTGAGAGCCCAAGCAGACTCAAACTGGATGAGACTACTATTAGTTCAGCCCAAGAAGAACATAAATTTTGTAACCAAACCAACCTGGGTTATGTTGTCTATGGGGGCTGTTTTTCCTGAGAAAGCAATTTCCTAGCAGCTTGGAGTTGGTTTTACAAATTGTTGCTGTTTATGCCTTTGACAGTGTCATCAACAGACCAATTCACAATGCCCTGGTTGTTGCGGTTTTCCTGGAGTGGAAAAGTAGCATCATAAGGAAAGGAGCTTACATTTCACCTTTTCATCATCTGATCAACCTTCTTTGCTTTCCTCAGCTCCACATTAAACTCAATTCAGTGCTGCCTCATTTGTGTACTGTCTTTTCCCTTGTTCTTAAGTCTGTTAGGCTGGGCAGCTAGTGAATTAGCATTCTCATTGGTGGACATGGTTATGATACAAAGGGAGAAAGCTGCCCAGTGGGCTCAGGCTTCCCTAGTAGACCGTGTGGGGCTGACAGGTTGTGGATCAGCTGCCCCTGAAACATCCACTGGGGCCCAGCCCAAAACCAGTGTGCCAATTTTATTTCTTTTTAAAGCTGAATGATATTCTGTTTTTGTATATACCACATTTTGTTTATTCGTCGAACCAATACATATTTGTGTTGTTTCTACCTTATGTCTCTTGTGAATACTGCTCCTCTGAACAGGGGCATACAAATGTCTGAGAGCTTTCTGTTTTTATTTTGAATAATCACACAATAACTACAATTTGTTTATGTTTGGAACACTGTTTATTCCTGGTTGCGTTCATGTTTTAATCTTTGAACAGTGTCGCAGCAGGAAAAGCAGGAACTTCTCCAATATTTCATTAAGAAAACTGGACACAGCCTGATAGCCTGAAGCTAGCACCAGTAAATTAATGTGAGTGTAAAAAAATCTTCTGTTGAAAAAAATTCTTTCTTAGATTAGTCTTCTGTCAATCAAGTTGTGGCTGGTTTGACATTCCAAATCCTGACTGATCTCCTTGGCCTTGGTTTCCAGTGTCTGGAGGAAGCCAGGTGGGGTTTCTGTGCCTAGGTTTAAGTGTTGGGCAGCTCCTGACTTGGGCTGTCTCCAGCTTTGTGAGCGGGTGAGATCTTCAGTTGTTTTACTCACCTACACTGTGCTGAGAGAACTGAGGCCGAAGTGATGAGAGGAAATAATTAAGGTGACTTTTGAATGTGGTTAGAAGAGAAAGCCAATGCTCAGGAAAGTGTTGATTCTGAGTGAAAGTTCTGCAGAGAAGAGCAGGCCACAGAATCAGTATAGCTCCCTCCAGAATATTTTCTTTGGACTTATAAAGATAACGTATGATAGGGACCATATTTGAATAGAGGGATTTCTGTACATTTTATAACTATAGTTAGAGCAACCAAGTCTTCTTATCTTTGATGTGCATCTCACTATCTTCAGAGGAGTTAAGGTTTCAGGCATTTGCTTCTGATTTGCTATTGTTGGCCCTGGGGAAAAATGAATATAGTTTCTTCCCACCCCCAGTTAAATCTACATGAACTGGAAGCACTGTAAAATAGGCCATCAGAATCACAGTAGCCTCAGTACAAATGTCTTGGAAATAAAGAGCTATCTAAAGCAAACTGTTGCTAAATGATAAAATTAAGGTGGAGTATGCTACTTTCTGGTATTAATATAATTATTATTTGTAATTTTATCTAAATAGAAAAGACCTAATATTAATCAAGAGAAAGTTTAGTTTAATAGGTCATAATTGGCTTAAGTGATCCAAAAATGTCTCCAGGGTTGAATAAAGGAAAATTCAAGAGAAAAAAAAAAGTAGAAACAATGATTGAATACAATATTGAGAAAACAAAACAATAGTGTGAGGAGACAACCCACAGAAGAGAGAAAATATTTACAAACAATATACCTGACATGGGGTTAATATCCAGAATATATAAGGAACTCAAAACGCTACATAACAGCTGGGTGTGGTGGCATATGCCTGCAATTCCAGCAGCTTGGGAGGCTGAGGCAGGAAGATTGTGAATTCAAAGGCAGCCTCAGCAACTTAGTGAGGCTCTAAGCAACTTAAGAAGACCCTATCTCAAAACTAAAAACAGGGCCTGGGCTATGGCTCAGTGATTAAGTGCCCCTGGGTTCAATCCCTGATACCAAAACAAAACATGAAAACACTCAATATCAAAAAATAAATAACCTAATTAAAAGGTGGGCAATAGACTTACATAGACATTTCTCAGAAGATACACAAATGGTCAATAAATATTTGAAAAAATGCCCGACATTACTAATCACCAGGGAAATGCAAATTGAAACCTTAATGAAATATCACCTCATTCCAGTAAGAATGGCTATTATCAAAAAGACTAAAGATGACAAACAAGAGTGTGCAGAAAAAGGAACCCTTGTACGCTGTTGGTGGGAATGTGAGATAGTACAATCACATGGAAAACAAAAAATTAAAACTAGGGGCTGGGGATATAGCTCAGTTGGTAGAGTGCTTGCCTCACATGCACAAGGCCCTGGATTCAATTCCCAGCACCACAAAAAATGAAATAAAATAAATTAAAACTAGAATTATCATATGATCTAGCAATCCCATACTGCGTGTATATCAGTATGTCAAAGGGATCTCGGCATGCCCTTGCTCATTGCAGCACCATTCACAAGAGCCAAAAAATAGAAACAAACTAAGTGTCCAGCAGCTAATGAGTGGATAAAACAAGTGTGGTAATACACACAAGGGAGTACTATTCAGCCATAAATTGATGAAATCCTGTCGTTCCAGACAACATAAGTTGACTTGGAGGTCATTATGTTAGTGAAATAGGCTAAGCCCAGAAAGGCAAGTACTATCTCATTTGTTATCGTTTGGATATGAGGTGTCCCCTAAAAAGGTTGCACGTTACCAGTGTAGCAATGTTCAGGGGTGAAATGCTTAGATTATGAGAGCTGTAACCTACTCAGTGAATTAATCCATTTGATGGGTTAATAATTTGAATGGATTGGATGGAAGATGGAGGAGCAGAGTAGAGCTGCATCTCAATCTGTAAGGGACCAAATAGGCAGGTGTACAGCTTCTTGGTGACGAGGGTGGAAGAGGACTGCACTAAAATTTAATATTGGGCACTCAAAGTGACTTAGGGATTAAAAAATTGGGGTACAATAAACAAAGAATTAAACATACATTGAAACCAACCTGTTGTCCCTACCACCCATGCAGATTCACCCCAGATAGAGGAAGGGGAAACATTGTCTTGATACAGAGAAACTTAAGATAAAAAAAAATGCTTAAGACTATTAGTGGATCCAGAGGATGCACTGTGTGCTGGTGTTGAAAAATGTGCTCTGTAACTCAACTGTGTGCCGAGAGCTGAGGCAGGAGCTGTCCTGGGATGAGCATGCTGCTGAGGTGTCTGTGGGACATGGGAGATCAGAACACACACACACACACACACACACACACACACACACAAGCTCAGCTTCAGCTGGCCATGTGAGCTATCAGACCCAGGGCGAAGGGAGTTGGGCTCCCCTCCACCCTTAAAACTCAAATCCCCCTGGGTACAGTCTACTGCACACCTGTTTCACTCACATTTCCTCACTTTCTGTCAAGCCCAGCCTGAGTCTCTCAACAGGTGCCTGCCAGGACATTGTGGCTCTTTGTGTGTGTGTGTGTGTGTGTGTGTGTGTGTGTGTGTGTGTGTGGTGGGAGTGAATACACTCAGGAACTAAGCTGGGAAGGCTGTGCTCCTGGGCAGCAGTGAGTGTCAGATTGGCCTCCCTGCCTCATGACTGGATTTCTTGGGAGAGTCCTGAGAACCAGAGCCACATCAGAGATCAGCTGCTGTCTACCTAGGGTCAGGTCTATCTCATCTCTCTAAAGCAGACACCACCCAACAAAGCCCATGAGCCTGATTTGACCTCAGCCCCACCTGCTGGAACTCCTCTCATCAGAATGATGCAGTAGAAGTACCCTGGGAGTGTACCAAACTGAATGGGTAACACACCGACAGTACGTCCTAACCCATCCCACCTCACACTGTTGAGAAGGGAAGCTGAGTCTTATATCAAATGGCTTCAATCTTAGGCCAGTCCAACTGGCAGCTCAGAGAGCAACACAAAAACAGGAAGGGCTTAACAAGCCCCATTCCTTGCTCTCTTTATCAGTACATAACTCAAGGAGAATTGGAGAAAACGACTGTTTAACATAGACAGTGACCACCCACTTGGTCAACTATTTTGACCACCTAAATGGAGAAGGTTCACTATGATTTTGGATTTTTAAAAAATGTTTGAATTTTTCATTTATTTTATTTTTAAAAAATTCTTTGTGTGTGTGTGTGTGTGTGTGTGTATTTGCATGTGAATTCTGACTATGCTGATTGGTTCAGGGACATATGTGCATACACTTATTTATTTCTTTTTCTCTCATTTTTAGCATTTTTTTAAATGTAATTATTTTTACCTAGCATTACCATTTGAGGGTTCTGTTTTTTGGATTGTATTATTTTCAGTTATTTATTTCTCTTTCTCTCTTAGCTTTTCCTGTTACCAGTCAAATTGTATTGTTCTCTCTCCCTCTCTTCCAATATCTTGCTTCCATTTTTTCTCTTCTATCCATATAAACATCACTTACTGCATCTCTTCTGCTTTCTTTCTGCCCACTTTTTGAAATTATAAAGTCTTTTCTAGGTTTCTAACACATTTTTCTTTTCCTCTACTTAACTATATTTTATAATCTTTCAGAACTAATTGGTTTTTATGATTCCTGCTGCCACCATTAATACGAATATAATCATTACTGCTGTGGATGATATAATTGACACTTGATGTTTGCTTTAAAGCCACGTCTAATTCATGGTCATTGTTTTTACTGTTGACAAATGCTGATTCCAGCATTCCTCTTTATTGGTGGCAATTAATGTTGAAGACATAGGAAGGGAGTCTTTAACAATGTGTATAGTTTGTTGTTTGCAATGGTTGCTACTATTGTTTATTTTTCTCCATTCTGTGAGATGCTTGAAACCTACAGGGACACTGAAAGTTCATAAGCTAGAGACTCTGCTGCTAGACAAAACATTCCTCTCGGACATGACTCCAACTCAAAGAACTGAGGAGACAAAAGCCTCACAGCAACAACAAGGATTCAAGAAGGAACAATCAGAAAGGGACCTCAGGTCCCACCCCTTGGCACCTACTCATACATCAAAAATAAGAGAGAAGATCCAGAACAAATAAGATGATCACACACAAAAGGACATGTGCAAAAAAAAAAAAAAAAAAAAAAGAAAGAAAGAAAGAAAAAAAAAAATAGGTATGGGAATCAACCTCAATTGATGCACAAGTCCAAGACATAATGAAAACACGAGGAAACAGGCAAACAAATCTCCCTGCAAAATTTACAGTCTCCCAGCAAAGGATCCCACTGATAGTAAGGCGGATAAAAGCCTAGAGAAAGATTATAAAAAAACTGATTATTAAAATGTTCAATGAATAAAGGATCTAAGAAAGGAATTAAGAAAGCAATTACAGGAGATGAAAGACTATTTTAATACAGAAATAGGAGTAGTGAAAAGAAACCAAGCAGGGGCTGGGAATGTGGCTCAAGCGGTAGCGCGCTTGCCTGGCATGCGTGCGGCCCGGGTTCGATCCTCAGCACCACATACAAAGATGTTGTGTCTGCCGAAAACTAAAAAATAAAAAAAATTAAAAAAAGAAAAGAAACCAAGCAGAACTCCTAAAATTAAAAGACACAATCAGTCAAATTAAAAACTTGATTGAAGGCATCACTAATAGATTAGATTGTGTAGAAAATAGAACCTAAGCCCTTGAAGATAGAACTTCAGGCCTTGAAGACTGACTATATGATCTTCAGTATGCAGAAGGCAATAAAGGAAAAAAATGTAGAACATGACCAGAATATATAAGAACTCTAGGACAACTTTAAAAGATCAAACCTGAGAATCATCAGGCTGGGAGAGAAAATGGAGACACAAACTACAGGTATAAAGAACATTTGCAATGAGATAGTTACAGAAAACTTTTCCCATATCAGAAATGAGATAGACATCCATATACAGGAAGCTTACAGGACACCAAATAGACTTAGTCAAATAAGAAGCTTGCCAAGTTGTATCATAATAAAATGCCTAACATAGAAAATAAGGAAAAATATAATCATATGATTCTTATCTTTGAGTCTACTGATGTGGTGAATTACATTTATTGACCTCTGTATGTTGAAACAACCTTGCATCCCTGGGATGAACCCAAATTGATCATAGTGCACTATCTGTTAAATGTTTTTGTAGTAATTTGACAAAGTTTTATTGAGAATTTTTGCATCTGTGTTCATCAGGGATATTGGTCTGAAGTTTATTTTCCTTGATGAGTCTTTGTCTGGCTTTGGTATTAGGGTGAGACGAGCTTCATAGAAAGAGTTTAAAAGGGTTCCCTCCTCGTCTATTTCATGGAATAATTGAGGAGTATTGGTATTAATTCTTTGAAGATCTTGAAAAACTCAGCTGAGAATTCGTCTGGTCCAGGGTTTTTCTTTTGATGGCATCTTCTATTTCCTAGCTTGAAATTGATCTGTTTAAATTGTGTATGTCCTCGTGATTTAGTTTGGGCAGATCATATGCCTCTAGAAGTTTGTTAATGTCTTTGGGATTTTCTATTTTACTGGAGTATAAATTTGCAAAATAGGTGCTAATTATCTTCTATAATTCAGTAGTGTGTGTCATGATGTTTCCTTTTTCATCACAAATTTTAGTAATTTGAGTTTTTTTTTCTCTTCTTCTTTTCATTAGGGCGGCTAAGGATTTATCAATTTTATTTACTTTTTCAAAGAACCAGCTTTTTGTTTTGTTAATTTTTTCAATTGTTCCTTTTGTTTCAATTTCATTGATTTTAACCCTGAATTAACTACTTCCTGTCTTCTACTGCTTTGGGTGTTGATTTATTCTTCTTTTTCTAGGGCTTTGAGATGCAATGTCAGGTCATTTATTTGTTGACTTTTTCTTCTTTTAATGAAAGAGTTCTTATAATTATATCAATAAATGCAGAGAAAGCATTTGACAAAATTCAGCACTCTTTCATGTTTAAAACACTAGAAAAACTAGGGGTAGTAGGAACATACCTCAACATTGTAAAAGCTATCTATGCTAAACCCAAGGCCAATATCATTCTAAATGGAGAAAAATTAGAAGGATTTCCTCTAAAACCTGAAAGAAGATAGGGATACCCTCTTTCACCACTTCTATTTAACATAGTCCTAGAAACTCTAACCAGAGCAATTAGAGAAATGAATGAAATTAAAGGTATATGAATAGGAAAAGAAGAACTCAAACTATCACTATTTGCTAATGACATGATTCTATACTTAGAGGATCCAAAAAATTCCACCAGAAAACATCTAAATTTATTAAATGAATTCAGCAAAGTAGCAAGATATAAAATCAATACCCATAAATCAAATGCATTTCTATACATCATGATGAATCCTCTGTAAGAGAAATTAGGAAAACTACCCCACTCACAATAGCTACAAACAAACAAACAAACAAAACCCAAATACAAACAAACAAACATAAACCTTTGGGAATCAATTTAACAAAAAGAGGTGAAAGACCTCTACAAGGAAAACAATAGAACACTGAATAAAGAAATTGAGGAAGACCTTAGAAGATGGAAAGATCTCTGTGCTCTTGGATAGGCAGAATTAATGCTTTCAAAATGGCCATACTATCGAAAGCACTATATAGCTTCAATGCAATATTAATTGAAATCCCAATGTCATGCCTCATAGACATAGAAAAATCAATTGTGAAATTCATTTGGAAAAATAAGAGACCCAGAATAGCCAAAACAATCCTTAGCAAGAGAAGTGAAGCAGGAGGCATCATAATACAAGAACTTAAACTCTACTACAGAGTCATAGTAACAAAAATGGCACGGTATTGGCACCAAAACAGATATGTAGACCAATGATACAGAGTAGAAGACACAGAGACAAACCCACAAAAATACAGTTATCTCATACTAGGCAAAGGCATCCAAAACACACCTTGGAGAAAAGATAGCCTCTTCAACTGGCAAAACTGGAAATCCATATGTAACAATGTAAACTCTCATCTCTCACCATGCACAAAGCTCAAAGTGGATCAAGGACCTAGGAATCAGACTACAGATCCTGCGCCTATTAGAAGAAAAAGTAGGTCCAAATTTTCATCATGTCAGATTAGGACCTGACTTCTTTAACAAGACTTCTAAAGTACTAGAAATAAAATTAAGAATCAATAAATGGGAGGGATTCAAACTAAAAAGCGTCTTCTCAATAAAACAAAACAAACAAACAAAAAACAAGATTTAAAAAAAATCAATGAGGTGAAGAGAGAGCAAATTTTTACCACACACACATCAGATAGAACACTAATCTCCAGGATATATAAAAAACTCAAAAAATTTAGCACCAAACAATAACAAAAACCCCCCAAAACAACCCAATCAATAAATGGGCTTAGGAACTGAACAGACACTTCTCAGAAGAAGATATACAATCAATCAACAAATATATGAAAAATTGTTCAACATCTCTAGTAATTAGAGAAATACAAATAAAAACTACTCCAAAATTTCATCTCACGCCAGTCAGAATTATAGTTATCAAGAATACAAACAACAATAAGTGTTGGCAGGGATGTGTGGGAAAAGGCACACTTATACATTGCTGGTGGGACTGCAAATTGGTGCAACCAATCTGTAAAGTAGTATGGAGATGCCTTAAAATACTTTGAATAGAAACACCTTTTGACCCAGCTATCCCAGTCCTTGATCTATACACAAAGGACTTAAAAACAGCATACTACACTGATGCAGCCACATCAACATTTATAGCAGCACAATTCACAATAGACAAACTATGGAACCAACATAGATGCCATTCAATAGATGAATTGATAAGGAAATTGGTATATATCCACAATGGAATATTACTCAGCAATAAAAGAGAATAAAATTATGGCATTTGCAGATAAATGAATGGAGTTGTAGAATATCTTGCAAAGCGAAATAAGTCAATTCCAAAAAACCAAAGGCCGAATGTTTTCTGTGATAAGTAGATTTTAATCTATAATAGGAGGGGGGCATGGGATGTGTGGAGGAACGTTGGATTGGGCAAAGAGCAAGTAAGAGAGTGGGCATAGAGATAGGAAAGATGGTGGAATGAGATGGACATCATTACCCTAGGTACATGTGTGATTGCACGAATGGTGGGACCGCACTTTGTGTACTACCAGAGAAGTGAAAAAATGTGCTCCATTTGTGTACAATTAAGCGAAGAACATTCTGTTGTCATGTATAACTGATTAGAACAAATAAATAGAAAAAATTAAAAGGAAAGAACATTAAAAGCTGCAGGAGAGAAACTTTAGATCACATTTGTAGGCAAACCAATAAAGCTCACTTCTGATCTCTCAGTTTAGATCCTATAAGCAAGGAGGACCTAGAATGAGATATTCCAAGGCCTAAAACAAAACAACTGCCAGCCAAGGTTATTATACCCAGAAAAGCTCAGTTTCAAATTTAAGGGGGAAATAAAAACTTTCCATGACAAGAATAAACTAAAAGAATTCATGAGTATCAATACAGCACTAAAAAGAATACTCCAAGATAAATTGCACACAGAAGAACTAAAAAACAATTCCTAAAGCTCCCAAACAGAGGAAGTTCATTAGAAGAATAATCTGTTAAGTCATATTCAAGACAGGTAAAATATAGCAAAATCCCAAAATCGGGGCTGGGGTTGTGGCACAGGGGTAGAGCACTTGCCTAGCACAAGTGAGGCACTGGGTTCAATCCTCAGCACCACATAAAAACAAACAAACAAACAAATAAATATATTTTAAAAAACCCCAAATGGCAGGAAACCACAAACATATCCATATTAATGCTGAATATTAATGATTTCAACTCCCCAATTACAAGATACAGATGAGCAGAATGGATCAAAAAATATGCTGTTACAAGAGATGCATCTTATAGACGAAGACATGCAGGTAAAGCATGACAAAAAAATTCCGTGTATATAAACTACAAAAAAAAAATTAGGAATAGCTATTCTCATATCTTGCAAAGCAGATTTCAAACAAAAATTAATTGGAAGAGACAAAGAAGGCTTTTACATCCTAGTAAAAGGAAAATTCCAACAAAAAGATATAACAATAGTACATTTATGCCCCAAACGAATACATACCCAATTATATGGAAAAAAGTACTCCACAACATTAAATTGTAGACCCCCAACACAATAATATTCACCAATAGACAGGTCATCAAAACATAAAATCAATAAAGATATCTCTAACCTAAACAACAATATAAATCTAATGGACCTAACAGATATCTACAGAATATCTACCCACAACAGCTGAATTTACCTTCTTCTCAGCTGCACATAGAACATTTGACAAAATAGATAATGGTCTAGGCCACAAAGCAAATCTTAGCAAATACAAAAAAAATTTGACATAATACCAGGTATTCTATTAGATCACAATGGAATAAAACTAGAAATTAACAACAAGAAAAATAATGGAAACCACATTAACATATGGAGATTGAACATTTCTCTCCTAAATGAAGAATGGATCAAAGAAGAAATGAGAATAGAAATCAAGAAATTCTTAGAAACGAATGAGAACACAGTTACCACTTATCAAAATCTCTGGGACAGTATGAAAGCAGTTCTAAGAGGCAAATTTATAGCACTGAGAGCCTACATTAAAAAATTAGAGCAATCCCAAATAAATAAGCTTATGCTCCAACTCAAGGCCTCAGAAAAAGAAAAACAAACTAATCCCCAAACCAGAAAAAGAGGAAATAATAGAGATCACGGATGAAATCTATGAAATTGAGAATAAGAAAACAATATATAGGATCAATGCAAGAGAGTTGGTTCTTTGAAAAGATAAATAAAATTGACAAACCCTTAGCAAACTAACCAAAAGAGTGAGAAGACCCAAATCAACAAGATCAGAGATGAAAAAGGAGGTATCACCACAGACCTTCTGATATACAGAGGTTTATCAGAGCCTATTTTGAAAATTTATACTCCAATAAACTGGAAAATCTGGAAGACACCTAAAAATTTCTAGACACATATGACCTGCCCAAATTGAATCAGGAAGCTAGAGTAAATATAAACAGACCAATATTAAGGAATGAAATTGAAACAACAATTAAAAGCCTTGCAACAAACAAACAAAAAACAAAAACAAAAACAAAAATGCCAAGGGTCTGATGGATTCTCAGCTGAGTTCTACCAGAATTTTAAAGAAAAACTAACACCAGTCTTTCTCTAACTATTCCATGACATTGAAAGGGAGGGAACACTTCCAAATACATTTTATAAAGCCAGTGTAACTCTGATGCTAAAACCAGACAAACACAAGAAAAAAGAGAAAACTACAGACCAATATTCCACATAGATGTGAAAATCTTTAATAAAATATTAATAAACCACATTCCAAACACATCAAGATAATGTGGGTAATACACCACAGTCAAGAGGGTTTCATTCCAGGGATGCAAGTTTGGTTCAACACATGCAAATCAATAAATGTAATTCACCACTTAAACAGAATTAAGGACAAAAATCACATGATCATCTTGATAGATGCAAAAAGGCCTTTGATAAAACCCATTCGTCTTTAAAATGCTGGAGAAGAAACTGGAGTTATGGCTCAGCAGTAGCGCACTTGCCTGGCATGTGTGAGGCACTGGGTTTGATTCTCAGCACCATATATAAATAAATAAAATAAAGGTCTACCAACAACTTAAAAAAAATTAAAAAAGAAATGCTGGAGAAGCTAGGGATAGAATCAACTTACCTTAACATGATAAAGGCTGTTTATGACAAACCCAAAGCCATCATACTAAATGGAGGAAAACCTAAAAGCATTTTCTCTAGGAATAAGACAAGGCTGTTGACTCTCACCACTCTTATTCAATATAGTCCTCAAAACATTGGCCAGAGTGGTCAGGCAAAAAATGAAAGTAAAAAGTTTTCAAATAGGAAAAGAAGAAGTCAAACTATCTCTGTTTGCTGATGATATGATCCTATATCTATAAGACCCCACCCCCCACCCCAAAATCTACCAGAAAACTTCTGGAGCTTATAAATGAGTTTAGCGAAGTAGTAGGTTACAAGATCAATACTCATTAATCATTATTCCAACAGTGATTCAGCCAAGGAAGAAATCATGACAACCATCCCATGAACAAAAACTTCAAAAGAAAAAATAGTTGGGAATTAATCCAACCAAGGAGGCAAAAGAGCTCTACAACAGAAATTATAGAACACTGAAGAAATAAATTGAAGAAGACATTAGAAGATGGGCAGACAGCCCATGTTCTTGGACAGGCAGGATCAATATTTTCAAAATGGCCATACTACCAAAAGCAATATACAGATTCAATGTATCCCTATCAAAATACCATACACTCTTCACAGAAGTAGAAAAAAACTATCCTTACATTCATTTGGAAGAATAAGAGACCCAGAATAACCAAAGTAATACTAAGCAAGAAAAGTGAAGCAGGAGGCATCACAATACCTGACCTGAAATTACACTGCCGAGCTGTAGTAACAAAACAGCATGGTATTGACACTAAGATAGACATGAAGACCAATGGAAAAGAATAGAAGACACAGAGACAAATTTGCATATCTATAGCCATCTGATATTTGACAAAGGTGTCAAAAATAGATCTTAGAGAAAAGACAGCCTTTTAACAAATGGTGCTGAGAAAACTGGATAGTTGTAATAGAAAAATGAAATTAGACTCCTCTCTCTCACCATGCACAAAACTCAAGTCAAAATGGATTAAAGACTTAGGAATTAGACCAGAAATTTTACAACTGATAGAAGAAAACTGGGTCAACACCCCATCATATAGGTCCTGGCACCAACTTCCTTAACAAGATCTTCAAAGGGCAAGAAATGGAACCAAGAATCAATAAGTGGGATGCCATCAAACTAAAAGTCTTTATCAGGGCAAAGGAAACAATTAAGAGCTAGGAGAGAGAGCCTACAGAACGGAGGAAAAGAACTGAAAAACAAACAAACAAAAAAACCCCACAAATAACCCAATCATTAAATAGGCAAAAGAACTAAACAGAAACTTCAAAAGAAGAAATACAAATGGCCAAAAAATTTAATTAAAAAAACTTCAACATCTCTAGACTTCAAGGAAATGCAAATCAAAACTACACTAAGATTTTATCTCACTTCAGTCAGAATGGCAATGATCAAGAATACAAACAACAATAAATGCTGGCAAGGTTTTGGGGAGAAAGGCACACTTTTACATTGTTGGTGAGACTGCAGATTAGTACAATCACGCTGGAAAGGAATATGGAGATTACACACACACATACAATTATGTTCTACTCAGCCATTAAAAAGAATGAAATTATGGCATTTGCCAGTAAATGGATAGAAATGGAGAATAAGTGAAATTAGCTGTTCAGAAACTCAAAGGTTGAATGTTTTCTTTCATATGCAGAAGCTAGAGTAAAATAAAGGAAAGGGGGGGGAGAAAGGATAAGATTACACAGAGAACTAATCAAATACAAATTAATAGATGAGTGAAAGAAAGTCTAGTAGAGGAAAGGGAATGGGAGAAGAGAGAGAGGATGGGAGGGAAAATGAGGAGGGCCAAGGGGAGACTCATGAACTGAAATCGATTTCCATCCCTGTAAAAGTTTGTTGGGAGGAACTCAACTGCTATGTATAATCCTAAAGCTCTAATAAAAAAAAATAATTTGAATCGATCACTGGGTGGTAACTGTAGGTAAGTGGGGCAGGTCTCAGACAAGCCAGGGATCAAACTACAAATTATATGTAAATGAAAATGTAAATGCCAGGAGAGGGAGAAGGGGCCAGTCTGACTAGGGAGGATGATTAGAGGTCAGAGAAGCAGGAGGACACTAGCCAGGTCCCAGATTTCAGACCCCTTTCTCCACTGCACGCTCCCCTCCCATACCGACATGCCATCTGAGGGTAGGGGTGGTGGGTGGACAGAGCTCGGAAACCCTGGGCAGTGGTCCCAACCTGGAAGTCCTGGTAGAAATATGGCTATACCTCTCTCCTACATGATCCTTGCCAGGGACTCTGCCTTCTCAGTCTCCAAAAGAGACATGTCTCCTTAAGAGACAATATGATCTCAGTTTACTTGACGGAATTAAAATGTCCATGTTTTCTCTTGTAACTAGCTAGCTGCTAGGTACTTGCTCACATAATCAGAAGAGTTGTTGGTAAGATTTAAGAAAATTACATATTTTCTGGCTGTCTGAATGAAGAAAAATTTACAGCGATGTGAGGACACAACAAAAAGGCAGCCAGTTACAAGCCAGAAAGAGAGCGTTCACTGGAACCTGACCATGGGTCATCCTGATCTGACTTCCAGCCCCCAGAACTGGGACAGATAAATTTCCAATGGTGAAGCCTTCCAGCCTATGCTATAGTGTTATGGCAGCCCACGCTGATTCACACACATTTGCCATTCATAAATTTGTCCAAATCTTTGAAAAAAAAATTCACTGGAATAATTTATCTCCTAAAGGTAATGGGTTCTCTCAGTTTGTTGCCCACATTGTTAAGTAGAAATTTCTTTCATTTGTAATAAATTTACCTCTGTCAAATAGAAGTGTTTCTCTGCTATTTTATCAGAGAAAAGAAATGAGGAAAAATATGTTTTTATTTTCATGATGCACACTCATCTTTCAAATGAGATGATTTGAAGTGATCTGGCAAATGAAATAAATGATTTACAAGAAGGTAAAAGGAGCTGTTTTTCTGTCCTAGTAAAGGACAGATTATTTCTGAAAATGGCTATAAGTTCTCTCTGACTGTGAAATCCAAAGTTCTTTCTCAAGAGTTGAAGTTTGGGACTATTATCTAGGACAGAATTTTCTCAGCAAAAAATTTTCATGCTTTCCTGAGGCCTGCTTAAGTGCAGCACCTAATGAAGATATTCTGGTCTTTACTCTATAAGATCTATGTCTTCAGTTATGCCAGATTATTAATAGCTTTAATTATTAGTAATAGTGGTTACATGTTCAGTGTGTTGTACTTCCAGGGCAGCTGTACTTCCTGTTGGTTGTAAAATCTTGGGTTCCTATAACATGACGCACTGTCCGTGAGAGTATCACTTGGCTGTCTTTGCACTGCTCTTTGTGAACTGGGACTCAGAACTGGCACAAGAAAATATGAATCCTCTGGCATCTGCTATTGCTGTGAGTAACCAGGTGCTTTGAATCTGACCTGGGAGTTGAATGTCTTTTTCTTTTTTTTAGGATCTGTAAGATGTGGTAAGCTGAGAGTAAAACAGTAATAAGAAAAAGGAAGGAATGGCTGCTCAGCTAAGCACTGCCAGAATCTGCTACCATGACATACTTTCATATCTGTGCTCCTTTCCTGCTATTGACTTTCTTGGTTAGAGGCCCTCCTTATCCAAGTCCTATTCTTCCAGTAATCTATCCAGTCCATGAATGGCAACGAACCTCTTGCTAGAAAAATACATTGCATAAAAGAGGCACTCAAGAAATATTTGTTTTTGATGATTTGCTCTGAATGAGGGCTCCTGTGTCCTGTGTCTGTAAGCTGTTAGGGAGATAGTAAGTACTATCATCAGCTGGCCGGAGTGACAATATGAACTGGGTTCAAAGGAGCTGGCTATATCAATAACTAAGAAAATGGTAAAGAAACCATGCAGCACACAAACATAAGTTTTTAAGGCAGTACGGCTTGTTGACCCCAAGGGTTAGCTCCGGTTCTGGAAGGTACAAGAGAGCCAGTACACCCGAAACCTTCTATTTATTGGGGAAAAGACATTAGAGAAAGTTCCATCCAACTAAGGCAAGGGATTGAGTTTCAAAGGGTGGAGTCTTGCTTGGTGATGTGTTGTTGTCAGGAGCTTGACTGACATCTTGGAAAGCCTCACCCATCTCAGGTGCTGTGTGGGATGACAGGCAGAGTGAGAGGAAAGGCACACATATGTCACACAGCCCAATCAGGCAATAATGTCAGGCCAGTCCCCTCATACACTCAAATGTGCACAGCTCACACACACAGCCCATGGCTGACTCACGACAAAGTACAATACATGGAGTTCATCAAGTGTTAGCAAATATTAAAGTATGATGTAAAAAATCATGTTAGCTTAGTATAATAGATTTAAAAATTTCTTTTTAGTTGTCAATGGACCTTTATTTAATTAATTTACTTTTATGTGGTGTTGAGAATCAAACCCAGGCCTCACACATGCCAGGCAAGCATTCTACCACTGAGCCACAACTCCAGCCCAAGTAAAATATATTAATGTGAACTATGTTTATAAATAGCTCATTACTTGTGGAAAAATCAGTAATATAAAATAGGTATGAAATTCTTCTTTAGGCAAATACGTGCTATGTCCTATTATATCTGAGCTTTTGGATGATGTAATAATTTTTGGCTGTGGCTGAGAACTTAGAGAGTCAGTGTGATCAACAAGAGGGATGCAGAGAATAGAAGTTCAGTGGATTAGACAACAGGGAATAAAGGGAAGGGAAGGGAATGGCAACAGGAAAGACAATGCAATAAATCTGACTTAGCTTTCCCATGTTCATATACGAATACACAAGAGTGAATCTCAACATCGTGTACCTCCACAACACAGGGATCCTAATTAGAATAAGATATATCCCAGGTTTGTATAAATATGCCAAAATAGACTCTACTTTCATGTGTAACTAAAAAGAACAAATAAAAACAAAAAAGAAAAAAATGTCAGTGTGATGAGAGATGCACATTGGAAAATCTTTTTAACTAAAATATTTGACTGGAATAATGGAGATTTAATAAAAAAATTAATACAGAGAATGGTAAGTCAGTCATGTTTCAGTATGCAGAACTAGTTTACCTGTAGTATGGTGTAATCTGAACTTCTATTTGCATGAAGGGAAACTAGCATCTTTCTGAATGTACATGTCACAGGACCAAAGCCTAAGATTCTCCTAAGGTCATGCACCTCATGGGAAAACATCTTGAACCATCTCTATTGAAATACAGGGAATATAAGCATCTCCTTTTCCTGTCTTTATTGACATTTTTCAAAACTCCATCTCTTCCCTTTTTCCCTGGGGTTAATTTTTATAGACCTTAAATCTTTAAATGTTTAATCATTTCTTTTAGAGTAGTTCTTTGAAAGTGACATGAAATCCAATATACCCAAAGGTTTACTCAAAGGAATTAAATCTAGGGCATCTGGCCTTTGCATTTGACCAAGATGCATATACTGGGAAGGAATGGCAAATTTGTGTGTCTCTGGGGTGAGAATAGTTTCCGAATGCTCGTAAGCAGGATCAAAAGGAAAACATCAGCAAACATTCAGGAAGATATTATTTTTTTATAAAGGGATTTCATTTTAATAAAGAAGCCATATGGGAAAGGTTTAAGAGTTTTAATAAACAGAAAAAGTAAACCAAAGAGTTTTGAACTCAAAGGTAAGTGAAAAGGTACAGAAATAAATGGATTGAAAACGGTGATCCCAAGCTTTGTTGGAATTACCTGGGAAAATACTGGTGGCTGATTCTCATGCCCAAACATTGTAATTTAGTTGGCATGGGGTGCTAGCTGGGTATTAGGAGTTTTCCAATTAATTCTAGCATGTTGGAAAAAAAAAGAGAGAGTTTGAACACCACCATGTCAAACAGAATTTCCTCAAGAAGATGCTTCACTCTCTGATGGGTTTTTAAGGACATGAATTATCTGTTGTGGATTGAATAGGTACCCCACCCACAAAAGATATATTCATAATCTATGTACCTTTTTTGCAAAAAGCCTTTGCAGATGAAATTAAGTTAAGGATCTTGAGATGAGATCATCCTGGATTACCCGTGGGTCTTAAATACAATGCAAGTGTCTTTATAGCGGAGAGACAGAGAAGAGGGGAGAGGGATGTTTTAATTAGCTTTTTTTTTTTTTTTTTTTTTGCTGCTGTGACCAGAAGACCTGAGAAGAATGAGAGAGAGAGAGAGAGAGAGAGAGAGAGAGAGAGAGAGCTAGAGAGAGAGAGAGCGAGCGCTGTGCTCAACAAGGACAAAATATATACCCCAAAGGCATGCCCCCATGGACCATCTACTCCAGCCATATCTTACCTACCCACACTAACTACCCAGTTAATCCCTATCAGTAAATTAATTCACTAATTGGGTTAATGCTCTTATAACCTAATCATTTCACCTCTAAACCTTCCTGCATTCTCTCTCAGATGAGTTTTTTGGGGACACCACCTATCAAAACCATAACAAGGGCCATAAGACTTTGGAGGCAGAGACTGGAATAATGCCCAGAAATGCCAGCAGCCACAAGAAAATGGAAGAGGTAAGGAGGGAGCCTTCTGACACTGATTTTGCACTTGTGGCCTCCACAACTATAAGAGAATGAATTTATATTGTTTTAAGCCATCTAGTTTGTGGTGATCTGTTATGGCAACCCTAGAAAATTAATATGTGACCAAATGCTGCTGTAATAGTAGATGCTACCATGAAGGATAAAATTGATAAATGCTAGTCTCTTGCCAGAAATGCATCATGGCCACAAGACAGGTGCACACATCCCCACTGTGGGCAGCTGGGCTGGGGCAACATTGTCTGTTAAAGCAAAACCTCTTCAGTCATATACCCTTTACCTTTATACTATTTAGGGGGATTTTTCCAGTTGTGCCCCTTGAAGTGGGACTGGCTTTCCTCAAACTGGTAAACAAACAGTTGTCAGGGAGGTCATAATGGAATGCTCATTATCTTAATTAGAGCAACAAAAAATGTAAATGGGATAGAATTTCTTTGCAGTTGTGAGATCTGCTCCTCTTCACTTGGGCTCCATTCTGAGGCAAGCTCTGTCTGGTCTTTGGGGATAAGTTAGCAATATTTCCTGATCTTAGGTCCTTACAACTCCAATTGCTTCTGTCTCAGAAGTATCATCCAAACTCTTTCCACTGGCAGTAACAGAGTCAGATTCTAATTCCTGAGCTGATGGCCATGTCAGGGGAATTTCACATATTGATTGGCATAGGTTGGTGGAAAGGGAGTATGTATCTGGATATTTGCAGATGCCCCTGAATGTTTGATTCTGTCTAAAAGTCAAATTTTAATGATTAGGGATTCTGATCCATTATAATTTATTCTTACGGGTAGAATAATTTTATTTAATTTTGCTAATCTTAATCAATTAGTATTTAAAACTTGTCTTTGGGGCATTTTTCCTTTTTGTTGTGGAATTTCCCTTGGTTGCCAACCCTGCATAGAATGAAACCTGTCCCTGTGTGGTAATGACAGGCGTGCACCAGTGCCCGCACAAGGCAGAATGGGCACATCCCAACAACCATACTGGGGACCTCATGTTTTGACTTTTAGGTACATATATATGGGCATTTCCTATAGAAGTTACTCTTCCTGAATAATGAACTATTTGAAACTAAACTATGCTAACTTCTTGTCATCACAGAGCTATTAACATAAGGGCATCTTGTTTCTGGGAAGTTATACACTAAAATAAATCCTCCTTTTTTGGTTATTTTATTTTAACTGGGAGCCCAGTTAAATAGCTCATTGCTACAGATTTAGGGACATATAAACATTTTTTAAGTTGCTTTTTTCTTCCTCTAGTTTTCCCATCTATTCTTTTCAGTTAAAGAATCTGGATTGCTTTGCTCTGTAGTTTTCCACACTCTGGATTTTGCTGATTATAATTCCTATGATGTCATTTAAAATCCTCTGTATTTTCTGTAAATTGGTAATAGCTGGGATCAAATGCAGATTGGATTTGGGACAGGACTATCTCCCAAGGTGACACTGTGCTCTTCACCAGGAAACATCCATGGCCTGTTTGTCTCTTTTTAGAACATTAGCAGACTTTAATAATTAATGTCTACATTCATTAGAGGTTGCAAAATGAAAATATTTCAATTTTATCATAACCTCAGATTTTTAATTTATTAATTGATGCATATAGTCTAAAAGGCTAAATAATACAATAATATAAAACAAAAAGCAGCTCTCTTTTGACCCAATCCAAATGTTTTCCAAAATAAACAAAAATAAACAATTTCATGAAAAGAGTAGTCTTGTTTTACATTTTTGCAAATATTTTTAATGTCCAGCTTAATAGAAGACAGCTGGATTTTCATATCTTTTGTTGCATATGTCCTCTGGAAAGTTCACCTATACACCAATGAGACTACACAAAGCAAATAATATTCTGTCATTATTATTAAGACAGCTTTGACTTTGTAGACCACCTAAAAGTGTCTTGGGGACTCTGTACTTTAGAACTGCTGCTCCAAAGAGCAAACTTCCTTCCTTTTCTAGGGGTGAGAATGGGAGGGTTGTCTCTGTTAATTGGAGAAAGGATCTGAAGTCAACATGCTGCTGATACAGAGATTCACCCAGTTCTCCTGTCCCCACCTTACCTCTCACTCATGGATTGAGGTGTACTTAGTTCCTGAGGTGTACTGGAATTTTGCAAAAGGGACTGCCTCATCTTCATCTGCATCCTCCTTTATGAACTCCAAAATTCCAGGTCTTTCTGCTCTGCTAAGTCAATAGAGTGGTTTTAGAACATGTCTGCAAAGACTTTGACACCCCTCCCCAAGAAAGGTGGGAGTCTGTGTTCTCTTCTGTTAAATACAGACTAAACCATGTGACAGATTGACTAATAAAGTGTCCTAAGACTAGATCAGAAAAGATGGTACATTTTCTGTTTTGTTCTCTTGGGGCACTCTTGTTTGGACTTTGGCTCTTCAAGTTGCTGTGTGAGAAGTCCTAGGCTGCCAGGTTCTGAGGAAGTCTGGACCATATAGGGTCAGAGGAGGCTCTCCAGCCAACAGCCCAAGCTGAGATTCCAGCCAAGAGGCAGAATCAACCTCCAGACCCGAGAGTGAAAAGGCCTACACATTGTTTTAGTCCTCAGTTGTGGAATCACCTCAGTTTTTGAGTCTTCCCAGCTGAGGCCCCTAACATTGTGAAGCAACAAGCTGACCCTGCCATGTCCTTTCCAAATTCCTGGAGTTTGAAATTTATGAGGAAAAAGACAATAATTGTTTTCAGTTGTTTTGGAGTAGTTTGTTATACAGCCAGTGATTACCAGAGCAAGTCAGTGACCACTCATTCTTCTGTTCCCCATCTTCTAGAATGTTCCTTCTTCATCTATTGCTTTATTCTGGTTGGTCATTTTTTAAAAAAAATATTTAGCTTTTTTTTATACCTTTAGCATTGTTTTGGTGATTTTGGTAAGTAATAGATATATATCTATATTCTACAGTGTTTAAAAAAATGGCTTTTTAATGTCTTTTATCCCATTGAAGTCCATTCCAAGATTGTCTTCATTTTCAATGTGGTTTGACTACAAAATGCCATCTCTGTGGGTGCGTATGCCTGTGCATACATGAAACATGTTTATTTGAACTTTTCGAGGAAAAGTTGGAAGAATGATTATTCCATGAAAAGAGTGTTCTCATTTTTAACTATGCCAATGGTTTCCTCCAAAGTTGAGATGCTTTAGATAAAACCACATGTTTTCCCACATCCTTGGAATTTGAAAATGGTATGTTCTTGAGTTATTTTGTGAAGTTCAGAAGTGTTCAATGTCGACAGAAGAAAGTGATGCTCAGTAATGGTAAGTATTTCTGCTTTTTCCGCAAGTCCCCACAACAGTCAGAAAACAAAGGATCAAATCAGATCCAGTCTAATCCAATAGGATTTGTAGAGCTCTTAGGAAGGGTAATATACAGAATATCTCTAAAATAGTGACCAAATGAAATTAGTTTGGAACTGCCTGCTGTCCATCCAGATAAAATGGAGCTGATGTGGCTAATGTATTCCATTTGATTACATTTCTTTTTCCAAGCTTCAGAAGAGGTAGCAGTAACCCAAAAGGCTTCTAATTAAGAGAAGTATTTCACTTGTTTTAGCCAGTATCAAAGACACTTTAATTTTTTATTCCCCCAAGATTTTGCTTTTCTCTAGAACACTGAGTATACTACTAAGGAACTAGCACTTCTATGTTAAAATAGTAACAACACAAACTCATCCAAAGTGTGAATAGAGAAAACCCATGGAAAGAGAAGAGTGGCAATTTTCTAAGCACACCAGAGTGTTTTGTTTTTTTCTCTCTCTCAAGGGCTTCTTTTTCACCTTCAAGTGCTACCACTTCTACGGGGACCATCTTCCAAGAGTGTCTTTCTGCGACCTCTCACTTGTCAGAAGAGTAAATTCTTAATTCTCATAACTCAGATTGAACACTACCTTGTGAAATCAGTGCAGCCACATCATCATATTATTATCCCTTTCTTGAAAAAGTTGGTTAGTTACTAATGATATTGGCATGATATGCAAAATTTTAACTTAATTTTTTAAAAACGAATTTAATACTTAAGTTAGGCTGCATTTACCTAGTTGTATCTAAGTTGTCTCACTTCTTTTTACAGGGAAGTTGTGTATAAATTCTGGGAAATTTATCAGTACCAATGACATATTACCTTGATTGTTATTGGTCCCCAGTGTTATTTACTTCTCTCATATTGGCTCATTCCTGCCCATTTCTGAGGAAGTCTGAAATGAGGATATAAATTAGATTCTAATTTGGATGGCAGGGCAGGAAAATATGGGGAGCCTGACAACTTCATGGTGCAGAAATCCCTGCCCTAGTTTGCCTAGCTCCCAATAAACAAACCCTACACCAGGACTTTTCTTTTATTAGAGAGTGTGCCCTTGTGTGTTTAAGCTACTATTACTTTTTCTTTTTATATAGCAAAACCCACTTCTTTTTTTTTAAAGAGAAAGAGAGAGAGAGAGAGAGAGAGACAGAGAGAGAGAGAGAGAGAGAGAGAAAATTTTTTAATATTTATTTTTTAGTTTTCGGTGGACACAACATCTTTATTTTATTTTTATGTGGTGCTGAGGATAGAACCAGCACCCTGCACATGCCAGGCTAGCGCACTACCGCTTGAGCCATATCCCCAGCCCCTAAACCCACTTCTAATTGACACTTCTACTCTAATCATTTAATACTTGAGTCTCTGACTGCCGAGTAGACACAAAGGTAAATAGGATATCACCCCTATTCTCAAAGAGCTCATGAGCCAGTAGGAGGAGTAAAAATCTACATAACTCACTCTGGCCAAGGTTCAGAGCTGGGAGGCCTGGTGGGAGCCCCTAATGGACCCAGTTGAAGCAAGCATCAGTATTTCATTGGTAAAATTCAAAATAATATCGAGCAGCAAGACAAGAGATGTGCAAATGCTGTAGGAATTCGTGAAGAAAGAGCTACATCAAGTTTAGTGCAGAGTAAATATGATGAGTGAGTCAGCAGAAGATAGATTTTTGAGGAAAGGAAATGGATAGTTGTGTTTTTTAAAAATGGATGGAGGCAGGAAAGGCTCTCTAAGAAGAATTTTAAAAAATTTAAAAAAAGAATAAGTAGTACAAAACTATCAAGTATAACATGAGCTGTATGGCATCTGCTCAAAGAATGCTGACTTGTCTAGATTGGCTACATTCCTGTGTAGGGCCCAGTAGGGCGAGATGAGGTTGAGAGATAGGTTGAGGCTACTTCTTAGAGGATGCTCAATGTTCCAGGATTATATTCGATGTATAAAAAATAGTAATGAGCTTTTCTCTTTTCATCTTCTATGTAGTTAATCTCCATGGTCAAGATGTACAACTTCCTTTGCAGCACAGACATTATCATTTTTTTTTTTTTTAGGTGTCGGGGATCCAACCTTGGACTTCATGCACGCCCAGTAGTAGGCAAGTGCTACTGAGCTACACTCTATCCCTAGAATTCTTAAAGTTAAAATGCAAATGAAAAGCAAGCAACAGTATTTCACTGGTAAAAATTCAAAATAGTATCAAGCAGTAAGACAGTAGGCTTATAAGCCATCTTTTCTCAAAAGGAGGAAAACTTTCTGAATTCCTTTAAAAGGCTGAGAACAGAGCAAAGAGGCCTCAGGTCATAGAATTCTACTACACTATGTAACAGATTTTCCATTCTCTTTTGTGGTCTAGGTGTGAAGACTTGAAGCCCAAATAGGAATCAAGAATAAGTAGTACAGGACTGGGGCAGTGGCTCGGTGGTAGCGCACTTGCCTGGCATGTGTGAGGCACTGGGTTCGATTCTCAGTACCCCATATAAATAAATAAAATAAAGGTCTATCAAAAACTAAAAATAATAATAAATTAAAAAAAAGAATAAGTAGTACAAAATTATCAAGCTGTGTGCACTAGTTGGTTAGAGGCATCTTGGGATCCTCTTTCTTCAGAAAAGCCCAGAAGTACCTGAGATGCCTGAGCTGGTAGCTGTGGCCCCTGGCTAGGAGCCTCTGGAAATAAATACTTTTGCCTAGAATTTGAACAGAATGGAATCAGGCTCTCTTCTTGTGCCTAGCTTAGGTGATGTTCTGCACTTGGCACCAACCTCAGATGTCAGCTGATAGGTGTGGTGTAGTGGGCCTCACGGGGGTTCATCTTCCTGGTGCTCAGAAACAGAGGTGCAGCCTGAACCTGTGGTCAGGGTTCAGAGCTGGGAGGCCTGGTGGGAATCCCTAATGAACCCAGTTGAAGTGGTTTTCCCATGCATCAGATACTTTTGTCCATGCAGAACATGGGCCTTTTCTGGTACTGAAGCTAGTGGCAGAGTGACTGCTCTCACAATGCACATGGTTCTGCAAATTAACTTCACCATTTGTTTGAATACTTGACATGGGAAAGGTTTAATTGGATGAGAAAAGCCTTTGCATTAACACCCAAAATTTCAACATCCCATTAGTCAGGGAAGGAAGAAAAAGAGCTGATAGATTCTTTAAATGTAATTTTAATTATTATAAATTTTGGAATTTTACAAACATTTTAAGTGGTTGTAAAATATTTGGTGTAAAATATTTTACATTGATTACCCACTTGTGACAATAAAGTTTCTCATTAATAGGGACTACCTAGACTTTGAAGAGCTTATCATTAACAACTTGATTAGGAATTACTTGGACCTGTTTTAGGAATAAAAACTGACATAATTTATGCACATAGAATCAAGCTCTAGTTTCTTTTAAAAGATTGAAAAATACTTATGTATTTTAAACAAATTCAAAATATACTTTCCTGATACTTGTTTTTTAATTTACTATAATTGTGTGCTACAAAAACAATATAATGAATTTTTTCAGCAAGTTGTGTATAGATATCCTCAAATCCCTTCCAGTTTACTCCAATGTGCATTATGAATATTATCAAATTTTATGTTTATCGTGAAAAAGGATGGGAAGCACTGACAAAGGAGGGAAAGTCCACCCCTTTGCAGGGATTAGGGAAGAAGATAGAACAAGTCAGTCAGGAATCAAGGACTACAGAATATCCAGATACACCTGTGGGAGCCTGAGATGACTAGGACTGGCACTTAACTTTCTCAGTTATGCCACAGGACACTGCAAGATCTTGCCTTTCAAGTGACCACAAATAACAGGGAAACTACAGGCTGTGGCCCAGAAACAATGGGGGAAGAGCTTCACAGACAAGCCTGCAGCAGTCCCTCTGATTCCCCGTGGATTTGGAGTGGTTTACAAGAGATGTAGGAAGTTTCATTTGCCCCAGGGAGGAGACTTGGAGTTGCTGACTGGGATGGGGCTTGATGGGAGCCTGGAGTGAGAATTTAGAGATTACCACGGGTGGGACTCTTTAGGCTGGGGACAAATGAGTGGGAACACTGGCCCAGGGGGTGAGTATTCTCACACCATCCCCGAACACCTGGACATGGCCAGTTGCACTTCAGGGGTCAATCAACCCAGCCATTCTGTAGCAAGGTTTGGTGACCTGACAATGGTGTGATAATTTGAGAACCTCTTAATAATTTGTGTCCTCCTGCTGCTACAAGGAGGACAGAAGAAATCCCTTTTACATATAATACACTGTGGCTGTCTAGGTGAAAGCAGGAAGTGAGAGAGCAAAATCTGAAAAATGAACCCTTGGCAAAAACGGTCTGAGTCATCCCAAAGAGATCACAGAAACTAGACATAATATAAGGCTAACTTTGAATGGACCACCTGTTTAAACTGCATTATTTGAAGCTGTCTAAAATAGAAGAGATTAAAATATTGCTAATTACAAACCTAAATTATCCATGCTACTTAGCTAGGTGGGAGTTTGATGAAAATGATCAAAGGTAACTAAGGTTTCTGGCCACATTTGAATATATTGGGAGGAAGTAAATATCTCCCCATAGCAGCCAAGGGGTTTTAACTTCATTGTGTATGCAGGGAGATAACTTTCAATGTTCATTGATATCAGTGGCTCTCTCTGAATCACAGATTTCCTTGCTCACCTGAAATTCCCAACTTTTCCCAGATGGACATACACTGCTCTTGGAAAAGAATCCCACCTCCACTCTCCCAACAACCCCAAATAAAAATCTCTTTTTGATGGAAATTATAAAGTTTCCTGTTAAGGAATCATCAGGAGATTTTTCTTAAGCTCTAAAATGATCCGGCCTAATGAATATGCTCATTAGAATTTTTATTTCAGTTCACACTAGCTTCTTTTCCTAGATCCTAAAATATATGAAAATACTTTAGGTAACAGAATGGTGATGAATTCCCTTACATAAAGTGGCTATAACTAGAGATTGTTTTTAAAAAGCTGGCATTGAAACATCACTAAAAAATCCTCGTAGGTCTGCAGAAAAGATTTTGGAAATGGCGTGTGATACATTAATTCTAACTCTGCTTCCCACATGCCATGGAATAATCTAATTTAAAATTGAAAATATTGGATGATTGTTTCTAATGTGAAATATTTTTCAGTCACAAAATGTGCATTGTGAAATGTCTGTCATATGGGTCTCTTGGTAATCCTTGGAATGAAGATAAATAAATATAAAGCAGAAAAAGGAGTGATGGTGAAGAAGCCAGGTCCCTCGCTGACTGTATTGGCACATCTTGGCCTCCAACGCTCACCAAGGACATTACACTGTGCTTAGGATCCTGCTTCTTAACTTCTCTGCCTTGCTCTGTGGGATGCATCTCCCTGGGATGCATTTAATGTGGGTCCTTTCTCTTGAAATCCTCATATTTTATCTCATGGTATATGGGAGTCACATAGTAAATATGCTTTATAACAAATGCCTTTGAAAAAAGTTTTCTTTAAAAAAAGAGAACCACAATTACAATCATCAAACTTGAATTATATATGGAAATATGTAGATATGTAGCAAAATATTGCTCATTAAAATGACAACTTCTCTACTATTTTTCTCCTAAATCATCAAATAATGTAATAAATAGCTGGTCTGTGGAAAGTGATTCAATTAAGAGTGATGGGTGCTTAGCTTTTAAAAATCAAGAACATCAGTTCCTTAATATATTGCAGAGTCCTGACTTACAAAATCCCCTCTTCCAGCATTTTTCCCATGTTCCTCTTCTCTTGGGCCACCTTTACTTCCGGGATACACAGTACTTGACCTCAAGGAGAGTCCTTTTGTGTGGCAGCACTGGCCAAAGAACAGGGGAAGGTCTATACCAATGACACAATGCTTTCTTCTGTTCTGACACTCTTTATCTTTTAATTGGAAAAGGTAATATGCTCACCATTTAAATTAATGATAAACGTATTTTTTCTCTTTAGAAAGGAGAAATAGTAAGGTTTTAGATGGTAATTATTCTTTGACTTTGGACACGAGTCTTTGGAGACATTCTCTTTGGTAAATGCAATCCACTCACACACACAGTGCAAACAGCCATCAAAAGCTTTCGTAAGGAAGCGCGTCGTATAGAGTAATAACTACTCTGCGAGGGCGTGGGGGAATTAGTCTGAGAGGTTCTGTAAAGTGGTTTGGAGACGAAAAGTGCAATATAAATGCTAAGTAGCTCCATATTTTTCTGGGAAGAGGTGCAGTAAATGTAATCAGGGCTCTGTTCAAGCTGAGCGGCCTGATGGCTACCTCCACACTCATATTTAATGTTGATGGAATCACTGGCAAAACTTCCAACTGAGCTCCTCTTTCTTCCCTCCTACGACAATGAAGATAATTTCCACAAAAGTCCGAGCAATTCGTGCTTGCAAAAGCTTTTTGAAATTCTTAGGACTGTGAAGAGAAAAGCTAGACAAATGGTATTCAGACAGTAGGTACTCAATAAATATTTGTTGACTTTATTTTTGCATTCCTTTTTGGGGACACCCTTTACTCAATAGCTTTTGAATTCTTCTCAGACGATGTCAGCACTAGATGGTGCTCTGTCACCGTGACGACAGCAGGATGTTGGAGGCCAGAGTGAGAATCTCTAATTTTTGTAATTAGCCGACAGTGTAGATAAGCAGAAGTTTAATTCAAGTAATTTCCTTCTCATTATACTCTACAAGAAATCATGACCTTTTAAAATAATGGAGGAGGATCAGGGACCTACTGTATTATTTTATCCTTGCATAAAGCAAGTTCAATTTGATTTAATTCTCACCTGGAGGGACAGAGTACCAGGCTGCTGCCATCTCTGTTTCACAGTGTGTGGGTTAGTAATGGGCTCTGATATCTTTCTCCCACCGCTAACTCAGTGTCACATGAGCAGTCGGAAGGTGACTTGAGATTTGGAGAAATGGAGGAGCATGATTGATTGTCACAATGAAAACATGCTTTCTAGTCTTTCCTTCTCTGAAAGCTAATGCCTATGTAGCTTTCATTAGAATACAAGTATTGCTTTACTCATAGTCCTTTGAAATTCCCATAATGGGCTAAAATGTTCCTTTGCCCTTTAAAAAAACAATTTGTAATGATTCAAACTGTTAATAATTTTGAAAATAATTGAATACTGAAGGCTGATAATAATGTGTAAGAGCAAATTGTGGCAGAAGATAGCCCTGGCTTCCACTATAAATCAAATTATACTTGTGGGGACAGGGAATATTCCCTGCAAGCCTCCCATAGTTAATGGTGTGAGGTAATATGGTGTCCTATTTTGTTAATCTATGTTTCAATCCATTTGGTGTTTAAAACATTCAGAATGGGTTAACAAGAACCCAGAGGGAAGGAAATGAGTCCTTCACCAAGATAGATATTTCAGAATGATTGCATTACTATAATGAGATGCATGGTTATATATTTCTCTGTCTTTATCTCTATATACTTGTGCTTTATTAAGACACTCTGTGACTACTCAAGACAAATTTGGGGAGAAGAAATTTCAGAAAGGATGCCAGAGAAGCTGCTTAAGAGAGTAGAAGAAACTTGATCTGGGAGAAGGACCAAGTCTCTAGTAGATGTCAACTCTGCAGTTTTTAAACTTTGTGCTGGGACAGCCAAGGGTGCTGCAGGAAACTCAAAGGAATGTCCTGGGATTTTTTGTTTCTGTGGAAAACAAGGCAACATCTGTCAGAGACCAAGCAAATTACTTGAGTTTCAATGTTACATTGCACTACCTTCTTTTGGATAACATTACATATTTGCAAAGGGGGTGTTTTTTGAAGGTTGCTGGAATAAGAGGCAAGTTTTGTGTAAAAATCAATTTGGAATAGTAAGAATGGCCGTGTCCCATCTGATTCCAGTGTCTGAGGAGTTGTGCAATGCCCAAGAGCCATTTCTCCCCATTTGTAAGTAATTGTGGTTATTTAAGAACTAAATTAAAATTTTCATCCTCCCATAGACTTGTTTCAGTTTCAAATGGTTACTAGATGGCTTGACATAAATACTTCCTAGATTTTTTTTAGACCTAATTACTAAATAAAATGAATGGTTAGGTATTTATTTGGCCTAGGAGTGCCAAGAAAAAAATCACAGAGACAGTAAGGGTGCCATGATCTTATAAGGTTTGGGGACTTCTGAGCTGATACTCTAAATGGTTCCTTGATGTTCCTGGGAAGTGGCAGAAATGTTCTGACCTCAGTGTTCCTCCGTGTGGATGGCACATGTCTCATAGAAGTGTGTGGCTGACTTTATCACTTACAGTGAGTCTTTGCTCCAATCCTGCCTCCTCGACCTCTTTCATCCTGCACCCTGACCACCCTCCCCACCACTTGGCCACCCCTTACTCCATTTTTCCTCTTGCCTATCATGTAGATCAACTCTTAATGTGCCATATAATTTAGTTGTTTTTAATTTTGGTTATTTATTTTTTTGTTGCTCTTGTTAAACTATTAAGTGTCACATAGGCAAGGTTGTTTTAGTTTTTTTCTTTAACTAGTTAATATAAATAAGCTTAGAGCAGTGCCTGACATATCCATTTCTTAGTAAATATATATTACATGAGTGAAAAGTTGCCATGGCATCTCAAGCCTGGTAAATCTATGTTTTGTTACAAAAAAAAATAGAAAAATTATATAGAAACACCTCATGAATTCTTTCTTGCTTTGAAGTGCAAGAAATATATCATCTATTCTAAAAATAGTTAACTGAGACTTTTTGTGGTTGTTATTGTTACTTAAATAAGTTCTTATGTTTTTGCTTAAGTAAATGCATTAAAGATTGTATTCTTGCCTTTTCTAGTTCCCCATTCTGTAAGGGAAGCCTCACATGTACCTAGAGCTGAACTTACTAAATATTAAAAATTATTTTCCATCAGAGGCCAGCTTTAGTTCTGAGAAAGAATTAAAAGACAGCAGTAGGCATTAACTTTTAACTAGTTTTCTTTGAGGTGATGAAAATCCCACACAAGTAAGATACATGCATCTGATAGAGTTGCAACCATTACCAATAAATGAGGGAAGGAGTTTACTAAAACATGATTGATTCAAAGTAAAAAAGATCCCATGTCAACTCAGTGTATTGGTTTTTTTATGCTGCAAGAAATAACCACAATTTAGTGGTTTAAAACAACACTCACTAATTACCTCATATTATGGTGTGTGAGAAGAGTGGGCACAAGTTAGCTGATTAGGCCCTCACAAGGCTGCCATTGAAGTGCCAGGCAGGTTGCATCTCAACTGGAGAATCTATGCCCAAGCTCTTTCAAGTTGTTGGCAGAATTTATTTCCTTGTGGCTGAATGACTGATGACCCCTGCCCTACTGGAGACCACCTGCATGTTACTGCCATGTTGCCCCTGCCATAACCAGTTCCCAGCATAACTGCTTCCTGAGAACCCCTCCTCCATATGCTGGAACAGAGTCTTGTGTAGCATAATCATGGGAGTCATGTTCCATTGTAAAAGGAAGAGATTTCACAAAACCAGCTGGAGTTACTGGGATCACCCTATAGCCCGTCTGCTATACCCAGATACCTTTATTTTCTATCAGAATCCTAGAACCCTGCATCCATGCTCTATTTTAGAGAGCCTGTATCTCTTTTCCAGACTTTCTTCTCTACCAAGAACTATACTGTTTACTGAAAACCAATCGCATACTCCCGGGACAACTTCAAAGTGACAAAGTCCTGCAGAGCTGATCTCTGCAGCTTGTTGAGGCTTCCTGACACCATGCAACCTCAGTACCACGGGGCACTCTGCTTCAGCCACCGGCCTCCTAGTATGACAGAGGTTGCTCTGCTTTGGTTCTTTGCTGTTGAAACTATGTTTGTTAAATATAAGTTTGAGAGTACATTATCTGTTGGTTCTTCTCATGAGAATAAGTCTAAATTCTTTCTTTTTTTTTTGGAAGTTTAGCTGTTATGTTTGTGATATAATGAATTATTATCTTTGAATCAATAATAGCATACTATGTCTAGCAAAGCATGTTTAGATATATCTAGATTATGGGACTTGACACAATTGCATACATCTTCTTATCACAAATATATAAAAATACCTCTCAGAAACTCTATACCTTACTCTGTTCATATTTGATTAGAATTGCTAGTCTACTTATTGTTCTCCTAAGGAGTGGGCTGATGCTATCTTAGTCTGAAAAACAAACTACAGCAGTAGAGAACGTTGGTGAAGAGCAAGGTGGGCTGTCATGTAGTGACCTAGGATCACTAATAAATAAACACTAAATGTTCCACCCTCTCTTCTCACTCTTTAGATTTTTCTCATGGGTAACAACTGTGAAACACATGCTTAGTTATATTGAGTCCCTGGAAAAGTGGGAGGAAGTTTTGCACTCACTGATTTAAAAATCTGGGCAAAATGTGACTCTATTTATTATGTAGGGAGAAATCAAACACATATTAAATAACTATATTTTATTTAATTTGATCATAAACTTTCACTGTATTCTGTTTCAGTGAATAGGTACATATTTACTGAAAGGCCAATCACTTGCTCCTGGGAAAACTTCAGAGTGACAAAATCATATGAGCCTATCTCTGCAGCTTGCTGAGACTTCCTGGCACCATAAAGCCTCAGTACCACAAAGCATGGTATTAAATATTGGTGACCAATATCTTTTAAAATCAAGAATAAATACCAGCAATTTGGCATTAGAGAAGGATTCTGAAATTGCATTCCTGCATCTATTTCTACAAAACAGTTTCATTCTCTTGACAAATACTACTAATTATAAAGTTGAATTGCAAACATTGAAGAAAAATGCCACATACTAATTTAAGGAGATGAATTTATCATTTTGCAACAAATATATAGTTTCTATAAGAATAAAAATGGAATGTTATTAATAAAAAGAAATTAACCTCACAAAAACATGTGAGAGCTATTTAGAGTGAAGAAAAGGGGAAGGGGAGTGAGATTATCAAGTATCATGAAGTAAAATTTCATTGCTGAAGAACACTAGACTGTTTTTCTCAAGACCCTAGAGAATCATAAATCCATGGAAACTGAGGAGTCTCATTTTGCTTTGGTATAAAAGAACTGTGTGAAGCTTTACCCAGGGGTATGAATTTGCATTTATAAAAAGCTATAAAGATTTCAGTGAAGCTTTGGTTTTAGTTATCTTACCATTCCATGGCTTTAATTGTATTGTGGGTCAATTCTGTACCCATGGAGAACCTGTGATAAGTAGCCACCCAGTCACACATGGAACTCAGGATTTGACTTCTAATAAGTGGGTAAGAATTTAAAAAAAAAAATTTGTTAAGCATGGCCCATGTTGTATGTATCATATGGAAAATACATTTTTCCCCTTTTCCTGTGGCCTTGTAATTCAAGGGATAAATGCCAACCAGAGGTGTCTATCCTTCCTTCAGTTGTCAAAATACAGCCCTGTACATATGTACACTGCTCTTATAGGAATGCTTGTTTTAATCTCTTAAGGTTTTGTATCATAGGTAAGGACAGATTCTTAAAAAACTTTTGAGGCAGAGATTTCCTGTGCCCAGCCTGGAAAAGCTTCATGAAGGAGGTCAACAGGCTGTTCATGGGAGTTGAGTGGGGTTTGTGGAGAGGCAAGCGCATGGCTATTCCAGGTGTCTGGAAATACATGGAGAAGACACAGCATCCAGAACAGCTGCATGGCCATGGCAGTGTTTCTCAAACTTAAGCCTCCATCCAAACCACCTGGAAGGGTTCTTAAGACAAACATCACTGCCCAACCCCCAATTTTTGATTTGGTGGATCATGATGTGGGGTTTGAGGTTTTGCATTTCTTTTCTTTTCTCTCTCTCTCTCTCTCTCTCTTTTTGAGGTTTTGCATTTCTAATGCGCTACTGAGTGATGCTGACAACTATTCATAGACCACATTTTGAGAAACATTTACCTATAGAGCAAAACCACCCACCTGACTTGATTAGGAATTGGCTGCTTGCCAATAAGAACCTGAAATGGGGGAAGCTGGAAGGAACACCTAAAGTGGGAGTGAATATCATGAGACTTGTGAAATGCTTTTAAGGGAGCCTATGGTTGACACTGACCTTGGGGACAATCATAACCACCCACCCCATACAGGCCAGCAAGAAAATAAGTAATTGTTCATTAGGGGAAGCAGTTTTCTTGTGACTTTGGAGTCAGCTGAGGCTCATATCCAAGTTTGTTCCTGTTTCACTTTGTATTGCCCTATTAAGCCATTTAGCCTCTTAAAAGTAACAGTTATTTGGCTGAATGCCACAGAGTAAGTTCTTATCTATATAGAATTCCCTCTCCCCATCCGTACTTTAGGTTCTCTTTAAGCATATTTACTACTACAGTAGATATGATTATTTGATTTTGGCCTACTCTTTCATTTGATGCTGAGATTCATGAAGGAAAAGAGTTTGGCTGTTGTTCATTGTTGTATTCCAATGCCCAGAACAATACCTGACACATAATAGCACTTGACAAGTGTTTATTGAATGAACAAGCATTGTGAGCCTGTTATAGTCTCCAGTAAATTCACTATTTGCCTACAAGAGCTAAAATCTATTTGCGCTTACAGTTATTGACCCTGGAGAGAGCCATGGATCTCTTTGAGCAGTTTTAGTTACTTTTGAAGTGTTTCCATCCACACAGTAGAATTATTTTTGTAATTTGATGTTGAAAAATTATCATCTGAGGATATTTGTTAGTCAAGATTGGGTGACATGCAAATATAAAACAGCTCTATGTCTTTTCTCCCTTTTTTTGGCCATCAATCATGTGCTGTCAAATATTTTGTATTTTAGTAATATCTTGGACAGATCCCTGTTTTGTGGACACTTCTGGACATAAAATTCCAGTCTAGCTTAATTTAATAGTTTAAGATATCAGTCTCATATCCAATAAGAAAGAGATCTTCTCACCAGGCTTGGCCTGAGATCCACAGGACCTGCACTGGGGGACATGTCTCCTATGGAAGAAGAGAGTGTTTTCTTCCTTGGCTGGCCACACCCTCTGTGTGGCAGGCAGGTAACAGAAATTCTCTCACCACCTGGTGGGCAATCCTCTGGCCACACAGCTTCAGCCAGGGTAATTTCCAGGCAGTCCACTTGATCTGGAGGAATTCATTGCCGGGTGGGAGGTAGATGGCTGCATTGCTGCCCCATTTTTCAGCCAGCCTCCCCCCCTCAATGAATTCTCTTTTATTCTCTGCCCAAAGGGACAGAGAGGCAGATTCATGGAAAGCCCAATTAGAAAACTGGTGCCAGTCTTCTTGCAACCACTACCAATTTCTTCCAGCATATATGACTTGGCTTTGGCTTAGGAATAACCTTATCCCTGTGTAACAGTGGTCCCTTAAACTTCTGAATATAGCCCTCATTGCTGTAAGATTTATTATTTCTTTAAATGTTTATTTCTCTCTTCTCCCCTTTCCCCCTTCCTAACAAGATTAGGGAGACAGTGCTATATTTTCTTCCCCTAGTTAATTGTCCTTAAACACGCCCACTACAGGAAGGAGATGCCTGCTGAGGATCTGGGAAGTGAATAACTCCCAAATTAACAAGTGAATCCTAACACACCCCGGAGGGGCCCCCTGGGACCCCCTACAAGAGCACACTTGGAATGTAACCTTTGAAGTTCCTTTAAAACCCCCTGTCCCTCCTGATGGAGAGAGTCACAGCCTTTGGGATAGGCGGTCTCCTTTTCTAGCAAAGCAATAAACCTCCTTTTTCCTGTTTCTCACAACTGTGTCCTCATTATCAAATTGACATTGATTGACATTGAGGACAGGGACCGAACTTTCGGTTATACCTGGAGGGGAGAAGAAAAACCATAGGACTTTCACTGTATGCCATTGTTTCCCAGTGGGAGGGCTACTGACAACTTGGATCAGACAAGGCTTTCCTGCACAGGGCTCTTCCTTACATTGCAGTATATTTAGCATTCCTGATCCTGCCCATTAAATGCCAATAGCACCCCCAGAAAACACCTCCTCACATTTCCAACCTTCACTCAGTTTTTGAACCAACAACTTGGTAACACATAGGAATTCTAGAACTTCTAATCTGTTACTTATACAGGCTGGTGGGAGTAGTGGGTGATAGCTGCATAACTGATATGTTCTGCAGAGATATGTCTGGCAGTTCTCTTCAGAATGTGGGGGTTCTTAGCACCTATTATCCTCAGCTTTGGGCTGTAGTTGAAATTCTGAGATAAGAGAAAAATAATCTTTCAATATCCTATTATGGGCTGGAAGCAACATGTCTCCAAATCACAGCGTAAGATTCTTTTTTTATTTTTTTATTAGTATCAGGGATTGAATTCAGGGGCTACTGGACCACTGAGCCACATCCCCAACCCTATTTTGTATTTTATTTAGAGATTGGGTCTCGCTGAGTTGATTAGCACCTTGCTGGTGCTGAGGCTGGCTTTGAAATCACAATTCTTGTGTCTCAGCCTCCTGAGCCACTGGGATTACAAGAGTACACCACCACCCAGCTCGCTATGGATTCTTTTACTCAGCTAGTCCCCTTGGAGTGAGTAGGTTCCGTCAGCCTCAGTCAGAAAACCTACCCTTTTCCTACCTCCTTCCATGTTCTTATGGGGGCCCCCATTCTGTGGGCAGCATAGTTCTTACTTATTTAGTGCAAATATTATCAGAATCATAACAGCTAATTTTTATATTCATAAATTTACAGAATCATAAAAGCAAATATAATGCTTTATTTTTGGTTGAACCATCAACTAAATATCTCTACAAGTTAAAATAGTTGAATCTCATAGGGCTGGGGTTGTGGCTCAATGGTAGAGCACTTACCTAGCAAGCGCTGGGTTCAATCCTCAGCACCACATAAAAAAATAAATTAAAAAAATAAAGGTATTGTGTTCATCTACAACTAAAAAAGAAATCTCTAAGAAAAAAAATAGTTAAACCTTGGCAACTTTGTATAATCCAATCTATGTCAGTGGACTCTATGCCTAACTTAAATGTGTTATGCTCGAATTCGGGACTCCCAAAAGACCACCAGAGACCAAGATCAATGTAAGCAGCAAAGAAGTGTTTATTGCGAGCTAGCTCGGTCCTCCACACGCACACAGCAACTGGTGATGCTGAGAGGTCCGAGCCCAGGGTTTGCAGCAGTTTTATACACTCTTTGGGGAAGGCAGAGACTTCACATACATCATAGCATCTCTTAGCAAATTATCACACACCGCGGGGAAATCATAAAACAACTCTAAAACATGATTAGCACATTCACTGGCGGGAACAAGTTGGGTAAGGGTGATTGGTTAGTACAAGAGGGGGATTCGTTTGAACTGATTGGTTTAGGCCATGAGTGGAGTACATGCTGAACTACATGGTTTCCCAACATGTTATCAACCACCATAAACTACTGGGAGGGTCATTTGGCATCCCAGGTATTTTCTCTGTCAGTCTCATGCTGATTGGTGGCATCTAGGGGGTTGCTATGGGTCCCCACCTAGCCTGACTGAGTCAGAAACACTTGGCACAGAAGATCTGCCCTGTTATTTGTAGATAAACAACTCAGCAGGGTGGGTTTGGGCCTAGGAGTGCTCTGTGGGTCTTTCCAAGGACAAGGGACATGAGTTCCCTTTTAGAAGTCACTTCCATTTGAAGTCTGGTTGGGGAAGAACAAGTTGTAAAGTCATCTGAGGATGGGTGCTTCTATGAGAGAAACAAAAACCATGAGTACTGAATAAATGTTGCAGCAGCTGGAACATGTCACTGTATAGAAGTTTCCTCACCAGGCTTTAACATCCCCAGTATCAGGACTGTAAACATAACATTTAACTTTTAGTGTTACAGATGTCCTTCCCATAAGATACAGTTTAATAATTTAATGTCATCTGATCTTGCAAAATCCGTTTACTAGTATGACCTTTGTGTCTAAAAGAGAAACCTTTAATTCTGTTACTTAGGGCTGCATAATCATACTAGCAAACACCAAGCCTACCTGTGTAGGTTACGAATATCTGTAGGACTTAAACTAAAATTACTCTGGCAGTTCCTCTTGATAGTTTCTTTTGATAATTTCTTTTGCTAGTTATCAGGCATTCCTGCCTAAGAATCTCTTTTGTAGCCTCCAGTCTTACTTATTCTTGGGGGCTAACACAAGTTTAGTTAAGTTACACTTAACTATTATTATTATTTAAAATGCCCAGGAATAACTGTGTTTTGGTTTTAACTGTCTTTGTTAAGTGTTTAAGATGAAGCAAGTCAAACTGACTTTTGTTTCTATTGACTTTTGGTCCCTTACAGGGAAGCAGGAGAAGCATATTAGGGACATTTTCAGGCTAGAATTTAGCTAAAGTTATTTCTACACATCTAGGGCAGATCGGAACTTGGGACACTGCATCTGTCCAAAGTAAAACAATGCCATCACACTTAACAGAGACACAGACAAAAAGACACACAAAGACACAGATTCCCTTTTCAGATTGTCGACAAAAATGGAAGGGGGGTGCTGGCCCCAAGCCAACTGGCGCCTTCCCTTCAGACAAACAGATTGGGGGAGTATCCCCCTCAGATTGGGTCTGATGACCCCAGATTGGGAGATTAGTTCCCTTGCCAGGGTGTTGGGGTGGAGGCGGACAAGACAATAGAAACAAACACACATAATACAAAGTTCTCAGTGCGGCCACAGAATTCGCAGTGCGGCGTGGATTGCTACCCAGAAACTAAAAGCAGAGGCGGATGGAGAATCCGTTAGCTACAAAATACTAAATACTTTACAAAATACTTTACTAAAGACAATCCACTCAGAGCCCAGAAGGGGCTGGGGACATCTCCCACAAACCCCATCGGCTGCCCTTTGGTGCATCCACCTGGACCTTTTGCTGACAACACAATACAGAACCAGAACCTGCAGGCAACCAGAGTACAGAACATTACAGATCGGCAATGGCTTTACTTACTGGCCGGATTTTCATCACCTCTCGATCGGGGTGTCTGGGTAGGCTTATAAGGGGGATCCTGGACAAGCCCCCATATGTTATGCTCGAATTTGGGACCCCCAAAAGACCACCAGAGACCAAGATCAATGTAAGCAGCAAAGAAGTGTTTATTGCGAGCTAGCTCGGTCCTCCACACGCACACAGCAACTGGTGATGCTGAGAGGCCCGAGCCCAGGGTTTGCAGCAGTTTTATACACTCTTTGGGGAAGGCAGAGACTTCACATACATCATAGCATCTCTTAGCAAATCATCACACACCGCGGGGAAATCATAAAACAACTCTAAAACATGATTAGCACATTCACTGGCGGGAACAAGTTGGGTAAGGGTGATTGGTTAGTACAAGAGGGGGATTCGTTTGAACTGATTGGTTTAGGCCATGAGTGGAGTACATGCTGAACTACATGGTTTCCCAACATGTTATCAACCACCATAAACTACTGGGAGGGTCATTTGTCATCCCAGGTATTTTCTCTGTCAGTCTCATGCTGATTGGTGGCTTCTAGGGGATTGCTATGGGTCCCCACCTAGCCTGACTGAGTCAGAAACACTTGGCGCAGCAGATCTGTCCTGTTATTTGTAGATAAACAACTCAACAGGGTGGGTTTGGGCCTAGGAGTGCTCTGTGGGTCTTTCCAAGGACAAAGGTCGCACCCCCTTCCTTGGACAGGCTTTGCTCTGAGATAGAGGCTGGCTTTTCAAATGTAGGCATAAATCTTTAGCATAAAGCAATATGAGTGAATATGACAGTACTTGAAATATTATATTATTTATGATAAATAGACTCAAATTTTATCTCTGTTCACTGTGAGTCAGTCTAATCTAAATAACATGGGGCGTGGGAAGGGAGTTGGGTTTGCATTGTGTTCTGTCCTTTACAGAACAGTTCGCAGACATGATCCTATCTGCTCTTCCGGCTACCTTAAAACCCAT
The DNA here is from genome assembly GCF_047511675.1 of Marmota flaviventris. NCBI lineage: Eukaryota > Metazoa > Chordata > Mammalia > Rodentia > Sciuridae > Marmota > Marmota flaviventris. The sequence continues at coordinate 43,794,631 of NC_092502.1, forward strand.
TTCATAGAAATGTATTTGTTTCTTGGTGGGGACACAATGATAAATGGACAAGGTTTTCAAACATATAAACATCTAAGCTGTTAATGGGATCTTCAGTTTTAAGAAAAGCCATTTTGCTCATATGATAGTTCTTCAAATTTATTCTCTAGGCTTAAAAATGTTCAAATAGGGACTGGGGTTGTGGCTCAGTGGTAGATGGTTGGCCTAGCATGGGTGAGGCACTGAGTTCAATCCTTAGCACCACATAAAAATAAATAAATAAAAATAAAGGCATTGTGTCCACTACAACTAAAAAAAAAAATTTAAAAATATTCAAATAATGAAATAGTAGCATTGCTATGTTACCATTATTAGACTACTTCTTGCTATTATAGCTGCATTAAATGAGCTTGTAAGGTCAGGCACTGGTGACCAAAAGGAAGCAGATTAAAAGCAGCTGAACAAGGCTTTATTGAGATTCACTCCCAGGCAAGACCCTCCAGTCCAACAGAACAGATCTGGGGAAATCGTGCCCAGCCTCAGCCGAATTGGAATTTTATTGGGCTGAGGGCAGGAAGGGAGGGCTTGAGACAGGAAAGGGAGGTTTTTAGAGTCCCTTATCCTCCTGGGGTTGGTCGGGGGGATCTTTCTGAGATCCGTATCCTTCCAGAATTGGTCAGGAGACCCTGCTGATTGACAGGTGGTTATGGGGCGCCTGATTGGTTGCTCTTTCATGCACGGGGTTGCCTAGTGCTTTGTTCCCTTAGCCACCTCAGACCGACCTAGCAGAGTTCAGTAATCATATTTCAGGTTTGATTAAGGATTTCTACTGCTCCTTGAATCCACGCTTTTAATGGAATGGCTTTTCTAACTCAAAGACAAGTAAAAATTTAATGTCAGCTTTCCTATGAAAGCTTGCCTGAAATTGTGAGGGCCGAAAAGGATTTTGATTTTTTGGAAGAGTGTAGTTCACTGATATTATTCTTTATTTCTTGGACTTTGTGACTTTTGTGAGAAGTTATGGTGGAGTTGAGATTTTAACATTGGCTTGAAGAAAGTCTTTTGTGGGTACTTGTTTCAGTCGGTTTTTCACTGCTGTGACCAAATGATCTGACAAGAATAATATCGGAGGAGGAAAAGTTTATTTGTCACTAATGGCTTTGGAGGTCTCAGTCAGAGGCCGACTCCATTGCTCAGGGCCCAGGGTGAAGCAGGACATCATGGAGAAAGGATATGGTGGAGGGATACAGCTCAGGAAGCAAAGGGAGACATAAACTCAGTTCACAAATTATAAACCCAAAGGCAATGACCCACCTCTTTCAGCCACACCATATCTGCCCCACAATTACCATCCAATTAATCCCTATCAGAAGATCAATGCACTGATTAGGTTAAGACTCTCATAACCCAATCATTTCAACTCTAAACTTACTTGCATTGTCATGCATGTGAGCTTTTGGGTCACCTTATATCTAAACCATAATAGTGCTATAATTTTGGATGCTAAGTGTCCCACAAAGGTTTGTGTATTAAGGCTTGGTTTGCAGCCTGTGGGATAGTGCTGGAAACCTCAGGAGATGAAGCCTAGTGATAAGTTTTTAGGTGTTGAGGACATGCTCTTGAAGGGGATTGTGGGACCATAGTTTGCTCTTTTTCCTTTTTCTCCTGTACCTGGTCATGAAGTAAACCAATTTCCTCTGCCACATACTCCTTCCATGATGTACTGCCTAGACATGGTTCCAAAAGCCACAGTGCCAACTGATCATGGACGAAAACCTCTGAAACTGGGAGCAAAATAAACCTTATCCATTCATGAGTTGATTATCTCATATATTTACTATAATAATGAAAAGCTAATACAATGGCTAAAAGAAAAAACAATTGAAAAAAATCTTTAGACCTTCAATTTTTTAGAATCTATGACAAGGAGATCTACCTCCATACTCTAGCACATGCCTGTGGAATTCCACAGATGTGGATTCACCAAAGTAAATTTGAATTTTGTGTTCATCCATATGAATTTGTAAAATATACTTTATTGAGTAGTAGGCCTTTTGATTTGCATGTTATTTAATGTGTTCATTGCAATTGTTTTAGCTACCTCTAAAAGGTACCATGAAAGGTAAGGTATCTTCTCCCAGAGAAGAAAGGGTGAGAAACATGATGCTGAGTAATTTTTTCTCCTCATCTTAAATGAAGCCATGATGTCATGTTGATTGATTTCTTACAAATCTCTTCTATCTGACCTGAAAAAATCAGAAATGAATTTTGCTGACCCTCCTTATTGATTCTTGTAGAGGAGCAGCCTCAAATCTCTGCAACTCTTTCTTATCCTTAATTCTGACTCCTAAAAGTCCTAGAAAATGCAGGGGGTGGGGGTCAAGAGGTCAAGGAATTTTAGGCTAGTTCTGTTGTAGGGGACAGACAAGGCAGGACAACTAAGACAGCAGGAAGTAGTTTTATTTGGCTGCAACCAGGTTCAGAGGGTAAAGCTTTCGATGTAATCAATTAATCCCCCTAAGAGTTCAGGCAGTTTCAGAAATTTATCTCCAGTGTGTAAGGGGAGGGGCTCAGAAGTTCACAAAAACAGCTTTTCCTTTCACTGTTCTGGGCAAGTTAACCTTCAAGGATGGTGCCTGAGAAGGGGAGAGCATCTTCTCCCCTTTCTTCCTTCCCTCTGCCAGCTGCTACCCTGGAGCCCAAGTAACATCTTCTCTTATCTTTGAAATGTAAACATCTCTGTGAAGCTTGGGCCAAAGGCCAGAGGCCCACTTAAAATAATCTGTTAATCTGTTTTTCTTATCACACTCTGCATTTGCAGACACACTTCCCTTGAAAACCTTTACAAATTCACACACACACACACACACACACACACACACACTAGATAGTTCATAAATGTTTGTGAAAAACTAGTAAAGAGGTGTTTAGCACCTGGAGTGCTGATCTCTTTCAGGCCTGTGGCCAAATTTAAATATTGTAAGATAGAGTAACAGGAAATAGGGGGCTTATTACATTGAACTCTTTTGTTGTTGTTGTTTTTGGGGGGAGGTACTGGGGATTGAACTCAGGGGCACAACCATTGAGCCACATCCCTAGCTCTATTTTGTATTTTATTAGAGATAGGGTCTCACTGACTTCCTTAGAGCCTCACTAAATTGCTGAGATTGGCTTTGAACTTGTGATCCACCTGCCTCTCCTTCCGGAGCTGCTGGGATTATAGGTGTGTGCCACCACACCTGACTACACTGAACTCTTTTGTACAGATTCTTTTGCTGATAGTCCTAAGATCAATTATGGTGAAGATTTCTGGAGAAGCTTAATTAAGATTTTCTGTGCAGGAGAAGGTGACACTACAGTTCTAGCCAGAAACAAAAACATTGGATTTATCTTATACCCTTTCAGATACACGTGTTTTGGATGTGACATGATATAATTAACACGTAAATGACAATTAGAGTGCTTGGCACAAAGTGAACAGTTAATAACTATTGGTTTGTCTTTCTTTAGTAAGCTTTTGACCATCAAAGATAGTTTAGTAAATTAGGTAATCCGTTTTCAGCAATTATCACCATCTAATGAGTTTCAATGTCTGATGTTCTTGCTTCATATGATGACTCAGCATGGCCAAAATATGAGTATGAGATGGCTGCAACTCAAAGATGATATCTCACATGACTCACACTGTCCTGCAAAGGACCCTTTGCAGCTGTGCCTCGACTTGTATTAATTTTTCACAGTATAGACCACATGATCCCAATTTTAGTGGCTAGGATATATCTGGATGAAACTCTCCAGGAACTAGTAAGTGTGTTCAGCTTCTCAGAGCCATCAACTGTTTTGCTGCTCTTGTTTTTTTTTTTTTTAATTGATTTTATTATTTTTTTTAAATGCACAACAATAGTGGAATGCATTACAATCCTTATTACACCTATAGAGCACAATTTTTTGTATCTCTGTATATAAAGTATGTTTACGTGAATTTATGCCATTATATGTGTACTTTTTTTGCATTACAATTCTTAATACACATATATACCACAATTTTTCATATCTCTGTTTATGTATAAGGCATGTTGACACCCAATTCAAGTCTTCATACATGTACTTTGTATTTTGCTGCTCTTGTGATTGCCACTTGCTTACTGGAACTGACTGGTGCCCAACACAGTCCCCAGCCCTCTCCTGAATCCTAAGAAATAATTCACCTAGCCTTCTGACTTGGCTTAACCACCATAGGTATCCTATTGTGCATGATGGGACCATTGTCAGAGAGGAATAAGGGAGGCACTACTCAGCAAAGACTGACTTTCATGGTGAAATGAGCCAATATTGCTTAGTCCTTAGCAGTTACAGATTGCTTCTCATCTATTGTCTTGAAAATTTCATCTGTATATTAATGCTATGAAATATATCCAGCAAGTATTTTTATTCCTCTTTATCCAAAGTTTAAGAATAGTGTTGGAGAATGTTCTTACACTCTTTCATATTTTCCTTCTTATGAAATGTATATGTCCAGTGTTTTGTTTGTTTGTTTGTTTGTTTGTTTTTGGTGTGTGCAGGTATCAGGGATTGAACCCAGGGGCACTCGACCACTGAGCCACATCCCCAGCCCTATTTTGTAGTTTATTTAGAGACAGGGTCTCACTGAGTTGCTTAGCACCTTACTTTTTGTGGAGGCTGGCTTTGAACTCATGATCAGGCTCCTCCTCAGTCTCCTGAGCTGCTGGGATTACAGAGTGCACTACCTGCCTGGCTTTATATGTCCAGTTTTTAAATGAAATAGTTTGGTAACTAGTTCCAAACAAAATGGCAAAGCTTCACCTCTTAAACACCCAGTTCCTCAGGGGATACTTTGGAAGGTACATTGCACGTATTTGGGGTATTCTTTACCCCAATTGCATTCAAATTGCATGTATTTGGCTTGAATGCTTTGTGTTTTGAATCAGTTTCTTACAATAAGCTTTTATGTTGCCCCTTGGAATAAAGAAACTGCTGCATGAGTAAACCATATTAAATGTGCAAAGCATTTTTTTTTTTTTTTTAAATCAACATTAACAGTGATCTTATTATAATCTTGAAGCAAGCAAGGTGATTTCTGATCACCTTGCTCTGGCAAAGGGTCTTGAAAAAAATTGTTGCAGAATCACTTGTTTATTATTATTTTTTTTATATCCTCTTAAGCTTCTACCCCAAAGAGTAGGCACTTTGTGAATATTTGTTGAATGAATATGTGAGTGAATTGCGGAAGGTATCATTGTGATGGTCTTGGAGATCCGGAAAGAGTCCTTGTCTTGGGTGTTGAAGATTAAACACCTGAGAAACACCTAGATAAGCATAGAAAGCAAGTTTTATTTAAGAAAGGAACAGAGATGGAGAAGTGGGGCCCAGAGCTAGATGCCCACAGGAGTGGGTGTGTCTTGCTCTTTTATAGACCTCAGAACCTCCCACCTTCCCTTTCTTCTCCAATATGTGCCTGAGGGCAGTTAGGAGGGGAGGTGGATAATCAGTTGTGTTAGGAAAGGAGGTCTTAGCAACCTGTTGAGCTGGGAAATGTGATCTCCGAGGTTAGCTGTTAGTAACCCAGTGATAAACAACCATCCTCATTCCTCATTCATTTGTTAACTTCGCTGACTGCCAGACCTTCAAACCCCCTGCCTCAGTTTGTTGAGCAATGTGACATTTCCTGTCCCCTTGGGCTAGGCAGGGCTGCAGGCAGAATGTTTTTTTGGGCAAAGAATACCTGTGGGGAGTTTGTACAGTGGGCTCGTTTTATAGAATTATTCTCTTAACCTTGTGTTCCCACCATCCTCATCTATTTATCCCCTTATAGTTACAGATTGATAGGCCACATTTGAAATTGAAAACCATGTATCCTGTACATTAACCAAACTGTCCACAAACCAATTCCTAGATATCTTTCTCTTCAGAATTTAAGTTTTCTAAGAACATGGACTGTGTTGTTCATCTCTGTATCTCACACTCATTTTTTAAAAGCAGAGTATTACATATATTAGTTTCTCAATCTTTTTTGTTGAAAGGATTTTAAGCTTATAGGGAATTAACTCATCTTTCTATATTGTGATACCTAGAGTTAAAATTCTCATCCTTCATAAAAAGTTTTCAATAAAGATGCTGACAAATAGGGAAAACTTTAAGGTTTGGCTTTCACTGAAATTTTAAAATCCCTGATGGAAATATCAATAGATAGTAATGGGACAAGACCTTGGGAGAACTAAATTTTTTAAGACACAGAGCAGACAAATCTGTTTCCCTTAAATGGGGACCAACAGAATCATTGTAAGGACCATGGATATTTAGTCTAAAAATTTGGGAAGATATAGCAGTATTTTTCTTCCGAAAGGAGAAAAATGTTAATTTTTAAAAGCTTTCTAGTTTGCTGTTCAGCACATGGCTCTTGTAACCTTTCCAATTTATTTCTTTAAGTGACAAATTTAACACAGCAATAACAAAAACAACCCTAAAATATTATTTATAGTCCTGTAATAGAAAGAACTAAAAATAAGTGCTTAGTCTGGGGCTGGGTGGGGTTGGAATCTCAAGAAGCTGTAGCAAAGGTGTAGAGTGCATTATTTCTCTGTAACTGTTATTCCAGACAGTAGCCAATTTGGGTGGATTATTTATAGACCAATCTGCTGCGTGACAGGCAATTCCCTGAGTGAAGCCTCAGACAGCAAGGTGCCTATGAAATTGGCGTGACAGTGCAGATTTCCTCCAGCCACAGGGAAGGGACAGCAGGGCAGCCATGAGCAATACTCCCCCATCACCCTTCTGCTGTCTCCTTTTAACACAGAATTTCCCAGGGGTTTTGCAAAAACACTGATGCATTTTAAAAGGTGTGATAGTAAATTCCCCAGTGCAGGCTTCCTTCCCCGCAGAGACAAGCCTTAGAGCAGGCAGAAATCTGGGTTCCTGACTTGGAAAACAAACAACTGGGGATGAATGAAGTGCAGAAGAGTGAAGAAGCTCCACATAATGAAAACCTTTCTGAGTACATCTTTCATGCTGGGGGAAATTAGCATCTGAACCGAGGCAGCCCTTGGGCTTGGGTTGCCAGGTAACCAGGGTACCCGCAGATTTCCATTTTTACTTTATTTTTGATTCAGGAAAGCCCGTTTTTTTTTTTTTTTTTTTTTTTTTTAATAGAGATATAAAAGAACACTCCCCCTCATTCCTTCTCCTTTAGGTTTAACAAATCACAGTCACCTGTTGGTGGACAAAATGTTTTAAAGGACACAATTGTTTTTAAAGATTTAAACTGTTAGAAAATTCACAGGGGACGTTAGGATGGAATCAGAGTGTGATAACTGAAGGGCAAGCAATGTCCCTGCTTCATATTCAGGCAGCCAGCAGGAAAGCCCTGTTCCTCCCCTGGGGGGACTCTCCTTTGTCTGAACCAATTGATCTTTTGGCTGCAAAAATTCTGGCTCTTCAGCCCCCTGCTATCAATTTCCCACCCCTAGGAAACACCCAGGAATTAATAGTGAGGTGTCTGCTCCCCTTGGCTTGATTTTAAGTTTTTAAACATTTAAAGGTAACTCATACTTTTCTAAAACCAGAAATTGTCAATACAATAATTAACCAAGCAGGATAGCCCTCCCTTCTCTCTTAAGGAAGGAAGGTGGATATTTAAAGCTTCAAGTTTAAGGTTAAACAGTTTTTTCCCAACTGACATAAAAGCCAACAAACTGGATGGCTTTTGTAGTCCTATGAAGCTACAGTTAAATTAAGTCTGCAGACCAACAGTTTTGTAGTCCTATGAAGCAACAGTTAAATTAAGTCTGCAGACCAAATCTCTTGTGGGATTTATGCCTTTAGAAGGTACCCAGCTGGGCTTGTAAGTGTGCTTGTGTGGACAGCCAAGATTTTGCTAGGTGTGCATATAATTAGTCATCTCTCAGGATACCTCACAAGAAGCTTGCCATGATGATGTGCCCATGGTGTGGCAGACAGCATGAGGCTGAGCTGTTTAAGGCTTATCAACCACACTCCAATGTTCTTCCTCTCAGCCAGGCGATGCTCCAGGAAACCTCACAGGGAAGTTTCTACAGTTCTGATTTTTGAATATTAGTGGAGCTGAGAAGTCAGAGCCTCTATCTCATCACACTGCCTACCTAGGAAATTTGTGTCTTTAATATTTTTGTCATTTTTCAAAGCTATGGACAGAATGAAGGCCAAAGCAAAGTGGGGCTTAGTCTGGTTGACAACTGTTAACACTTTGGATAGGTAACACTTGATGAATCAATGAGATGATTTTCTGTCAGAAAAATTAGGACATTTAAAGAATTTCATTGAAATGAGCAGAGTAAAACTCTAGGATTTAGTGGAATTCTTAAAGTCACTAATAACTTGCATTTAAAGTATTCTTGGTTGAATTCTCAGAGCCCACAAGCAGACAAAAAGCAACATCAATGGCCAGATGTTTGTAGATGCCCTTAACCCTTTGTCCTCTGATGTTAGAGACAATTCTTGGGTTAGTTATAAATTAATAATGCATATTCACAGTCCCAAAGTGGGACAAATTAAAGAACATTACAAAGTGTTATTTTTTTCTCAGCATTTCTATACAAATGGAATCTGAGTAAGATGAACATCAAGGGTAATGTAGAAGATATAGAAGGGAAAGGATTTTATAAAAAGCAAAAAAAAAAAAAAGTTTGTAAATGGTACTTGGGCAGGTTTGATTTCATTCCATAGTATTCTAGGCAAAGAAGATGGTAAGCAATAAATAACTGGTTATTTCTATATGTTTGTGTGTATTCGTGCACATATATATTTGTTTATAAAGAACATATATGATTAAGTAAAGCATCTGTACAAAATGTACAAATCTCTCTATTTCTCTCTCTGTTTCTCTCTCTCTCTCTCTTTCGGGATTGAACCCACAGCCTAGTACATGTTCAATACACAGTACTCTACTCAGACTTACACTGCCCAGCCTCAAACCTCATTTTAAGCATAAATGAATACTACTACATTCTCCTAATTCTCTTTTAGAGGTTAGATTCTTTCAAATCTGGGGAAATGAAGTCACCCCCGTTGGTCCAACTGTAGGACAGTTGGTGTGTGCAGTAGTCAGGATGGCTAGGATAAATATTTTTCAGCATACAGTCTGTCCTCAAATAAAGGTATGATTTATTGAATTGCAAAGGGAAGGCAGACTTGGGTGAGAGCATCAGGAGAGCGGAAGGATGAGCTGGGGGGGGCGGGGGGGATATGCCCACATGGAGTTAAAATGCCAGAACCAGGATATGCAGATTCAGAGACTAAGAAGTGGCTTCCCAACAGAGGAACTGCACCTGCCCTCTGATGGTGAGGACTCCCCGGGAAAGAATTTTTAGACTGATGAAGAGACACTGTTCTGCTCACGCACATTGCCCTAGCATCCCAAGGTCATCATTCAAAGCCACACCCCACTTTTCTCTTCTGCCTGCCACTCTTTTTCCTCTCTAAGAGGAAAAAAAAAAAAAGAGAGAGAGAGAGAGAGAGAAAGAAAAAGAAAGGAGGAGTTATTTTCATCCCAATGTGAGTGGATTGTCTGTACAATGCAAAACCCCTCTCCTCCTTTTTATACTCAAATTACAGGCAAATGGCTTTAGAGTTTATTCACAATTCCTCAGAAAGCTGAACGTATCTCTTAATGTTGAGTGAAAGGCTGGACATGTTGAGTGCAGGCTGTCTGGTCCAGTTATGCTGTGGCTCCCATGGATGATTTCCAGCTCGTGTCTGTTTTGCCAGTAATTGGATTTAAATTGCAGAATGTTTTTGTCTTATTTATGTGCATTATATTGTTTATGCTGTTAAGTTGCAAAAATGGTATTGCAGTGATTTGTGGGAACTTTCCCCCTTTTAAAGCAATCTGGTTTTGTCTAAAGTGAGACTTTTGTTTAGGATTAAAATTGTGTCACCAGAAAGTAATTGTGTCACCATTACTATTTATATTTGGTTTGCTTTTATACTGGGTTTCCTCAGCAGGCTCTTGATCAAAGTATGCATGAGGTGGAGGACAGAAGCTGAAGAAAAATGACAATGGGATGCAATTTATCCTTGTTCCCCAAAGACTGGGATGGATGTCAAGGAGCTCTCTCCTCATGGAAAAAAAGGTGGCTGACCCAAAGCATACAGCATTTAGGAGGATTTTCATCCTGAGATGTTATGACCCACAGCTGCCTAGAAATGGGGAAGAAACTGGGGCAAATTAAATGCATCTCCTCTATTCACGTGTGTATATAATATGTAGTTTTGGGGTGGAAGGAAATAGAGGTCAGGGTTATAGTATTTGCTTGTTCAATCCTAGTGCTGCAAAAACTAAATAAATACAATTAATTAATTAATTTAAAAATCCATTAGGTTCTACTTGTGCTCTTCCACAGATGTGATGAAGTCCTTTCTCTCGAAGAAATGTTTAGGAGTAGGTTGAGGAAGGGGTTTGAGAACCTATATCCTAGGGAACCTAACACTTTTCAAAAATTAAAAAAATTTTGCCTCAGAATTTACTACCTGAAAACCCTATGTAAGGTAGGGGAGAATAATATTTTGAGTTTCCCTGTTTAGAGGCAAAAAAAAAAAAAAACAACCCCAAAACTGTGGAAATGAATATACATAGATGGCTTCTGAACATCAAAGAAATTAGCTGTTGCCAAGGGCCATGTGCCTTAGTTATGAAATCATAAAACTTGGGAAGTGGAAGGTACCTTTAGAATTATTTAACGTGGCTCTTCCAGTCTACAGTTGAGGAGACAGAAGTCTCATGCCAATTAATGTAGAGAATTTTCCCAGATCTTTTAAAAGTGGTTATTTACAAGAAAGAAGAGCACATATTTTAGGTGGCTTCTCAGGTTATTGAAAGTAGAAAAAAACAAAAACAAAACAGGTACATCTTTTTCTTAAGACTCAATGCACAAAAAGTTTTTAAAATTTTTTTTATTTCCTCTTTTTTTGGTGCATTATAGTTGTACATATTGATAGCATTTGTTGTTACATATATAATATTTTTTTTCAAGAGCAATTGGTCAGTGTTAAGCTCATTAATTAGCTTTCCCCATGGATCCTTAATATTTCTTCCTTGGCTTTTTTCAAAAGAAACGAAATTAGGGGGTAGGAAGGAAGGTGTCTGAGAAGGGTCTTCATTATTATTATTTTTTATGCTTAGAGAAGGAAGCCATTGCTTTTAAATAAAAATCACGGTGTCTTTAACCAAAAATTCTTTTGCAGTCTCATGACTGCTATCTAGAGAGATTTTTAACGTCTTGACTTGAGCACACATAGCAATTAGGAGGTATTACTAGGTTAATTAGAAGCTGTGCCTCTTAATGATTTAAAATTGTTCAGGGGAGAAAATTGCAAGAGAAGAGAGAGTTCAGGGAGAGAACTCATTTCCAAATGCTGCTCTCCTGTGAAGGTCATGTTACTGTTAGAGCAACATACACCTGTGTTTTTATTAGAACTGTTCATTAGGCTTTCTTTGTATCAGCTGTATTAATTGAACATTAATGTATTTATCAAAATGATTTCTGCTCATTGACTAAAACTAAAATACTAAACCAGTGTTGACCCTGACACTATTAGTCTCCTTGAAATCTGGGCCTCCTGGATTTTATACTCTTTTAGCCTTTTGGACTGACGTCTTCTGGTCAGCTTTGCTGGACCCTCTTCTCCTGCCTGCTGTTGCAAGTTGTGGGTACTCTCTTGGAGCTTAACCCCACCTATGTCCTAATGACTAGCAGCCATTTAGTTTCTCAGTCTAAACTATTCTAGGAACTCCTGATACTTTGTCATCCTCAGCCTCAATATATCCAAATTGAATTGATACCTGTCTCCACCAGATTTTACTTATTTAGAAATAAGTAAATATAAGTGCCTTCCAAAGGGCCGCTACCAAAAGTTAAAATATATGGAAAGAGAAAGGAAGAAAAAAAGGAAAAGAAAGCATAATGAAGAAATAGAGGGAGGGAGAAAGAAGGGAAAAGGAAAGGAGAGAAAGAAAGGGAGGGTCAGCAGTCACAGCCAACTTAGATATAAGAAAGGACAATCTACTTCCTACAGAAGTAGACTTCACATTTTCTATGGAACAGACTTAAATATGCCCTGAAATGAGATGAAGCAAGAAAGGTCTGCATTACAGCTCATTAAGACTGATGACAGTGTCTGAAATGATGTGACTTACCCTGATGATTTTATGACATCTTCAGCAGTGACAAGATTAGAGATGATTTCTGTCTGATCTGTAACACCAGGGATCACTTTGGTATTCATTGCAGTACACCCGAGAAAGTCCAGTATAAATCGTGCAAAGAAGTACTGTTTCTGATTTCACCAGAAAGCTGCCAAGCTAGAAAATACTTTAAGTTAGAAATAGTGGCACCAACTTTAACGCTTCCTTGTTCCTTTTACTGCAAATCTATTCTGTCTTCAGATCCCTATAGACTCTGTCTCCACAACTCTTCAATCTCTCTTTTCAGCTCTGTCAAGGCTGCTGTTGACGCCTTGTTCTCCTTCTGACTCAGGCTGTTTAAATGACTTTACTCCTTCCCCAGCCTATGCCAGTCAATGGAAAACTTATTAATCAGCTTTTTTTCATGGATCCTTAATATTTTTTTTCCTTCCTCTTTCCATAAGAGAAATTAAATGAGGTGATGGGAAGGAGTATGTTTCTCTAAGTACTCTGAAAATAACTATTATTTCCTTATGCTTAGAGAAGGAAGGTATCCATTTTTAATAAAAATCACATGGTAGGGGCTAAGGTTGTGGCTCAGAGGTTAGAGCACTTACCTAGCGTGCATGAGACACTGGGTTCGATCCTCTGCACCACATACAAAAATAAAATAAAGGTATTGTGTCCACCTACAACTAAAAAATAAATATTAAAAAAAATCACATTGTATTTAAGAACAGGAACATTGTTTTCCTCATCTTTGGTTTCTTCATGCAGTGGAACCTACTGGTAAAGCAAGCCTGGTATTGTAGGTGTGATTTGTTATCTACACTGACTGGATTGGAATCAGCAGAGCTGCCCTGCCTCAGGACTTCTCAGACACTCCTGGCGCTTCCCATGTGGGACTCTATCTGGGCAGTCTTAAAGAGTTACCTGCCCATTTAAAGGTTCTATTTCTTTTTTTTTTTTTAATTTTTTATTGTTGGTTAAAGGTTCTATTTCTAATTCCTTATATTTTTATATTGAATAAAGGGCCATGAAACCTTATTTGGTACCTACTTAGCTTTTCTTTACAAAGACCAAGTTTTTAAAAATATTTTTTAGTTGTTGATGGACCTTTTTGGCTTTATTTTTATGTGTGCTGAGGATTGAACCCAGTGCCTCACGCGTGCTAGGTGAGCGCTCTACCACTGAGCCACAACCCTAGCTCCAAGACCAAGTTTTGTAAGAAGTAGATTGTCCTTTCTTATATCTAAGTCGGCTGTGACTGCTGACCCTCCCTTTCTCTCTTTCCTTTCCTTTTCCTTCTTTCTCCCTCCCTCTCTTCCTTCATTATGCTTTCTTTTCCTTTTTTTTTCTTCCTTTCACTCTCCATATAGTTTTACTTTTGGCAGAGGCCCTTTGGGAGGAGCTTATATTTACTTATTTCTAAGCATTTTTCTCCTTTTATATATTATTTCACTGTTCATCATTCTTTCACTTGTTTCCCTCTGTTTAACATATCACACTCCTGATTTTTCTCTTTGTTTCCATTTTTATTATGACAGCTGCTTCATGGTTTAGATCTTCTATTATGGTAATAATTGGTTCTCCTGCCTCCAACGATGTACCCTCCATGTTAGAGTCCATGATCTTTGTGAAATGCAAATACTACCAGGGGCCCTTTAGCCCTGGGCTCTGCCTATCTCCAGCTCTCTCTCCAGAATCTTTCCTAGGTCTTCAAGTTGAATTGCTGGCTTGATCCTTCTGAGCCCCCCTGCTCTTGCTTCCCTCTTTCTAATGCTCTGCGCCATTCCCCAACTCATCCAATTGACTTAGCTACCCTGGCTCATTTTTCAGAGGGGTCCCTGGTGTTAGGTGAGAGTCCTTTGTCCCATGGGAGTCTCCCACAGTAGAACTGACCACTTTTTCTACATGCCCACTATGCTCTGTACGTCATCTCAGTAGCATTGGGTAACACCATAAGAAGGTGACTCACACAGCTGCTATGCTCCAGGCTCCATTCTAAGCCCTTTACATGAACCACTTGCTTAGTTACATATCTATCTCCCCTATGAACCCCTCCAAGGATAGGGAAAATCTTAATATTTTTAATTTATTTTCTTTTATTTATGCAAGTAGTAGATAGAATCAGAAAAGAAATCCCTAGTCTTATAACAAATCCTAACTACCTGTGTCTATGTCCATTCACTATTTTCCATCTCCTTTTGTTTCCCAGACCAGCTCCTCTGTCTATGTTCTGAAGCCTGTTCTCTGGTACCTTTTCAGGAATTACTTTTCTATTATTTTTGTTTCTTTCTTACATCTTTTAGTGCAAGAAACACTCATATTTCTGGTTTTCAAATCTTGGCTCTGTAACTTTACTAAGTGTAACCTTGGGCAAATTAGTGGGCTTCTCTGGGCCTCAGTAACTTCATCTCTGAAATGGTGATACTTTAGGTAATTAAATGAGCAACATGATAAAGTATATGGGCCAGTGCCTGGCACAGTGTAAATCCTGAATTAATGTTAATTGTCACATTATTAAAAATCGTTTGCAGCAGCATATACAATGCCTTATTACCATGTAATACAATGCCTTATTACCAAGTAACCTTTGGGCTATTGTCCCCCTCTCACTGCCACCCTATTTACATCTCTGCTTTCATGACTTGAAATAGTTGCCTATACTTGTTCTCATTTTATTTCTGTGACAAACTCACTGGAATGGAGATTTCATCCAAATCCATCTACGAAAGCAGCTCTTACCACATTTACGAAGGCCACTAATGATTTATATTAAATCAGAGTCAGTTGTTGATTCTCTTTCCTTGTCCCTCTTGTCTCTCAACAGCAGCTGACTTGACTGATGACATACTCTCTCTAGGTATCAAGGACACATAAGCACATTCCCTCCACCTCTTGGGCTCTGCTTCTCTGACTTATTGCTGCTTCTGTCCTCTCCTCTACCAGACCTCTGAAAGCTGGAATCCCCCAGGGATCAGTCTTTGGTCCTATTCTTTTTTTTTTTTTTTAATCTGCATTCTCATTCTACAAGAGCTGATCTACTCTTATTGCTTCTGATAATATTGATAGGCTGCTCAATCTTCAAATTTATATTTGTTACCCAAATCTCTTTCCTGGGCTCCTCAGTGCTAATATTGTACTGATTTATGGGCATTAGTCCAGAGATTTCTAATACACATTGTGAAGGTAACATGCCCAAAATAGAACTATTAACATCTCTTAGCAAGTGTCCTTTCCCCAAGTAAACAACACCATCATTCATATTAGACTCAACTTAAGAATCATTCTGGTCTCCTCTCTTAACTTTGCGCTCTGTTGGTGTCTCCACCAGCCTTCTTTGCCTTTTGGTCTCTGATGTCCCGTCCGGCAGGACACATCAACGTGGGCAGCGAACCTAGATGGGGAGGAATGAAGGGACAAGAGACACGAAAGGTGACAGCAAGACAGGTGTCTGATCAAGCTGCAAACTTTTATTGTTCACACAGGGGTATTTATATGCTGGGGATGGGGAAGCTCTCTAATCAACAACTGCTGGATGTGGGTGGTAAAACTGCCAGGTGCAAGATGTCTGATGATCCTGATAACCGCAGGATGTTCCAGGGAGATAGGTAGCTGCAGGATGCCTCCCAGGCAGGATGTCTCCCAGGGGGCTGTCAGGCTAATCTTTGAAGGAGAATTTCCTTCTAGTCCCTGACACCCTGACTCTACTTGGGTACTCCTGTTTCAAATCTTCCTGAGCAATCTTTCTAAAACATACATCAGATCATGTCATCCCTTTCCCTAAACTTCAAAATACTCTAAACTTCTGTTATGCGTAAAATACAACCCAGGGCTGGGGTTGTGGCTCAATGGTAGTGTGCTCGCTAGTATGTGTGAGGCACTGGGTTTGATCCTCAGCACCACATAAAAATAAATAAATAACATAAAGGCATTGTGTCCAACTACAACTAAAAACAAAACAAAACAACCACAAAAACTCCTTGACAAAATGTAGAAGTTTTCACATGATTTTATTCTTGCTCTCTTCAAACATAGCCCTATTAGATTTCTTTGATCTTGAAT
Source organism: Marmota flaviventris (assembly GCF_047511675.1). Taxonomy (NCBI): domain Eukaryota; kingdom Metazoa; phylum Chordata; class Mammalia; order Rodentia; family Sciuridae; genus Marmota; species Marmota flaviventris. The sequence continues at coordinate 43,810,853 of NC_092502.1, forward strand.
ATGTCAAACCCATTCCAGTATCAGTGCCTTTGCACAAATAGCTCCTTCTGGAGATGTTCTTTCTCTTAGATTTTTACATGGATGCTTCCTTCTCATCATACAAGTATCAAGCAAAATGTAGCAACAGGTATCAACAGAATTACCTCTATTTAGAATTCTTAATCTTTTAAAAATTAACTCTTTTATTGATGTATATTTTATTTTTATACTGTTACAAGAAGTCTAACTTAATTTTATTTCCAATTTTAGCTATTTGTTCTAACACCATTTTTTCAATAGGCAACTATTTTCTCCACTGATTTGAAGTGCCAAGAAACGACACCTTGACTGCTTCTACTGGCATTGTACGTGAAAGAATAGGTGAATACACTTAATAGTCCAGATCTGGATTTAACATTATAGCCAGCAATTCCTGTGGATGGGGTCAAGGTTTGTATTTGTTGAAAATTACTCTGCCTACAAAGATTTTTATTTTTCACTGAAATCTGCAATCCAAAAAAATGTATTGACAAATGACTGTGACTATCTTGTGAATGTTATCTGTTTTATTATTCTTTTTTCTTTTTTGTTTCTTGTTTTTGCTGTGCTAGGGATAGAACCACAGACTTGCACATGCCAGGCAAGTGCTCTATCCTTGAGATACACCCTAAACATTTTGATTTTCATTTTGAGACAGGTTCACTAAGTTGGCCAAGCTGACCCCAAATTTCTTTTACTTCACTCTTCCAAGTAGCTGGGATTATAGGTGTGTGCCACTACATCTGTCTTCAAAGTTAATTTTTATGAAAAATGTCTAGGTTAAGTTTCTTTGAGTTTGAAGTTGTTACTCAACTCAATTTTCCTTAATTTTGAGCTTTTTCATCTACAAGGTAAAGTTCTGGCCTCATTAGCTTTAAATCCTGTGATTGTAGACTTAGGCTTTTTAATGGCTTTCCCCTTACTTTTTAAAATGAATTCTATTCATGAACATTGACATACAAGATGTTCTGTAGTTTCTATACTATTCTGCGTTGGGGATTATAGAAATTGAACCATTTTTAGGTATTTCTCTTTTCTGGAAAAGCATTTGTCAACATCAAGGACTTGTTTGTTGTTAGTACTTTGAGGTTCTAAACTCTCCCTTGCATCCATTTTTGTTCCCCTTTTATCTCAGTTGCTACATTTCTGCTTAAATATAGGACCAGATAAACTGTTGATTATGGCAGATACCTGGAAAGTAGGCTGGAGTTCTGAAAACTTTACTATTTTTTCTCCCTATTATTGCTGGATATTTCTGATCTTCAGAACTGAAATGCAGAAATATCAATGTTTGCTCAAGGTCATCTTTTTTTTTTTTCCTAATAGCTGTGCTGAATTTGTACTTTATTTGGGCAATTTCCATATCCGAAGGCTCAGAATGCTCTCCTATGTGACTCCCCTTTTGCCCTCTAAGAAGAAAGTCTAAACATTTTAAATGGAAATAGCAAGCCTATTATGTAGGAAGTGGGAACATAGCAGAATGTCATTTTGATAACAGAAAGCAAGAAAACTCCTGAACATATTGCCCAACTTTCCTATTCTCAGTACTCAATAAATAATGCATTCTTTAAAGCCTGCATCTTTAGATGCAAACCTAGTTTTGGGTAAAGAAGAAAGGCATTTCAACTCTATTATTGGCCTTTGGACTGTTTCTGTTTTCTACCAGTTCTGAAATTGCAGTCAATTAGGTACTTTTTCTTATGACAGATTGGAAACCAGAAGGGAGCTTTATGAATTCAAACAGAGAAATTTGAGCTAAAAATGTCTTTACAATACTGCTTTTCACATCTTCTCTTTAGAATTTATAAAGAACATTAATTTTCTGATACACTTAATTATGGCATGTTTTAGACTTAGTCTTACATAAAGTTAATAGTAGGAATGCTTTATTCTGAACTCCCATTTTTAAAATTTATATACTTATTTTAATCATTTGCATTATACAATTGGTAGAATGCCTGGAATGAATTCCCACACCTTCTCCTTGATTATCAGTTCTGGTTTCTTAGACTTGATTCCTTGTTGATCTGTGATAGTTAAACTTTTTTTGAGTTTGAAGCACCATCTGTACTCATTCTAAGTCCATGGCATGATACCTTTTTAAAAAATTGTTGGGCATAATTTTTTGTTGTTGTTGTTTCTAGTGGGAAAAACTTCATTTTAATATCTTCATTTGTCAAAGATATTTTAAACCCACTACGTACCAGTCCAGGGCAGGAGCCGCGGGGCCACCAACCCGGAGCTCCAGCAAGCCCGGGCTTCAGCAGCCCTGGCGGTGCCGCTTACCTGGCGGCTGGAGGGTGGCAGTGGGGACGGGCTGCAGCCCTAGTCGCCACCGCCGGTCGCCTGGTCTTGCCCCGTCACGCGCTGGCAGCGGTCGTCCCGGGGGGTGGGGGGGGGTGGGGGTGGCAGGAGCACGCGCAGGTCCCAATGCGATAGCCGCGCAGCGCGACTTAAGTCCCCGCGGGCACTGCCGCCTCCTGCTCCCAGGCTCTTCACCGGTTGCATTGTGGAAGTTTGACCTTAGTCATTTCAGCTTGTGCCCTGGCTGAGGACGAAGTAATACCGAAGTGTCTCCTCCTCGATGGAGATGATGCTGGAGATGATTGAAAAATTAATTTACTAGTGAAAAGTTTCTTTGAGTGGTGCAACTCTGGATCCCAAGAAGAAGCATATAGCCGTATCAACGCACGCTGAGTACACTGTCTCAGTGTGAATTCTCAATGGGCAAAACTTTGCTGGTATATGACATGAATCTCAGAGAAATGGAAAATTAGAAAAAATTTACAAACGAACAGAATGTAGCATTGCTGGAGCTCATGAAAAAATTGCTGAGTGCAAAAAGCAGATTCTTCAAGCAAAATGCATACCAAAAAAAAAAAAAAAAAAAAAAAAAAAAAAAAAAAAAAAAGCCAAGAATATGATGCTTTGGCAAAAGCCATCCAGCATCATCCAGAGAGGAGAGACATTAAAAGAATTAGAGGCTCTAGGAAAAGAATTAGACTGTTATTTTCCTGAAGGTACTTCTTTCACATATTACAGAAGTACCTTCAGGAAAATAACAACCTTTTCAGAATATTTCCCCCCCCCCCCTTCTCTCTCTCTTGTTTTTTTTACTAGAGCATAATAATTATATGTAGTATTTGGGTAAAATTTGACAAAATCAATCATGCAAGAAATTTGATTTTAATCCCCATTGCTCCCTTTCCTTCCCTTTTCTCTCTCCCCTATACTCTACTTATCTTCCTTTCACTCCTTTATTTTTGATAGGTACTTTCTACAACTAGATATAGATATGCAGAAGAATGAAATTAGATCCCTATCTTTCACCCTGTACAAAACAAATCATAATAGATCAAAGACTTAGGAACTTTGAATACTTGCAACTGCTAGAAGAACCCATAATATAGATACAAGCATTGACTTCCTCAGCAAGACCCCTAAAGCTCAAGAAATAAAACCAAGAATAAGTGTGATGCCATCAAATTAAAAAGCTTCTGCACAGCAAAGGAAACGAAGAGGGAGGCTAGTGAATCCTCTGACAAGGGATTAATATCCAGAATATATAAAGAACTCAAAAAACTCAATGCCAAAAAAAAACAAAACAAAAAACAAAAACAAAGAAAGAAATGAACCAAATCAATAAATAGGCAAAAGAACTAAACAAATTTTTCAAAAGAAAAAATATGAATGATCAATAAATACATGAAATAAATGTTTAACACCTCTAGCAATTAGGGATATGCAAATCAAAACTACACTAAGATTCTATCTTTCTCAGGTTAGAACAGTAATTAACAAGAACATAAATATAATAAATGCTGAAGAAGGTGTGGGGGAAAAGGTACACTCACACATTGTTGATGGAACTGCATATTACAGCATACTCTGGAAAGCAGTTTAGAGATTGATTCTTCAAAGGACTAGAAATGGAACCACATATGAGCCAGCTATCTCACTCCTTGGTATTTATAAAAAAGATCTAAAATCAACATACTATAGCAATACAACCACTTAAATGTTTACAGCAGCACAATTCACCAAGAAGATGTGGGATATATACACAATGGAGTTTTACTCAGCCAGAAAGAAGAATGAGGAGTATTTGCTGGTAAATGGATGAAAATAAAGAACATCATGCTAAGTGAAATTAGGCAGATTCAGAAAATCAATATTCAAATATTTTCTCTCATCTGTGGAAGCTAGAGCAAAATAAGGGAAAGAAGGCAATTGGGGAGGGGATCAGATATCAAAGATAAAGGGAAGATTAGTGAACTAGAATGAACTAAGAACTAGAATGAACTAAGAAGGAGAATGAGAGGGAAGGAAAATGGGAAAGGGGAAGAAATATGGAGTGAAATTAAGGAAATCATGTTATATGCAAACCTGAGGGCCCCTATCTCTTCCTAGCCACCAAACTAATAATTAAGGTCAACTCACAGCATGACTCAACTGAGTTTATTGATAGACTGGAGGAATTAGTTGCAAATGGAGCTGTAGGACTAGTCAAAAATTAGGTGGGTGTGCCTGGGAGTGAATCCCAAGAATGCTGGGTTAAGGAGGATGGAATTTAAAGTTGAAAAAAGATTTATTTTTTTTAAAATAAGGTATTCTTCTTTGATCCAGGATTTAACACCTTGGCAGAGACCCTGGAAAGACAATTCTAATAGTTTACTGGGAATGGGTCTTGGAAGCTTGGAAAAAAAATGATGGCCCCTATTAAATTCATTAGAGGTGCTTGAATTGCTATGGCCTACTCTGGAGGAGTTGCAAGGTTCACACTTTTACCTTGCAGGAGGTTCCCTACAATCAGCTAGTAAATGTGGGAAAACTTAAGCTTGGTATATGGATGGGTAGCCTGGTTATTGGTGCAATTAAAATTAATTGGTGTTGGACCTCATTCTCGATCACAGATGGTTTTAAAAGACAATGGTGCACACAGAGTTATACAAAAGTACATACAAGAGGAAGTGAGGGGAAGGGGAAAATAATACAAGGGGGACAAACGAATGTCAGTAGAGGGGGCAGAGAGAGAAGAGGGGAGGGGAGGGGGGATAGTAGAGGATAGGAAAGGCAGCAGAATACAACAGACACTAGTATGGCAATATGTAAATCAATGGATGTGTAACTGATGTGATTCTGCAATCTGTATATGGGGTAAAAATGGGAGCTCATAACCCACTTGAATCAAATTGTGAAATATGATATATCAAGAACTATGTAATGTTTTGAACAGCCAACAATAAAAAATTAAAAAAAAAAAAAAAGACAATGGTGCAAAGAAATCCTACTCGTGGGCAGAGATTTGAGTAGTGTATGTGGTCACCTACTGTGTAAAAGGAGAATTGGTCCAAGGTAAGGACATGTGAGATCCATGAATGTAAAATTTCATAGCAAATGGCTTAGCTGGCAAATGACTTAGAGGATTGGTTGGGACTCAGAATAAGTAGTACTGAAAGGTAACAGATAAGGAGTTTCTGCTTAGGTAGGTAGAGGTAGGTAGATAGACATATGGGAATAGATATGAAGTGTGAATATTTTTTGTATCACAGGCTGGTATACAATAGAAAACATCTACTAGGGAAGAGACATTAAGCAGCAAATAGAGTTAGTCCAACACCTGATGTCAGACAAAATCTGTCGTTGGCTACTCCAATTCTTGTGAAATTGGCTTATGAATAGCCTAAGTATGGTGGGAGAATGAAGGCTATGTATGGACCCATTGGCATAGGTCTATCCTACGAAGGCTGACCCAGCTGCTGCTGAATGATTAACCTGTCAACAGAATCTGATGCTGAGTTCTTGAGATGGCAATATTCTTCAAGGTGAGTGAGGCATTTGGTGGCAATTGGACTAGTTTGAACCACTTCTGTGGAAGGGATAACAATTCATCTTGACTGGATATAGTCTGTTATGGGTTTTTCCCTTATGTCTGCAGGGTCTCAGTCAGAACCAAGATCTTTAAAAATGTTTGATTCACCAATGTGGGATCCTATATAACATCGCATGTTAAAAGAAAAAAAAAAAAAACGTGTAACAGGTAGCATGTGACTATAGGATCCATTGATCATACTCCATTCTACATTATTCAGAAGGTGCTGGACTGAAAGTGCCCACTGAGTTCTCCAGGAGATGTGTTGAGATGGCACAGGGGTACAAGAGGGTTTTGGGCTGTTGGAAGAGCACGATGCCTTTGAAAGATCAGAGGGATGAAGTAGATAGGCAGGAAAGTTGTCAAACTGTATTGCTATCTGATATCTATGAAAAATGAGGGAGAGAAAGAGTACTGGGAAGGATAAAACCCACCTTACAACTGAACAAATTATTTCTCCAAGAAATTTGAGCTGCATGTTTCCATGATAGCCACAGTGGACTTGAACCTTGTAGGATCCACATGTTCAAGAAACAGTTCTTTAGCATTCCAGTGGCCTCTGTTCATCAGGGAAAGCTCAGAAGTGGGTAGTTAGTGAGATGAACTATTGCTGCCAATGATCTGCAGGCAACTGAACTTAAGGTTGCTCCTGTGAATTTCCAGGGACACCAAATAAAACACAGACACACACTTCACCTTTAAATAAGCTTCAGGACAGCTTCTCCGCTCTCGGCCTCAGGCTCCCCAAATGGGAGAGCAAAAGAAAGTCATGAGAGGCTGGCGAGAGAGAGTGAGCACATTCAGAAGTGGGCTTTTATTGGGGGGGACCCTTTTTCTTAGAAAGTTCCATACAAAAAAACCCAGAAGGGGCAGGGTTACAAGGGACACATGAGTATAATTCAACCCAAGAGGCGTCCCTTACTTCTGAAGACACGCTCTCAACTTTCTGAACCGAGACAACGCCCAGATCACTAGGAAATGTAGTGATGGTCAAAGCCCCTCGCTTCAGGATGGAAGGCGGGAGTCATTCAGAGTGGCTCCCCACAAACTATCACTTTCATTGCTACAGTTGGTCTTTGGGCTGCATCTGGCACCATTGTTTTCCTCTTACGCCATTCATTTCTAAATTCCTTTGCTCACAGATATCACCTCTGCTGGTCTTAATGACTTACCTAGGGATGTGACCCAAATTCTCATTCCTATGGAGTCTGAGGCTTGTACTGTAGTTGAGAAGACTTGTACTAGCAGGACAGGAATGAAATTCATGATTAAATACAGTAGAATATACTACATACTGAGAACAGAGCTCCCAGATTCTCATGTTATCTATAGTTAGGGAAGAGATGGGAAGTTTTTTGGGAAAAAAGGTTTATATGCCAACATTTGGGAATATCTCAAAGTAATAGCTCTCTGAAGGTGGGACAAATCTCTTCTAAAACCAAATTATCTGATATGCTTGGCATTTAACAAATATTACTAGTAGGCATTTGACAGATATAATGGAGCATGTGGGGAAAATTAAGCATAGTACATGTAAAACTGAGAAAATAAATTTTTATACTACTTACTGCCTTCTAAATTTAATTATTTATTACATTTATTGTCTCCTGCTAGAATGTCAGAGCTAGTGGGATTAGAGCTGTCAATCAGTGCCATATCTTTTTGTTTGTTGTTCACAACTGAATCTCAAGTGCTTAGAATAGAGCTTGGTATGTAGGAGAGTTCAAGAAATAATAGTCAACAAGGCAGGACCAAGCAAAAAAACATAAAACAAGAATATAACAAAAATAGAAGCAATTCTTAATTCTGGGAAATTTTATATAATAAAGGAAATAAAATTATATTATAGTATGACTTAGTACTCAAAATATAAACACTATAAAAAGTAAAATGAAGTAATAATAGAATTAAATGTATATTGCAGTTATATAATAAATTATTAATTAGATTTATTACATGGATTTTATTATGGATATACAATTAACATAATAATATATTACACATGTTGATATATATTATGACAATACAATTGTGATTATAATTATACAAAATTATATAACAAGAAAATGAAACAATAGTATAATGTTTAAGCCTGTAGTAAGATATTTTACATAATTCTAGTAACATAAATATACACTTTAGATTTAAACATAAATTTTTATATTACTATGTGTGGAGGTTTGTGGAAAGGTGGTAGGAATTTAGGAAAGTTAAATCATCACTTACAAAATTTAGAAGTCAATAGATAATATGAAAAATTTTAAGTCAGTAAATGGCAGAATGAACTTCTCTTTCAGAAACATGGAGGCAAGTGTCAGAGGGAAACACCTGAAGCTATTGAGACCCAAGGACATTGGGGAGGCGTGAAAGAAGTAAGTGGTGTTTTTCATCATGAACCTTTTATAAAGCATCTCTGATTCTTCAACTATATGTTTTTATTACTTGGATAGAAATACCAATTCATTCAATCAGTCTTCTGAATAACTGACTTGAGGAAGGCATGGAGTAGTTTTTGTGATCATCTGAGTCTTATTCCTAGAGTTAATGAATCCAGTCCTTGGAATGGTTTATGCCCTAGTTTCTTTGCAGAATGAGGGGACCTTCTTTCTGGGTGTTGAGTGCCTAAGGTAGCAGGTGCTGAAGTGGCAGTTCTGGAAGTTGTCAGTGGAGGGCAAACATTGCCGTTGCCTGAGGACTATGAAGGGCATTTCTGGCAATTTCTTCCCCCAAGTGCTGATATATTTTCATAGAATGCCTATCCACAGCACTGTCTACAACATATTTTCATAGAATGCACACCCACAACACTGGTGTAGTCTGTTTTTTTAACCCTCAGGGCTTTGGAACACAGTAAGCATCAACAGATTTTTGTCAAATAGGGTTATTATTTGATAAAGGCTGAGGAATAAAATCTACCTTGGGCATCCATTTTGTCTTTCCAGTGTTACTTTGACTTTTAAAAAAATAGTTTCTATAGTATAATTAAGTAAAATATTTAGTTAATGTGATATAAACCAATTACAGGACATTAATGGAAAAGAAAGGAAGTCATTTCAACAAAGAGCACAGAAGATACTCAGGTCAATAAGAACACTTATATTAAAAAGCATCTGTCTATGGGTTGTTTGCTAGCAGGTAATTATGATTTTGCTGCATTGAAATTATGTGTTTTTCAACAAATTCAAAGCACTGGACACACTTAAAATCTCACAACAGGGTGACAAAGGTACTAAGTCCTGGGAACTCCTAAACATATTTTATAGATGGGAAAAATGGAAAGTCAGAGCAATACCACCACCTAAGTGAGGGTGATATGAAATGGTAGTGGAGTTTAGAGCCAAGGCAGCCTTCCTTCTCCACGTTCTTGCTCTCCCCCCTGCAGGATTTACCTGACAATGTCTTCTTTCAGTTTTTAGGTAAATCATCAATTGCACTACTTTCCATAGTATTATTTTGCTCTCTTTTCAGTTTCCCGCGTATTCTGTGTCCTCTCAAATAGTTTTCTCTGCATTTTCCAGGGCTTCCCTCCTCCTCCTCCTCCTCCTCCTCCTCCTCCTCCTCCTCCTCCTCCTCCTCCTCCTTTTACTTTTCTTTATTTTCTGGCTCATTGGAACATTTATTTTTACCTTGTTCTGGCTCATTGGAACATTTATTTTTACCTTGTTCCAAAAGATTTGCTTTATTCAGATCTTTGATGAACTGAGAACTCCCATTTAGGTCCAGAGTAATGACATTGTAATTGAATTGTCAACAGAGTTCTAAGATGTTATTGTTTTGAGAGGACAAAAGACACTGGATAGGTGGCTATCCTGTACTGACTTATAGGAAAGCATTCATGGGAATTCTCGCTTCACTCTCTGTTTTATAGCAGTTGAAAAGTACCAAAGTTACAAATTCCTTGGAGAATTAAAGATGAATTATACTAGGAAGAAGCCTAAACATCCCATGACTGTGTTGTCCCAAGAAGCTGTTGATTCTGCACTACAGCTGGCAGTAGATGATTCTGAGTAAAACCTAATATGATTATCTTTTTATTTTTTTGCTGCAGCAGATCAATTTTCAAGTTGGCTAGTAGAACAAAAGTCAGGTGGTAGCGCAGGATGCCTACGGTCAACTTTACGTCCCTGATGACCATTGTTTTGTGGAAATCCTCCTATTTCAGTGTCATGCTGCATTGTATGTTCAATAAATATTTATCAGAGAGGGCTGACATCATAAAAAAGCCTCGCACATCTTCTCAAGAGATTGCTATTCTTGAATATAGCATGAGAAGTTCCAAAACAACACTGGAATGGCATCACTTTTAAAGATCTGTGCATGTGACAGTAACAGAGAGTATGTAGAATCTCTTCTAATACCCAGAGTTAAGACTAGTTACCATTTTACAACTGAATTTATCATATGAATATATTGATTAATTTGTGTTCATCTGTGGAAACAAGATCTGTGCTATTTAGAAATGTCAGTGTATATGTTATGTTTCTTTTAAAATGAGTTAGCTGTAAAGGTCCTGGAGACAGGCCCCCAGCCCCCCACCCTGGACATGTGTTAAGGGTAGAGATCAATGAAGGTACAGATATTTGCATTATGCAGTGTGAGTGCTTTGCCCATCCCATTTCCCTCATGCTGTCTACTCACTGCTTCTCCTGGAAGGGCTCGCCCTCAGGCTGCTGGGAATGGCTTGGCCTCAATGCAAGGGAAGCAGGGAATGCTTGGGCATTTGGTCCTTGACAACCAGTCCTTAGCTAACTACTGAAAGGTGCAAGGCAATAAATATCAAATTCTTGTCCCTTATGGGACAGTGACCTACACTATTTCCAGAACTCTGCTGCAGGATTGAGCAAAAGCTTCATTCTCCAAGGAGATTCTATCACATCTCCTTTCCCACTTCTCTACAGTTTGCTCCTTAGGATAATTCTTCATCAGTTTCACAAGAATCCACAGCTCATGGTCTGCCTCCAGAAAACCCCAACCCCAAATGTGTACCATATGGAACTGAAATTGTGTTGTAGTTCTGAACTAAATCTCCGTTCTCTGACCTTTCTTTTATCAACATTTCTGCTTATTTTTCTTACCACAAAATGCTGAATGGTCTTCTAGAGTGTTTTAAGGTAGGAACGCATTTTTAACAATTCTTGGAATGTTTAAGTAAAACCCCAATGTTATCTATTAGTAGGTTATTTGCTAGTAAATAAAAGGCCTGAGTTATTTTTATACTTGGGAAGGGAATTCTTTTTCCCCTTAGCATTCAGATTCATGAATCTACTTTGTATTTTGTAAACAAATTACTTCCTATAGCACAATTTATTTTAGTGGGCTTGGAAGCGGCACTGAAAATATATCTGGCATTTGCATAAATGTATAAATAAAAAAAGGAAAGGGGGAATGAGAGTTGGGGAAGGCTGTTAATATTTATTGAGAATTTACCCTGTACTAGACTAATGAGTGACTGCCAGAGTCTTGTTGGCAGGGGGTCTTCTTCCTGCCAAGGGGGGGATAAAGCGACCTGAAAACTTAAAGTCTAAAATAATTAGTGAAGAACAAAATACAAAGAGCCAGAAATATATTTACAAAAGCAGAGCCCCTGATACATTCAGTCCACACAAGAGCTGGAACTAGACAAAAGAATGATGGCTCTGGTGGTTTATTTAAGGGGGTACATCAAAGGCAGGAATAAGGTTTCAAGGGCGGAGTCTTGCTTTGTGATGTCTTGTAGTCAGCAGGTTGATTGGCATCTTGGCAGGTCGCAACCATTTCAGGTGCTGTGTGGGATCTTTTGGGAAAGCTTGAGGGGTAAGTTCACCTGCATCAGGTGGTCTGGTCTATCCTTGTGGGGGTGCCATGGGAAGTTCCCAATGCCAGACTCATCTCCTCACTAGGCTACATTGTGCAACACAGTTCACACATAGCCCATGGACTGTTCTCAACACTAAACATTATATATATATATATAATCTGAAGAAGAAAAGGCTGAGGAACTTGCCCCAAGATCCTACACTTAGTGAATAGTAAGCTAAGAATTTAAGCCAGAACCAGAGTGAAATGAAGCTAATTTTTAGTTTAGGGGAAACCTGTGCACTTACATGATATGGTAATACTGGTATAAGTAACTTCATGCAGCACATTGATCTTCTTGGTTTAATTGCTACTGGCCTGTTTTCTTTAGTAGTCATATAGAATTTCTTCAGCCTGACTAGTTTTATCCATTCTAAGCCAAATAGCTATGTTGGGTTTCAGTGGACTGCTGCCATCCCTCTGCTCATTCCCTTTTTCACAAGAGGGTGACCCCTGATTCCCTTAGAGAGATATGGTATGTCTGTGTCACCAGAACAGAGCAGTGGTTTCCTAATGACTTTTTATTGTCTTATAGATTCTCCATCAGTTGATGGTATGTCCACCTATGCCAGATGTTATAATCATTTGCATCAGCCTGTGCTTTTGGCTTAGAAGTTTAGACCAATTGCCTTTGATTCATGCACAAAACAGACTTAGGCCTTGGGTGCCCTCTTGATTCTTCCTTACCTTCTGACATTGCTGGATAAAGATGGGTTGCTCAATGAGACCTTTCCATGTGATGCTCCTCCGGGCCACAGTGTGGGAATCCTTACCAAGACAGAGAAGACCATCTATCTAGGCCCCACTCAGACACTCAGCTGGGTGTCTCTGAATTTCTGTAGATGGCTCTAATCTATATGTTTTCTTGTGAATATTTATATGGGTTATTCTTTCTCCTCAAATGATCTCTTGGGCAGTTTCCTTATAGCTTTCTGCTATTTGATAATTTTGTGTTTATGGAAGTGAAGCTTCAGAGTTCAAAACTTAGAATGGGAAGCAGCCGCAAAGATTATCTAATCTCTTTAATTTATCCACAGTATGGTGTAAATAATTTTATAATTACAAATTTTATGTATTTTCTGTTCAGGAAGGTTTGAGAATAGAGAAAAACAAAGATCATGTTTGAATGCATTTTGCATGTGGAATGACATGGATCTTGGGGAGATGGGTGGAATTCTCTATTGTCCCTTCCCAAACTGAGATGTTGAGAGTTAGTGGTCAATATATATAGTATTAAGGGGTGATTAGACTATGAGCATTCCTCCCCCAGGAATCAGATTAAAGTCTTTATAAAAGAGGATTCATGGAATGCTGAATGTCTTGCCCTTGTAATCTTACTTTCTGGTGGGTAACTACTATGAATATTTTGATGTATATTTTTAAAAAAAATATTGTTATATGTCTACAACTTAAAAATATGTTATGAACATTTAGTTTTCTATATTTTAAAAAGATAGCTTAACTAAGCATCTTATATAGAAATGTATTCTCATTGTTAAAAATTCTATCAAGGGCTGGGGTTGTGGCTCAGCAGTAGAGTGCTTGTCTAGCACGTGCAAGGCCCTGGGTTCAATCCTCAGCACCATATAAAAATAAATAAATAAAATAAAGGTATTGTGTCCAACTACAACTAAAAAATAAATATTTAAAAAAATTCTATCAATACGGATACATTGAAATTTCTTCCTAATCTCTCTTCCTTGCTTACCTTCTCAGTCTAATTTCTCCTGGGCATAATCACTGTGATCAATCTGTGTGCTTTCTTTCATATTGATTTCTCTATGTTTACATACACATAATGCATATAGAAATATTTAGTCCTGTTTTATATATAATTATGTTGATCATGCAATTATATGTGTGTTCATCTGAAACTTGCATTTTTCACTTAATTAATGCTTTAGACATTTTTCTTTATCAAGCTGCTATGTCAGTTAGGGTCCTGACAGAAAACAAGTGAATCAATTTGAAGAAGTAATTTGAGAGGTTTCTTTTTTTAATAGAATATTTTAAAATATATTTTTAGTTGTTGATGGACCTTTATTTTATTCATTTATTTATATGTGGCACTGAGAAGCAAATATAGTACCTCACACATGCAAGGCAAGCGTTCTACCACTGAGCCACAACCCCAACCCTTGAAAGGATTTTGATAAACTCAATTTTATGACCAGAGCATAGGGAAACCATAGGAGACAATGGAGTACCTTCAAATTAGTGATAATGAGGGTACTGTTACCACCTCTATACCAGTTACAGTTAATGGTGGGAAGGAGTTATTGGGGAGGAGAGTTTGGGAGACAGATACCTAGACAATGAAAGACTGAGTCAGAGTCAGAGACAGCTAATGGAATGGGCTGCTTGGCAGGCCAAGACCTTCCATGGAAGGAGGAGGCTGTTGGTCTGAACCAATCCCACAGAGTTAGAGCCAAGGAATAAAAAGCTTCCTTCTCTATTATGGACTGAATATTTGTGTCCCCCTCCAAATTCATATAGTAAAGCTCTAACCCCCAGTGGTGCTATTTGGAGATGGGGGTTGAGATGAAGTACTGAGAGTGTGGCCCCATGATGGGAGCAGTGCCCTTGGAAGAGACACCAGAGAGCTTGCTCTTTTTGTCTCCATGTGCGAACACTGAAATAAGGCCATGGAAGCACACAGCAAGAAGGGGCCCAGTGCAAGACAGGAAGAGAACCTTCACCAGAAACCACACCCTGTTGCATCTTGATCTTGGACTTCTATCCTCCAGAATCATGAGAAAATAACATTTCTGTTGTTTGTCACTCAGTTGATCATATTTTGTTATAGCAGCTTGAACAGACCAGGACATTCTTTCTGATCTTGGAGAGAGGTCCTCATTGGCTGAATCCAACAAGAAGGTGGAGAGCCAGGGAGCATATTGAGGCTATCATATATGTCAGCCTCCCAAGGTACAGCACGCACATATTCATGTGGATTTGTTAAATGCTTTCAATACATTCTCTGTGATTCCCTATGACAGACATTGTTCTAGGGGTAGGGGAATGAGATAAAATAAAGTTACTGTCAGAAGTTCACATTCTATTGGAGTTAGTGCCTCATAGATGCCAACTATTTCCTTGCTTGCCTATACCAGTTTAATTGGTTACTGATGGAAATTTAGCCTACATAAATTTTTTCTTATTTAAATAGTGCTGCATAAACCAATTAAAAGAATAGAAGGAAGACCAAGAGAGTAGAGGAAAGGGAACAGGGGGAGAGGGAAGGGGGGGGGGGAGAGAACAAACACTGGGGACTGACATGGAGCAAATTATATTTCATGCATATGATTATGTCAAAATGAACTCCACTATTATATATAATTATAATGCATTAATAAAAACATTAAAAAACAAGAAATAGTTGCACGAATAGTTTGTGCATCTGTAAAAATATTCTTTTATGTATATACCAAGAAGTAGAATTGTTGGATTGAAGAGAGAATGCATATTTTATGCTAACTAGGCTGCTTTAATTTTACTTCTACTAACAGGGTATAAGAACAATACTCTCCCCTTAAAAATAGTTATCTTCGTTCTCCCCAAATTTCACAATCTGATGGAGGATAGGAGGAAGAAGGACAGGAATATTAGGTAACTGAATTTGACTATTCTGGTGAGAATTAGAAGTTCTACTGTATTCCTGGCCATTTATATATTTTTTTGTGAATAGTGTTTTTGTTCATATTCTTTTCATTGTTTTTTTTTTTTTGGTGGGGGGAACTTGTTGTCTTTTTAATTTATTTCTGAGAATTTTTTTTTATGTGCTTAACATTATTCTAAGTCTTGTTCTGTTTGCTTTAGTAACACTGCCTATTCAGGCATTAGGTTGTTCTCAGAGTCTCTCAGGCACAGTGCTGATTTTCCTGTTTGGTTGAGCTCATGTTATAATTACAATTCCCCCTCCATTCCCTGTGAGTACTTCATCTCTTGATGACATCCTATCTCCAATGACTAGGGGGTCAATGTTGGTGGGTGGAATACATTAGTAACTGTTCGACTGGGAATGTAATCTCTATATTTTTCCTGAGTATTGAAAGTCACCAGGAACTCATTCCTCTTCTGATACCCTGGTTCATATGCCACTATCATTGCTTCTGTCTGGTGGCAGATGCCTTTGCTTAGGCAAGGAAAGATTATTGAGGGGCAGTGTGTTAGTCAGTTTTTCATCACCATGATCAAATACCTGACAAGAACAATCTAGAGGAGAAGAAGTTTATTTTGGGCTGGCAGTTTCAGAGGTTCAGTCCATGGTTGGCCAACTCATTTACGCTGAGCCCCAGATGAGGCAGAACATCATGGCAGCAGGAAGTAGAAGAAAGCTGCTCACTTCATGGCAGCTAGGAGAAAGAAGAAGGAGGAGGAGAAGGAAGAGATGAGGAGGAGGAGGAGAAGAAGGGAAAGAGGAGGAGGAGAAAGAAGAAATAAGAAAGAGGGAGAGAGAACACATGTGTTAGGGGCCAGGGACAGATGACATCCAAGAGCATGTCCATAGTGACCTCCTTTCTCCACATCTCTATAGCTGCCACCAGTAGTTCATTCAAGTTATTAATCAATCAAGTAGATTAACTCACTGATGAGATCATAGCTGTAATAATCTAATCATTTACCTCTGGACATTCTTATATTGTCTGACACATGAGTTTTTTGGGGGATATTAAAGATCCAAACCATAACTGGCAAGCTATCTGGTTGATCCTGTTGGAAGGTCCTAACCACACTGCCAGCTGTCCAGGGACCCTTCTTCTCTCTGCACTTGCTTTTCTAAGCCAAGAGTTCACTGGAGAAATTCCCCTTCTCCACGACTGCCCTTTTCCTGGATGTATTATGAATAGTATTTTCCCATTTCCTGCTAATCCCATTTTCCTTGAGTGTTTAGCTATTCCTTATAAATTTCTTTGACTATGAACATCTCTTCTGGTTTTTTAGGTCTTTTACATAATTCAAACAAATTTTATATTGTGTCATTTGCAGTCAGAGGGAGAAGGATGGAACATGATCCAGGCCAGGAGTTGCCAAATTTTCTTTCTAAAGGGCCCAATAAAAAATGCTTTGCAGGCCAGAGAGATTATGCCACACCTCCTCAACTCTGATTTTGTAGTGCCAAAGCACCCAGGGACAATAAATAGGGATGAATGGACCTGGCTATGCTCCAAATCAACCTGATTTACAAAACAGAACAGGATTTGAACAGCAGGACTACTTTGCAGGCACCTGACCTAGACCTCTTTTTCTTTATGCAACAGATGAAGCATCTGAGCCTAGAGGAGGTTGAGAGATCTATCCAAAGCTACTCAGCCAGTGAGTGGAAGAACTAGATAGAGCACTCATCTGCTTATTCACTTGTGATCTTCCCTCTACTTTGTTCTTTGTACAGCATCAAAGAGATTCCTAAATGTGCCTCAGTTCTCCCAGGGCCTTGGAAACAGGGAACTTACTTTCAACTTCTCTTCTTTTTTGTTCTGTGATGTGAAGGCACATAAAGTCCAGGCCAAGTCACTAACTGTGGAGCTTACTGGGAAATCACAGAGCTGATGGAGGTTGGCTGGACTGTTGGCCTAAGGAATGAGGGGAGGACTGTTGTTCAAATTTCAGCTTTTCCTTTTGTGAGTTATAGAGAAATTTGGCAAGATTAATGGAGCATAACCTATTTGAGCTCTTCAGAGACATGGTTATAGCTCAGGCACAAATATTATTACTCAATTTTAGTCAATATGGCCCACAAGGGAAAGAATTTGATCATAGTGAAAACCATTTCTCTCTTGGTCTAGCTTTGGAACAGAAGAAAGGGGAATAAGCTTTCCATTTGGCTTGAGTTTTGAGTCTGCATTCAGCTACATACATACTGTGTGACTTTGAAAAAATTACTCAAACTCATTTAAAAAATTTTTAGTTGTTAATAGACCTTTGTTTTACTTATTTATATGCAGTGCTAAGAATCAAACCCAGTGCCTCACACATGACAGCAAGTGCTCTACCACTGAGCTACAACCCCAGATATCTCTGTCATTTAATTTATCCTAATATGGAAAAAGTAATGTTGATTTCACAGGGTTGTTCTGAAGATTAAATGAGATCATGTATAAAAGGCATAAATAGTGAAAAGCATTATAAAAATATTAGTTGTTAGTATATGGATTGCATATGGAAACCCTGATGCAAATAACAAATCAGTGCTAATTGCTGAGATTTGCTATTTGAAATGCAGGGAACGGAGGAATATAACTGAAACAGTATACACTGAACGTGTTAACCAGCAAGCCTGTGTTACATTTAGTTGGAAACTAAATGTTAATTTATTTCTGTTTAAATTTCATTGTTCCCAGGGGATTTATTTCAAGTTAGTACATCTACTTTTAATCTTCTTACAATTATCTAGGAGAATAAATTAAACTTTCTTTCCATTGGGGTATTTAAATGAAGTATCTCATTTAAAAATGCACCTCTATCACACAGCTTTAGAGCTGAGGAATGAGATAGTGAAGTGAATTCCACCTGTTTGTTTAGTAAAGCATTCATAATCTTTCATTCATTCAAAGGGAGGGAACAGAACATTGAGGTCAGAGTATGGTCTCTTGAATTTAGATGACCTGGGCTTGAATTCCAGCTCTGCTAGGTATCAGCTATACCACTTTGAATGAGTTTTTTTAACCTCTCTGTATCTCATTTTACCCATTCATAGTCCTGGGCTAATAATCATCTATACTTTTGAAGTTGCTTTAAGAATTAAGAATTAAAGATTCGGTACCTATGAAGAGCAGTATCTGGTGCACAGCAAGGATTCACTAAATATGAGCTATTATTATTTCTTGACAATATTATGCCAAGCATGGCACTAAGGACTAGAGAACAAAATTGGCAGATCTGGCATTTTCAAAAAGTATTGTACTCAGTGATGTGGAGAGAAAGAGTTGGAGGCATCATAAGTCTGAAGATACAGGAAAAAGCAAACTCTCTTCTGCTTCCTATATTCTCATGAGATGAGAGTATAACATTACACTTCTGTGACCCAATGTGTGGGAGTTTTCTCCCACACAATAAATAAGCAATCAATTCTGTAGCAGATTCTTCAGAAGACACCAGCTGGGTATCTTCTAATTCAGTTCTGACACCATCTACCTGGAGCTAGCGTCAGATGGTACAGATTGGGACTGGGTCCCATAGACTGCCCTCTGGCTTCAAATGCTGTGAATGCAATTCCAGCTATGAATTGGGATGACTATGACCTCCTCCTTGAGTTGATGAATTTGCTAGGGTAGCTCACACAACTCAGGAAGACACATTTTCCCATTTATTATAAAAGATATTACAAAGAGTACAGATGAATAGCCAGATGGAAAACATGCCCGGGGCAAGACGTGGGAAGGGTGTGGAGCTTCCTTATCCTTTCCAGGAAGCTCCATGTGCTCAGCAATCCAGAAGTCCTCCCACTCCATTTTCAGTCCTTTGGGATATTTTTTTTAAATGGAGGATTCATTATGCAGGCATGGCTGATTATGCCATTGGCCAGTGGTGATCAACTCAACCACCAACTGCTCTTTCCTCCTGGAGGATGAAGGGCAGGACTGAAAGTCCCAATCTTCTAATAATACCTTGGTCTTTCTGATGAACAGCCTCCATCCTGAAACCTCCATCCCCCACTTATCTCATTAGCAAACCAAGTGATATTCTTATCACTTTGAAAACTCCAAGAGGTTTAGGAGTTTTTTTCTAGGAGTGGGGAAGAGGACATATTTCACAATATCACAGTGGTGAAATACTTAAGGAATGAAGTTGCTGTTTAATTTTAAGAAAATCTCTTCAACAAAGCCTTCAGGATTTGCATGATGCTTTTCCTTTCCTTTCTTTCTTTCTCCCCCCCGCCCCCCCGCTTTTTTTTTTTGGTGTCTTTCTTTATGGCTAAGAAAAATCAAAGCTGCACAAGTGATGAATCTCGGCAATCCAGAAGTGCTCCCACTCCAGCTTGTGGAGTGAAGCCAAGTTTGACTTCAGATCTGTCTCCCTCTGTGGTAGGCCATCACAAGACCTGTTCCATGGAATATGTAGCAGCCTAGTGTCCTAGTAAGGATTGCAAAATGCAATATCTGGGTTCTAATAAAGTGTTTGTTAATAGCTGTGTTATTTTGTTGTCTTGCATTGATATATTTTGAAGAGGTTAAGGATGTGCCATCTCAAAATGCGCTGAATTAGGATATTATTATTTCCAGTTGAAATCATTTGAGGAATTATAACTTTAGAAAGAGTCTTTTGATTATCTTTTACTACATGCAACTAGCTATAAAGATGAGTTTAGGAGGGGTGGCCTCCCATACCAAGGCAGGAAATAGTTGTAATCACAGATATAGGTAATTGGGGCTGTAATGAACCTGAAAAAATAAACTTGTTCAAGTGACCCTTATATTTTGCTAGCTTTTACCATCCTCCCTCATATATCTATTAGCCATAATCCTAAGTTTACTACTCTAGTCCAGAGATTCATTTGTCCTATCATTTTTATTGTTCTTTGTCCAAAATGTATGAAGCATCTTGCTTTGACCAAAAGTCCATTTCTTTGGACTTCACTCCCTTCTGGAGATCTACATGTACATATAAACTTCATAAAACTTATTTCAGTCTTTAGACCCAGCTGAAGAACTCATATAAAAGCTGAAGAGTATTAGAGATTCTTTCTTTCCCTACAACTTGGATATTAGCTCACTTGACATGCGGTAGTTACACACTGAGTACTGATTCTTGATGTGTCTTGCCTGCCTCCAGTGTGAGTTTCCAGGGAGAAAATGAGACAGACTACTGGTAAGGATGTGGGGGAAGAGGTACACTCATACATTGTTGATGAGACTGCAAGTTAGTATAATCACTCTAGAAAGCAGTATGGAGATTCCTAAAAAACAAAAACAAAAACTAGAAATGGAACCACCATATGACCTAGCTATACCTCTTCTTGTTATTTATCCAAAAGAACTAAAATCAGCACACTATAGTGACAGAGTCACATCAATGTTTACAGTAGCCCAATTCATAATAGCCAAATTATGGAACCAGTCCAGATGCCTGTCAATAGATGAATGGATTAAGAAAATGTGGGATACATACACAATAGAGTTTTACTCAGCTATAAAAAAGAATGAAATAATGCATTTATAGGTAAATGGATAAAAGTGGAGAACATCATGCTAAGTGAAATAAGCCAGACTCAGAAAATCAAGGGTCAAATCTTTTCTCTCATATGTGAAAACTAGAGCAAAATAAGTGGGGAAAAAGGGGAGGATCAGATATCATAAAGATAAAAGAAATATCAGTGGAGTAGGAGCAAGAGATAGAGAGGAAAGGAAGAAGGACCACAAAGGGGTAGAAATGCAGAATGAATCCAACAAAATATACTTATATGTATGTATAAATATGCCACAGTGAATACCACCTTTGTGTATATCTATAAAGCACCAATCAAAAATAAATAAATAAATGAGTGAAAGGAAAATGGGGGAAGGAGGAAGGAAGGGAAAGTGAGGATACCGGGGACGGAATGAAGTAAATCAAAGTCCCCGCATGTATGATTTTGTCAATATGAACCCTACTATTATGTATAAATAAATGCTCCAATAAAATATAAAATAAAATAAGACAAAATGGTGACCATCTAGTTCTTGGCCTCTCTTGATTCCAGAAGAGGATCTTTTTTTTCCATGCAGGCTAATAAGAACATCAAAACTCAGATGTACCTTCTTTAGGAGCAAGGGAGCTGCAGCCATATTCAGTATCATGAATTCTTGATTTTGTATTATTGAATCATTTGTTTGTTCAGTAGTAAAACAAAATGAGTATAATAAAGGTCAAGCCAAAGTCATTGTTCTCACTAATCTTGTACCCTGAACCATCTTTGTGCTGGCTTCTCTGACTTTAGTGCCTACTACTGTAGTACTACTCCCAAGACTCTCTATGATCGTGAGAAATTCTCTACTCCAAAGTCGTGATTTTTACCACTAGCAAAGAGTTCAGAGGAACCACCTTACTTTGGGAAAGTGGAATTGACTATATAATTTATGATAGAAAGTCTCAATTTGCTCTCTGAAGCTTTCTCTGGGGACCATTTCCAGTGATTTGAAACCTAGGTTGAATCATGAAGTGTGGGAGGCTGCCCACCCATAAGCTAAGCGTCCTCTCTCAGCCTTGAGTTAGGGAGTCTTGATCTGGTATTGCATGTCTTATGCTGCAATGCAAATGGCCTCCACCTTCCCTTGGCAAAGAAGTTTGCTCTAGCTCTGGACTTGGGCGTTACACAATGGGATTGGACAACCCCTCTTGAAACCTTATTTCCTGCCTTATTTGGTGAAGAACATTCTATTGAAACTCCTTTGTGTGCCCCCCTATAAAAATAAAGAGATTCCTGGTGCCCGCTCTCTTTTCCAGCTGACCCTTAAGGTCGCACAGCCGTCCTACCCTCCATATGAAAATTACTTCTGTGTCCTGTGCTTTCTTGAAGTTTTCTTAGCTTAATGTAGCAGCCAGCTCTTTTGAACCCAGTTTATCTCACCTGCACAGGTCACTTATTTTAGTGCAGTTGAGATCAACTCAATTTTTCTAAAAATGTTTATATTAAAAAATTAAGAAAGGTCAGTTTCCCAAGATGGCAGAATGAAGATGATGGTGATCCCTTTCTGAAAAGCAATACTAAACTGAATAAAATTTTCAAAAACAGTCATTTAAGAACAATGGAAACAATTTTTTAAAAATTAATTATTAAAAAAAGAACAACAGACATTAACCAAAAGCAGACAATAAGTGAGTTTATTTTGAAAAATGAAAGACTTTCGGGTAAGAACAACAGGATTCTGTGGTCTGAGGTACTTCTCACGCCCCTAGGACAACCAGATAAAAATGCCAGATATTCAGTTGTTTGAATTTTAGATAAATGACTTATTTTTAAGCATAAATATGTTTAAAGTATCACACAGGACATACTTATGCTAAAAAATTACTCATTGTTCATCTGAATTTAAAAATTAACTGAACATTATATTTTATTATTTGCTAAATCAGGCAGCCTCTATTTCCCCCTGTCCCCACCTACCCCCAACAGCTGGATCAGCAAGATGATGGTATGCCACAGGACTTGGTCTTGAATGGGAGATAGGGATGAAAACCTGTGGTTTTGCCAGCTAAATGTGATGAATTTGGTTGGAAATAGGTAAAACCATTTGGTTTGCTTATCTAATGCTGCAGTTCTTGTTGGGGTATTAGATAAATCAGAAACTTAATGGAGAGATCCAGGAAATAAGATGCACTCTCCAAACATCCTTGCTGAATGGAAAACTACACAGATGCATGGGGAGACCTGAGAGGGTTGGGAGAACAAAAGAGATTCCAAGGGAGATTTAACTAATTGCAAATTTGAATACATTCCCAAACCACAGACACATCAGCACAGAGTGGAAGCTTTATGGTTGAGATGCTTGAGTTCAACCTCTACTAAAATCATTGATCCAGGGGAAACCACTAAGAAGCCAGGGTAAAAACTTAAAATTAAAATTAAAAAATATCAGACATCAGTATCTGAAAATCAGAGTGGAGACATATTTTATAGTTTAAGTTCAGGAAAGTTACAAAGGAAAAGGAAAAACAAAATTTAAAACAAAAGCAACCCTCAGGAAAAGTAAACAATTAAAAATTTTATAATGCCTAAAACATCTAGTTTTTAACTGAAAATTTTGAGATATGCAAAGAAACAGAGATATATAATCTAATTAATATTCTGGGAAAACTGCAGTCAACAGCAACTGACTCTACCTGGGCCCAATGACTGAAAAGAAGCTATTGTAAATATGTTCAAAGAATGAAAAAAGTTATGTACTATTATTGAAAAATGTTGGCAATGACAACAAACAGGAAGTATCAAGAGGTAAATAGACACTAAAAATATAAAACAAAGGCAAGCTAGAATTGAAAAGTAATCAGAATGAAAAATTCTCTGGATGGTCTCAAGAACATATTGAGATTCTGAAGATACAAATTATTTAATTCAAAGAACAGAAGGGAGAAGTGAGTTGTGGAATAGAGCTTCAGAGACCCAAAGGACAATGTTAAATGTCCCAACATGTCTGAGATGAGAGTTATAGAAGGAGAGAAGAGAATGAAACAGAAAATAATTGGAAGATAAAGTGCTCCAAACTCCCCAAATTTGATCAAAACCTGTGATCTACACATTAAAGATTATCAATAAACTCCAAGTATGATAAACACAAAGAGAAACACACCTCCGTGTATTATAATTGAACTACTGAGAGACAAAGAACAGGTCTTGAAAGCAGCAAGAGAAAATTACCCATTATTTATAGAGAAACAGCAATTGAAGAAAGTCTGACTTCTTACCAAAATACAATGGAGTCCAGAGGTAGTGACTAATGCAGAAAGCAGGGGCGGGGGGTGGGGGGGTCATTCAAGATTTCTATATCCAGCAAAAGTATTCTTTAAAAAGTGAGCATGAAATAAAGAACTTTCCAGATGAATAAAAAGTGAGAGTGACATGACTTATAAGAAATACAAAAGGAAGTCCTTCAAGCTAAACAGAAACGACAAAACAAACAAACAAAAAAACAGTAACTTTGAACTACCAGGAGGAATAAAGAACTCAAGAAATAATAAAGATAGACTGGGCACGGTGGCACTGGTAATCCCAGCAGCTCAGAGGCTGAGACAGGAGGATCATGAGTTCAAAACCAGCCTCAGCAAAACTGAGGTGCTAAGTAACTCAGTGAGACTTTGTCTCTAAATAAATACAAAATAGGACTGGGGATGTGGCTCAGTAGGCGAGTGCTTCTGAGTTCAATTCGTGGTACCCCCTCCCCCCAAATAATAATATTAATAAAGATGTAGGTCAATATGTGTATATATGTTTTTTTCTCTTCTAATTTCTTTTTAAAACATAAGGTTTATTTAAGTTGATAAAATACTGTCTCTGGTTTAAGATATATGTAAGTTTAATATGTATATAGACAATAGTATAAAGAATGGGGCAGGAGAGGCTGGGGTTGTAGCTCAGTGGTAAAGCACTTGCCTTGCACGTGTGAGGCACTATGTTTGATTCTCAGCACCACATAAAAATAAACAAATAGAATAAAGATATTTTTTTAAAAAAGAATGGGGGGAGGAAATTGAGCTTTAGTAGAACAAATTTGCTGCATATCATCAAAATTAACTCAGTATTAAAAACTGAGGTAGATTGTGAAGTTAATGATGCATAGTAATTTCTAGAAAAAAACTAAGATAACCCAAGAAAAGCTTAAAAATCAACAAAATAATTAAGTATTAATCTCCAGGATATATAAGGAATTCAAAAAACACCAAAGAATATGAAACAACTCAAAAAACAATAAAAAGAATAAGCCAATCCATAAATGGACAAAGGAACTGAACAGGCACTTCACAGAAGCAATACCATTGGTCAACAAATATATAAAAAAAGTTCATTATCTCTAGCAATTAGAGAAATGCCAATTAAAAATACACTGAGATTTCATCTCATTCCAGTCAGAATGGCAACAATCAAGACTATAAGCAACAATAAATGTTGGGGAGGATGTGGGAAAAATAGTACACTCACACATTGTTCATGGGGCTGCAAGTTGGTGCAACCACTCTGGAAGGCAATGAGATTCCTTAAAAAACTAGGAATGGAACCACCATTTGACCTAGTTATATGACTCCTAGGTATATATCCAAAGCAGTTAAAATCAACATACTATAGTGACACGCCACATCAATGTTCATAGCAGTTCAATTCACAATAGCTAAGCTAGAGAACCAACCCAGGTGCCCTTCAACAGAGGAATGGATAAAAAAGCAAATCTTATTTTGCTTTAAAAAAAAGAAATTAGAAGAGAAAAAAACATATATACACATATTGACCTACATTTTTATTAATATTATCTATCTATCTATTTATATCTTGGCCATAAGAATGAAATTATGGAATTTTCTGGTAAATGGATGGATCTGGAGACTATCTAGTGAAATGAGCCAATCCTCCAAAACCAAAGGTCAAATACTATCTCTGATACTTGGATGCTAACACACAACAAAGGCAGGAAGGGAAGAATATTAGTTCATTGGATTAGACAATGGGGAATGAAGGGAGGGGAAGGGGATAGGAATAGGTAACACAGTGGAATGAATTGGACATAACTTTCCTATGTTCATGTAGGAATACACCACATTAAATCTCCAAATCATGTACAACCACATTAAAGGGATCCTAACTAGAATGTTATACTCCATGTATATATATATATATATATATATATATATATATATATATATATATATATAAAATAAATATATTCTACTTTATGTATATCTAAAAAGAACAAATCCAAAACCCCAAAAAGGTACACCAGAAAATAAATATTTAACACAAAGAAAGGGAATAAAAAGGAAGGGGAAATCTAATAGAATATGAGACATAAAGAAAACAAATAGCAATATAGCAGGAGTAAGTTCAACTTTATTAATAATTGCATTAAAAGGTCAAGTTTGTCAGACTGGGTAAAAAAAGCAAGATGCAAATATACACTGTCTATAAGAGATGCACATTTGTTTCAAAGATACAAAATTTGTTGGAAATATATGGCAAAAATTGTACCCTGTAAACAGTAAGTAACCATAGAGAACTGGAGTGGCTATATTAATTTCAGACAAAATAGATTTTATGGCAAAGAATATTACTACAGGAAAAGAGAAATATTTTCTAATAAGAAAAGGTCAATACATTTGGAAGATATCACATCGGTTAATTATTATATATACAACAACATACTAGCAAATACACGAAGCAATGATAAAATTGAAAGGAAGATTCAGCAATTATAGTTGGAGATTTTAATAGTTCTCTAAAAATAAAAGAACTACTAGATAGGAAATCAGCAAGAATATAGAAGATACAAAACTCACTGTTAAATGACTTCATCTAAATGAAATATATGGAGTATTTCACTTGATAACAATAGAATATACATTCTTGTTGCAGTGTAGTGTAATAATTTTTGATTGAATATTGGATATTTTGCATAAAAGAACAGCTGAACCTGAAGTCAATAGAATTTATGTCTGGAAATGGCATATCTTTTCTTCTATAGTCTGAACTTGAACCAGACTAGCTTTTTTTTTAATGTGAATAAATCTGTTATTTATTTACTTTTTATTCTAATTTGTTATTACAACAGCAGAATGCATTGCAATTAATATTACACATATAGAGCACAATTTTTCATATCTCTGGCTGTATACAAAGTATATTCACACCATTCGTGTCTTCATACATGTTCTTAGGGTAATGATGTCCATCTCATTCCACCATCTTTTCTACCCCCATACTCCCTCCCTTCCCCTCTCACCCCTTTTGTCGTATCTAGAGTTTGTCTAATCCTCACATGATCCCCCTCCCAACCCCACTATGAATCAGCCTCCTTATATCAGAGAAAACATTTGGCATTTGTTTTTTTTTGGGATTGGCTAACTTCACTTAGCATTAAATTCTCTAATTCCATCCATTTACCTGCAAATGCCATAATTTTAGTCTCTTTTATTGCTGAATAATATTTCATTGTGTATATAATCACATTTTCTTTATCGATTCATCTATTGAAGGGCATCTAGGTTGGTTCCACAGTTTAGCTATTGTGAATTGTGCTGCTATAAACACTGATGTGGCTGTGTTCCTGTAGTATGTTATTTTTAAGTCCTTTGGGTATAGACCGAGGAGAGGAATAGCTGGGTCAAATGGTGGTTCCATTCTCAGTTTTCCAATGAATTTACATACTGCTTTCCATATTGAATGCATCAATTTGCAGTCCCACCAGCAATGTATGAGTGTGCCTTTTCCCCCACATCCTTGGCAACACTTATTGTTTTTTGTATTCTTGATAGCTGCCATTCTGTCTGGTGTCAGATGAAATCTTAGAGTAGTTTTGATTTGCATTTCTCTAATTGTTGGAGATGTTGAATATTTTTTTCATATATTTATTGGTTTATTATATATCATCTTCTGAGAAGTGTCTGTTCAGTTCCTTGGCCCATTTATTGATTGGGTTATTAGTGTTTTTTGGTGTTTGTCTTTTTGAGTTCTTTATATAACCTAGAGATTAGTGCTCTATCTAATGTGCTTGTGGTAAAGATTTGCTCCCATTCTGTAGGCTCTCTCTCTATTCACCTCACTGATTGTTTCTTTTACTGAGAAGAAGCTTTTTAATTTGAGACAATCCTATTTATTGATTCTTGATTTTAATTCTTGCGCTATAGGAGTCTTATTCAGGAAGTTGGGGCCTAATCTGACATGATGGAGATTCGGGCCTAATTTTTCTTCTATTAGACGCAGGGTCTCTGGTTTAATTCCTAGGTCCTTAATCCACTTTGAGTTGAAGTTTGTGCATGGTGAGAGATAGGGGCTTAATTTCATTTTGTTGTTTATGGTTTTCTAATTTTCCCAGCACCATTTTTTGAAGAGGCTATCTTTTCTTCAATGTTTTTGCATTGGAGAAAATGTAATTTGCTTACATTGGAGATAATGTAAGATAACTGTAATTATGTGGGTTAGTCTCTGTCTCCTGTATTCTGTACCATTGATCTACCAGTCTATTTTGGTGCCAATACCATGCTGTTTTGTTACTATTGCTCTGAAGTATAGTTTAAGGTCTGGTATTCCACCTGCTTCATCTTCTTGCTAAGGGTTGCTTTAGCTATTCTGGGTCTCTTATTTTTCCAGATGAATTTCATGATTGTTTTTTCTATTTCTATGAGGAATGTCATTGGGATTTTGATCAGAATTTTATTAAATCTGTATATAGTATTTTTGGTACTGTGGTCATTTTGACAATATTAATTCTGCCTATCTTAAGAACAAGGGAGATCTTTCCATATTCTGAGGTCTTCTTGAATTTCTTCCTTTAGCGTTTTTTAGTTTTCATTGTAGAGGTCTTTCACCTCTTTTGTTAGGTTGATTCCCAAGTATTTTATTTTTTTGAGGCTATTGTAAATAGGTTAGTTTCCTTCATTTGCCTTTCAGAGGATTTGTCACTGATATACAGAAATGCTTTTTATTTATTGTTGATTTTGTGTCCTGCTACTTTGCTGAATTTATTTACTAGTTCTAGAAGTTTCCTGGAGGAAGTTTTGGGGAGACCAGTTTTTATTTAAGTTGACATAAGGTTTTCTTTTGTTGCAACTGCCATTGATGTACCCAGTATTCAAATCTTTCCAATGATTGCCACCTTTTATTTTGTGTAAACTCTAGGGTTTTGGAGGATTTGTCTCTATGATCCCAATTCACCCTCAGCTTTAAGTAGTCTCAAATGCTTATACCATAAAAGGACTTTCATATACTATTATCCTTTCCACATTGTATACTGCCATGTTTGGTTATTTGGAGGGAGGCTAGAGATGTGGTGGGGTTGAGGGATCTTAAATCTTTTGGTTCAGACTTGCTTATCCTAGCTCAAAAATAAAACATTTTCAGCATCACATCCTGTATATTGCAGCCAAACTTTTCCTAAGATCCATGGAATATTTGTGGCAGGAGAGAATTTTGTCCCCCACCCCCGTGGTTGATCACCTCTGCTTTCTGTCTGTAGAGATGCCTGGATTGTCAGGGATGGTGGTGGTGATGGTTTACCGCTCCTTCTCCACTATCAGCAGCCACTGCTTTACTCTTCCTTGAAAAGCAGAGCCTCTTTTCTTAAGATCAGTGACATGTAGGTTTCCCCATACCTCCCCACCCCAGCTCCACTGGTAGGATGTAAGTACTTGTTATTCAATTCAAGATCCATTTTTGGACTAAGGTGTGTCTCAGAGTTTTCCTTTGCCTGGGACTAGGGGAGGATGGGAGGGCTTTCTGTATCTCCCCAGATGATATTTAGTTCTACTTTTGACCAGCACAATGAATCTTTGCCTGGGTTTTGAGAGGCAGAGCCCTTCTTTCCCTTCTCTTGGGAACCCACTTCCAGAGGCTCTATCTTCAAGAAGGGGAAATGGGCAGGGCTTTGTGTGTCTGCATGCTACTGGGCATGAGTGGAAAGAGCTTGGGACGGGGTGCAGACTTCCTTGTATTGGAAGGAACCAGGGATCTAAACCTTCCCTCTAGCACACACATGACCTTTAAGAATTTGTTAAAATTTTATGTTTTCTTCTTGTCCCCTTTGAAGGTAGGCACTTTTCATGATGGGCTTTGATAAAGGTGAAACAGTTCATGCATTTGATCTCTCCTCAGAGGGCCTGTCATCTGAGTTTAGTTCACTTGTTCACTTTGCTGCCTTAGCTCCCTGTTGGGCTCAAAGCAAGTCATTGTTTTTTGATTGTTCAACTTTTTTTTTGTTGTTAATATGGTAGCTCTTTCTTATGTGGTTCTCTACATTTAAGCAGAGTGGCATTAGAGTTAATTAGTCTCTTCCAATTCCAACTTTCTTTTCCAAGCTTCCTATTCCATAATTAGGTCCTATCCAGCTACTCCTTTCTGGAAGAAGGCACCATTTGTTCTCTCTGGACCTGAACGGAAACTGAAGGCATTGAGATACTTTGTAGATTACCTCCCACTTTAGAGTCAAGTGAAAAACTAAACATTATAAAAATTCAAGTTCTCAGTCTAAAATTTTAGTGTTTCCATACTACAAATTAAGTAATAGCCTTTAAAAGGAAGGTCATGAGAAAATGAAGAATGTAGTTGTAGATTTTGACTTGCTTTTGCTTGAAATAATTTTAGATTATTGATAGTTGGTTAAATTTTGTCACTTGTTTTTTATAGAATGTATGTTTTATAGTATTCACTACTGTAGTATTAGAGAGTGGATGAAAAGCATTTGGAAAAATAATGGCTTTTACAAGAAATTTTATTTGATCTTAATATCAAATGACTTCAAAATGAAAAGTTTTTGACTTTTCAATTTTTAATTCTTTTGGCATGACACTATTAAAAGAAATCCAAGAAGAGTGCACTGAGTGGGATGATGTAATGTGAAATGTCAGCAAAACCGATGAGTTGAAAAATTTGAAAAATAGGAGATTGTTTTAAGGTAGAGTGACTCAAATGTTGAGGAAAATAGCTCATTCAAGTTGATGAGAAATCCTGGTGATTTTATTTCTCAATAAAAAGTGTGTTAACTTCATCTAGAGTATAGGTCTGGTTAGTAGATAAAGCAAGCAATTCACATGAACCTTTGACCCATTTCTACAGCTTTAAATGTTTAAAGAAGTAATTATGAAGCAACAAGCAAACAAAGGATCACAAAAATTAATTCTATTAAGAAAACATATGGTTTAAATATCTATAACAATTTGTAGATATTCAAAGCACCATAGCATTGAAAATTAACTGTCTTTGCAAAAAGAGGGGTTTATTTCATATTTATTTGCAAAAGCTCCAGCTCTTCAGTTTTCTGGGTAAGACTACCATGTGTGTATGTGGGTGGGATGGGGATGGGAATAGGAAAGACAGTAGAATGACTCAGACATAACTTTCCTATGTTCATATATGAATACACGACCCGTGTAACTCCATATCATGTACAACCATAAGAATGGGAGGTATGTATGAATGTCAAAATACATTCTACTGTCATGTATAACTGTAAGGAATAATAATAAAGAGGAGACGGAGACAAGGTACGGAGGCAGGGAAGGTGACAGAGTGGCTCTTTGGCCAAGCGGCCATGTTTATTTATACCAATAGGTTACATTATGTCATTAGTAACATAACTATGTTATTGTCCAGAGTATTTATTGCTTATTCTGCAGTTACATTTTACAGTTACCACATGTAATGCTAGGAGCTTTGTGCAGCTCTCAAGAAAGTCTATTGTCTGAAGTTACTGTTAGGCAGGCAGATCCAGGAGTACTGGAGCTTGGTGAAACATTGTAGTTATCAAGCAAGCAAGTTTCTTTATTCCTAGGAACTATGTGCCTGCAATCAAGGTTGAGGCTTGATGAGGCTCTAACACAGAGGCTTCTCAGGGCATTGCCATACCAGCTAGACACTGCACATATATTAGCTATATTATTAGATCCTAAGAGAGATTGCAGGGCATTCTAAGGTTGGGAAACAGGGTGCCTATTACCCCCCAGGAGTTTGTTCACCAGGGGAATGCTTCCCTCTACATTTCCATGGTCAGAATCTTTCCATATAACTAAAAAGAACAAATAAAAAATTTTTAAAATACCATGTCAAAATCATGGTGGTTAGGAAGGGGAAGAATATGTAGATGATTTGCTCTAAGTTTGGGGGCCATATAATTAATGCCCAAACTAGTATATACAAGATTGAAAGGAGGCTGTTAAGAAAAATTATCCAAATTTGGAAACAAAGTAAGAGCATGACTACATGTCCTTTTAGCATTGTGAACCTAAACAACAACCAGAGATTCTCCAAAGAAAAATGACATTTACTTGGGAATAATAGGGCACTGCAGTACATGTGCCATAATTAGTCGATTCAAGGAGGTTGAGGCAAGGGGAGGATTTCAAAGGTGAAATGAGGAGGTCAACGTAAGATATTTTGAACCAATAATCCTTGACTTCAGGGATCAATATAAAAAATGGTATCAATCCAGAATTAAGCAGACAGTTGTTGGGCAGATGTCCATGTAGAAGTATTTTTTTTATGTAAGGTTATGATGCCTTTGTGCAAGGCTATGGTGCTGCCAGTCTTTCATAAATACTTATTATCATCAGGCATGCAAGTGTGAGACCTGCTCCTTCATAAACATCCTAGCTTTTTTTTTTTTTTTCATTCATTTATTTATTTTGATTAGGGCTTGACAAATGTGGCTCCATTTTGATTCTGACAGCTTTTACAATGTCGTATTGGGCATTATTGATCATCCTCCCCCCAAATTATTTAATTCCCTAGAGGGATATACCTTTCTTTAACTTTGTCCTTTGTTATATGATTAGAATTAAGACATGGTGAAGTATATCTGGAGACTTCTGTGTACTAGAAAAGGTAATCCCAAAGATTATTGCTCAGTTTCTCTAATTAATTGTTATATAAACTAGCTTAGATAAACCTAATATTATTTTTCTCCAAAATATCTATAAATAGCCAGTCCTTCCACCATTTTATTTGTTTCTTCATTAAGTAATAAATTAAATAAAATATTTAACACATATTCATTCTGTATTTGTATGGATCTCTTAAATCTTGAACTTTATATTTGACAAGGTGTTATTAGTTATTTTTCTAGAAAACAAGGACTGGAAAATTGTCTGATAGGACAATTCCAGGAATACTATACTGTATGCTCAAGTAAGTATAACAAATGCTTGAAAGAACTTAGATTATCTATCGTGGAGAAGATAGGATGACTGATGTTTGACAGAGGATTTGAGTGGAAAATGTCATGTTTTTTTTCTGTATTTTGAAAACCTTGAGAGATAAGGATGCAGTCTGTATGTATGTACCTGAAGAGACAGGAAGATAGTTAAAGCAGTGTTCTTCGAATGTTGAAGCAGAAGGAGTGAGGCTCTGTTCAATGATTTGATGAATGGGTCTCTGGTAGCCCTATCCCACAGTGATTTAGCCACCTGTTGCTAGTAGAAGTTGGGACCTGGAGGATGTGGCTGAGGAAACCAAATCTGCCAAAGAGGTTCAGGGTCTTGAGTGTCTTACCCTAGTTACACAGATGGAAATTCAGACCTTCATTTCTGGCTGAAGCTAGTCCCACCACATCCAGAAGGAACTTTTCCCACCTTAAATTTACATGATTGGGCTTTAAGTATTGTTATAGTTTGGATCTTAGATGTTCCCCAAAGGCTCATGTATTAAAGATTTGTTCCCCAGGATGTACTACTTGGAGGACATGGAACCTTTGGTAGGTGAGACCTTATTGGAGGTCCTTAGGTCATTATGTGAGTGCCCTTGAATGGGATTGAAGGACCCCAGCACCTTCCTATTCTCTTGTTGCTTCCTGGCAATGAGGTTAGGGGTTTTGTTCCATACATTTCTACCATACATTTCTGCCATGATGTGCTGCCTCATTAAACAATGGGGCCACAAATTATGGACTGGATCTCTAAGACTATGAGCAAAATAAACTTTTCATGAATTGATTATCTCAGGTATTTTGTGACTATAATGATGGAAAGCTGACTAATACAAGAATATGGTTACTGTTAAACTGAATTATGGTAGTCTGATGTTTCAGATTGACTACCTGCACTAGGCCCCAACAGACCGGACCAAACCAAAATGGAGTCACTCATGTTAAGTGCCACATAATCAAACTTAAGTTTGATTAAGATTCCCAAAACTGATAGTTTTTCCTGAAGAAGTAGATTCTACTCTGCCTGAGTGAGTATAATATGGAAGTCTTCTTTACTTTAACTCTGACAAGAAAATAATCTAATGTTAACCAATAATTTTTTCTGTTTATCCTATTTTCTATAAAATCCACTATTCTACTATATTGCTCTGTGGCACTTCTTATTCTATTTTGTGGGATGGAGGTTGCTCCAATTCATAAATCAGAAATAAAAGTCAATTAAATCTTTAAGTTTGTTTTAATTTTGTCTTTTGACAGAACTATGTGATGTATTACTTTTTTTAAATTTAAATTTTTATTTTTTAGTTGTTGATAGACCTTTTTTTAAAAAAAATTATATGTGGTACTGAGAATCGAACCCAATGCCTCACACATGCTAGGCACGTATGCTACTGCTGAGACCCAGCTCCAGCCCCATGTATTGCTTTTTATACTCTCCAAATTTTGTAAATATATATCCAAGCATTGATACAATTTAAATAGTTGATATTCCTAAGGGCTTATTTCAATTAATCATGTTGAGGCATCATAATTCCATAGTAATAACATAGGGAAATATTTTTATCTTTTTTTGAAAAATTATTCATAAGAATATGAAATAGTATCATCACTATGACATCAAAATATCTTCCAGACTATTCATATATTTATATACTTGTGTTGGTATGTATATCCTTATATATGTATAGTTGTATATGTAGATATATTTTGTTACAGAATATTTAGAACTTTAAGCACAGTTTTTAAATAAATGAGAGGCCAAATAGAGTCCTTTGGCTGCTAGTGTGGTGTATGAGTCCAACCACTTATACATGCGCAGGGAGATAGATCATTTTTTCTTCTTGAAACAGTCTTCAGTTTGACTTTAAGGGAAAACAATTAAAAAATGGCTCAGTAAACTCTGAAAGGACTCCATTTTATGGGTGATTGCACCACTAAATAAGAAACTGTTACTGTGAAATAGTCTAATTGAATTCCTGATGGCATGGGTCAGCTTTATTGTTTTTCAAAATAAAACCACATTTAAGATAGATGCAGCCTCAAAATGCTTATTAAGCTCCCAAATATTTCTGCTTTTTTGTACAGTGAATGTAAAACATTTGGTAAACTAATAAAAGATTTTGAACTCAAACTAATAGCAAAATGCGTTAAAACCCTTTGAAATGATAGATTAGCATAGTCTTAATTCACTTGCTCTATGATCAACTAGAAATTATATCCTTAACCCTTTCCAATATGCTTAAAATCATCCCACTTTAAGAAATGCTTGTTCGATTTTAACAGTGTTAGTGCTTCAGATTGTATCCTTGGTAACGATGAGATGTAAAAGCTAAGAATCACTTAAGACATCAGTTCTCAAACTTTTTAATTAACTGTACTGTTATTGCCTTCCAGTGGAAAGTAGACTTATTGATATTAAAGAATTAGGAACAAAATCATGAAAATGATACAAAATTTATGTACAATGGATTTATTAAAGTGTTTGAACTTGGTACAATTCATGGTATAAAATAGAAACTACCAAGGACTGCAGATAATTGTGTAAGGATAAAATAGAGACTTGCACTTTTGGGATTAGTTTTCAGTACATAAGGAAGAGTTACCTATTACCAGTGGGTTGAATACTAGGGTTTTTGCATTGTTTGTTTAAAATTATCTGCATGTTAGGTTGTTCAGTACAGAGGAGAAATGGCTAAAGTGAGACAGAAAGGGCATATGATATCCTGGAGAAAGAGAGTATGGCAATTTTGGGGACACTGATGGAAAGTCAATGATAAGATACTACAAATGAAAATGGCATTAATGATTTGCCTTTTAAATACTGAAGGGCCAATAGCTTTTTTTCTGGGTGTGGGTGCTGGTGGGTGCTGCTGTTGGGGGGCGCAGGCACTGATAGGAGAGAGACAGAGGAGATGTTGAGGATAGTCTAAATGTTGAGGATAGGGACAAGCAGCCCATGTGCCAATGACAGTCATTGTCTTCTCTTTCTAAATAGGTATTTATGCCTTTTGTTTTTTTCCTCTTAATCTAATTTCAGAGTTAAATAACTAGAGTGAGACATTTATATCTAATTCCTGATAAAGAAATGCTTCTGAGATTAGACTATTAAGTGAAAAAAAGATGCTCTGGGTGTAGGGTAAATATCCCTAATCAAATGAAAGAAGTCCTATTTATTCAATCATTTGATACATATTGAATGTTTCTGACAGTGTGGTATTTCACTACGTTTTCTTTTGTGATCTACTTCACTAATAGGCTTACATTTTTCTCTCTTATATTTTTATTTGTTCTTTTTTAGTTATATGTGACAGTAGAATCTATTTTGATATATTTATACAAGCATGGGATATATCTTATTATAATTAGGATCCCAGTCTTGTGGACATACACAATGTTGAGAGATTCATTGTGGTGTAGCCATATATGTACATAGAAAAGTTATATCAGATTTATTCTACTGACTTTCCTATTCCTATCCCCTACATTTTTTTAAAAGCAAGGACCGAATGTTGAATTTTACCAAATATCTTTTCTGTACTTGTTTAAAAGGACGTAAAGTTTTTCTTTGTTAAGTTTTAATATGTGATAAATTACATTAATTTATCTCCTCATGTTAAATCACTCATATTCTTTGAATAAAACCAATCTAGTCATTTTTAAAGCATTGCCTTGAGCTTGAATTTACATATTTTTATTTGGACTAAGTGAATTTTTGAATTATACAATGCTCACTTTATTTAAAATTATTGAAAATATATACTTATGAGAGAGATTTTTTGGCATAACTTTCACATTCATATAGTTTGTCAGATTTTATATCAGGAATTTGCTATTTTTTATTAAACATTTTAATTGAAACAATAATTGTGCATATTTATGGGGTACCGCATGACATTTCAATGCATGTATACAAATGTATAATGATCAGATCAAGTTAATTGGTATATTCATCACATCAAACATTTATCATTTCTTTTTTTGGTGAACATTTAAAATCATCTTTTATGGCTGTTTTAAAATAGTGAATTAAATGTTGTCAATCATAGTTGTTATGGTTTGGATATGAACTGTCCCTCAAAAGCTCATGTGTGAGACAACGCAAGAAGGATCAGAGGAGAAATGATTGGTTGTGAGAGTCCTAACCTAATCAGTGAGTTAATCCCTGATGGTATTAACTGAGTGATAACTGGAGGCTTTTGGGGTTTGGCTGGAGGAAATGGTTAATTGTGGCTATGGGTTACACATATTTTGTATCTAGAGAGTGGAGTCTCTCTTAACTTTCTGATCACCATGATGTGAGCTGTTTCCTTCTGCAACACTCTTCCACCATGATGTTCAGCCTCACCTCCAGCCAAACTTCTGTGGACTAAGATCTTTGAAACCATGAGCTCTCAAGTAAAACTTTCCTTTTCTATAATAGTTCTGGTCACATCTTTTAGTTACAGCAACAAAATAGTGACTAAAACAATGGTTTTTCTATTTTGCTATAGGATCTTAGAAAGTATTCTTCCTATCTAATTGCACTTCCATACCTGTTAGTCCTGTGGTCACCATTCTCTCCTCCCAATCTCTCACTGCCTTCTTGATCTCTGGTATTCTACCACTATTCTGCTGTCAACTTCTAGAAATCAACAGTTTTGGCTTACACATATGAGTGAGAACTTGTGGCATTTGCTTTTCTATGCCTGGCTTATTTCACTTTGCATAATGTCCCCCAGTTCCATCTACACTGCCACAAGTGCAGGTTCATTTTTCTTTTTTTTTAATGGCTGAACAGTATTGCATCGAATGCATTCACTCTTTATCCATTCACCTGTTGATCAACATGTATATTGATTCCACATCTTGGCTTTTGGTAATGGTGCTGCAATAAACATGGTAGTGTGGCTGTCTCAACATATTGATTTTCTTGTCTTTAGATAAGACTCAGTAGAGCAATTGCTAGATAATATGGTAATTCCATTTTTAATTTTTTGAGGAACCCTCACCATTTTCCATAATGACTATACCAACCCACATTCCAGTGGAGTGTGTATGAGAGTTCCCCATTCTCTGCATTCCTGCCAGCATTTTATTTTTGGCTTTTTGATGATAGTCATTCTAACTGGGTTGAGATAATATTTTACTCTGGTTTTGATTTGCATTTTTCTGATGATTAGTTGTGTTTAACATTTTTTCATAGACTTATTTGCTCTTTGTATACTTTCTTTTGAGAAATGTCTGTTCAGATCATTTGCACATTTTAAAATCTGTTTTGTTTTCTTTTGAATTGAGACTCTCATATATTCTGGATATTAATTTCTTGTCCAAATAAAAGTTTGTAAATATTTATTTCCATTCTGTAGGTTAATTCACTCTGTTGTTGCCTTTGCTATGTGGAAGTTTTATTTTTTTTTTCTTCAAATTTGTTCTCATTTTTCAAATTTTGCTTTTGTTACTTGTTTTTTTTTGGGGGGGGGGGGTGTCACATGAAAAATCTTTGCCAGCATTAACTCAGAAAGTCAAGGGTTTTATGTTTTCTCTCATATGTGGAAGCTAGATAGGAAAAAAGAAAACAAGTGGGGTGATCTCATGAAAATTGAAGGGAGAGCAGGAGAGTAGATAAAAGGACGATGGGGAAGGAGGAGGGGGAAGAAAGGGGAAATACTGCGGAAATGATTTGGACCAAATTATGATTGTTATACTGTGTGCATGTGCAAATCCAACTCATATATAAAATGCACCAATAGAAATATGGGAAAAAACAAACCAAAAAAAAAAAAAAAAAAGAAAAGAAAAAAAAATGTTTCTAGCACCAATGTCCTGAAGCATTTCCCCTGTTTTTTTTTTTTTTTAGAAGTTTTTTTTATTAGTGTCTTATAGTTATAAATAGTGTGGGGTTCATTTTGAATCCCCTATGTTGTTGTTTTTTTTTTTAAAGTGTTTCATAGTTTTGGGTCTACAATCCATTTTGAGTTGAATTAACTTTTGAACAGGCTGGGAGTGATCTAGATTTATTCTTCTGCATATGGATATCCAGTTTT
The DNA here is from genome assembly GCF_047511675.1 of Marmota flaviventris. Lineage (NCBI taxonomy): Eukaryota > Metazoa > Chordata > Mammalia > Rodentia > Sciuridae > Marmota > Marmota flaviventris. Next base: position 43,849,912 of record NC_092502.1, read on the forward strand.
CTTAGTACCATTTTATTGAAGAAACTTTCTTTTTTCCAACATATGTTTTTGAAGTCTCTGTAGAAAATCAGTTGGCTGTAATTATGTGGAATTATTTCTGAGTTCTCTATTCTGTTCCATTGATCTATGAGTCAGATTTTACGCCAGTGACATGCTGTTTTACTTCTTATAACTTTGTAGTTGGTTTTGAAGTTAGGTATTAGATGTCTCCAGCTTTATTCTTTTGCTTAGGATTGCTTTGACTATTCAAGATCTTTTGTGGTATCCCATGTGTTTTAGGAATTTTTTTTTCTATTTCTGTGAAGAATATCCTGGGTATTTTGATAAGGATTGCATTGACTCTATACATCACTTTGGGTAGTATAAATATTTTAAAAAGGTTAACTCTTTCAATCTATAGATATGGATGTCTTTTCATTTTTTCGTGTCCTCTCTAACTTCTTATATTAGTGTTTTATACTTTTCATTATAAATATTTGCTACTTTTGGATGATTTAATATTTTCACTTTTTTTTTTATCAGTTTTTAATTTTCAAATTTACCCTCTGCATCTGGTCAGAAGACCAAAGATAGAGATTCAGAGACTGATTGCAGGCAAGACATGGAGCATATTTCTTTTACCAGATGGGTTATATATTCTCTTAGACCTTCTTTTGAGCTTAATATTCAATGCATTAATTATTATTACTTCTGAGATAGAATATTTACAAATATTTGGACCATGGTAAATTTACTGTTTGCGAACTTGGCTCATTTCCTGTCATACGTCATAGGCATTTTTCTTTGTTCATATAGAACACATTTTCTTAAACTTGGCACTACTGACTTTAAGGGTCTGATAATCTTCTGTGGAGCTGTCCAGTATTGGAAGGTATTTATTAGCATCTTTGGCCCCTACTCACCAAATCTGTGTGTCAGCAGCACAATCAAAAATGTCTCCAGGTATTGTTGAAGGATTCCTAGAGTAAGGGGTGAAACTGGCGCTAGTTGAGAACTACAAATGCATTAACTATTGCATTCTTTTTAGAGAAACTACATAGCACCTTATAAACATACTAATTATTGAGTAACTACTGATGGATCTTTAATTTTTGCTAATTTGCCACTATTATAAAACATTGCAATCAATATGCTTTTACTCCTGTTGTGTTTTAATGGTATAAACTCAATATTGGATTTTCTGGATAAAATATATATATATACCATTTTCACTTTTACATTGCCTTTAGCCAAGAAAATAGGTTATTGAGTGCATTCCCATCAGCCAGTTTTACTGTGGTTGTTTCCTCATACTTTCTCCAAAATAGATCATCAACCTTGTCAATTTTAGGCAATTGTTTTAATTTGCATTTTCTTGTTAGACATACATTGGTGAAACTTTTGTATCTCTTTCTGTGATACATTTGTTATATTCTTTGATCTTTTAAATACTGGGTTATTAATTCTTTTATTTTTGATTTGTAGAATTCCTTTTTTTACTTTTTAAAATTTATTTTTAATTTGTTATATATGACAGCAGAATGCCTTAAAATTCATATTACACAAATAGAGCACATTTTTTCATATCTCTGGTTGTACACAAAGTAGAGTCATACCATTTGTGTCTGCATACATGTACTTAGGGTAGGAATGTAGATTTCTTTATGTGTGAGTTAATACTTTGTTTTTATGTTGAAGTTTTTTTTTTCTCAGCTTGATCTTTGTCTTTTATCCTTAGTTACTGAATTTGCTTCTGCATAGATGATTCAAATATTTATGTGTCAAATTGATGTCATCCCACTGTCCCCATTACTTTTTATAGTTTGTCCTTTTCCCTCTATTTGAAGTGTCAACTTTCCTTGTACTAAATTGCCAACTATGTATTTTCTTTTATTTGCTTAGCCATTTCTGACAAATACACTGTTTCAATTATTAAATCCTTATGGTGGATTTTGATGGTTGGTATGAATGTTCTCTTGTTCTTTTTCAAAATTGACAAAGGTATACTTGTACATCATTTTTTTATGAATTTTAGAATCAAATTCTTTGTTCCATGAAAGTTTTGCTTGCAATTTTACTTGGATTGCACTGTTTTTATATATTTTTAAATATTATTTGGGGGATCATTTAAAGGTCTGCAATATTGAATCTTTCTTTTAACTAATATGGTTTATGTCTTCATTTATTCAGTTTTCTCTAAGTCTCTAGTAACATATTTCTTCAGTTGTGTTCAGTTGGTTGTATCTCGCTTAGACTACATATTTAATTTTTTTTAGTTGTATATGGATACAACACCTTTATTTTGTTTATTTACTTTTTTTAAAAAAATGTGGTGCTGAGAATCAAACACAGTGTGTCACACATGCTAGGCAAACGCTGTACCACTGAGCTACAACCCCAGCCCCTACATGTTTTCTTTTTATGACTACTTTTCCCTAGTTATACATTTATTTCTACAAAGGAAAGATTTGTTGATTGGGATGGAGCTGATTTGGGTACATTGAACCCATATTCCTATCACTGCATGGAGATAGGTGGTGAGGCTGTAGTAGGGGTGGGTCATTTTACACTGGTGGACTTCCCTTTGGTGTGTGTGGAAGTCCCCTCTGATTGCTAAGGGAAGATGACTTTATAGGCAGGGTGTGGTGGGGAGATGTACACTTGGCTGTTTCATTCCCTGGAAGAACTGGCTCAGACTCCAATACCCTTAATAAACTCTAATCAAGCACATTTTTCTATTGGTTAGATTTAGGGAAGCTTTCTCAGACTTTTGGCTGAGGGCAGGTGCGACAGCCAGGTGTTGTGTATACACTGGGCGAATTCAAACAGACTGCCTGGCCCAGCTGTCACAGGCCATCCTTTAGTTAATCACCCCAAAGGCTGCCGTGAAACTCCTCTGTCTTCCATTCTTACCTGTTTGAAGCCTGAAGCTTTCCTGGTAGAAGTGACTCCCACTTCTGCTAAAGTCTTATCCTGTGCTCCAGTTCCCCGCCCCGCCCCACTCTGTTTTATCTGTCATTATAGTCTATGTTGCTTCTCATCTTTCAGAAAGCCATTAACTTTTCTGATCAAAACATTTATTATTACTTTTACTACTACCATGATTTACCTTTATTAGTATGGATTTACTGTCATTTTAATGGTTTTTTATGTGTATGTGAGCGTGTATTACCAGGGAGCATCTAAATCAGAAATCTAAAATTTAAAAAAATTATATTCTGTTTTTATAAATAAAGTTTTATTAGAACAAATCCATGGCCACTCATTTATACATTTTTTTTTAATTCTAATATACACTATTTCTATATAAGAAAGTAACTAAGTTTTGCATATGTAGCTAGACACCTATTTTATTCCTAGGCATTTATTTCTAATGACTTTATCTCTCCTTCCTTTCTTTTCATTTTATTTTATTTTTTTTTGTGGGTTAGAACTTATTTTCCATTAGTTTATTCAGACTCAAGAGTTTTTTCTTTTCAGGAACATATTATTCCATAATTGTTTCTGCCTCATTTATTCTGTTGCCCCTTTCTGGAAAAAAATGCACATATAAATATACTCCTATGTTTTGTATCTTCTATTATCTCTTTATTTTAACTCTTGTCATAATTCTGAGTCCTGGGTCTATGGCAGACATTTAATTAAAAACCTGTAAGTACAGCAAATTCTACTGCAACTCTTCTAAAAGCAGCAATTCGTGCAAAGTCATGACTCTTTTTCATAAAGGATAAAATCCTACACATGTAGGTAATTAATTGCTAGGTAATTTGAACATGCCAAAAGAGTGCTGTTTTTATCTTTTCTCCTCTCCATCATATTCATTTAAAAATAATTTATTGGTTCCATTATTCAATCTTAGTTTTCTCAAAAGGAAGCCAAGCAGACATTTCCTGATTAAGTGGTTACTCATGAGGTTCTTCCAAAGAGGGACACTGAGGCAGAATAGACCATTTCTCCCAGTCCTACAATCATAAGAGTTTCTGCCAGACCAAAGTCCACATGTATGAAGTCATTTACTGAAGGGTTAGGTGGTCCCCAAAGGGTGGGAGGGACAGTGGTAGACATGTTAAGTGGTTTATGTGTTTCTTTTTGTTGCCCAGGGGAGGATGTTTCTAGGCTTTTGGTTTTCATATGCTCAGTGCTCCCTCACATTTCCTCCACAGACTCATATATCTCAGTTTAACAACTCCAACATTCCTCAGGAACCTCTTCCTTTTCCAAAGACTCCTTTGTGCTTTGATGTTTTTTGGTGTTGTGCTCAAAGGATGCACAAAGGATGCACATGGGTGACCATCTTTGGGCAGAATCCAGAGGGTCATGGGGTCCAGGTCCAGGGAGTGAGTGGAGAGTGCTCTCCAAGTCTACTCAATTCCATTTCAGCTCCTCTCTTAGTAAGTTCCGTAGTCAGGGTCCAGCTAGGAAAACAGCATGAAAGCAAATATTTTATCAGAAATATGGGGAATTGGTATTGGAGGAGTGAAAGGCAACCAGAGATTACCAAGATAACACAGAGATAGGGACTGTCCATAGGGCCAGGGATGAAAAGGAAGCAGGTAGGTTAATAGAGCCTGGCATTTGAGGCCCTGAAAGCTAGAAAAGGCCTGAAAAGGTGGCTGTTTGGCAATCATATCTCTGAGGGATGCACTGAGGCTGGCTTTGGGAGTGGGGAAGCTGGAACCAACTGCTAGTAAAAGCAACTGCAGTTGCTGTAGAGAGCATTGTTTTGGTAACAAAAAGAGTACTAAGCAAACAGGAAGAAGAAGGTCATTTGTCCCTGCTCCAGCTTTACAGTCTTCTTTTGTGACCCCTTTTGTCAGAACCTAACAGGGAACCTCTGGCAAAGAAGTATTAGCAGAGAGTAGGCCTCCTTATATCACAAAACTGAGCAATTTAGATAGAGAGGCTTTGGAGAAGAGAAGCAACAGTTAATATCCTACACGGTGAAAATCGGTTAGGGTCTGATGTGTCCTTGTTGTGCAGAGGTAACTATTTCCATTAATCAGAGACACAAGCCAGTCTCACCTCAGGGAAATAGTATTTTGGTACAAGGATGAACAAGTAGACTAATGGCACAGAATCCGGAAATAGATGTGTACAAATGCAGTTACTTGATTTACAATAAAGGTGCCATTGTGATTCAGTGAAGAACAGAACAGATCACTTTCCAGTAAATAGTACTGGAGAAATTGGTACCTATTTGGGGGAAAAAAAGAATCTTGAGCTTGACCATATATAGCACATGAAATTTAATTCCAGATGGATCCTAGATCTGAATGTGAAAGGCAAAACAGCAAAGCTTATAGAGTATAACAAAGGAGAATGAGCATAGAGTGAGATTTCTTCAAGACACAAAAAGCACTAAGCCATAAAAGAAAAAGAAAAATTAGTACTCATTAAAATTAAGAACCTCTGTTCATCAAAAGACCTAATTAACAGAGCAGGAAAGCCTCAGGTTGGGGGAAGATCTTCATAAAATATATACCTAACAAAGAATTCATAATCAGCATGGATGCTTACATAGATATTACATAGATACTAAAAACCTATAAATCAACAATTTAATCCCAATTAAAACTACGGGGAGAAAATAGCACAAACCCAGTTGAATGGCTAAAATTAAAAGACTTGATGCGTTGAAGAGACCCTAGAGCTGCTGGAGTCCTAAGACATTGCTGATGGAAGTGTAAATTGGTTTGATTTGTTTGGAAACTGTTGGTATGTATTAAAGCTAAATATACTCCTATCTTCTCCTAACTCGTTACCCAGCAATTCTACTTTTGGTCATATACCCAAGAAAAATGAATTAATTTATCTCCACAAGACATAGAAAAGATTTTTCTTTGCAGCTTTAGTCATAATGAAACTAGAAAACTATAAAGAAGACAAATGTCTGACAATAGAAGGATGCAAAAACCAATTGTGATATATTCATAAAATGAAATACTATTCAGTCATAAAAAGGAAAAGTTGTTATATACAATATGGATAGATCTTGAAAAGAGTTTGTGGAACAAAGGTAATCAAAGACAAACATGAATATACTTTGTGATTTCACATACATGAAGTCAAAGAGAGGCATGTATAGATGTTGATGATTAAAGTCAGAGTAGAGACTTTGTGGAGATGGGTTTTAGAATGGGAGAGGCAGGAGAAAATTGACTGGAGGGAGGGATACTCTATGTCTTGGTTTGGGTGGTAGTTGTGTAGGTTGTATACATAAGTACATTTTAATCTAGAGCTACAGTTAAGGATGTATACTTTGCCATGTACAGATCATATCTCAAAAAAGAAAAATCTGCCTATGAAAGGAAAGGATGTTTCTTTGCTGACATGTTCCTGGCTTAGCCCTGTGGGAACAGTGGGTTCCTGTGATTGCGTGAGAGGTGTTTGGCTATTTTCTGTTCTGCAAAGGGCTAGCATCACTCAAAACAAAACAAACAAACAAGACAGACTTATTAAGTTGACCTTTTGGTGTCCCATGAGGAGTGGCATTATTTTCAAATTGATTTCTTTTAATTAAAGGCTAATTCCTAGAGAGGGCAGGGAACTGGAAGTTTGTTCATCACACCTCAGTGTGTGCAGAAAAATGAGAAGGACCTAATCTAACGGGTCTCCTGACACAGGTGGATGAGTGCCTGGGGAGCTCTGGAAACAGAGGATGGGAATGAAGGCTTACCCAGAGTAGCTGCAGGTGACCTGCGTGTGGAGGGCACTGGATAGGTCGGAGTTGTTCATGCAATTCTTAGGTTTCTGATAAAGTGATAAAGCCAGTAACACCTCTGAACAACTGGTAAAGAGTTACCTGGACTTATTTTAATCTCTAGATGTGTGTGTGTGTGTGTGTACTACTGGAAGAAGAGGACTATATTTCTTTTGAGACAGGATTTCTATATGTTGCCCAGACTGGCCTCTAACTCATGAGCTGAAGTGATCCTCCCGTTTCAGCCTCCCAAGGAGCTGGAACTACAGCTGCACACCACTGTGCTCAGCTCAGAGCTCCACATTATCCGGATTGTCCTTATATAGCCAGTTTGCATCTCTAACACTTGTCAGCAAGAGGCCCAGAAGAGAGTCAAGCTCTTTTCTTGGAGAAGTCATAGGTGCTCTGCCAGAGAGAGCTTGGTGCTCTAGGAAAAACCTAATTCTAACAAAAGCATCATTAAAGCACCAAGGAGACTGAAGTGGCCATTATTTGGAAGTTAGGGGTAAAGACCAAAGAGAGAGAATGAAGACGGATGCTGTAATGCTGTCCCAAGCTGAGTTTCTAGCATTGCCTGAATAATGCATGAACCTGTAATTAAGATTTAAGATGATGCTTGTGGGAAAATGTTCTTTTGAGCCAGAAGAATTCAATCTTTTTGTGGTCATTAAAGGCAAGATAATCAATCTTGTCTTCACCCTCTATTGGAAATAGGAGGGTGGTAACTTCAACCACACAGAAAGTGCTGAGGTGTTTAGAAGGAGGAGAGGAACCTGCTGGGGATGGTGTGGAGGGATAGAAATTCTGGACTCCTGAGGCTTCGTTCCCATCAGCTGAAATTTGTGACAAATCACAAAAAGGCTATGACTTTTTGGTGTGTATAGGGAAAGAACTAACTTAGAGTTTTGAACTTTGAAAAAAAATTTTTTTTTAAAGTTGGCCTAAACAATTTCTGGCCTACTAGCCCACATTTACTGAGTGCTGATTTTAAGTTTGAGATCGTTGAGATGAAAGGAGAGACCCATCAAGCCATTTAGATTGAGTTCTGTGGAATTACTTTGTGCATGACAACGGATGCACAGTTCACAACTGGGAAGAAGGTGCAGAGTTGCAGAGGAGTAGAGAAGGGAATGGAAGAATCAGCTGGTTGACCGTGTGTCAGGGCTCTCTAGAGGAACAAAACAAAAGAAAAAAATGTACATAAGGGGATTTGTTAGTGTGACTTACAGGATCAGAGGCTGGATAGTACCACCATGGTCATCTGCAAGCTGAAGAGCTGGAGAAACTAGTAGCTTTTCAGTTTAAGAAATTGAAAGAAAGCCTCAGGACAAGAGGGACAAATGATGCAGCCATCCAGTTTCTGCAGAAGGCTTGGAAGCTCCCTGGAGAGTTGCTAGGGTGAATCCATGTTCCAAGGCTGGAGAAACTGGAGTCCGATGTCAATGGGTAATGGTAGCAACAAAAGATATTCACCTGCTCAAGAAGAATCATGTACTGGTGGGCTTTCTCCTTCTGCATTTTGTTCCATCTGGGCTCCCCGCCTATTGGACAGTGCCATCCACATTCAAAGAGGGTCTTACCCCCTCAGTTTTCTGATCCACATGCCAATTACCTCTGGAATCACCCTCGTAGACACACCTAGAAGTTAGTTTTAACCAAGCATCTCTCAACCCAATCAATTTGACAACCGAGATTCGCCATCATGTCCACCTGCCTCTTTTTATTCCAGAATGTCCAAAGTCATGCATCTAGTTAAGGGTAGAGTTAGAAAGTGAATTCAGGTGTCCTGACTCAGCAGTTTCGTCTGTTTTGCATAGGATATCGCAAAGGGATGGTTTCCACCTGAGGTGTATTCAGTGTTCAAAGCCTCATCTCTGTTTTTGAAAGGTGTGTGCTGGTGCCTTATTGGCTTCTAATAATGGTTCATAGATGGAGAGAATCACAGACACTTTTTTTAGGTTATGGGTTTAGAAGATATAATTTCATTGATTGTTATAAGGTATAGTTTATATATTGCCAATGAGGAGGAACATGGAGAACTTTCCTTCTGTTTTGTTTGTCTGAAAATGTCTTTAGATTACCCTCATTTTTTATGATGATAAAGTGCATTTACATTTTGAAATGACAGCCCTTTCCTTCAGTACTTTTAAGGTGCTACTGAATTATTTTCTTCTGTTATTATTATTTAGTCTGTAACTGGTCTAATTAGTGTTCCTTTACAAATATTTGATTGTTTTACTGAGGCCTTTTCACTCTTTGTCTTTGGTTTCTTGCAATTTAATCATGATAGAGTACATGTAGATTTGGCTGTGCTAATTCTGCGTGGGACTCAATGTGATTCCTTACGCTAAGTTTGACCTTTGACCAATTGTGAAAGAGTCACAGCTATTACCTGTTCTACTCTTGTGGCTGAGGGTGTAGGTAGGTGGTAGAATGTGTGCTTAGCATGCCTGAGGCTCTGGGTTCAGTCCTAGAGCACAGGCATGTGCATGCACATGTACACACACACACACACACAGGAAAAGAAAAAAAAATTGTGTTTCTACCCTCACTTTCCCCATCTCTCATCAGAAACATTAGACATTATTCTCCTCTGTTCTACTTAAACTCTCTGTCATGGTTTCAACCTTGATCATTTCTTCTGGTCTATCTTCTACGTCACTGATTTTCTCTTCAGATTTCTAATTTGCTGTGCTACTCTACCTGTGCATTGCGATGTTCATTTGCTTATACTACTTTAACAAATACGCTTTTCTTCTTTTTGTATGTCTTGTGATTTCTTTTTGTTTAAAACGGAACATGTGAATCTAAACATGGTAACTCTAAAAATAAGATTCTTTGCTGTCCCAGAGTTACTGATTTTGTTATTGCTTTAGTTTTACTTAAAAAAATTTAAGTTGACTTGTAAAAATTGTACATATTGATGGGTTACCATATATTTCAGTACATATATCCATTGTTCACACCACAGTGAGTATATCTTCTCTTCAAACATTTATCATATTTTTGTGGTGAAAACATTCAATCATTCTAGCTTTTGGGAAATAAACAATTCATTACCTTTGTAATGTTACATTCATTATCTATATATCATTATCTTTATCATTACATTATCACTGGCATTGCCATATCATTATTATCTATAGCAGCTCTACTGTGCAATAGAACACAAGAACTTACTTATCCTAGCTGTAACTTAGTACCTGTTGACCAACCTTCCTCCATCTCTCCCTTCTCCTCCTCACGTCACCCTATGTAACTGCTATTCTATTCTCAATGTCTATGAGATCAACTCCTTCAGATTCCACATGTGAGTGGGATCAGGTACTATTTCTGTCTTCTTGCACTTACTACAGTTTCTGGGAGTTGTGTTAGTTTGACTTGCAAATTTTGTTGTATGAAAAATGGGAATCTCTTGGAACCCCACGGCAGGCTTTTCTTTTTTTCCCTCTCTGCAAAATAACTGGAAATAGGAATTCAAATGCCAGGAAGTTTGTCTCTTTGCTTTGTGTCTCTGCTTCTTGATGTGCATCTGCACATCTTTCTTATCTGCTTCCTGTTACCTGTTACCTAGAGGATGTCAATCACTTTTCTCCCTCTCTTCTTTTTCTCAAGATTGGAGAAGTGGTATATAGAAAACTATATGGCTTATTGGGATTGCTGCTCTCCTGTTGTGGGAGAGTTTGCAGTGTCAGGAATCTATCATTTACATTTTGTCTAACAGAAATCTCTGGGGACTTCTTGCAGTTTCAAGGGAATTTGGTTGTATCGGCTTCTTCAATCACAGAACTAACTTGTTTTGGGAAATTAACTAGAGAAAAGCAGTCTTGGGTCTGTTTTCCATCTAATTTAAGTACTAGAATCCCAACAACATGGGCTGAAATTGTCCCAAATGCCATTCATTCCTGACTTGTTCTTATTCCAATCTAATTTTACATTTTCTGAGATTTTGGTTTGAGCCTGTTCAAAGCATTTGCATCCTGGGCTCCCTCTGCTTCAGCATCCTTTGAGTAGAACTCCTCACACTTAGGGCACCAGGCCTTGGCCAACCTGGCTTTTTGTGTAACAATATTGAAACTGAAAATCCCACTAACTCCCCAAGTTAACATAAATGTGAAAAATCCAAAGTTTAGCGCCCAATCACCTTAGAGTGGGTTTTCAAAGAAAAAGTCAAGAAGGGCTCCACCAATCTAGACTTTCTAACTCACTTCAAGCAAATAGTAGAGGGAGCATCTGTAGAGAGGTTCTTTGGAGAGAGGTGTTGTTGTGAAGGTTTCTTTTTACATTAAGCTCTGGGATGGTGGCAGCCACAGGTGCACTCAAAGAAAAGATGATGTATTGGGACTGACTTTAGGCACCTCTGCAGATTGGGGTGTGAGTCTAGCCTGGAAAATCCAGAAAGGAAAAGACAGGTCAGCTCCTTGCTGCCTGGGATCAACCTGCCCTCAGAGTTGTAGGGAAAAGAATGGCTAAGTGTGGACCAGATGTGAGCCATGTAGCAGGGAGAGCTGGTTGGCAGGTTTTAATAAGCCTGCCTAGAAAAGCAAGCCAAAGAAGGGGGCTAAGAGAGAAGTTGCAGGGTATGGGAAGGACATTTTTTTGTGTGGTGAAAACACTCAAACATTCTAGCTTTTTGGAAATAAACAATTTTATTATATGAATGTGTTCTGTGAATGAGAGAAAAATTTGGTTTAAATATCTGCCAGGTCTAGAAAGTACAAGACCCATTTAGACAGAACCAGTCCCAGTGACAGTTCTCTGTGACCTTCCACTCAGGCTGTTGGAGGCATCCCTGCCTCCCTGTTCTGTCTTCATAGCTTCCTCTTGGTGGCTGCCAGTCTGGAGCCAGCCTAGGTTAGGGAGAGGAGGAAGGTGTGATAAATCCAGTTCAGACATTGATTCATGCGGTAGGCTGGATGGTCTGATTTGTCAATGGTGACAGTGTGCCTGACTAAAGTGACCTGACGACTGTCATGTAAAATACATGAGGAAAAAAGTCATGGGTTTGCCCAAATCTTTATCTGGGAGCCAGAGAATTATTTTCCCCATTAAATTTTCAAGGGACAAAATAAGGTTGTGTTTTGATCACTTCCAAGTGGTGGTGTGTGTTTGGATTACTGGTCACCTCTGTTGTGCTTCTTTCAAGGGCAACACTAGGGAGAAGTTCCTTAGAGATTTTTGGAGTTTGAGGAGGAAGTGAGAAAGGCCTTCAAGACCTTAAAAAATGAGGGATACTGAGTACGCCTCTGGGTTACATATTTCTGTTAGAACCCTCTGCTTCCTAACAAAATTTTTTTAAAACCAGGAAGTGATCATTAGGCTCTGGATTTCCTGAGGTCACGGTGTACTTGATGCCATGCAACACTGCAGAAGAGGGTGGTTCTCAGACTAGTCTACAGACCAATGATATCAGCAACACTTTGAATGTGGAAAAATGTAAATTCTCAAGCCCCACTCCAGACCAACGGACTCAGAAACTCAGGGACAGGACCAGGTAATCTGTTCTACCAGGTTCTCATCGGGATTCTTTTAGACCCTAAAGGTGAAGAAACACTGTCAGAGAGGATGAGTGTTCAGGATTCAGTGTATAACAGCTCAGTCTTGAACCTGGGCTGTGCCATCACATCTGTTTAAATGTAGACAAATTCCTAAATTTCAGTCTTTCTGGCTAATCTGGAAAAAGAAGATAACTTCCCACTGTCCATTGGACTAGAATCAATATTAGATGAAATAAAAAATAATTGAATAGCTCTTTAGTATAGTCTCTAGAAAACAGACTTATTGAATCTTTACCTAAATGCTATGAATAAGGACTATGTGTATTTCCTGTGAAGCCATTCTTATATGTTCCTAAAATTCCTAAGGAAACTTTTTTCCCCAAATTATTCAAATGAAGAAAGCATTGATTTGTTGGTGGATCAAAAACATTCATAAATGAAAAATCTTTTCCTATTTTCATGTAAAAGGATGACTTGCATTTAACGTGATCTATCTTGCTTAGTAACAGAAGTCAAATGGTTTTATTTTGATTTTAAAACACACTTGGATCTTTTTCTGTATCTCACAGTTTAAAAACCAAAAAACTTGCTGAGTCTCTCTATTGAATATATTCATTTCTTTCCTCCATTTGGCCTTCTTTTAACAAAATTACTTAGGAGGGTGAATATTTGAAACAAATGAAATATGTTCAGATAAATGTGAGATGAGTGGGAAAGAGGATAATAAGGCTAATAAAAACATGTGCCACTTTGGCATTTTTAAATTACTTGGCAATCAATTTGAGTACCTATTTGAAAATTCATTCATTATCCAGAATGGCTGAGGCTTCATAGGCTGCAGGTTTTATCCTCCTGGGTAAAACCCGACTCTTGCCCACATGTTCACAATCATTTGGTGAGGTAGGACTTGGCAATCTGAAGTGAAGCAGGGGCCGATGGTGCAGTACAGTGGATCATCAGTGCTGGGATGGGTGGCTCAGGGTATCAGTGCCTCCCCTAGCTTCTCCTTTTCCAGGAGAATTTAAATGGATGCTAGTATGCTTTAGTACATATTGCTGCTACCTAATTCAATTTGTTAGAAATCTCTGTAGTCTCTTTCACCTATTTTATAAACTGTGCAATGACAAATTCAAGGTAATAGTTACTTTTTTTTATGAGAAGCATTTTATGGAGAGCTTCAATTTATGAATCTTAAGAATATTGGTGAAATAATCAACTATATACTTGTGATAACTTTCTAGTTTTATATGTTTAAAAATAAAGATAGAAGAGATTAATTTAGAAATATTGTTTTTTTTTTTTTAACCTAGATACATGTTGTTTTTCTAGAGTACAACACTTTCACTCCTGCTTTATTATAGAAGATACCATTTTGTTTAATTTTTCCTTTTCTTTTTTTTGGTACCAGGGATTGAACCCAGAGGGACTTAACCACTGAGCCACGTCCCCAGCTCCCCCCACCCCCTTTTTTAAAATTTGAGACAGGGTCTCACTGAGTTACTTAGGGCCTTACTGCTAAGGCTGACTTTGAACTCACGATCCGATCCTCCTGCCTAAGCCTCCCAAGCCCCTGGGATTACAGTTGTGTGCCACTGCGCCCAGCTGAAGATATAATTTTGAATCCATGCGTGATGCTGTTAATGGACACCTTACTTCAGATTATAAGTTCCTACATGAATGACATTTTAATTTATCCTCAATGTATGGTGAGAACTGTACAATGTAGCCCCTCATCACATTGCTTTTGAAGTGATCTTTTAAACATTTATTTATAAAACATCTAACTAAATTGTGTAACATGTATTTCCCCCCTTTTAAAACCAATTCTGTCAGGTGATCATACATTACAAATTAACATTGACTGAGGTAATGTCAGGCTAATGTGTGTGACAGGAGACCATAACACATATCATATGTTGCCTCTCTTTTCCTATGCTTCCTAGCACCCCTGCAAGCAGATGAGGTTCCCTGAGGAGTTCTGTGAAACTTAAGAGGCAGCAATTGTATCCCTTCTCAGCTAAGGTAGGAAAAAAAGCATAGGTGCAAGTATGTTTCTAGTACCACTTTGACAAGCCCCCATTCCACACAGTGTGGTTATAAGATGGTGGGACCTCTACTGTCCTGGATTCCTGAGTGACCATGTGCAATTGGCATCTATAAACCCATGGGGCAGGGGCACAGAACAAGTGAGAAATAAACATGTTGTAATTCACCACAGGGACTTTGGGGGTTATTTTGTTATCACAGAATGATCTTGCTTACCTTCACTAATTATACATCTTCTCTAAACAATGGAGAGAATGTTCTATCACATGAACTATTGTGTATTCTTGAATATAAAGTCACTCGCCTCGTATTAAGGGGCAGCATGAGAATATCCTTATATTTCGTGTATGTACCTTTTGCTCAAACTGGTTGTTTCTTTAAGTTCATGATAGGGTTCAGAATACACTACCCCTAGTATGGCAACTTGGCATTTGATAAAACAACAAGATCAAAGTCATGCTCTGGACTTTCCCCATCCTTATTCCCTGAAGCAGGCCACAAAACCTAGAAGGCATTTTTCAACTTTCTCCTGATATAGTCTGAATATCTCATATGAGAGGTGCCCACCCTGTACCTGGAGGAAAAGAGCACCTTACCACCAAAGACACAGGGAAACCAAGAGGAATCTGAACCAACAGGCCTTGCTGTGTTCCCTGCAGCTCATTGCCATCAGATCACCTTACCTTGGTTCCATCACGCTTACCCACAACTGTCTACTCTTCATCAAAACTAGCATAAAAACATACAAGTTTACCTGTTCCTTTGGATCTCCATCTCCAAAGGTGTCACTGTCACGTAAACTTATATTAAATATAATTGTATGTTTTTCTCTTGTTAATCTGTTTTTTGTTATAGGGGCCTTAGTCATGAACCTAGTGATGCTTCTGAAACTGTTACTAAAGCCATAATCTTCATTCTCCTAATAGCAGGGGGTTGAAGTAGGAGGCTTGGAAAAAAAAGCACATATCATCCCCTGAATCTTCCTCTGCAACTTTTCCCTTTGTAAAACACTTTCTTCAATTATAAAGCAAAGCCTGAAACATAATAATAAATGAAAGAAGGAAGACACAGAAGGACAGATATTGTATGATTCCACTTACATGAGGTACTTAAAATAGGTAAATTCATAGAGAGAGTGGAAGACAAGATACCAGGAGGTGAAAGGAGAGAATGAACAATTGGCTAATGGGCACAGGGCCTCTGAGATGATGAAGAATTCCTGGAAGTGGATAGTGGTGATGGTTGCACATTGTACTGAATGTTGCTGATTCATGAACTTACAAATGGTTAAAATGATAAATTATACGTGATGTAAGTTTACCACAATAAAAACAATCTCCAAAGATGGAAAAAAAAAACAAACAAAAAAAACTTTCTAGTAGACACTAACCCAGGGAATCAAAGGATACTCATTTGGTCTTGCCAGATTATAAACTGCTTGAGGACAGGAACTTTATTTTGTCACTGTAAATATCACAGTGTCTGTTATAGTGTCTTGAACACAGTAAGACTCAATGAATCAGGGCGGAATTGAATTAAATGATGGCCTACAGGATTTTTCAATTTTATTCATCCTTGGAGGAAGGGAATAAGTGAATTTTCTGATGGAATTCAGGGGAATGCTTTTAAAGGCTTGTTTTCTTGGAATAGTTTGTGTGGACTTGCCAGTGTTTGACTGCAGGCTGACTGCTTTAAAAGCTGGGGAAAAAGCCAGGCAAAGCAATAAGAGAGAATTGATAGGTTGAAGGGTGAGTGATCAGAATTCAATCTGATGTGTGGCTTTGGCAAAGGGATGTTCAAAGGTTAATAGCACAAAGATATTGGCTTTGAAAAAGAACATTCTCTGAAAGAATTCAAAAGGACACGGGAACAAACTTGATTGAAATTGATTGTACAGAATCTCCAATGTGTGAAGAGAGGAGACCAGGGGAAAGCACTTAGGATGGATAATGTTCCTCTTTCACTGCAGAAAAACAAGTGACAAAAGTAGCCCCTTTCAAACCAGCTGAACTTTTCCAAAATTTATTCAAAATGACTTTTAGAGTCTTTCCTTTGACATCAATGATATCTCTACATGCATAAAGAAGGCAAAGTTGTTTTTCTGGGAGCCTACACCCTTGGGAAAATACACTACAGAATTTAGATTTTGCAGTGTAGACTGAAACACTATTTTATAATTGGAATTTAATTGAATAATAAATTTCAAATTAGGTAATTTCTTACAAGTCATACACAAACATTCTTACTCTTAAAATTTTGCACAATGATGTAAGCACATTGAGTTAAAATGAAAAACTCCCTCCTCTCCTGTTTTTTTTTTTTTAAAGAACAAGCTGAATAATATATTTCTACTGGACTATCGGATACAGAAGATAGTGTGATGTGGATGGATAGTATGAATGACAAATAAAACAAATATATTTTATTTGAAATAAAAATGCTTACACAGCTTTCTGTTGGAAACAAACTCTGGCTTGACTGTATTACTAAGCAAAGACAAAGCTGAAGCACAAACATCCTTCTTGTTTGATATGTATTTGGAGTCAGGTAGGAAGACACTGCTTGGTTTTACAAATACTGACCTTCCCTTAAGGCCTGGTCGTAGAAGTGTAAACAATGTAAGTGAATCCACCATTACCAGTTGTCCTATCATATCTAGGTTACTGATGTATTCTGGGACCACTCATATCTGCCAATATACCTGGGGAGGGCTGCTGCACCACAGTTATATTTGATTTCTTGGCAGGAAGGGCTGAAGAAGAGTAATTCCGAACAAGTTTTACATCTTATTTCGAAGAATACACTAATATTCCCTTAAACGACAGCTTATAATAAAAATATGCTGTCTGGAAGTTATCTTTTCATTTTGTTTCATCTTTAGTTTTTGTGATTACAGAGTTTTTAGTACAATCCTGCCACAAAGTATTCAAGAATGAGATACCTATTATTCCTTTAGCACTTGGATTTTTCAAGCTTTATACTCTACTACAGGTACAGTATGTTAGCTTTTCTCGAATACCTAAAAAATAATAAATGGATAAAACTTGTCTAAAAAGGCAGATGTCTATAACTATAACAGTGCTAAATGGGAAGGAGACATTGCGGGAATGATAAAAGCAAATGTGTTCATGTGCAGGGAATGTGGTTCAAGACCTTGGATTTAAAAACAAGTTTCCTAGAGAAGCCAGCTATCATGGAATTTTCAGAAAACTCCTTTTGCCATCCCAAAATAAACCTGAAAAGCCTCAATCTGAAATTTTGAACATTACAGTTATGGGATGTTATAAATGACGATCAAAGCAGTTGAGGGAGAAGGATGAAAGCGTTTTCCATTTAGCTAAGAGTTGTAGAATAGCCTCCTTAGCTGTTGGTGAATCAGCAAAAAGCATCAAAATAACAGAAATGCCTTGGTGCACGGGTAAAAAAAAAGTACTGTGCATATTCTCTATCTAAATCAGTAACAGGACTTCATGCTAAGAAAATTTTTCTCAACAGTAAAATGACTCAGGATAGATTGATCTCTCCCAAACACTAAATGTAGCAGGATCAACAATAAAAACAAAAACAAAATAAAAAGAAAAAATCATTTACAAATAGATATAGTGACAGCAGAAAAGTACAAGGCAGAGAACATAAAAAGATTGAGACAATGCTATAGGTTCAACAGTGGCTAAAAAATCTGTTACCTTTGAAAGCCCTAACAAA
This sequence comes from Marmota flaviventris, assembly GCF_047511675.1. Lineage (NCBI taxonomy): Eukaryota > Metazoa > Chordata > Mammalia > Rodentia > Sciuridae > Marmota > Marmota flaviventris. The sequence goes on from NC_092502.1 coordinate 43,867,840, forward strand.
ATATCACTCTTATTTATAAATCATTTACTTATTACATAACCACATGTTGAATCCTTTTCTTTCTATGTATGAAAGAATCCTACATCAGCCTTTAAGCAGTTTGCATTTCTTTGCCAGTCTGGTAGCTGAGTTGGTTGCCATGGATTTTGGTGTGGGTAACTGGAAGCTGCAGGCTCAAGGCCCTGAGTGTGGTTTCTGATGTTGTTTGATAGTTTTCATTAATTGCTATCTGATACCCTTTTTCTGCACTCTTTATGATTTTAATAAACTCCTTGACAGTTACTGTACCTTGTATATCTCTATGACTAACCAACTGAACATTGCCATCTTCCTGAGACTGAACCTGCATTTTGAGTCCCCAGCCACCTGGGTTATAGGTGGTGTGATAGGGAACTTCCACTCTGATCTCCAACAATCATTCCAGAAATTTTTAGGCTGAAATTGATGACTTTCTAGGCTGAAACTGGTGACTTTCAATACATGCAAGAATAGTCTGTTGTCCATCTACAGTTTCAGTGCAAACAGTACAGAAGCACAGGATTCTCTCCAACACTTCAAACCTCCATCTACTTCCTTTGATTGAGGGTCATTTGCTTCCTTCCTAAGTGGTCAAACAAAGGAAATTTTGTTTCTCAGATCTAGAAATCTGTTGTTACCCAGGTTGGCATGCTCTGTCATTAAAAGCTGATCTTCATATCCTGTCTTTTCAGGTTTGAATGGATTCGTGTTATACCGACAAGTGCATGTGCTTCTCCTCCATGAGATTGTCCTTATTAAGCAGTGCACAGACATCATTGAATATTTCATTAAACTTCCCTGGGGTGCATGATGAATTTAGCAGCTATGGATATCTTCTCCTCATCCGACAACCCTTGATCCTCCAAGTTGGACGTCTTGGACTGTCTTCTACCCTGTTAATTCTTTTTTTTTTTTAATGGAGGTGTCCACTGGTAAGATTTGGAGTGTATTCTTACAGATGATTATCTTATGTGTAAATATATAAATGGATTTTATTTATTTATTTGACACAAACTGTATCAAACTTTGCCTTTTCCTGAAACCCCACCTTTTATATTTTTTATTTTTTTTACTAGAGATTGAATGTAGGGGCACTTAGATACTGAGCCACACTCCTAGAGCTTTTTTCTTTTATTTTCTTTCTTTCTTTTTTTTTTTAAATTTTGAAGCAGGGTCTCCATAAATTGCTTAAGAGCCTCTTTTAGTTGCTGAGGCTGACTTTGAACTTGCCGTCCTCCTGCCTCAGCCTCCTGGGCTGCTAGGATTACAGGTGTGCACTATCATGCCCAGCTGAAACCCACTTTTTGTTGGCGTCTTTTAAAAGTGTTTAAAGTAAGTAAAAGAGTAAGAACATCATCTGCATGACTAAAAACCCAATGTCTGTATAATAAGAAACTGAGTATACTTGGCTATTTAAAAGGATGAAATTCTATTAGATGATTTTCAAACTTTCCATGTAAAAGATATGGAAATTTTGTGATCATAAAGTAATTGTAAAATTTCTACACACCGTACATTAAAAAGTTTCACCACTTTGAAGTCACATCTTTATGTATAACATCATGAGTGAGGCAACTTGCTTGTTTTTCTTTGACTAATGCCTTAAGAAATTTACCTTTTTGTTAAGTATAAAATTTGGCATTTTCTTTCATCCTTTGTTTTGTGAAGTGAGGAATCACAGTTAGTTGAATTAATTGGCCAATCTAGAACATGCATAATATTGAAGTCAGATATTTTGAAGCTCTAAAACAGTTAAATTGTTTAATTTAAAAGACAATTAAATTAGCTGCAGAATTTTCATTTAAGTCATAACTCTTGAATTAGAGCCAGGTTATACCTGTGTTGCAGTGGGTATGGAAAAGAGGTGTTTCCTTCTGAGTTATTTTCTAATTAATTGCTATGTTACAGATTTAAAAATATTTAGTTAGTTCTATAGATACTTGTGTTTAATTTGACAAAACCAGGCACTTCAGGTTGTTTCTTGTTTTGTTTGAGAAAGGCATTCTGAGAGTTTGAACTACAGAAAACAGACAGCTCTGCTAGGCTATTCTCAGCCACAGGAGGCCTTCTCTACCTAATGTCATGGAGGCGCTAACAGGGTTCCTTGCCTCCTTGGATCTCAGTCTCCACAGAGTTCAAAGGGCTGAATGGAGGTGAGGACAGCCAGCTATGGCTCTGGGAACTGGACTCTAAAACTGATACCGTGTCAGCTGAATATTCTGTGAAAGGATCATCTGCATCTGGCAAAATATAAAGTTGACAATCAATTTCAGTTTTGTTGCCTTCCTCTTTCTTGCTTCCTGTGATTCTGATATAGGTGGTTGGCAACATACAGTGTTTCATTCATCAAAAAATATTGGGGGGCTGGGATTGTGGCTCAGCAGTAGAGCGCTTGCCTCACAGGTGCAAGGCCATGGGTTCAATCCTCAACACCACATAAAAATAAATAAATAAAAAAGGTATAGTGTCCAACTATAACTAAAAAATAAATATTAAAAAAAGTATTGGTTGCTAATAATGAAGTGGATGGCTATTTTTTGGTGTGTGTGTGTGTATGGCTATTTTTAATTGTTTTAAAGTTAGACCTTATCCACCAGCATTTACTAAATGACTTCTTTGTGTAAACAACTCAGCATTTATTTCCAGTTTTTCTGACCAGGGATAAACACATGTTTTGTATCCTTAGCTTTGAACTTCAGCAGAACCAGATAAGCAAAGAGATTTGAACATGACAGGTGATAAAGTGTTTGTTTGTTTGTTTGTTTGTTTTTTTGTCCTTTAGCTGAACTACCTGAGACCAAAGGAGGGATTCTTGAAGAGCTGATTTAAAGCTGTCAAGGTGTATGAGGCCATACTGAAAGGCAGATTAAGCAAAGCAAGTAAACCTGTTAATGATCTGTGCATCTGGTGTTTTACAGCTTCCATAATGTATCTAATAGCTTTACTTTTCATGAGCTACAGTCTGAAGGATGATGGCAAAACCAACTTGACTGGCAAAAGATGGATTCTGCATTCAACCAAGTGGGTCTGGAAATGTCTGAAAATGCAAATGACTACTCCCTCTGTTAATGAGGTTGCTATTTTTAAAGGCACACACTAATGCAACCAAGCTGCTTCATAGTACAAGGTGACTTCTTTGCCATTGCTCCTTCTCATCATTTTTTCTTTTTATCACTCTTTTCCTCTTACACATTTTATTTTCTTCCTTCATGGAACATGTTTTATACTGTTGAATCTTATGATTGTGTCATCTATTAAAATTAAATGAAATAAAGTAGAAAATAAAGTTGAGGGTTAATTATTAAATCACTAAATTACCTTAAATTCCACTAAATTGCAATACAATAGTAATTCTATTCATATTGTCTCCTAAGAAAATGTCCCCAGATTGGTGCAATATTGCTGATGGCTGCTCAGGTTATGGACCTTCTGCAATGGAGTAGCTTTCAAACTCTCTGATCCTCAATCCACAGGTGCTTCTAATGCCGATTTCAACTGGCATTTGTCCAGAGCTAAAAATACAAATTTTATCTAGAGCCCAACACTATTTTGACAATATCATTTTCAATATTGTGACTTTTTAGCATAGGTTTTAATTGGAAAGCCAATTACTTTAAAAACTATTCTGCTCCTGCCCTTTAACATGATTTCTATCAAAAGAGTCCTGTATTTTTAGAAGATTATAATGATTATTATGATTCATCACTGTCAGAAAGATCCAGAGTGTCTCAAGGAGAGTGTGGGTAACTCCAGGGGACTCACAGGATGTCTACAGAGCCTCGCCAGACTGGAGCTTGAAGGTCTGTTCTTGGGGTTAAACGGTTGAAATGACAAAAGAAAAGTGGTGAAGGGAAGAAGAGACAATTTTGTAAACAGAGTAAGATTGAAAATGACAACTGACTCCAGCAGTTTTTTTTTTTTTAAATAGGATTATAGTTTGTGTTACCTTTTCATTTTTTTAAAAAATAATGTTTGGAGGGAAAGCAATAAACTAAAAGGAAAGAAAAAAGAAATGATGCATGCAGGATGCTGTGGGTCAGCAGTATGAGAGGTAGACACAGGCTTCCTACTTTTGGTAACCTATGAGTTGATAAAGGAGAGATTTACCAATTGCAATCATTCATATTTTATTTTTAAGTATCCATGATTTAGGAGCATCATTTTTATATAATTAAATCTGAATGTAGAAAGAAGTTTTGAATTTTCAGAAAATTGTAGCTTAAATTTACATTGCATTTTAATACTTTGGCATTCACAGTTTATTAGAGGTTCTCAAATATATTCTTATGCCTGATATTCATTATTTTCTATGTATGGTATAATTAACAAGAGTATAGTTTTCCTTTCCCTCAATAGTATTTTTTTCAATCAGTTAATATTATTTGACACTTACTTACATCTTTCAGACTCAAGTAGTTATCATATTTCTTATCACTCAACATCAAACCCAGTTACATATTCAAGAGACTTTTTGAAACTGGTCTCCATCTGTTAGACATACCCTCACTTGGCTGCGTCAATTTAATTTGTTATTTATGGATCTTTCTCTTCATTCATAATCATTTTGGTTTTTTTTTTCCTCTGTCAAAGGCTGACATTTTTATATTGGCATGTGGAATTAAAATGTCTAAAATGTGGGTATTAGATTTTCCTTTGTGGTTAGAAAAGTGGTGGAGTTGGAATTCTATTTATTCTGCCATTGATTCTGATGAAAACCGAAGGGCTGGGGCCCCTGCTCTAGACAAAAGAATGCCCACTGCTGGTCCAGTCAGAGCAGTTCTAGAACCCTCCTGAGGCGGTCTTCCGGGAGGGTGTTTGCATGAGGACTGAGGTGACTTCTTGGGAGAGTTCATTCAAAGGGAAGAAGAATTTGAATACTGCCTAGAATCTTCCTGTTCGCACTGTGTCCTCCTCAGCCCGTGAGTATGTATCTGCTTCTTTGATAGTAGAGGAGAGGTTCCAATAGCAGGGAAATCCATGACCACAGATCACCATATAGTTTTGCACCTTGGTGGACCTGGTGAGAAGTGGTGGAAGTGCTTTTGGACATCATTGGGTTTGCATAATTGAAGTGGCTCTGTCTGGTGGTTACTGTGGCTGAAGTGGTAGCTGTGTGGTGGTGAATAGGACCTCATCCTCAACCTTGCGAGAAGATGCCCTGGTGTCTTCCAGAAATAATATGGGAGACTATGTAGGAGGCAGAGGTATCGAAGAGGAGCAGATAAGAGTTTGGAGTAGAATACTAGTTAAGATGAATTTACTGTCCTGAAAAAGATATTCTTTAGGTACCATCCATTTCTTAGTATGGATGGTAGGTTGGGTTGATTTACACTGGCCTGAACGTTAGAGAGATTTCTGAATAGGAATCTCTTAGGAACTGGTTTCAGTGAATGAGATAAACCTAGTTAACACTAGCTTTAGTGCTAGACCACCAAAGTTTTAAGAGTTTATCAACAGCTTACATTTCCAACAAGGAGTGGTAGCCCATTCTTAGAGTGGGTTCAGTGGACGCAGTAGTGAACTCCCCAGTGGCTACAGAAGAGCAATGTGGTTTTCTCAAAGGGAAGTCAGTTCACCAGACCTAGAGCATACACGGGGTTTCCCACTGAGCAGAACTGTAGGCAGGAACCATGAAAGGCTCTCTAGGGACATACAGGAGACATGGCAAATAAAATAAAATAAATAAGTAAATAAAATAGCTTCTAAATTTTTACAGACCAAAAGCACATAGGATCTTTTTAAGTGCAGATTTTTCTTTTCTCACTTCACTACTGAATTTCTCAGCTATTAAAACAACAACAACAACCCTCAATTTTATATCCATGGGAAAAGGTATTTAGAGCTCCAAACATTTGATGAATAAATAAATAGCTGTTGATCCCTGAGGGTCTCTTCCACATTGTGAGATATGAAATCACAAGAGGCCCATCTTTGCTGCCTGCTTTGTGCTCATAAAGTTTCTCTTCCTCAGAAGGAATGTTTTATACTGACTGGTTTAGCTGCTAATGTGTTTGAAGCTAGGAGTTCCAGTAGATGTGGTGCAATCTATTCCAGTGCTGTTACTCTAGTTTTTTTTCCCTAGTAAAATCCAGCTTCTGTGTACTCCTAACCTTCAGGGCCCAGATGTTCTTTTCACCCCACTAGGGAGGGATTTGGAATTTTGGTCACATTTTGGATATTTTCTTCATGTGACCTAGAATGTGAGGAAAAAGCAAAATCTACCCTAACATTATGCACTCACTTATTAAAAAACAATAGAAGCTGAGAAAAGTTTTGTCAAAAAGTTGTCCACTCAACAATTGATTTTTTGCGTAGTCTTAGTCTTTCTACGCTTATTCATTCACTTCTTCTACAAGTGTGTGCGTGTGTGTGCGTGTGTGTGTGTGTGTGTGTGTGTGTGTGTGTTGGGGGAGAAGTTATAACTGGAAACAAGGAAGACATGGTCTCTGCTCTCTGGAGCTCTTAGACTTGCAAGCGAGGACTTTGAAAAGTCCATTGAGGACTTTGAAAAGGGGCAACTTGGCATGCGCTGGAAGCTCAATGCTAAGTCACTTAGCTCAACCTGTCTCAAACTAAACTTTTCATTTCCCTTCCTATAGTTGCTCCCTCTGCTGTCCTCTGTTATTGTAGTTTTATTTCTCAGGGAGCAAAATCTTCAAGCCACCTTTGATTCTGCTCTCTTCCCTATCCCAGAATCTCACCAGTCACCAGATCCTATAATTTGGAAAAGTGTCTCAGTGTGGTGCTGTCAGGAGGTGCTGAAACCTTTAGGAGTGGAGCTTTGTGGGAGATTTTTAGGTCATTTGGGGCATGCCCTTGAAGGAAAGTTCTTTTACTTTTGTTTCCTGACCATGAGATGAGCAGTTTTCTCCTGCATATGCTCTCTACCACTGCCATCCATTACCCCCACCAGAGGCCCAAAACAATGGGCCCACATGATGGACTGGGACCTCCAGAGGTGTGAGCTAAATGAAAACCTTTCCTCTTTATAAGTTAATTTGTTCAAGTATTTTGTTATAGTGATAGAAGGCTGATTAACACACTAGACATATTCATTTTTATTAAGATATGACAATTTAGTCAACAAATAATTTTGGTATTTATCATATATAAAATTTTCTTCATAGGAAACATTATTATATTCTTTCATTTCTGTGAGTAGTACTTAGTTTTTTTGAAGGTTACCATGTACTAGGCACCATTTTAGGGGGCGTAAATATATTATTTGATCCTTGTGGCAACACTCAGACACCCTTCTGATCCCCCTTTTACAAGTGAAGGGACTTATTTTTATTCTTATTCTTATTTTTTATTTTTTTACTTGTTCTAATTAGTTATACATGACAGTACAATGCCTTTTGATATATCATACATAAATGGAGTATAACTTCTCATTCTTCGGATTGTACATGATGTGGAGTTACACAGGTCATGTAACCATATATGTACAAGGGGAAATAATGTCTGATTCATTCTACTATCATTCCTACCCCCCTTCTACCTCCCTTCCTTTCACTCCCCTCTGTCTAGTCAAAAGTACCTCTATTCTTCCCTAGCACCCCTCCCCCCTTATTGTAAATTGATATCCACATATTAGGGAAAATACTCGGCCTTTGGTTTTTTAGGAATTAGTTTATTTCACTCAGCATGATATCCTCAAGTTTCATCCATTTACTGGCAAATGCCATAATTTCATTTTTCTTTAAGGCTGAGTAATATTCCATTGTATAGATATACCACAGTTTTCTTTATCCATTCATCCATTGAAGGGCACATAGGTTTGTTCCATAGTTTAACTATTGTGAATTGAGCTGCTATAAACATTTATGTGGTTGCGTGAATGTAGGATACTGATTTTACATCCTTTGGGTATATGCCAAAGTGGGATAACTGGGTCAAATGGTAGTTTCACTTCAGTTTTTCTGAGGAATCTTCATACTTCTTTCCATAGTGGTTGTACCAATTTGCAGTCCCACAGCTATGTATATGTGTACCTTTGCCCCTCATGCTTGCCAACATTTATTGTTGCTTATGTTCTTGATAATTGACCTTATGACTAGAATGAGATGGAATCTTAGTGTAGTTTTGATTTGAGTTTCTCTAATTGCTAGAGATGTGGAACATTTTTTCAAATATGTGTTGATCAGTTGTAGTTCCTGTTCTGTGATGTGTCTGTTCTATTCTTTAGCCCATTTATTAATTGATTGATTTGGTGTTTTTGTGTTAGGTTTTCTGAGACATTTTTATATCCTGGGAATTAATGCTCTATCTGAGGTACTGGTGGTAAAGATTTTTTCCCATTCTGTAGGTTCTCTCTTCATGTTCTTGATAGTTTCCTTTGCTGAGAAGAAGCTTTTTAGTTTGAATCCATCCCATTTATGGATTCTTGATTTTACTTCTTCGGGAGTCTTGTAAAGGAAGTCAGTTCCTAAGCCAACATGGTGGAGATTTGGGCCTACTCTTCCTTCTATTAACGCCCATTTAGAGGGCCCACTGATGAGATGCTGAGGCAGATCTTGCTGGCAATATTCCACGTCCCTCATTGTGTTCTTCACATTGTTCCAGTCAAACCACAAAATACTGGGCTGGCCATGTACCCCAGGAAGCAGCCCACAGTCAAGCAAATCCTTTAGCACCTATGGTTGAGACAGGGTGAGCAGCATGATTCTAGTGAGGCACTCCTCAAGTACCCAGACACCAAAATAATGACAATGCTGTTTAATAAGGGTTATGACCCATACAAGACCTGGGTGTCCCTGGTCAAGATAAAGTTCAGTACAGCCATGGCAACCTACTTGATCCTCCAGCACCAGAAAAGCCAGGGGCCAGGCTGCATGTTCCAGGGTTATGACTTGCCCCACACCCATGGATCTTTCGCATTCCCCTGTCCTCCAAAAGAGGAGCCCCAGTGAGCCTGCCCTCCACACCCTCCCTTTGCCCTGTGAGCCTCCAGTGCCTGGGGACCCCAAATAGTCAGGGCAGAAGAGCATCAAAAGGACCAGCCTGCCTGCCATCTACCTCTGCTGCCTGCCTGCAAGGACCCCCACACCTGATGTAGCCTCCAAGCCTGACTCTGGGAAACCCCATGACAACAGAAAGCTCTGGAAGCGGGTGACTGGGAGGATTGCTACCTGTGTCTGACAACTGTGCTGCTGCCTGCCACCTGTCAGCAGTAAGGTGGCTCCAATGTAAGAGGGCAGAAATGTGCCAGATTCCTAAACAGTGTGGCTCCAATGAGGGGACAGCTGACACAGACAAACCAGTGGACAGCCAGAGCACCCTGTGCTCTGTGGATCCTGACACCTTGTGTGGACATGGGTCATGTGGACTCTGAACAGCTGCAGCAGCAAGATGTGCCAGCAACCTCAGGTCCCTCTGCACGGGTTCCAGCCGAGACCACTTGTTCATCTCCAGGGACACCAGAAGTCTCCTCTGCCTCCACCTGCAGAAGACATCAGAGACTGTTGTCCCTGGGACGCTTCCCTCTGCCCTGTTCCTCTGTCCTTTCTCCCACTCTTCTGAGATGGTTCTTAATAAATTTGCTTCAGAGAAAATGTATGATAAAATTCTTATTCCAAAGATTAAAAAGTAAGCTGATTGATAACAAGGAGGGACCTCAGGGTGAAGGCAGGAGCCCACCAGCCATCCTCCAAGGCCTGGACCACTGTTCCTCCCGCTCCAGTGCACACAGAGACTCACTCACCTTCAGCCAGAATAGCTGGGGACTCAGTAGAGCCAGTGTAGGTGGTCACTCACCTTGAGCCAGTGTAGAGCGTTCACTTGGTCTGGCCTCGTGCTGACAGACTCACTCCCCTGACCTAGTGTAGATGGAGACCCTCCCCTGGAGCCAGTGTAGACATGATTTACTCTTAGCTGGTGATCTTGGCCAGAAGGAATCCCTCCCTCTGGTGTGTGGATCTGGGGGTTGGTGATGGCCTCTGTTGGAGAAATCATATCTGAGAAGGCATGGGAGACCATCGTGTTCTATGGCACTCTCTTCATGATACTGTGTTCAGAGAAGGAGGATGTGGGCCAGTGGGGTATGAACTGACTTTTAAAAACCATTTAAAATATGTATTTCTGCTGCATTCTATATCTTCAGATTGCTGTGCAATCACCACCACTGAGCATCTCTAGAAATTTCCATTGTCTTATATTTAAACTCTGTTGCAATTAATAAATCCCTCCCCACTTCCCCACTCTTCTAGCCACAGGTAATCTCTATTTTCTGTCTCTGTGAATTTGACTATTCTAGGTAGCTTGTATATGTGGAGTTATATAATATTTGCCCTTTTGCTTCTAAATTATTCCACTTAAAATGAAGTTTTTAAGGCTCATCAGTATTGTCTCATGTTAATCATACAATAAGTTGTTTTAAACTATAGTCACTGTATTGTATAACAGATCTAGTGAAATTATTCCTCCTCTCCAAAGTGAAGTTTTGTATCCTTTGACCTAAATTTCCCAATCCTTGCAGCCTTCCTAGCCCTCATCCTGGTAACCACTCTTCATTTTTCTGTTTCTATGATTTCAGTTTTCTAAAATTCCACATAAATGGGGTCTTGTCAACTTTGTCTTTGTGTGCATTTTACTTGGAGAATTCAAACATTCAATGTTATTTACTTTGCCCTTTGTCTCTGTTGAGTATGTTTACTGGCCCTCTTTATTACCATAGAATTTACAGTGCTTAAAATTTAATACGACTGTTAGGATTTTCCTCTTGATTTAGTATTCTCTCCATGTAGAATGTGACTTACAAGTGACTGTTAAAGCCCGTTGAATTGTTTTGTTACTGTGAATCTATTAACCTATTGATTCAACAAATATTTATCAAGCACTTAATATCATATGCAAGGTATTTTGGATCCTTTATGTATGCAAAGGTGAAATATTAAAGGATGAATAATAGTGTACAAAAACAGAATAATAATCCATGTTGGGAGAATATATATCCCAGGAAAGGAAAGAGTTATTTCCACAGGATATAATTTCTTTTTCAAAGTCACTAAAGAGAATATATATCTAAAAAGGAAGAAAGATAAGGTAAGAATGAGAAATAAAGAGTCAGAACAAAGGGAAGATGGTGATACTAGAGATAAACTGAGGATAGGGGCAGCACCACTTAAGAACTAAAAAGAATAGTAAGGAAGGGAAGAGATGGGACAAAAAACAGTCATTCCCAGGAGGTTAAGCTTGAAAAAACCATAGAGTATTCAAAACTGAAAGAAACACAGAAATAGCTATGGAAAGCTACAATACCAATCTAAAATATGAAGAAACGGTGAATTGAATAATGGACAAAATTAAAGGAAGAGTGAAAGAGAGAACAACAGAGATTGGCTGTTAGCTGAAGAAAAGAGAATCCGGGAAACAGGTAGGTAGCAAAAAAAAAATTATATATATATATACACACACACACACACGTATATAGTAACAAAAATGATACAAAATAAGACTAAAATATACTAATCAAACCTACTAGTTCACAAAAAAACTAATCTGTGTAAAAGAATTGGCTTAAAAAATGCTAGAATTGAGAAAAAATATGAAAATATATAAATGTCCACCTACCATCAAGGCCACAATTAAAAAGAGAAAAAGAATTAAAAAGAAAAAAGTAAAACAGAAAAAAGAAAAAAAAAGAAGAGGAAAAAAAATCTTGATGAAAAGTTGAAGAATTCTTTCCATTGGATTTCAAAAGGTGAGAACTTCTCTTCTCAGCAGTTTTAGGTGGGGTCATCTGGAGCGTTATGCTCCCTTCTGGATTGCTAGAATGAGGGAGGTAATCCCATAGGTGGAATTCCTGGAGGCAGTGTTTAGGCTTAGGTGGGCTCTAGGCTCTTCACTGAATGCCAATTTGTCTGGAGATTCTAAATCAGCATACCTCCAGTGCCCAGTACTTGTTGGTCCACGCTGGAAAGACTGTACCCCAGGGGTCTCCCCTGGGTTCCACTTGTGTGGTGGAGGAGCCAATTCTTAGTGCCCTATGTCACTTGGTGACCCCATATGTCCTGTACTTGTGTTCAGTCTGCAAACAATCCCTCCTGCCCTCCCCTCCCCACTTACAAGTTCCCAGCTGGATGCCTCTCTTCCAGCAGGTCCAGTTGGACTGGACGTGGAGCCAGGTGAGTTTCTGCAACCAGTTGTACCTTGTGTAAACCTGTCTCCCCATTTGATTTTTCTCCTGGTCACTTAAGCACACTCTGTGTCATGTAGTGCGTGTTTCCTGGACCTGAATTTCAGACCAAGCTTGGGTGTGCCAGGAGTCTGCTCTCTCAGGTATCCACTCATGTGCTAAGGCTGCAAAACGGTTCCTTCCTTTATCATCCACAAGCCACCTGGAGAGATGGTGGTTTCTTTACCTAAACACAGATATCGTGCAATGCATCTTTTCAGGTTTGTTGGGCAAACCTGAAACACTCTGTACCCAGACATGCCTCAGGCCTCCCCAAAATATGGGCTCCTTAATTCCCTCTACTATATTCATGTAGGCATGTAGGGACCTCTCTGGCTGGTGCTTTCACTAGGGCCTTGGTAGCGGCTGTGCCTTGGGAAACTTTTCCTTATTTTAATATATCTAATCTCCTATGTCCCTGGTCTGCTTTGAGTGTCCAGTTTTAAATTCTAGTAAACCCCCTGCACACACACTTTTTTTTTTTTTTGCAGAGAAGGTGCCTGTCTGTATTCTTGGCTTCCTGCCCCAGAGTAGCCAGGAATGTGACTTCCTCTATTCTACTATCTTGAAAAATAAGTGAAGGTATTTAAGCAAAGAAGAATGACTTTTGTTATTTCATATGCAAGTACATATAAAAATATATAAATATTTCCAAGTTCACCAGTTAGTAAATAGAAGAGTTCGGTTTTGAAACTAAGTGGTCTAACTCTAGAATCTTACTTACCATGCAATACTGTTTTCCCCGTGCCTTGGTCATATCTTGTTAAGACCTTCTTATTCAGAGACTGATGTTTTATGCAAGAACTCCTAAGGCGAAGGAATAGGGTTCTGAAGTTCTGCTATTCCAGGATTGCCAATAGTGGACTCCATGGTTCCTCTCCAGAGCCACCTAGTGGGCCAAATTCACCTATGCACTGTGGCATTGGAGTCTATGCCCTGTGTGTAGAACGCAGCAGAATTCATATCCAGTGGGGAAAATTAGACTCTTGCAAAAGAGTTTGAGGTATTCAAATATGCATCTGAAAGTTCCCCTAACTTTTCTTTTAATATGTATTTTTTTTAGTTGTAGGTGGATGCAATACCTTTATTTTATTTTTATGTGGTGCTGAGGATCTAACCCAGTGCTTCACACGTGCCAGGCGAGCGCTCTACCACTGAGCCACAATCCTAGTCCTCCTCCTAACTTTTCATTCACTCTCCCCCTCATATTCCCTAGTAATTGTGAGATATACAAAACAAAACAAAAACTACAAAATAGTCTCTGAATTCAAGGAACTGGAAATCTGCATGGGGTCAGGAGAGATAAGCTATATACTTGTGAAAAGTGGCAAACTGTGAAAACTTTGAGAGGGCCTAGTGGGAGGTATTCTGGTCACAGGGGGCTAGGTTGATGGGAATAGTAGGACTGTAGCTCCCTCCTTTTCCTCTCTTTCCTGCCTGAGCTGAGTGGTGAACAGTCTTTTTCTCTGCTATGTGCTGTTGCCAGGATGAATTGCTTTGCCACAGGCCCAAAAGCAATAGGGTCAATGAATTATGGACTGAAACCTCCCAAACTGTGAACCAAAATAAACATTTTGTCTTTATAAGTTGATCGTCTCTTGTATTTATTACAGTGACAGAAAACAAATGCTAAATAGCATTTTAATAATGATACTTTATTTAACAAGTATTGATTGGGTACTGTGTTAGGCCTTAGGATAAAGAGATACAAGCATTTTCTGCTATAAGGAACTTACAGTCTATAAGATAGGAATAAAGCAAGTGTTGAGAAGGTTAATTCTGGAAACTAAATAATATGCTACTGAATGAACAATGGGTTGCAGAAGACATCAAGGAGGATATTAAAAATTTTTAGAGGTGAATGAGAACATAGATACAACATATTGAAATCTCTGGGACACTATGAAAGCAATTCTAAGAGGAAAGTTTATTGCATGGAGCTCATTCCTTTAAAGAAGAAAAAGTCAACAAATAAATGACTTAACATTACATATCAAAGCCCCAGAAAAAGAAGAGCAAATCAACACCCAAAGCAGCAGAAGACAGGAAGTAATTAAATTCAGAGCTGAAATCAATGAAATTGAAACAAAAGAAGCAATTGAAAAAATTGACAGAACAAAAATTTGGTTCTTTGAAAAAATAAATAAAATTGACTGACCCTTAGCCATGTTAACGAAGAGAAGGACTAACATATGTGATGAAAAAGGAAATATCATGACAGACACTACAGAAATACAGAAGATAATTAGAAATTATTTTGAAAACTTGAACTCCAATAAAATAGAAAATATTGAAGGCATTGACAAATTTCTAGAGCCATATAATTTTCCCCAATTGAATCAGGATGATATACACAATTTAAACAGATCAATTCTGAACTGTAGCAATTATGTAGGTATTTAGCTGATGACAATATCTTAGAGGTCCCAGGATAGTACAGAGCTAAAGGTAAAAGGGAACAATAATTACTAGCCCTCCAGGAGAGAGAGACTGCAGGAACTATGAGGCAGGGAAGGCTCAAGGGAGGCCCTGAGAGCTAAACACAGTTCAGGCACAGAAAAAGGAGGATTCCCCCACCCCCACCCCACTGTTGGCCCCTTCAAGTGGAGCACAGCAGGCTGCCGCAGAAGGAGGTAAGGTTGTTTTCCAACGCAGCTTGAAATAGAACTGATGGAGCTGTTGGTAGAGGTCCCTTGGGGACCAGGAGACCTGGGTTCAGTCTCAGGCCTGATGTGAAGTGTTCTGGTGGTGGACAGTTAAGCCCATTGCTTCTGCTCTGTTCTTTGCTTCTAAAATGAGTGGGTTGGACTAAGTGATTTGCAAATCCTATGTTCAAATCTATGATTGTGTAATTCTTCACTTGGAACATATGGCTAATTCAAAAGATGAGAATTTGAATGAGGCTCATGAAAATTTGGAAAATACTATCTCTTTTCATGCCAGAGCAAGCAATGTGGGGGGGGGGGACATGCAATATCCTCTAATTTGATTGTATTAGGTATTTCTTTGCCCTAGGAAATTTATTTTTAATGTCTTGCAAATGTTTCCCTGGCATTTCCTCCTACTCATCAAGGATTTCAGAAGGGACATTTCTCCCTCACATAGCACTTGCTTTTTTTGTTGTTGGTATTGTTTCCGAAGGAGAAGTCTTCAAATACCCTTCTCCTTAGACTTGGAGAAGTACCTTTGACTTGTGGTTTTGTGGACCTGTCACTTGGGGGGAACTTTCTCAGTCTGGTCCACAATTGTCCGTTAGACTTCTAAGCTCAGAGACTTTTGGTTTTGGAAAGGCCGTATGCCATCTACCAAAGACTACTTCAGGCAGGGATTGGGCTTCATATAAAAATATATTGTGGTAGCAGCAGTAGAACTGAAATTATGATTTTGTAAAAGAATGAAGGCAAGAAGGAATTCTGAGCTTTTATCAGAGCACTTTATTTCAATAACAAAAATGGCTGTGTCAATAATCATGCAATTACATTCATGTGTCACTTCATGGCAGGGTTTATGCCCCAACAAATGCATCATTAAGTGATTTCATCATTGTGAGAACATCATAGAGGTTCTCACACTAAGATATCTGTGATGTTGCTAGGTGACATAATTGTGTGGGACTGGAAACTAAGGAGGAGATTAAAACATTTTTAGAGGTGAATGAGAACACAGATACAACATTTTGAAACATTGTGTATGGGATCCACAGCTGATCAAAGTGTCATTATGTGGCACACGTCTATATTCTGATTTTTGTAGATATCCAAAATGCTGAAAAACAAAAGGCTAAAAGTGTTTCTTGTAGTTTTATCACCTGATTTATTATCCAGATTGGTTGATTAGGTTTAACAGATGAACAGTAAAACTATACTCGTTTTGTGTGATTGGCAGAAAGTGACATGACTCTTCTTTGTGCCATTCAGATAGAAGTAGGTTTGGGGTTCATTAAAGTATTAGTGGGAACATTTTTTTGTTCAGCAGGGTTTTTTTCTCTTTTTCTCCTGCAGTTCTGCAGGCTGGAGAATGGTGGTGCTGCTACCCCATCCTTACTTTCCTCTTGAAAAAAAAGCTCGGGCTTTCTCCTCTCTGGATCATTAATAATGTTTGCAGCAAGGCAGAGGAAGGAGAAAGTGCCACTCGATATCATGATCAGGAAACAAGCCTAGGACTTTTAAAGGCTAGAGAAGGGGCTGCCAGCATTGTCCTGGCTGAGGTATGCAAGTGTCCCACAAGGTTACCAGGTGCATTGGTTGGCTCTGTCACTTACAGGCAAATGCTAGATATGGGCTTCGGCTGCGGAGGCAGAAGCTGACTCTAGCAGATTGGTCAGTGGAGGCAAACTTGGAATTTATCTAATTCATTTCAGTAAGCTCTCTGCCCCTGAAGCACAAACCGGGTCAAAAGCCTGGTTTCCTCTGAAGCAAAAACCAGGGGAAAACATGAACTAACTTCTGAAGAGAAGTACAAAGTGTAGAGCTTTGTGGAGTGGTAAGGCTTCTGAGTAGAGAAACTTACGTGTTTTTGTATGCATGAAGGTAGAAGCTTTCCAAAGAAAGACCAGGAATTTGTACTTCTGCCTCTAGATGAAGGCAAATGTGCTTTGAGTGGCCTCAATCAGAGAACAGTTTCCCATTTCTCTCCACTTGGAACTTGCTGCTGGGTGGACAGTCACTAGGGCCTGGCTCTCTTTCCTTCTCCCTTCTGGGGTTGGAGGGTGGGCGATGTCCTCCTTCAGAGCTGTCACTTTGGCTCCTGTTCAGTGAAACCAGGCCATCAGCAGGCAGGTGGCTCTGGCACTATCCAGTTCATCAACCGTATTCAGATCATGTTTCTCAGGGATCTTTGGAGGGTCTCTGCATGAACATGGAAACACACGGCATTGCCTGGCTTCTTCCTCCCTGGAGCTTGTCATGAGATAGCTTCGTTAGCTGTGTGTGTATCTGAATTAAAGTGCTTCGTGCTGTTATGGAGCCAAAAGAATAACAACAACAATAACAAAATAATTCTGACAGCTTTGAAGGCAGACTCTCTTGCTAGGTTTAAATCACAGGTGCCCTTCTCTGGCTAGCTCTATGGAACAATAACAAGGAAAAATACAAAAAATAAAAAAAGCAGGCTGAGAAGCTGCGTGTTGCTCCTGTATGTGGGTGGGCTTGTCTGGGGAGTGTTTCCAGGGAACTCTGGCAGGAAGGTTCTTGTTCGTGAAGGATTTCCCCAGCGCTGCGCCACGGCAGGATAACAGATGGGCTTCTCTGTTAATGTAGAAGGGAAAATACCTTTTGTCTTCGCCAGTGCCCTTCACTGCAGGCAAACAAATAGCAGGGTCTTGCAGGCACCCCTTCTGCTCTTGGATGCAGTCTGTGTCACGAGGAGGCATCAGACATTTTTTTTTCCTGTAAGAATAGAAATAGTCTTTTCACAATATTCTGCTTCTGAAAGCTGTCAGCCATGAAAAGTGCCATGTCCTTGTTTAGAGACGAAGCTTCTGCAATGCTCCAGCGAAAAGCCGAAGGCATTTCATTTTTGAAATTGTCAGAAATATCCACAGGCTTCCACTTATGCCTCCCCCTTGCTCAGGTTGCTAACCTCATTCTTTCTATCTTTAGGCTTGGACCATATGTGGAGACCAGAGGCCTCCGGATACAGAATTGCAATTTGCAAAGGTCTTCCTTGTTCCAACCAGACCTTGGCACACTTAGAATGGAGGTCAACAAAGTCGCAACCACCATGGAAATTTTCCAAAATAGTCTGTGCTTTGGTTGGCAATTTTATATTCATCTCGATCTGTTGTATTGGTAACCTTAATCACAATTTACTAGTATGAATTCTTCATTGAATTCTCATTACAACCTGGCACAGTGAGTATCATCTGTTTCTCAATTTTAGTGGCTAATGTCCTCTGAGAAGGCCAAACCAAAGAAGCAATCGGTTGGTCTGTTTCAGTAGAAACTGACACTGTTTTGCCTCCTACTGTGAAATGTTATGAACCTGGGATCACTGCCGGTTCTGCCTCCCCCCAATCTCTAGCTGAGGGAAGAGACTCACTATTAAGGTTTTGATATGAGGTATCCTCCAAGTGCTCATGTATGGGACAATGCAAGAAAGTTTAGAGGTAAAATGAATGGGTTATGAGAGCTGTAACCTAATCAGTGCATTAATCCACTGATAGGGATTGACTGGGTGGTAACTGTAGGTAACTGTGGCTGGAGGAGAAGGGTTGTTTGGGGAGTGCCTTTGGGGTATATATTTTGTCAGTGGTGAGGAGAGTCTCTCTCTGCTTTATTCAGTGACCATGTCCTGAGCCTTTTCCCTCTACCATGGTGTTCTTGCCTTATCTCAGGCTCTGAGGAACAGAGTTGACCATCTATGGACTGAGACCTCTGAAACCAGAAGATCCCAAATAAACTTTTCTTCTTCTTGTCAGGTCTTTTGGTCACAGCAGCAAAAAAAGCTGACTAAAACACTTACGTTTAATTGAGAAGGACAAAAACCTTTTCATTTGTAGAATTCTAGTTACTAAGCTGTTGGTCTAATGTACTAATCTTTCTAGGTGCTTGTAAACTAGGTGTAGAATTGAACTTGGGGAATAATTCTATTCTGTTATTTCCACAAAGTCACCAGGCTTATTTGGAGAGTTGTTGAAAACTCTTACAAACCTATTAGTTTATGAAAGAAAATGTTCAGAAAACATATTTTAAACATTTGCATCTAGATTTTTCTGAATCCCATGAAGCCTGAATAGGAAAAAAAATGCATTTACTACACAAATAGTGTAGTATGATAAAAAATAAAGCTAGTCTTTTGAGAGGAACAAAACAAAGAGTTAGTTTGTGTGAAATTTTGTCATTCTTATGGAATCTTTTGATGAAGTAAGGGAGTTCTTTGTTTTTCTCAACCTCTCCTGTGGGAAAGATATTAAGAACTACACAGAGCAGTATGGACAATGTTTCATTAATTGTCACTATTTTATTAATAGGGTTTGCATTTTATTTAGTTGACTCCTTTCTAGGAAGATCTGAGTTGGTTGAGTGATTAGGCTGGTAAAGTTTTGGGGTTGTAGACTTCAGAGAGCAGGCTCCAGGGCTTACAGATTTTTTTTCCCCAAATTAATGTTTGGAAGAGGGTAGTTTTAGGTAACTTCAAGGGTTTTGTTTTGCTCACTGTCATTGTGAGGTTGGTGCCAGCACTGAGTTGCTTATAACAATAAGGAGGATTTTAGAAGAATAAAGAAAAGGGTGATGAAGTGTTTAGTGACTAGATCAGAAGTAGATAGAAAAGTGTTATTTCAGGAAAAAAATTCTAAATGAAATTTTGCTGCATATTGTAAATTCTTTTCTCCCCTCCCCAATCTTCATTAAAGTTTATATATTACTTGTTAATAAATTGGCTATTTCTTTGGGACTGTAAGAGAAAGCTAACTGTGACTTCACAGTGGGCACAGGAGCCATGACTGCCCATGGGAGATGAGATATATCTGTATGTCCAAGGCAATCAGTCCTTCACCTCCTGACAGTTGCTGGAGATCTAGAGAAATGCCAAACTGATATATTTAATGGCCATATAGCAAGCATTCTTTACTCGATGCCTCCAGAACATTCTTAATTTATTATATTTTTGCAGAAAAGGTATGATAGGCTAATTTCCCCCAAAGATATCACATCTCAACTCCCGAAACCTGCAAACGTTATCTAATATGAAAAAAAAGTATCTTTGCAAATATAATTAAGTTAAAACCTTGAAGTGGGTAAATTGTCCTGGATTATCTAGGTAGGTTCTAAATGCAGTGTATCCTTATAAGAGGGAGTTTGGGAGTGGGGTGAGGAGAGAGAGGGAGGGAGGGAGGGATCGAGAGAGAGAGAGAGAGAGAGAGAGAGAGAGAGAGAGAGAGAGAGAGAGAGAGATGGAGAATGGACAGACGAGAAGGTGGTATGAAGATAAGGCAGAGAGAGATTTGAAGAAGCTGGTCTTGAAGATTGGAATGATGAAGGCAAGGAACCATAAGTTGGAAGAGGTAAGGAATGGATTCTCTGCTAGAGCCTCCTGAAGGAGCACGGAGTTGTTGGCACTTTAATTTTGTACTGATTTAAGACTTCTGGCCTCCAGAACTATAAGAGAATAAATTTCTGTTGTTTTATGCTACTACATTTGTGATTGCCACCAGACCTTGGTATTTTGATAGTTCAGTTTAATGGTTTTTGATACTTTTTTTTTTCCACATCTTAATGTTTCACAACTGAGCATGGTGTCAACACAAAGATTTATATTGGTCTCACCAATTTGGGATCTGAGCTGATTGCAGATGGCTCTGTTCATTTCATGTTTTTAGAAAAATAGATGTTAGTTCAAAGTGGCTTCCTTGAGCTGGGTGCAGTGGTTCATGCCTGTAATCCCAATAGCTTTGGAGGCTGAGGCTGTAGAATCTCAAGTTCAAAGTTAGCCTCAGCAACTTAGCAAGATAAAATTAAAAATTAAAAAAAGTGACTCCCTTGGAGAACCTGAAACGTGAGAAAGTGGTCAGAAAAATTAAACAAGGACTAATTAAAACCTTGAAGTTATACTACTTAGATGATTGGTACTTAAAAAGGGTGTTAGTAACCTAATAACTCCATTGAAAATTAATCAATATAAATCTCATTTTGGGCAAAGTTTTCTCAGAATTCTCAGTGGAAAAGTCATAATTTCCAACTACAGTTTTCTCTAGAATGAGTACTTCAACTGCAGTGTGATCCAGTACAGCTCAGTATCACAGTCATTCCCTGAACATCTACAGCATATCAGACAGTCAGCCAGGTGTGGAAAATGCAGGATGAAGAATGCAGGGTTCCATTTCTCCGAAAACGAGAAAAGAGTCCCTTATTATGTCATTGTTAGATTATAAAGTCTGTCATTTCCATGAAATAACGCATGAGGTCAAAATTACCCTTGAGAATGCCTTGGGGAGACCCAGTGCTCAATACATCATCTCTCAGTTTAACACGAGACATTTTTCTTCCAATACTGAATCAGGCAATGGTTTCTTGAGTTAAGCATCTGAAGAAATATTTGACTTATATTTAAGGACCACGTAATAAAATTATTCTTTTTAACATTAGGGTCATAGTTGGTGAGATTTATAGAAATAGAGATTAGCTGAAAACAAAAACAAAAACAAAAACAAAAAAAACAGTCCAACCATGTATTTCTTATTACATTCACTTTTAGGAACTCGCTCACTATGTGAATGATGGGGGGGATTCCCCTGTCATATGTCAGTTACAATCTGCCTCTTTACTTTTTGTCAAGTTGTATAGTGAAGTAGAAGTAAGCGTTCTGTGATGACTTTTTTTTTGTTATTTTGTTTGTTCTTTTAACATTTACTAATAGTTAATAAGGCAGAGTGGTAGGTATTGCTGAGGAAGCAAAAGTGGATGGTTCTGCTCTTAAAGAAGATTGCTGTTTAGAAGGGAGATAAAACATGAATGTGTTTTAGTTTATGACACATTAGAAGGTGATCATTGTCAACAAAGTTCAGAAAAGGGAGAGATTTTTATTGGGAACTTCAGGAAAAACTTCATGGGGCCGTGGTATTTTAGCTGGATCTTATATGAAGGATAGGAATTGGAACATGTAAATAATGATGAGAAATAACTTTGGAGGCAGAACAAAAGAGTACATGAGGTGCAGAACATAGGTAAGCTTCGGGATGGAAATAGCAGTTTTAAGACAGAATGACAAATGTCTACTTCTAGTCAAAGTAGGTATCTTGGTATGTTTGGACTGCTATAACAAAACACCACAGGTTGGGTAGTTTATAAGAAAAAGGAATTTATTTCTCATATTTCTGGGGAATGGAAAGTTTAAGATCAAGGTACCAGAAAATTAAGGTGGTAGCAGATTTGATGTTTAATGAGGTTCTACCTCCTGATACATTGATGGCATCTTCTCACTGGTCTTCACCTGCTGCGAGGGATGAAAGATATCTCTAGGGTTTCTTTTATAAGAGACAAACATTATTCATGAGGGGTCTTCTCTCATCATCTCATAACTTCTCAGAGTATACTTCCTAATGCTATCAGTCTTTGGGTTAATTTTCAACACAGAAATTTGGAGGAGGACACAAATATTCAGACAAGACTTATATATCCACCTAAAACAACTGATAAATGGGACAAATATATAAAACAGGGGCTCTCAAAGCACCAGACTCAGGCAATGAATAAGAATGATTTTTGAAAGATAGGAACAAATTAGGTAGTCCATATAATTGTATTAGTTAACGCCTGAAGAGAGCTTCAAGGCTGAAGTGCAGAGATACTCACACTAAGCCAGAGGTCTATGTAAGTGGAGCCGAATTCAGGCAGGTTATGGGGGTAGAATACACAGGAAAAGTACTGGATGAAGCGAATTACACCAACAAATAACTCTGGAGCTCCATAGAAATTACCCTTGAGACACCTAAAGTGCAATAAGTAAAATCAAGAATCAATAAATGGGATGGCATCAAACTAAAACCTTCACAGCAAAGGAAACATTCAAGAACATGAAGAGAGAGGCTACAGAATGGAAGAAAATATTTGCCACATGCATCTCAGATAGAGTATTAATTTTCAGGATATACAAAGCCCTCATAAACTTAACACCAAAAAAAAATAGTCCACAAATAACCCAATAAATAATTGGGCAAAGGAACAGTATGGACACTTCACGGAAGAAGAAATACAATTTAACAACGAATATATGAAAAAAAAATGTTCAACATTTCTATCAACTAGAGAAATGCAAATCAAAACTACACTGAGATTCCATCTCACTCTAGCCAGAATGGCAATTATCAAGAATACAAGCAACAATAAATGTTGGAGAGGATGTGGGGGGAAAGATACACTCATACATTGCTGGTGGGACTACCAATTGGTGCAATTACTCTGGAGAGCAGTAGGGAGATTCATCAGAAAACTTGGAATGGAACCACCATTTGACTCAGTTATCCCACTCCTTGGTTTAAAATCAGCATACTGCAGTGATGTGGCCACATCAATATTTATAGCAGCTCAATTCACAATAGCTAAATTATGGAACCAACCTAGATGCCCTTCAATAGATGAATAGATAAAAAATGTGGTATATATACATAATGTAATATTACTCAGCTTTAAAGAAGAATGAAATTATGTCATTTTGTGGGAAATGGATGGAACTGGAGACTCTAATGCTAAGTGAAATAAGCCAATCCCCCCAAACCAAAGGCCACATATTCTCTCTGATTTGTGGGTGCTAACACACAATAAGTGCGGGAGGAGAAGAATAGAAGTTCATTGGATTAAACAAAGGGGAATGAAGGGCAGGATGGGTGGATGGGAATAGAAAAAACAGTAGAATGAACTAGACATAACTTTCCTATGTTCATATCTGAATACATGACCAGTGTAACTCCACATCATGTACAACCACGAGAATGGAATCCTAATTAGAGTAAGTTATAATCCATGTATGTATAATATGTCAAAATACACTCTACTGTCACGTATATCTAAAAAGAACAAATAAAAATGCAAATTAAAAATAAATAAATAAAACTAAGCCCATGCACAGCTTTAGAAATTACTCTTGAGTATCCTGCAGAGTGCTGATTGACCACATGTATAAGAGAACCACCACGGTCAGCAAAAGAACTACCTTAACAGATCAGAAGGAATAATACCAAGAGCTCACAATGTGCAGAAGCAGTGTCTGTTTTCAACAGCCATAATGGAAAACCCCAAATCATGAGGCTTTGGGTCAAATACTCAGAAGGAGCTTGCCTCTGTAGTGGGCAAAACTAATGCCACCTCTCACCTAGGCCAGCACAGTGTGGGTACCTTTTTTTGCACTTCAGCCTGGAAACTGTCCAGGTCGTAAGCAAGCACAGTCATAAGGACAACCTCATTTGTTTCCTGTCTCCCTCAAATCACTCTTTCATTGCCTGATGTTGGATATTTTGAGAGCCACTGTTTTATATATTTTGTCCCATTTATTTGTTGTTTTAGATCTAAAGTAAATTTTTGCTCTGTTTTATTAAAGCTTAAATGTAAGATTCAAAAGGATCAAAATAATGCCAAGATATTTAACTTCATTTCAAAGTTCAAGAATATTTATAAATATATAAGTATTCTTTTATGTTTTTATAAAATATTCTTTTTATATTTTTATAAAATATTCAGCACCCAACAAGGTAAAAGTGACCTCTTGTCCTGTCTTCTACCATCGGTACCTCTTCTCTCTCCTCTGTCCATCCCAGAATGGTTCTGGAGTTAAAGATCTGCCCCAAGAAAGTCACAGACTGGTGTAAGTGGCTTACTTTTAGAAATGGTGGCACAGATAATGTGTTATAGACACATTTCCTGGTTAATAAAATGGACTAACATTCTCTTCATTAGTTCTTGGCTTCTGCTATCCTGCAGGATTTTATAAGAATGTGACTCATGGAGGTGGCGTGCTCTGAAAAGGATTGAGAAAAGGAACATTTAATTTAGTAATTTATTGGTATTGGAAATGGAAGATGCTCTGGCATAGCATTCTCATTTCCTTTTATTATTCCAATTTTACAACCATGCAGACCATCTGTCTTCACAAGAAAAACTTAATGTGGAAGGCTGAACAATTATGAAGTAATGAAGATCTTGTAAAACAGCTATCAGTAAAACACAGGAGAGGCAGCACTTGTAAAACTGGAATGAATGTGAATCAGCAAAGCCTGCAGATGTGTGCTCTTCAATCCCAGGAATGCTACTTAGCTAATTTACAGACTTGTTGGCAATTCATTTTGAAAACATGGAAGAGAGAGCTGTTTGAGATATTTTGAAGTAGAATGGTTCTTGGCAGGTAGGCCCTAGTAAATCTAACTCATTGACTATGAAGACACCTGAACAGATGCTGAGATTACAAAGAGGGGGAGGGAGCAGAACAGTGACATAAGGAGCAGGTGAGTCCAACCTGCCTTTGAGTCTTTGCATTGTCATTTACTAGTTGTGTGATCCAGGCCAAATAATTTAATCTTTGGAACCTCAGTTTCCTCCTATGTAAATTGAAGGCAATAGTACCTACCTTAGAATATTGGTCTCAAATAAAGGAATTATCTGACCTCTTTTGTTATCAATCTATTTTGTTCAATTCAGGGAAGAAATCACAAAATGGCAAAGCGCAGCTTTTTTGATGTTACCATCTCTCTGTGTTACTAGCTTATCTAAGGTTATTTGCTCAAATCTAGATGGAAATCATGGAGATGCAAGCAATACCATCTGAATGAGGCTTTTGTCGGGCTTGTGTTCAGGCAGGAGGGAGATACAGCACAGGCTGTGTCCTTGGGCTGCTCCCTGAGAAGCGAAAGTTATGTAAACAAAAAGGGCAGGCTTTTGCAAGTGTACAGTCAGCTGTTGCACATGGTTTAAGGATTTCTGCATTTATTTTTTTCTTTTATGCTTGGCCCTGGGATTTGCATTTGACACAGCCATTTGTGTATATATGTGGGGGTGATCTGTGTTCAGCCAGTAAAAGATGGTGGAGGAGTTTGTTCACTACCCTAGAAAGGTCATTTGTGGGTCAAGTTCAGGTATATTGCACATGCAGACATAAGAAAGCTTGGGGGAGGAGTCAGCAGCTCCTGAACCACCATCATTAGTGGAAATAATTTTTGAAAGTGTCTTGCGCTAAGTTGGAGTCCTTGGTGGGAGAATCAAGGCCTTCTCTGCTCTGTCTCATTTTAATAAATGTTATATTGAAAGAGAAATAATACAAGTCCACATTAATCCATGTTTTTGGATGGGATTACAATTATAAAAGGTAAGGGGACTTCAGTAGTCCCATGTAAATTTACTGATATTGCACAAGTCACATTTTCTGGGTACCTAACCTTGTTTAAATGCACTGTTATAAGCAAAACAGAAGGGGCAAACTGGGTGGAAATGCTTTTCTTAAATATTTGCTGCTTTGCTTTAAAATTCTCACTGTAAAATACATCCTGTGGTTGAATTGAGGTAGGCATATGGGTCATATTGATAGCTTAGCAGAGATCCAGGATCTCCGAGATACTTCATAGGACTTGCTATTCCAGAGAAGTACTGGCACATAGTTAAGAAACTTGTTCATCATGGATACTGGATTGCTTTCCAATATTGATTCTAACTATGAAAAAGTGATCATATGAGATTTCAGCTGAACAAACAAATCTGGACTATTGCCCCTATAAAGATTTAGAATCTAAACTTCCATGAGAAATAACTGAAGAGACATATAGACCAGGAACTTGGTAAGGCATGGCATATAAAACAGTGGGTTTTCCCATGTGGTATAGAGACAGGTAAGTTTGGTTTGGTTTGGGTCTCAAAATGATTTTTGGATATTGGTGTAAAATATCCTAACACTCAGAGCTATTATGTACTTGATATTCCCGGTCAAACTTTGTTACCTGTTTAACATGAAAGGACATACTGGAAATTGAAGGAAAGCAATCCTTTCACCTTTCCAACTTTGTGGTTTAAAAAGCCTCCATTGTACTCATTTTAGAAGTGAATGGAAAGTGACTGCTGAGGTTGGGGATATAGCTCAGTGGTAGAGTGCTTTCCTCGTATACCTGAAGCCCTGAGTTAGATCCCAGGACTGGGGAAAAAGGTATCTTCCAAAACTTTGCCTTGGCTGGAAAATGCTTGTGAGAAAAGCAGTGAGACTATCTGGGAAAGTAGAAAGTTTGGCTTTGGAGAACAAATGAAAATGGATGATATATTTATAAGTTGCTAGTAAAAGACTTATAGCTTCTCAAAATAAGAAGTAGGCATGATTTATCATGCCTAAAACCAGAGGAATAAGAATTCAGGAGGGAGTGTGATTAGTAAACCTGAGGCTCAGGACAAAAGCAAGGGAATGTATGAATGAGAGCAAGATCTGGACTCTTAGGAAACAGTCTAGGTGGTAACATGACAGGTTGGCCAGATGGGGTTTGTCCTCTACTTAGTGATCTAGAGAAATGAGTTTTGTCAGAGAGAAGCAGGCAACAAAGTCAGTCTAGGAAGTTAAGATCCAGGGCTGGGATCAGGGAGGCCTTGGGAGAGCAGCACTGGACAGCAGGTGAAGTTGAGGAAAAGTATTTCCCTGAGAGCAGAGGCTATTCATTCTCGGCCTGGATTATTACTTCCTGTTGGTCACAGGGACTCTGGGCCCATGGATGTTAACTGTATTATTTTCCCTGGCTCCAAATAAGCAATCGTCAAGATCAAGCAAATATACTGCTCCTCATCAAAATATACTCTCCCAACTGAGCTATAGCCCCAACTTTCTTAATAAGACTCCTGTAGTGCAAGAATTAAAACCAAGAATCAATACATGGGATGAATTCAAACTAAAAAGCTTCTTCTCAGCAAAAGAAACAATCAGTGAGGTGAATAAAGAGCCTACAGAATGGGAGCAAATCTTTACCACAAGCATATCAGATAGAGCACTAATCTCTAGGATATATAAAGCACTGAAAAACCTTAACACCAAAAAGACAAAACAAAAAACAACAACAACAAAAACACACACACACACACACAAATAACCCAATCAATAAATGAGCCAAGGAACTGAACAGACACTTCTCAGAAGGATATACAATCAATCAACAAACATGAAAAAATGTTCAACATCTCCAGCAATTAGAGAAATGCAAATCAAAACTACTCTAAGATTTCATCTCACTCCAATCAGAATGGCAACTATCAAGAATACAAACAATAAGTGTTGTCGAGGATGTGGGGGAAAGGGCACATTCACACATTGCTGGTGGGACTGCAAATTGGTGCAGCCAATGTGGAAAGCAATATGGAGATTCCATGGAAAACTGGGAATGGAACCACCATTTGACCCAGCTATCCCTCTCCTCGGTCTATACTCAAAGGACTTAAAAACAGCATACTACAGGGACACAGCCATATCAATGTTTATAGCAACACAATTCACAATAGCTAAATTATGGAACCAACCTAGATGCCCTTCAGTAGATGAATGGATAAGGAAACTTTTGTGTATATACACAATGGAACATTACTCAGCATTAAAAGAGAATAAAATCATGGCATTTGCAGGTAAATGGATGAAGCTGGAGAATATAATGCTAAGTGAAGCAAGCCAATCCCCCAAAACCAAAGGCTGAATGTTTTCTTTGATATGAGGATGCTGACTCATAATGGCAATGGATGGGGACCATGGGAGGAATGGAGGAATTTAGATAGGGCAAAGAGGAGGAAGGGAAAGGAGGGGACAAAAGGATAGGAATGATGGTGGAATGAGTTAGACATCAATACAGTACATGTATGAAGACACGAATGGTGTGAAAATACTTTGTGTACAATCAGTGACTTGAAAAATTGTGCTCTATATGTGTAGTATTGAATGAATTGCATTCTGCCATCATGTATAACAAATTAGAATAAATAAATAATTTAAAAAATGTACTCTCCAAATACAAATAGTTTTAATTTAGTAGTTTTAACTATGAAATGTACTACTACATACCCATTAGAATGGCTAGTATTAAAAGAACTAACAATACCAAGGGTTAGGAGAAACTGTAATCCTCATACATTACTATGGGAAAGTAAAATGACACATCTTTGGAGATTTTCTGACAGTTTCTTAAAAGGCTAAACATGCACTTCCCATCTGACCTAGGGATTCTACCCTCAGCTATTTGCAAAAAAAAAAAAAAAAAAAAAAAAAGAGGGCATATGTCCATATAAAGATTTGTGTAACAATGTACATGGCACTTTAATACATAATAGTATCAAACTGGAAAGAACCCAATATCCATCTATAGATGACAAACTGTGGAAAATTCATACCATGATAATTCTTAGTAATAAAAATGAAAAACATTCTAATACATGCAGTGGAATAAATGAATGAATCTCAAAAACATTCTGTTCCATTTAAGAAGTTATACAGAAAAGAATATATGCTATATACTTCCATTTATGTGAAATGCTTGAAAAAGTAAAGCTGATATCTAGTGAGAGAATGTAAATCAATGGTTACCTGAGAAAAGGGGTGGGGTGGTAAGTTATTGACTGAAAAGGGGCAATTGGGAATTTTTAAAGTGATGGACAAGGTTTGAATCTTGATTTTATGGGTGATTATATAGGTGTATATTGGTCAAAATTCACAGCACTGTACAAATAATAGGTGCATTTTCTTATATGTAAATTTTGCCTCTATAAAATGGTAATCCTCCCAAATGTATCATGAATCATTTTATTATTCTTCCTTTAATGATTATTTATCATTATGCTGAATACAGGAGAACATAGGAGAATACACCACAGGAAATATTGCCGGGAGATGGGGAGCCTTCTCCAGTCTCATTTCTATTATTGAATAAGAGAAGACAGGGATGCCCATAAGTGATCAGAACAGCTATCTCAGCTCTTATTTCCTGCTGTAAAATCAAATTACAAAACAGAAACTTCATTATAGTAGTTTCTTTGACTCATCCAACAGGCATACTAAATATATTATAATGGAAACTCATCATAATATGCATTTTCCCTCTATCCTTATTTTTCATTTGGTGAGACAATGAACTTTATTGATTTTGTAAAAAGTATATAAACTTCATAAGAAATTAAAATAATAAAGAAAATGAAATAAAATCACTAAATAGCCCATTCAGTTATAAATAATGTTCTTGGGGTGGGCTGGGGTTGTGGCTCAGAGGTAGAGCACTTGCCTAGCATGGGTGAGGTGCTGGGTTCAATCCTCAGCACCACATAAAAATAGATAAATAAAATGAAGGTATTAAAAATAAATAAATAATGTTCTCAATATTTGGTGAACCTGATTCTAGAGGTGTTTTAACACATATTCAGAAAAAAGTTACAAATAATTTAGAAATCAAGACCATATGGATACCTGCTAGTTTAAATAAAATCTATTTAAAAAGTTTTCCTTGACATTCACTGGAGTTTGCAAAAGAAATGAATAAACTGCTGGAATACAACTAATGCATTTTATACTCAGAGATTTTATTTTCTAAGAGATCCCTCTACAAATAAGACAATAGATTTGGAAAAGTTAAGATGTGAATTTGTGTGCATGCCCGTGTGGATATATGTGTACCTGCATGTGGTGTGTATGATATTTGCATGTGTGCCTGCTTTGCACGTGCATATGCCTATTAGTGAGTATGTGTGCATGCAGGTATGTGTGCATGTGTGTGTGTTTAAAAATGTCTTTTGGGTGCTGAAATATCAAAATTTTAAAATAAATTTTGAAAATGTCTAACTTGCAAGACAAGTCCTTGAGCCACATTTTCTCTTGGAAATTTGTAGATGTCCATATAGTTTCTTCTTGATTATTGCTTTGGAAATAAGTACAATCATACTTTTCATACTCTGTGACTTGTTTATTGGTGTAAACCTCTATATGATGTCCTTGTATATTTAATATTCGGTAACTTTAATATGTGTTTCAACCTCGATCCTTCTGTCTTTTTTCCTAGCATGTGGTATACAAACTTTTAAATTGCAGGTTCAACTCTTTCTTGCTTTAAAGAAAAATACTAACAGTGTTAGTATGTTAGTCAGCTTTTTGAGGCTGTATCCAAAATACCTAACAGGAACAACTTGGAGTAAGAAAGATTTATTTAGGCTCATGGTTTCAGAGATTTCAGTCTATGGTCAGCTGGCTGTGAGCAGAAATATCGTGGTAGAAGGGTGTGGCAGAGGGAAAGCAGCTCAACACATGACAAGAAGGAGAGACAGAGACAGAGACAGAGACAGACAGGCACAGACACACAAGGTATAGTCCCCAAGGGCACTTGCCCAAGGACTAGCTTCCTCCAACCCTGCTTCACTTGCCTACAGTTTTCTTCAACTGTCTGTAGTCCATTCAATGGATTAATCCATTGATGAGGTCTTAGTCCTCATGATTCCATCACTTCTCAAAGCCCCACCTCTGAATATTGTTGAATTGGGGACCACTTCAATACATGAGCTTTTGGGGGACATTTCAGATCCAAACCAGAACACTAACCTATATTTGATATGTCAGTACTGACATTGGAAGGTAGTTTTTTGCCATATTTCAGAAGTTTCCTTCCATTTCTACTTGACTTCAAAATTTTATTTGAAATGATTATTGGATTTTATAAAGTATTTTTCTTTAATTTGATGATGTCTTATATTGATAGATTTCCTAAAGAAGCTATCTTTGCATTCCTAACAAAGTGTTTCTTGGTTATGTTGCATTATTTTAATATATTGTTAGATTTAATTTACTGAAAATTCATTTCAAACTTTTGTATGTATATTCATGAGTGGAATTTGCAAAAGTTAATCAATATTGGTATCACGTAACATCGACATTATTAACAACTGTTCTTGTTTGCTGTGATCTGAAACTATTAGTTTTACTATTATAGGAGTGCTCTCTATATAAAGCTTCATTTTAACATGACTGAAAAAAAACACCTATAAAACTACCTAGGACAATTATCCTTTTAAAACAGCAGATTTTGGTGTGGTGGCACATGCCTATAAGCCCAGCTCCTTGGAAGGCTGAATCAGGAAGGTTGTGAATACAAAGCCAGCCTCAGCAACTTAGCAAGACTCTGTCTCTAAATAAAATATAAAAAGGGCTGGGAATGCGGCTCAGTGGTCAAGTGCCCCTGGTACTAAAAACAAATAAATAAACAAACAAACAAAATTGTAGATTTAAAAAATTGCTTTTTCAATACCTACTGTGTTTATTGTTCTCTTCAGATTTTGTACCTTTTCTTGGGCCAATTTTGGCACTTTCTACTGTTAGAAATTCATCCATTTCCTCTAGCTTTACAAAAATATTGATATATAATTTCAGTTGACACTCTTTTAGAAGTCTTTTGATCTCTTCTGATATCCTTTTATGATAGTTATCTTCTGATAATCTAATATTGTTAATTATTAGTATTGTTTTCTTCCCTTTTTAATTTATTTTATTTCATTTTTTTTTTTTTTTTTGTGGTGCTGGGAATTGAGCTTGGCCCCATATTAGGCAAGTGCTCTACCACCAAGCTATGTTGCCAGCCCTTCTCCCTGTTTATTAGCCAGGGCTCCAGACGTTTGTTTTGTTTTACTTCCTGTAAAAAAAGGAACTTGTTCCATTTATTTGTGGTTTCTATTATTTATAGAAATAATAATAGACCAAAGTTATCTTTCAACCTAATTTCTTTCTAACTAATTACTTCCTTTTGCTTGCTTTACTGCTTGAGTTACAATTTATTATTTTGCCTATTTAAATCACTTCTATTATTTCTTTTATTTATTTATTTTCTTATCTATTCTAGTTGCTGGCTTGAGCCATGAACCAAAGTTATGTGTATGTTGAATACAGTTCAGGTGTGACTTTTGGGGTAATATCTTTGCATTTTATTTCTTCCTCAAATTCTGAAGGCTTGATGTTTCTCCACTAATGGTAACTCAATATTTTTTTTTTTCTTTGAGCCATCAAGTCTCTTTTTTTTTTTTTTTTTTGAGTTCTTTTTCAAGAGTCAGTAAGCTTGCTATAGTTTCATTGGGGCTATAAATGACTATTACTCTGAAGTGTTCTAGAACTTATTTATGAAAATTCCTCTTTTAAATTCCTTTCCTTTATCAGATTTTACCTGTGGAAGTCCCTTGGGTAGGACCCTACCTTGTAAGCAGCAGAAATAGGCTGGCTACATGGTTTCTCCTTCAGCACCGCTTCCCATTTTTCTGTGGTGTTGGAAGGGATCTCTCCAGTTGCATTCCTAGTTTGTGTCCTTATATCTTAGTAGCCAATCATGTGATCAGTAGCAGTGCATTTGGCTGTAAGCTCAGTTTTGAGGAAGTCTGTGCCTTGCTCCTGACAGATTAGGAGCTCTGCACACTCCTTTGTCTTATTCCAGATTGCACAGGACTTTGCTGGTGGGCCTCAGAGTCTGTATTTAACTGGTTCTGTCTTCTTTCCCACTGAACCTTTGGAGAGCAATGGGAATAGAACTGGAATGGTCTTTCACCATCTACTGCATTTCCTTCCTAGTGGAAATGATGGAAGAGAAAGGCAGTAGTGAAGATAAGGAAAAGAATTTTGGGAAATCTATCAATCAGTTCTCCAGCCCTTGAATTATTAAGAAATCTGGATATACTTTGGAATAGAGAGGAGAGGCAGCCCATTTATATTGGAAGAAAATAACTTATTGGGATTGATGTTGTTTTATGAAGTCTCAGAAAGCTATGGCCCACTTATATTTCTATTTTGTCAGTTACAATGCTTCATATGATCAAGGTTGTATTTATTCATTTCTGGTGTTGGGTTCATTGCTTCTCTTAGTGGAGATTTAGTGGGTGACTTGTATGATCTGTTTTGACATTAATAACCCAAAGTCCATGTCTTTTTTTCAGATATAAAGAAGTTAAATTCTTCAACTGAGCAGCCTTGAATAACTGCCACATTGAAGGCTGGGTGAACACGTGGCAGAGGTCTGAGACCAAGTAGAAGAGGGGTGTGCTATTGCTACTGGGTTCCAAATACACCAGTCTCTGCTTTGTTTGGTAATGCTGGGGCTGGATCCAGAGAAACACGTTTCTCTTTTGTTTGCTGGTTTGCTGTTAGGTCCTCTGACAGGCGGCACCAGAGATGACTAGAAGGCCGGTGAGGGAGAATGAGTGTATGGTCAAATTTGCTTCCTGTTTCTATCAGTGTGATCCTAGCAGTCCTCTTTCAACCAGGAAGCATGCTTGGTTCAAGTCTCCATCTTTTATTTTTGACATTCCAAGAACCGGGCCCATTATATTCCTTCAAATATGCTAGTAACAGCTAGATAGTACCCCCTCTTTGGGGGTCTGAGTTCTAAGAATTAAACTTGATATTATGCATCCACACATGATGAATATATCTTGGGCAAATTTTATCAGGTTTGATGTCAGTAACTTATCTTAAGTAGGAGTAAAATAGTGAACTCTAAAATAGAATGAAATCAGTAAATATTAAGGGGAAAAGGTGAAGAGAGTTGTGGGATTCTGATATTAAAGTTCCTATTTGGAGGTTGTTTAGCTGCTTGTGGTAAAAATATAATTAACATTTTTTTTTTGCTGATAGCTGCTAAAAACTATATTATTAGGATTCTGGAGTAATGTTTGACTATATTATGCAATAAATGTAACATGACAGCTGGTAAAATAATAATGTAGAGTGAGAGGAAAAGAGGGATCAAGAGTCAGAAACAAAATCCTCATACAGATTGAAAATATGAGCAGCTTCAGTACTTCCACAGGCCAACTCCTTTATGAGAAATATTTGACTAAAATACTTAGGTCCTGGATCAGGATTACAAACTCTGGCCAGGCAGCAGTGGTAGCAGGACCCACTGTTGGTGGTGGAGCATTGGCTAACCTGTATCTAGGATGCCACAGAGAGAGAAGTGGAGACACTTGGCCCCAGGGCTTTATGTACTTGAAAGCTTAACGTTATTATTATTATTAATTTTAAAAATGTATTTTAAGCATTATTCATTATTCTTTATAACTCAATTTTTAAAATTCTCTCAGTATGTGTAAATACTGCAATTCCACAAGCCTGGACTTTGTCTGGGGTTTTTCCTTAATGACTAAAATATCTCCAGCTTTTAATTGCATTGAAATATTGTCAGATGGCAGCTTAAAGTTTTCACGTAGTTGGTGCATCTTGTTCTTCAGTATCCAGATGCTGTTTGTATTGAACTGTTGTTGCTTGGAAATTTTTCAGGTTGATGCATAAACAGACACAAATATGCATATATGTGTGTTTATTGACCATTTGATGACTAGCCCAATCACTTTCCTTTCTGAATACATTGTTAGAATTTAATTTTCCTATAGGACATGGTATTTTAGGATTCTTTAATAATTTCCATTGTATTTCTTTGTAAATTCAACCTATACAAAATATTAACTTTTAAGAAAAACCTCTAAATTCAATATATTCAATATATGAAAGGGAACTATTCTCTGTTAGTTCCATGGCTTGAAGAGTACAGAAGGAAGAGTACAGACTGACTGACTTATCAAGTTGTTTGTGTCAGTGATGCCAATGTACTGGCCAATTTCCATGTCTTGTTCCATTTTAGACCTTGGGGGGCTGACACCTGTTTCTCCAGACTGATTCATCTGAATAGTGCAGCCCATGTGGTTAAATTTGAGTTTTTGAAGACCTATTTTGAATTTTACCTGTTTATGGAGAATGTTTTGCTTATATGTATTTATTTATTAATGAATGCAACGAGTGTAGTCAACTCTTGCCACATGCCAGGCTCTGTGCTGGGCTCTGAGCAGCAGTTAGCAATGGAGATAGATCCCTGAGTTCATGGAGCTAGCATTCTGGTAGAGAAGTACAATCAACAAAGTAGTATAAAACATGCTAAAAATTAATGATCATTTTAATAAGTGCTTAGAAGAAAAGTGAATATATTATGTGACAATAACTGGTATACAGGCAAGAAGTGAAAGGAAATATCAACAGCTGAGAATTAGAAGGATAACTTCAGCTGAAAAACAGAAAGAAGCATGTTCCAGCTTAGGCTGAGGAGCAAGTACTGAGGTTC
This sequence comes from Marmota flaviventris, assembly GCF_047511675.1. Lineage (NCBI taxonomy): Eukaryota > Metazoa > Chordata > Mammalia > Rodentia > Sciuridae > Marmota > Marmota flaviventris. The sequence goes on from NC_092502.1 coordinate 43,903,590, forward strand.
AGAGGCAAGGAAGACCTTGGGATGCTTGAATAATAGAGAGGGGACAGGGAGACGGGACACAGGGAGCTAGTGGTACTCTGACAAATGTCAGCCACTGCCCCAGGGATTTTTGGAAGTTTGTCATAGACTGTTCCCTTATTCTCAGAAAACTTGGGAACTGTAAAATATGTCTGTAGAAGTTCCAGTATCCATTCCATTTTCTTCCTGTTCAGTTTATTTTAAATGTTCAAAGGTCTGAACATGCTCTAATAATCAGCTATGGGAACTTAGGGGAAAGATTGTTTAGAATGATATTGAATGTTATCTGTGGTAAAAGGAAGTGAGAGCAACTCACTTATTATTCTCATTATTAAGAGAATTAGGCAGGGAAGGATCCCTTTTATCTCATCATATAGAGCTAACTTTGGTCCTATAATTTCTCAAGGTGCATAAAACCAAAATTTTATTTTTGTAGATTTTAGTTATATTTAATGAGAGAAGGAGAAACCAACCTGAAATATGTGATATTCTAAGGTTCTAAAATAATGTTGTACACCTGATTTTAGCTTCTTAATTTTGTAGTAATGGCAAAAATATCGTTCTGGGAATGTGTTTAGAAATTGATGGTACTCAGCTGTTGACACTGTGTGATTTGGGGAAACAAAAAATAACAGGCAAAACCTGATCTTGGTACTTGGTAACTGGGTGGCTATGGACTTATATTCCTCAATTAGGAAAAAAATAATCATCATTCATTAAGTAGAAATATGCATAATGCCTTCTATTTGGATAACTCTTTCTTTAGAGGCCCTTAGCAGAGGTCACATATGTATTCTCAGTGTATAACTCATGAATATATAAGATGGAGGGAAAGAGCTTCTCTGTATTTCAGGAAGAATTCAAAATTCTAGTGTCTCATTGACCTAACCAAGCTCAAAGGCAGCTCATATACACATATATATTTTTGGATCAATTCAATCTCATCAAACTCTAATTTTGTAGCTAAATTTTAACTTAATTGTCTTAATAGGCATATAGATTTAACTGATGAACAGGTCAGGTAAGAAATTTAAATTTTGTGCTAGTTTTATCCTAACCTTAATTTTAGATTCACAAATCTTAAATAATTGCACCAGTCAGTTGCTTACTTCACTCAAAGACTTAATCTTTGTGTGTTTTTATTTTAACAGGAAAATTAGATTCATAGTATGGAAAATGAAAAATCCTGTAGTCCACTCAAATCTAAGTTTGTGTGTTTTTAGTTGTTGTCTTGTTGGGGAACTTGATTTTCCAGTGTAGCAACACCACTTTCTGAAGACAGTGCAATAGGGAGCCTGTGCATTTTGGTGTCAGCCTTTAAGAAACATCCTCAGCTGGAACCATGTGGCTAAAGAGTACTTGAACCTTGCCTTACCTGGACTCTGTCTTACTCTATCCAAGCTATTCCCTCACTTTTGACTTCCCAACCATGGTTGCTTTTATGAATGCACCATAGTTATTCCAGAGACTTGTGCCTTGAGAGAAGACCCAGTCTGTTATGCAGCTATGTCTTGGCTCTCTGTCTACTACACTCTTAACCAACTCCCCCATTTTGGCTCTCTCACTTTACTCAGATCTGATGGTAACTTTTATCCCATGACCTGTATAGTGATTGGATAAAGTGAACAGGAATTCTTAGCTCAGTAGACAAACTAGCCATTCATTCATTATATATGGGTTCTTACCATATTTGGGTTATTTAGTGGTACATAAAACATAAATAGTCTATATCCTCCTGAATCTGATAGATTCCAGAGAAAACAGAAATCAAATGAACACACAGAGAGCATATGTAATTACTAAGTATTATGTATGGGCAGAGAAGAATCCTCTGGAGGGAATAACACAGGTAATGGCCCTGAGTGTGATGTGGTCCTGCGTGACAGGCCAACACAGGGGTGCTATAGAGTATGCATGTCCTGTAGACTGTCCTCCTTTCCATTTCACCTTATTGAAAATCAAGCTAGCCCAGAGTATGGACTAGTATGGACTAGTGAGGAGGTGCTTAAGGCTTCTACCATGACTCTTCTCTTTTTCTTTTTTGAAGCTTCACACAATTTGGGCCAAATCTCCTAAATGGGTGTATCTCTACTGCCATTTTATCCAACTTGGCTGCCTATTCTGTTGTGCACTCATCTCAACCTAATTTCTAGGCTTTTCTGACACAACCTTGCTTTTCTGGTTTCCTGCCACTTGTTTGTGTCTTCCTTTCTGGCTTGTCACCCTCCTGGACTGTCATTCTCTCTCTGTAGGCTGTTCCAAGGTGACATCTTGATAGTGTCAGGAGAATCCTGATGATAATCTGACTCTAACTTTCCAGGGATGTTACAAAGACAAATTCTATATTCTAGATTATATCTCTCTCTGTGGTGAGAACCTGGGCAAGTTACTTAACTTGTCTGAGTCTCAGTTATCTCATCTATAAACAGATAATTATAGCACCTCAGAAAGTTTTAGATTGCATTATAGGATTTCATTTGGAAAATTAAATTATGTAGTTAGTATATTGCCAGGCACACAATAAACATTAATTAAATATTAACTAGTTTTCTATTATTAAAAAATTAAAAATAATATAAGGAAAAGGAGAGAAATATAAATTTTTAATCAGATGTAACAACTTAATGTTTATATTTTTTCTAGGAAAATGGGTATTTCCTTTAAAAAACTGCTCATTTTCTAAGTCATATTTTGATTCTTGCTTTCTTTGTTCAACTAGGTTTTCTGAAAAAATGATTTTTTACTGTAATATTTATCTTCACCTTATACATTGCTTATTTTACTCTGTTCATTCACAGAAAATAATTTGTGCTATTGTCTCGTTATTTTGAAGACTAATATTGAACCATTGTTTTCCATTGTATGATCTAAAAGAATAAAGAATTGCATTTGTTTAAAATAACCAATTTAGGGGCTAGGGTTGTGGCTCAGTGGTAAAGCACTTGCCTAGCAAGTGTGAGGCACTGGGTTCAATCCTCAGCACCACATAAAAATAAATAAACAAAATAAAGGCATTGTGTCCATCTATAACTTAAAAAAAGTTAAATAACCAATTTAAACAAATATGGTGATTTGCATTGTAATTAGATACAACTGGGGAATCCTGGTTTCTCTGATACGTAAAGAACTTATAAATCATCCCTCTGAACAGACTGAAAATCAAGGACTTTATTGGAGAATCGAGGCCCCAGAACAAACTGCCACTGTGTATCCTGAATTTGCAAGTTGAGTAGAGACTGTGGATTGGCTTAGCCTGAAGCAGACGTTCTGGAGCCAAGGACCAGTAGAGACAGCTAAGCATTAGCTTCAAGAAACTGCAGGAGGCTGAGTGTAGAATAGCTTGAGTGTTAAAAACTCCAACTCTTGTGGGTTTTTACCTCCAAGAAACCCACCATGTTTTCATGGTGAAGATTAAAGGAAGCCAGGCACAGTGACACATGCCTGTAATTCCAAAGGCTGGGGAGGCTGAGCAGGAAGCTTTTGAGTTCAAAACCAGCCTCAGAAACTTAGCGAGGCCCTAAGCAACTCAGCAAGACCCTGTCTCTAAATAAAATACAAAAAAGGGCTGGGATGTGGCTCAGTTAAGTGCTCCTGGATTCAACCCCTGGTATCAAAAGAAAAAAAAAAATGACTAAAGGAAGATTCCCTTATGTTTGGGTAGGGGAAAATAGTCATTTGGAAATAAGCCCAGAGTATTCTCCACAACAAAGACCTATCTAGAAATGAAGAAGCTTTAACACTGTCTTACCTGATTTGGAGGAAGAAAAATTATTGCCCAATTCCAGCCTCCTATACCCAACCACAGTCCCCAATTGCCTTCCTGTTCCAACTAAAGGGGAAAAAGCCCTGAACAGCCATGTGTCAGGGTTATAGACAAAGGATACAAGTTTGCTAAAATCCTGAGACCTAATCATAGACTTCTCCTTCCCCCACTTCTTACTTTTTCATTAGTACGGCTTCTATATAGTAATGGGATTATAGCTGAGTAAACTGCAAAGCTCAAATCTACTTAAGAAGTTTCTAGGAATACCCAAACTCAAGAGGGGATTAAAAAACAAGAACACTAGAGGAAATTTAGCTTTTGATAGCTACAGCTAGAACAAACACTGAACATAGCCTAAATCCTTGCCAGATAAACAACACCTCACACTTACAGCCTGCTTACCTTACCTGCTGTTACCTGGCACATCATACAAAGCTTTCACCCAAACATTAAAGTTATGTTAAAAGGCCACAAATAAATCAAAGAAATAAGCAAGCATTGGAACTAGACTTCAACATGGTAGAACTTTTTGGAGTCATGAGACAATCATCAATATATGATCAATATACAAAGGGAGGTAATGGAGAAAGTAAACAACACTCCAGAACAGGCAGCCAACTAAGAAAAGAATCAAAAAGAAATTCTAGAATTGACAAAAAAATGAAGAATGCTTTTGATGGGCTCATCAGTATGGGCATGGCTGAGGAAGAAAAAAATGAGACTGAAGACAATTCAACAGAAACTTCCCCAAAGGAAAAACAAAGAAAAAAATATATATAATGAAAGAAATGAACAGAGTACCCAAGAACTATGGGATGATTCCATAAGGCATAGTATATGCATAATGGGAACACCAGAGAAGAAGAGAGAAAGGACAAGAGAACATAAAGTAACAATGGCTGTGAATTTTCTAAAACTAAACCACATATCCAAAAAGTCAAAGAATAAAGAACAGGATCAATACTAAAGTATCAATGTCCAGACCTATCAGATTCAAACTGCAGAAGACCAAAGAAAGATAAAATCTTCAACAATCTCTGGGCCAGGGAGAGGAGTACCTTATCTGTAGAGATGCAAAGATAAGAAATTTCTCATCAGAAACTAAAGAAGAGCATGGAGTAAAATATTTAAAATGTTGAAAGAACAAACAAACAAATCCACTAAGCTAGAATTTTGTATGCAGTGAAGAAATTATCCCTCAAAAATGAAGAAGAAATAAAAGCTTTCTCAGATAAACAAAAAAGTGAGGTAATTTTTCACCAGAACACTTCCCATGGGAAGGATGTGAAGGAAGCAGGATTGAAGAGGATGATTAATAGTACAGGGATGCAGTCGGGTGGCAAGAATAACCTAATGTTGTATGGCACGGTGGGATAACCATGGTGGACAACAATTAATTTTATGTTTTAAAATTGCTAGTAAAGAAGGTTTTGAGTATTCCTAACACAAAGAAATGATAATTGTTTGAGGTGATGAATATTCTAGTCACCCTGGTTTAAACATTACACATTGAATACATGTACTGGAATGTCACACTGTACTCCCTACACATGTACAATTAATTATGTGTCCATTCAAAAAACAAGAAAAAAGAAACCCAAAGTTCTTTTGTGAGGAAGAAAATGATATAATTTAGAAACCTGGATCGCCATAAAGAACGTAAGACAATCAGAAAAGGAATAAATAAAAGTTCAACACTATCGTTATACAATCTTTATTTTTCTTAATCCTATCTGAATTATACAATAATATATTCACTGAATATAGCTTATGAATAAAAGAATGGGGTTGGAGGAATTTTGGGTATAGATAGTCCTCAACTTTTGATCTTTTGATGATTTTTTTTCAACTTTGTGATGTTGTGAGAATGATACATATTTTTTGATCTTCTCTCTCTCTCTCCTTTCTCTCTCTCTCTCTCTCTCTCTCTTTCGTTTTTGGTACTGGGGATTGAACCCAGGGGTGCTTAACCACTTAGCCACATTCCTAGCCCATTTTTTTTTATATTGTAGTTAGAAACAGGGTCTTGCTAAATTGCTTAGAGCCTTGCTAAATTGCTATGGCAAGCTTTGAACTTGCAATGGGATTATAGGCTTGCTCCACAGTACCATGCACATTTTGATCTTCTCTTGAACTAGCTCTATGTAGTTCTATACCTCTAGTGATCCTGGGCATGGGAAGCGAACTATGGCTACCAGGCTACCGAACAATGATGATAAACACTCAATCCGGTGCAGTGTCCTGTGTTGCTAAGCTATAATATTCAGTAGGTTAGGCATATTAAATGTATTTTCAACTTAATGATACTTTAACTCATTATAAGTCAAGGGACATCTGTATTCTGTTATAAGGTACCACTTGTGAAGTATTATTTCAAGTGGACTTAGGTAAGTTGTAAAAGTACAATTCAAACTTTGGGGTAACAACACACACACACAGAAGAAGAAGAAAAAGAAGAGGAGGAGGAGGAGGAACAATGTGGAAAATCCTATCTTGATAGGAAAAAATCCCTTTTAATTCAAATGTGAACACTTATGAGAATGAGCCCACATGATCATTAGATGCAGGCACACGAAGAACTGACAAAGTCTAGAGATATCTAGAGGTGCCTGGCACTTTAAATCATGGTTTGGATGAGGCAGTTTGATATTGTACAAAGGAAATATGAAACTGGTTTTTACAAATTGGTGGGTACCAGGTATCTTGTGGGGAAGGGCTATTGAGAATTGGGAAATGAATTCAAGTCCAATCTCATGAAACTAAGCTTAGTTGAACACAGGTATGTAGTTCTATACCTCAAAACAGTCGGAAGATATTAAGGATTCTTATTTTGTAATTTTAAAGTTCATGTGTTAAGCTGCTTATGTTTTTTAAAGAGAGAGAGAGATAGAAGAGAGAGAGAATTTTTAAATATTTATTTTTCAGTTTTGGTAGACACAACATCTTTATTTTATTTTTATGTGGTGCTGAGGATCGAACCCAGCGCCCTGCGCATGCCAGGCGAGCGCGTTACCTCTTGAGCTACATCCCCAGCTCCTGCTTATGTTTTTTATTAACTAAATAAAACCTCATTTTATAAAATGCTGAAATGACAGAATTAAGTCCTTGTTTTTAATGTTCAATAATTTAAGTTACAGATCGATGACAGAAGAAACTATAGCTAGATAATTCAAAGTCCTGTGTGCATAATATTCTCTAAAAGCAACGAATGGAAACAGCGTGTGTGGGATGCATTCAACTTTGTTAAAATGAATACCATTCCTTGTCATAAATGTATGTAACACTGGAACATAAAAGTAGGGAAAGCTTTGCCCAGGTTCTTCAGTGACAAAAAGGATCAATCACATAATCCCCAGTATTCACACCAGGATCCTAAAAGCTTGTTTTCTGGTAAGGTAATCTCCACAGTTTTTAAGGCACCCTTTTATGCACATGTGGGTACAAGACATAATCCGACTCATGACATCAGACCGTTTATTGACAAAACTTTAAATTCCAAATTTCAGAGGTATGTTCTGGACCTCAGTGACAACATTCTCTTCTGGAGGCAAAGGGGTGTCCAGGGTCAACTGAAGTGGCTGATTTCCTGCTTTCTCTTTACATCTGAATTCTTAAAAATGGAAAATAGATACAAGCTGTCAGTGGTGGGCAGCTAGTGGTGGCCTTCCTCTGTGTAGAGTGTCCTGATTCGGTGGGGGAGGAGGGGGCACCATGCTCACCAGCACCTCTGGGGTTTCCCTTCTCAGTCCTCCCTGGATATCACAATACCCTGAGAAACTCAGAGTGGTGCAGAAGTCTTCTGTAAACTTATGGTGTTTTTTCCTCCAAGACCTAAGCAGCCTCAAGCACTTTGTCATGTTCCTTTTACAATGCCTTCTTGCTGTCCTGTTTCTTCTCTTATTTATATCTCCTGTCAAAACTCAGATATGCCAATCAGTGGCTCGCCAACTCTCTCTGTCAGTCAGCTTTTGCCTTCTTTAGTGTGGATGAAATCTAATTTGTGTGAATGCAGATCTTGTAGAACATGTATTTTTGGACTCTCCTATTCCTTTAATAAACCAGGTCCTGGAAAATGTCAATTATCTCTATATACTCAGTTCTCTATTTGTAGCCTAAACCAGGATGAACCAATATACTGTATCATAATTATTTTCAAGAAAATGATATGTATGCACCTTCATGGAATATTTCCATCCTGTCAATTTCATCTTCTGATGAAGTTTTGCATTTATTTTTCCTGAACTGTTATCCACAGATTTAATTACAAGTGAATCCTGTATCATTTTCTTTGACCTTGCTTATGGTAGTCATGTTTGCTGCCTGCAGTAATAAAATCACAGGGGAACTTTTCTCTACTTTGAATGGCAGCAATATTAGGAAGGGAACCTACATGCTTCTCACATCTCAGGAAAATGGAAGAAGGACATTTTCTCAGACCAAGCTTTAGTATCAACATTGGTACAGTATGCATTAGAAAACCGAATTTTTAGTAATATTTTAAATTTATTTTCTTCCTCATATAGTTATATATAGATATAGTTAAGGACTATATCATGCACACAGGCACCTGAACTCTTTCTTCCTAGCTGCTTTTGATGGTGGTGTTAATAATCTCTACCTTACAAAGTACTAGAGAAGTAGCACCAAAGAAACTACTTTTTTGGCTTAACCTTTCTGGTCATATAGGAGAAAGTGTAAAAGAATGATAAGATAGAGTATGAAGCCTGCTTATTTCTGTTACTAAGAAACTGTATGATCTTGCATAAGACATTGAAATGTTTTGAGCCACGTGTTTTTTTTTTATCTGTCAGAGATTCGAGATTCCCAAGAATTCCAGTTGTTTATGACATTCATTTGAAAGGGTTAAATTTGCTCTTCAGATCATTACAGAGGATCTCTTTCTCTGCAGAAGAAACTTCAAAATGGACTCCTCTTTTTTTTTTTTAAATTTTTTAGTTGTAGATAGACACAATACCTTTATTTATTTTGTATGTGGTGCTTAGGATCAAACTCAGAGCCTCACATGTGCTAGGCAAGCACACTACCACTGAGCCTGAGCCTTAGCCCCAGCCCAACTCATCTATCTTTAAATAAAAATACTTGTCTAAATATAGATAACTGTCCAAATTTGGGGAAGGACTTTCCCTGAGTCATCCATTTTTTTCAATCTCATTGATTGAATTTATTTATTTCTTAATACTGCTCCATTCTTTAAATCTCATTGGTTGAATTTGTTTATTTCTTAGTAGGTATGATGTCTAAATGAAACTTAAGTTTTTCCACCTGGCTTACATCTCTGTCTGAAGTGGAGTTTAGTGTCCACAGTCTGCAGCTGACGCTCCACAGGGTTTTTCCTGATTCTGGGTTTTTTTTTCTGGGCATCAGAAGGCAGGGTTGTTAGTTTAAAGTTAAATCTCTTTTCTTTCCCTTGTGCTTAAACTCATTAGGCAAACACCTCCCAAGGCAGAATTATATTATAAGCAAATGAATTCACCTCTCCCTAAACAGAGTAAGAGGGAAGCATTCACAAGGGCAATAGTTTCAAACTTTTTTTTCTCACATACTCACTAAAAGAATTTTGAAAACTTAGGTAGCTTCCTGCTCCAAAAATTTTAAGTAGGTAACTCTATTTTTTAACGTAAGTTTAAATAGTCGAAAAGATTTGTAGTTTCTGGTGCACTGTAAATGCTGTATTGCTCTCTTAAATGTTTCCAGCGGAATCTAAATGTCTTGGAGATCTGATGCCCCCATCACCTATTTAAAACATATACAAGAAGTTTTCTTTAGCATTACTCTTATATCACTCCTTCTTTTCTTGGATTTGTATTTCCATTCCACTTCATTTAGATAATTTTATCCTAGTGTAATGTATTTTCTGCTTTTATCATTCACCGTGTCACAGAAGAGTGGGAGCTGAAACTTCAAACCTTGGTTTTTGTGTTTTGATGAAAGAAAATTTAGTCAGACACCAAAAGTCATGCAAGAGAACTTTATTATAAGTGACAATAGGGTGGAAGTAAAGTGAGGTGCATGTAAAGAGCACTCTCAAGAGAGGGGATCATCTCTGAGCAGAGAGCAGCCATGTTGTTTCTAAATGTATTACTGTTTGGCATTTGCTTTGAGAGCTGGAATCCACCTTCTGAATTCTTTGTCAGTCAGGAGTACAGCTCCTTTAAGATGGGTGAAGAGATGGAGTGGGGTGGGGTTTGACCCTAGTTGGTCCTCTCTGGAACTGTCATGGGGGCCAACCTATTCAGGGGTTCATCTACAAGTCGATCTTTTAATTGGAGGTCATAGCTGGTCGGAAATTATCTTACCCTGCATCGCTAAAGGAATCTACCTTTCTTCTCAAACAACTGGAGACACCTATAGCCATAATTTTGAACTTCACACCAATATCAATGGACCCTTGTCAGAGCTAGTCCCATTAATCCTTTTCTTTTGACATATTTCCCCAATTATCTTCTTTACTTCTGTTTATTTTCTTAAAATTAAGTGCTACCATTTGCTTTCTCATCCAAATTTGAAAGTAGTATGAAGATGACTCTGAAGTAATTTAGAGAACACTTGTGACCTTGCCATTCATTTCACTGCTCGTTGCTAGCTATTACCTAATAACTGTACCTTGTGTCTCTGCAACAAAAACATTTATATAAATTGAGGTTAAACTATTTAAAAAATTTCCTCTTACCGTCATGCTTTTTCTGAATGATTCAAAACCCAAAACAAAACAAGACAAAGCAACAACAAAAACCTCCTCTCTTCTTAGTTGAGATACTGTGACATTAAAATTTTTTCTTTTACAAAATTAATAGAAGAGCTAAAAATGTTTGACAACTGGCTTTGAAACATTAAAATTAATATATTTTAAAGGATATTTATCTTCTAATAAAAAGAATGATTTTTTGTCCAGTTTTAAAATACATACATAAATAAAGTAAGTATATAGGATTGGAGTTTGTTATAGCAATGTCATTGAATTTTTATATTCCCTCCAAATTATGCATCCATCTCACAGTTATATGTCATCAATGTCAGCTGAGACCTTGATTAGGTTTTCTTTTAATTTTGTTGAAATTGAGGAATGGAAAGCTACCCGATTTCCAAGTGGATTCTTTATCCAGCCATTAGAGCCTCCTCTTTCTCAATTTCTGGAACAACTATCAAAATACTTTGTCAAGACTTACCAAATGATTATTCATTATATCTGCTATTCTTTACTTATAGGCACCTTGTTGAATTGATATACTTATAAAGAGATGGATAAAAGAAATATTATTAACTTGAAAATACCTTTTTCAATTGAGTACATTTTTGCTTTTCTTTTTTTGGTGCAGGGGATTGAACTCAGGGCCTTGTGCATGCTAAGCACATGTTCTACCACTAAGCTACACCCTCAGTCTTAATTCAATACTTTCTAATAAAATACTTTTATCATTTCTCACACATACGTGCATATGTTACAACCTTGGAGTTTTAGATTTAACTCATTAAATTTATAGAAAGTATCTATCTTATAACCAATGTGCAAACCCAGTTTTTTCTGTCAAATCAAATTGTGCTTTTTCCCCCTCCCTTAAAAATAATTACATTGTGTGTGTTTCTCTTCTACCCCCGCAACTTTCTCATTTTGGTACTGAAGAATCTTTCATTTAAATATGCTTTTTAGTATACCTCCCAGGGCAACAACCTTCCTTCTAAATTCTAATTGTAAAATATATAGGCATTTAAAACATGGAGTTTTGCCATGGTTAGTGCTTGGATGATATAAAGCTCTGAGACCTGTGATCTTAATGCTTTCTTTGCTTTTAATTTCTTTACAATTAAAGATCATTGATGATTTATTGGCACGTTCTTCTGTTAGGAGGGTTAAAGTTCATACAGTAGATAAAAACCAAGGAAGAGACAAAAGATGCATCCTACTGGAACTGTAAGTTGGTTGTATTTGCTACTGATCCAACTGGAGAATCAATTAGTCTCCCCCTTTCTATCTCTTTCTTTTCACTCTTCTGAGGATTGAGCCCAGGGCCTTGTGCCTACAACTTGTGTAGGTAAATGTTCCACCACTGAACTACACCCTTGGACCTCTTAGTAAGAGTGGTAATTGTGAAGAGATAACACCTCAGCAATCCAGCGCCACCCTTTAGCCATTTTCAACCACTCTCTACAACATCCTAGGGAAGTAAGTTTATCTCAGTAAACTCCAGATGCAGTGATTATCAAAGTTGTTCATTTTGTTTTAAAATAGCAAAACTTTTTGTTTTCCTTTTAAATGAGCATTTGAAAAGATTCAGGCATAACTGCTTTGTTGTAATTATAGAAGTGGGTGTGATGGTTAATCTTTGTTGTCAACTTTAACTAGATTGAGAGACACCTAGAAAATTGATAAAGCAATATCTGGATGTGTCTGTGAAGGTGTTTCCAGAGATGATTGGCATGAGGTCAGCAAACTGAGTGGACAAGGCCCACCCTGCCTATGGGCAACACTGTTTAATATGCCAGGGGCCCAGATAGATCAAAAGGCAGAATGGGTGGCTCACACATGCTTTGGGACTGGGTGCATTTTTGCTTCTGCCATTACCTATGGACATCAGAGTCCACTTTCTTTAGTCTTTGAATGTAGACTTGACTCAGCTCTCCAGGGGGTTTCTAGGCCTTGAACCTCAGGCTGGAGCTGCATCATTTGTCCCTTTAGTTCTGAAGCTTCAAGCTTGTCTCCTTGAGCTGAAATAATTCTACAGGTTTCTCTGGCTCTCCAGTCTGCAGACAGCAATAGTTATACTATTTAGCCTCCGATCATGTAAGTGAATTTAATAAATCCCTCCTATAACCATATATATTCTATTGACTCTGTTCTTCTGGAGAATCCTGACTAATACAGTTTGTCTAAAGTCCTACTCACTTATCTATCCTTGAATTCTGGGAAACTAGGTTTAAAAAGCACTGTCTCAACGAGCTTTACTTGCTTCTGATTCCTTTGTTATAGATCACCAAGTGGTGGTTCTTACACTTGGGTTTCAATCAGAAACAACTGTGAGCTTTAAAAAATGTTGGTGGATGCCTGAGTCTATTCCTGAGAGCTTTTGTGTTTAAGTCTCTGGGGTTTCCTGGCTATGTGATTGTAATGTGCAACCAAAGTTGAGAATAGCCATACCAGAAGGATCTCTCTCTCTCTCTTTCTCTCTCTCTCTTTCCCCCTAATGCAAATTCGATTATGTCACACTCATATCTTACATCCTTAAACTTCTCAGGCATTCTCAAAATGTGGTACCCAGACCAGCAACTTCAGTATTACCTGGGAACCTGTTGGAAATGCTAATTATCATGAATAATGCTGCAGTGAACACAGGAGCGCAGATTTCATTTTGACATTTTGATTTTAATTTTCTTTGGATATACACCTGAAGTGGGATTGCTGGATCATATGGTAATCTATTTTTAATTTTTTGATGAAATTTCATACTCTTTTCCATAGATGCTATAATAACTTATTTTTTAAAAAATTTTTTAAAGAGAGAGAGAGAGAGAGAGAGAGAGAGAGAGAGAGAGAGAGAGAGAGAATATTTTTTAATATTTATTTTTTAGTTTTTGGCGGACACAACATCTTTATTTGTATGTGGTGCTGAGAATCGAACCCGGGCCGCACCCATGCCAGGCGAGCGCGCCACCGCTTGAGCCACATTCCCAGCCCTGCTGTACTAATTTATATGCCCACAAACTTCTTTGTATCCTCACCAACATTATTTATGTTTTTTTAAATTAAAGCCGTTCTTACAAATATGGTTACATTGTGCTTTCGATTTGCATTGCTGTGATAATTAGGAATGTTGGGCATTATTTTCACATACCTGTGGACCTTTCACAGTCTTCTGAGAAATGTCTATTCAATTCCTTTGTCTGTTTTAAAATCCGTTTGTTTCTGGTTATTAAGTTATTTGAATTCCTTTTATATTTTGGATATTAATCCCCTATTGACTGTAGGAGTTGCATTTCCCCCCCATTTTCTTGGCTGTCTTTTCACTCTGTTGATTGGATTGTGCAAAGGCTTTGTAGTATGATGCAATCCCATTTGTTTATTTTTGCCTTTATTTTCTGTGCTTTTGAGGTCATATCCAAGAAATCTTTGTCCTGACCAATGTTGTGAAATTTCCCCCTATACTTTCTTCTAGTAGTTTTACAATTTTGGGTCTTATGTTTAAATCTTTAATCCATTTTGAGTTGATTTTATTTTTTATTCTTGCATATGGGGAGAGATGGGGGTCTAATCTCAATCTTTTTCATGTGAACACCCAGTTTTCTCAGCACCATTTGTTGAAAAATAACCCTTATTGGGTTATCTTGATGCTGTTATTGCAGATCAGCTGACTGTAGATGTGTGGATTTATTTCTGGGCCCTCTATTCTGTTTCACTGGCCCACGTTTCTTTTTGTGCCAGTGCCATGCTGTCTTGATTACTATAACTTTGTCGTAGATTGTAGATTTTATAGTCACGTAGTGTGATGCCTCTAGCTTTGTTCTTTTTGTTTAAAATTGCTTTGGCTATTCAGGTTCTTTATGGTTTTATATAAATTTTAGGATTTTTTTTCTATTTCTGTGAAAAATATCATTGGTATTTTGATAGAGATTACATCAAACCAATGGGTCACCTTGAGTAGTATTCATGATAATCATGAGATGGAATCAAACTAAGTGTTTATTCATTAACAGGTGAATGGGTAGAGAAAGAGGATACTGTGCATATACACAATGGAATACTATTCATTCTTTTAAAAAGAAGGAAATTATCAACACAAATGAACCTGAAAGCCATGATGCTTAATAAAACATTTCCCACAGAAAAATGCTTCATGACCTTGCTTATATGTGAAATCTTAAAAAAAAAAATCAAACTCATAGAGGCAGAGAATAGAATGGTGATTACTGGGGGTTAGGAGTGGAGGTGGGGAGGTGAGAATGTGGAGATGTCGGTTAAAGGGCACAAAGTTTCAGTTAGGAAAGAATAGGGTATAGAGGTCTATTGTATAGCATATTGATTACAACTAATAATAATATATAGTATATTGCAAATTGCTAAGAGAATAATTTTTTTAAAAAGTTCTCATTACAAAAATAAGTATGTGAGTTGATGAGTATGTTAATTAGTTTGATTTAATAATTTCACAAGACATGTCAAACAATTGTATACCATTATGTACAAAATTATTCATTTATCAAAATAAAAATTTTAAAAGGATATACAAATTATTATGATAAACTTCAGATCTATTAAATCAGAATCTCTGGTTGTAGAATGCAGGAATTTGTGTTTTAACAAGTCCTCCATGTGATTTTAAAACTTACTTATGCCCTGAGAACCACTGACCCTCAGGATAAAACCTAAATAAGGGAGGTGGGTATTCAGGAATCTCCCTATCTATAGTTGCCTACCTCCTGTGTGAATGAACTCTTTTTTTTTTTTTTTTTTAGTCATACCAATAGAGTATCCATTCTCCAGTATCCCTTTTGTGGTAATAGTATTTTATGTTTGTTATAAAAACATATGAAAATCTAATTTTTTTTATGTAATCATAGTTTAATATATCTACTCTTTTGTGGTTTTTAAACTTTTCTTAAGTTAAGGAATCCTTTGGAAAATTTAATTTAAGTGCAGAAGCCAGCTCAAGATCTGGGCTGGAATAAGAAATGCATTTTAAAATGCCATAGTTAGTTTCTGATTGTGAGCAAAACTACTACTCTGAGGACCATGGCTGGACACAGGGGAAAGTGGAGCAAATGGAGCACATCTTTCCTGATGACCCTGTAGGCAAGTCTGGGGGTTTGTTTAAGGAAGGACATCTATGTGTCTGTCTGCCCCATCTTCTTCCTACATGGGTAAAGAACTAAGCCTAAAAGACATATTCTTCAGCATTGTAAAAATTTGTGAAAACACTTGGTTACTCAAGCATATTGTCTAAATTTTGTTTGCATTTTTTAAAAGCAACTGGGGAGAACATATGTGACAAATAACATAAATGTCAAGTAAGGCAGGCCTCGTTAAAAAACCTAAAAAAACAAAAAGCAAGTTCTTTTTGTTTGTGTCAGAATCAGCTTAAGTGATTGCAATTGATTCTTAAAGTAAGAATTGTTTTGTTTTAGAAAGAGATTAGTGAGTGTGAGATAAATATTAAAGCTCATTACTTTTAATTATTTTTCCTCATATCCCTCATTCTTTTATACTTTCTTCACTGAATTATCTTGTCAACCTGGTCAAAATCAATTGCTCACGTGTACATGGGTCTATTTCTGAACTCTGTTACATTGGTCTATATGTCAAATCTTTCCTGACATCAGAGTGTCTTGATTAATGTAGTTTTTTCATAATTCAGAGAGTATAAGGCCTGTGACTTCGTCCTTTTCTCAAACATTGTTTTAGTGATGCTAAGTTCTTTACATTTTCAGACGCATTTTACAATCCCCTTGTAAGCATTTACAAAATCGGTGTCCTAGGATTTTGATTGGGATGTTGAATTTGTAGATCGATTTGTGAGAAATTGACATCTTAACTACATCAAATATTTCAATTTATGAATATTTATCTCTCCATTTATTTAGACCTTTTAAATTTTCTTACACAAGTCTTTGGTTTTCAGATATAGATATTGCACACATTTTGTTAAATTTATTCCCAATATTTCTTGCATTTTGATGTTGTAGGTTTTGTAAATAGTATTCTAAAATATTCCAGTTTTAGTCAATTTTTGCTAATATATAGAAATACTATTGTTTTCATAGATGATCTAAACAAATAATCGATTTAGAAAGGCCTTGCTAAATCTGTGTCCTTGCTAAACTCACATAATGGATTTAGAAAAAAAACATTTTTTTAAACACTTACTAGAGCTTTCTATGTTGACAGTATAGAAAGTTTTACATCTTTCTTTTTTGTATATATACATTTATATTTATTTTTCTTGCCTTATTGCACTGACAAGAACTTCAAACACTTAGATATTAAGTAGAAGTGATGAAAGTGGAGGTAATTGTCTTTTTCCTGTTCTTAGTTAGTATTTTACCATTAATTATATTAGCTATTATCTATATATTTTTAAAGTCAGAATGGAATTATGGTAGTTCCTTTCTATTCCTAATTTACTGAGAGATAGTTACCAGTAATGGGTATTCAATTTTGCCAAATGCTTTTTCTAAATCTATTGAGATGATCACATGTTTTTCACTGTATGCATTTTTTATTGTTGGTATAGAGAATCTAGTATATTTGCTTTGGTAGAATAAATCACCTTATGATATGAAGGGAAACTTAAAAAACTAAACCATCATTGATGACTTAAAAGACCTTTGATATAGAGTATTTCCTCTGTTGTGCTTCATGGCTTTGAAATGTTTTGGTAAATAATAGGGTAATCCTTGATTTTTTCCTTTTCTGTGATAATGCTCCCCATTAGGAACCAGTGAAATTGGATTATCTAAATTTAGTACCAGCATTCTTCTAGGCAAGATAATGAAATGTCATCTTTTGGGGAGAAAAGAAAAGGGAAATTAATATTGATTAAGAAATCACCATTCTTCTTTAGATTCTTTGCATGCAGTTTATCATTTAAACTTGTTCTTACAACATAACTGCTAGCTAGGAGTCATCTTCATTTTTCAAATGAGGAGAGAAACTCAGAGAAATTAAATTACATACTCATATAATGAATCAGATACATGCATTTTTCTTTTGAAATTATAAAACATTGTAGGATATTTGGGAATATGAATGAGTAAGTTCCTCATTATCCCAGCAACATTATGGAGTAACTATTTTGGGGAATAGGTATTGATTTGTCTGTCTAAGCATCCATACAATCAACTGTCGTTTCATTAAGGACTTATATATACAATATTTAATTCTTGTCATCTACCCAAGTATATATAGGAAAGAAGTATAGGTAAAACACTTGACTTGGTACAATATACACTAGTAGATGGTAGCTATCATCATTATCACTGCAATTTAATGTTTTGACCATAAACATTTTCCCCAAGGATACAGACACTATTCTCTACATCTTCTGTAGTTCCCAGTAGTAGTCATCATTATTTACAATCCTCTTGTCAGCATTCTTAAAGTTAGAGGTAAGATTTTTAAGAAATATTTGTTGATTCAATGGCTGGTTGATGAAGCACCCCAGGCCCATAGTTTGACACAGCAGGAATACAACCTGTTCTGGCTGAGCATGGAAGAAGAGGAATGAGAAAGTCTGAAATATTTTGGTGATGGCAACAAACAGAATTTTGGAGCACATAACATTGTCTCTTATTTGGAATATCCAATGCAGGAAAAAGGAAAGAACAAAGGAAATGCTCAGTTGTAGAAGCAGAGTTCTGTACAGTACAAGGCTTAATGCAAAATACTGGTCATCTGTTATGTTTTAAATTTTTAATTAACTATAAGGTTCTCTATTTTTTTTTAAAAAAAATCACTTATAGATTAAAAAGAAAAGGTACTTGTAAAAAAATCATTAATTCTAGAATGTTGCATTCTTCCTTTACCATTCCCAATATATTGATTTATTTATTAACATTTTGCAAATACATTCAAAATATATTCAGTTATTCTGTGATTTAAGTAGCTCTATTTGTGATGAAGTACACAATGGAAATGAGAAAATAAATAATCTAAACAAGTAGTTTCAGGATCTAAGTATAGAAGACCCTCAGTATCTATGGGTTCTGCACCTGAGGATTCAACCTGTTAGACTGAAAATGTTCAGGGGTCTGGTGATGTAATTCCATGTTAGAGTACTTGCCTCTCAGAGGAAGATTCTAGGTTCAACTACTACCATTGCAAAAACAAACAAATAAATAAAATATAAAAAAGGAGACAACATTTGAGGAAAAAAATCACATCTATACTGAATATCTGCAGATAATTTTTTCTTGTCATTGTTTCCTAAACAATACAGTCTGACTGTTATGGGCCAGGTTATATAGGCAAGGACCAAACAGACCCTTTTTTAAAAAAAAATATTTTTTAATTGTAGATGGACACAATACTTTTATTTTATTTATTTATTTATTTTGATATGGTTCTGAGGATCAAACCCAAACCCTCACACTTGCAAGGCAAGGGCTCTGCCACTGAGCCACAATCCCAGCCCCCAAACAGATTCAATTTTGTCCTGAGACTCCACATCATGTAAGAAATGCTTCTCCCTTGGAAAGCCCAGCCTCTGCACCCATCAACAGTTGCTTAGCATAGCATGTTTGGCAAAATAAAATGGCAATTCTTATACAGTGTAAAAGTGTTCTCTCTTTGGTTCCCATTTTTTCTTGGACAATGTACTCTGTCAGAGATTGGTTGTCTAGATGTTAATAACTATTCTTTAACTTGTGGTCCACTAGGGACGTTGTAGCCCACTCCCTTTTCTGCTTTTGATTTTAGATCTCATGACATTTGCTTATGGTTTTGAATCACGGCAACAGCCACTTATGCTTTAATATGGTTTTGGACTATAAAAGGCGTACTCAAACCCCAGAGAGGGTCGAAGGGTCTAATTTGCAGCCTACCCTTTGGCCCATCAGCTGGTGGATCCAGCCCACCAACTGGTGAATAAAGTTTCCATCTCTTGCTTTAAGATTGACTCAGTGATTTATTGTAATATCGCCTTAACATGACAACTTTTACATAGAATTTACTTTGTATCAGGTATTGTAATTAATCCAGACATGATTTAAAGTATACAGGATATGCATAGGTAACATGGAAATACTATGTATGCCATTTATGAAATAAACGAGCATCCTGGGTGGGGATGGGTTGGGGAGTATGTCCTGGAACCAACACACCCACAACCTCTTCCCTAACATTTTAATCCTGGTGACATTATGTCTGATGATGAATATGGCTATAATGACAGGCATGATGCATTGCACTGGAGGGAAAATGAGCTTATTTGGGGACCCGGAAGGCTGTGGAATGCGTGTGGCCTGTTTCTTTGTAATCAAAATATATGGATTTTTCTCTTAAGCCCTTTGTATCAGCTGATTAAGACATTTCTCCTTCCTATTTTCTCAATTACTGTCCTTGTCCAAGTTTACTACCCCATTCTTCAGTCTCTCTAGCATTTTCTTAGCTCTGGATTGATCCTTTAAAAATATATAAATTAGTTTTAGTGTGATTCTATACTAATTTTATGGCTATTTTATGGTCCCTACTAAGTTTCTAAGCATATGAGATAATAAATGCTACTATGATTAAATACAAGTCTGTGCTGGGTTTGATATTTAATGTTTATATTTATCTTAAGTGACTTTCAATTGGTCCTTTTTAGATGTACATAAAGATGAAATTCACTGTGGTATTTTCATATATGTAAAAAAAAAAAAGTGATAAATAGAAGGAAGACCCGTGGAACAGAGGAGGAAGGGGCACTGGGAGAGAGGAGGGAAAGGGAAAAGGAAGGACTGGACACTGAAATGGAACAAATTATATTTCATGCATGCATGATTATGTCAAAATGCACTTCACTATTATGTAGAACTATCATGCACTAACAAAAACCTTTTTTAAAAAAGTTTCAAGTTAGCTTAGTTTTATTTCATAGATGATGCAACTGAGGCTGAGAGATATTTTAAAATAATCTTCTTAAACTAAGCGGTAGATGAAAGAGTTGAGGCCAGCTTCAAAGTTTCTCTAGTTTGAATATGTTCATTTTTAATATATCTCCCATGAGATCTCGCGGCGTCTTCCTGTTCTTCTGTTTAAAGTTTGACCAAATGATTGCCAAGATATTTTTTGTTCCTTGTGAACCTATAAATTTTATGAATTCTAAGATTAATTAATCAAGATTCTTCAGGGAAATATAATTTTGGCATTTATCCTTCTGATTTATTTATTTTTTTAATTTTTATTGTTGGTTGTTCAAAACATTACATAGTTCTTGATATATCATATTTATATCCTTCTGATTTAAATATACTGGACCAAGTGGGTACCCTCTGAAAGAAAAAAAAGGCTTTCCTCAAATGTGAATCCATCATACATGTATACATGAATATAGATATATATGATATCTTCCTTATTGTTGAATATTTAAAACATAACCAAGATTTTGGCAATAGCTTTCTTTGAAAACAACAACAAAATTTGTTTTGATTACTCTTTGATAATTGACATTACAAAGATTAAGTATCTTTCCCAAGTGCTAGAACAAATAGATAGGCTGTCATTAATTTCATTAATTTCTATTAATCATTTCTATAAATTGATGGTCTTTCCCAAGGAGCAACACTTAAATATATTAATGTAAACAGATTTATTTCAAAAAGTCACTCTTATGTAAATCTTAATTTCTCTAGAATTTAAAGTAAATCTAATTATGAGCTGTTGAGTTCACTTTGGTTGAGGAAGGCAATGTACCCTGCTATTGAAAGACTTTATCTTTAACTTTGAGAAATAAGTTGGTGAACAAAGCCCAATTTAGTTTAGAATAATTTCTGTAGTCAATGAAAAAATAAAATACAAATCCCGTTTCTGAGGAAAGCATATTCAGAGATGACTCAGATGAAGGCTCTTTCAAGTTTTTAATTGAAATGTGACTTCAATAAGGGATTGACAGAAATCACTTTTGATTTCTAGATAAATCCAATGTCACTGAAAGCCGTTTAAACAGATTTCCAGAAAAGAGATAAAAACTTCCCCCTATCCTGTTTATTCCAAAATAGGACAGTTCCAGTGCAACTTCATTTATCTGACAATTGAATTTTTAATGGATATTTGGGTTTTATTGGTAGTAAAGTGGGATTATTTCCACTTTCTCAGATTTTTAAAGCCTATTTTCTCCTATAGCTATATAAATGCAAAATAATAAGACAATAATATCAATAGCTGGTATAAGGGATTTTATTTTAGTTATTAAAGCAAAACACTCACTTCTAAGGTTGTTTGTTTCTCAGTGAACTAAAAGATAGATCTTTTTGAGCAAGATCTTAATGTTTGCAATCATTTCACCCTTGCCATACGCCTTGGGGCAGATGCTGCACAGCATGATATGTACATTGGGAAGGAAGAATAATGGGTTTCCTTCTTACTTTATTGCCGGAATAAAGCTTCTTCTACTTGATGCGAATCAGCAATATGCGCCTGGTATTTTGTCATCTCCTCCCTTCAGTGTGATTTGAACCTTTGCTTCTACTTGATTTGCAGCTACAAGAGAGGAAATTCTGATTCAGTGGAAGGTCTACATTAACTATGGAAGCATAGTAAGAGGATCTTCTTTGGGGAAGAGAGGACCAAAGGCCTTGGAATTTATAAACTTTGTTCCCCATCCATACCCAAGAAGACTCTGAGATACATAATGGAGATTTTACTAGTTATAATCTTTGAAAGGGAAGAGAAGTTTAGAAAAAGGAAAAGAATAGTTTGACTAGCGGAAGAAGTTGGGTTTCAGAGCAATCATAAGAAGATACTCAGCTGATCTCATGGGAAGTTCTGAAACTGGGATGCTATTTCACAAAGGAAATAAGGAAGCTTGTTATGATTTGGATGTGAAGTGTTTGCCAAAAGCTCATCTGTGAGGCAATGAAAGAAGGTTTAGAGGAGAAATTATTGGATTATGAGAGCCTTAACCCAATCAGTGAATTAATCCCCTGATAGAGATTAACTGAGTGGTAACTGAAAGCAGATAGGGTGGGACTAGAGGAGGTGGGTCACTGTGGGAATGCCTTTGGGGTCTCTGTTTTGTAAATGGCAAGTGGAGTCTCCCTCTCTCTGTTTCTTGTTCATCCTGTGAGTCACTTCCCTTCACCACACTCTTCAGTCATGATGTTCAGTCTCACCTCCAGTCCTGAAAAATGGAGCCGGTTGACAATGAACTGAGGCCTCTGAAAGTATAGCCCCCAATACACTTTTCTTCCTCTAAAATTGTTCTTGTTAGAGCTTTAGGTCACAGCAGCAAAAAAGCTGACTAGAACAGTTCCACCTTTTGGTCCTCTTTTCACCAGTCCCTGGATGCAGACTGCCTAAGAAGGAGCTATAACCTGGGGTGAAGATCTATCTTTGGCTGAAGCAATTTTTGGAGAGTTGACAGTTGGGGGTATTATGCTCGAATTCGGGACCCCCAAAAGACTACCAGAGACCAAGATCAGTGTAAGCAGCAAAGAGGTGTTTATTGCGAGCTAGCTCGGTCCTCTGCGCGCACACACAGCAACTGGTGACGCTGAGAGGCCCCGAGCCCAGGGTTTGCAGCAGTTTTATACACTTTTTGGGGAAGGCAGGGACTTCACATACATCATAGCATCTCTTAGCAAATCATCACACATCGTGGGAAAATCATAAAACAACTCTAAAACATGATTAGCACTTTCACTGGTGGGAACAAGTTGGGTAGGGGTGATTGGTTACTACAAGAGGGGGATTCATTTGAACTGATTGGTTTAAGCCAAGAGGGGTGTTCGTGCTGAACTACATGGTTTCCCCAACACCATAAACTACTGGGAGGGTCACCTGGACCCAGGTATTTCCCTGTCTCGTGCTGATTGGTGGCTGCTAGGGGATTGCTGTGGGTCCCCACCTAGCCTGACTGAGTCAGGGACACCTGGCACAGCAGATGTCTCCTGTTATTTGTGAATAAACAACTCAGCAGGGTGGGAATGTGCCTAGGAGTGCTCTGTGGGTCTTTCTAAGGACAAAGGTCATGTCCCTTCCTTGGACAGGCTTTGCTCTGAGGTAGAGGCTGGTTTTTCAGGGGCTGTTGGTCACAGAACCCCTGTGAGTTTTACATCCTTTAGTCCCATAGCTTTGAAGATTTGGGAAGTATACTACATCATTCACTTGCCCAGGTATTATTGTTGGGTCTCCAGATCTATTAGTTTTGGATTGAGATTCAAGATGGGAGCAGTGGGTGAGAAGGATGTATTTTTTCACAGGCAAACCTACAAAAACAAAACAAAATAAACAAAAAACCCTGAAGGTGCTTATATAAATAAATTACTTTTGATTTTTTCTATTTTGAGATCAAATGATTGAACCACTTTTCCATGTTTGCTACATCTGATTGCATATTGTTCTTTTTATGACTTTAATTTTTTAACCTAGCTTTATCTGTATAAAAAATTTAAGGAAATTTGGAGACTGGCTCAGGGACTTCTTCCATCCCCAGGGATTTTCTAAGGCCTTTTGAAAACAACTTGGAAGCTCCTGGAACAGTTTCTCACAAATCCATCATTAAAACCTGCAGCAGAGATATCCAGGGATTAATTACCCCATGCCCCCTCCCTTCCCCTCCAACCCCTCTGCCCTATCCAGAGTTCGTCTATTCCTCCCATGCTCCTGCTCCCTATCCCACTATGAATCAACCTCCTTATATCAAAGAAAACATTTGGCATATGGTTT
Organism: Marmota flaviventris; assembly: GCF_047511675.1. Taxonomy (NCBI): domain Eukaryota; kingdom Metazoa; phylum Chordata; class Mammalia; order Rodentia; family Sciuridae; genus Marmota; species Marmota flaviventris. The sequence goes on from NC_092502.1 coordinate 43,927,745, forward strand.
TTTTGGGATTGGCTAACTTCACTTAGCATTATCTTCTCTAACTCCATTCATTTACCTGCAAATGCACAGCCACAACAATGTTTATAGCAGCACAATTCACAATAGCTAAACTGTGGAACCAACTTAGATGCCCTTCAATAGATGAATGGATAAAAAATGTGGTATATATATACACACAATGGAATATTACTCATCAATAAAAGAGAATAAATCATGGCATTTGCAGGTAAATGGACTGTTAACCTTTAATGAAAATGTTTTATTCTACCCTTTCCAAGAGTCTAGAAAATTTTACAGATATCATGAACCTCAGTAAATTCCATTTAAATGAGTGAATATATAAGTAAATGGCTTTAATTTGGTCATTTTGAAGGCTTGCTATCAGTTTTAATTATTCAAGTATTTCTGGGCATGAACTGTAATATTTAAAGAAACAAATAATAAAAAGAATTCTTTCCCCTTAAAAATTTCCTACTTAGAGTTTTTTTTTTTTTTCAAAATTTGCAACTGTAAACAAGTGATATGTCTCATCAAGAGTGTAATAGTTGTAAACTCACTTGTTTCTGGGTAAATATGTGATATTGTGGAATCCCATTTAGCTGATTTTATGTCACTGTCTCAAGAGGATGGAAATTAGAGCCTTATGTTCTTACCCTTCGTTTCCCTGGATTACTAGATTTATCTTTTTTTGATGTAACATTTTACTTATTCTATTGATACACAAAGTTAATTCTAATGATGCTGCTAATTATTTCAGGGAATTGAGATATATGCAGGGTGAGAGAGAGAAATCTAGTTTCATCCTTCAGTATAAGTATATCCAGTTGTCCCATCATCATTTGTTAAAGAATCTGTCTTTTCTCCAACATGTGCTTTTAATGACTTGTCAGGGATCAGGTGACTGTACCTGTGTGGTCTTATCTCTGGCTTGAGTGCTGACATGGAAAAATAGGTTCATATTAGCCCTTAAATCCCCCTGCCTCTAGAATGTGACCAGTTGACAGACTGAAATTTTCACTCAGCATAACCTTCAAAAAATGTGATTTTCTTCATTTGTTCCCATGATTTACACATTTGAAATTAGCAGTTTATTTTAATCATGTCTTCAGGTGTAGCAGGCATGTCTTATAATTAAGACAGTTAAGAACACATTTATAATGAGAATTTGTCAAAGTTGGTCCAGAAAGACTTAATTTTTTCAGAAACCAATATCGTTCTGAATCTTTCATTATCAAGATCTATAAAAATCATTCAAATATATAATTAAGTGCTTTTCATGTCACTATTTATTTGCCAACATTTTATCTTTTGTCCCTGTCTGCCAACAAAATATCTACTCTTGGAATAAACCGAGCCTTAACTGTCCAACCAAATGACAATGTATCACTGGAGGAAGTAATAGGTTACATAGCACCATTTCTTCTTGTAGGGTCTTGGAAACCCATTCTGCTTTTATATATTGGTTTTCTCTGAAGGTGGGTATGAGAAAAATTAAGCAGATTTTCCAGCTTAATTTTTTAAATTACATTATCAATTTTCATCAAAATACCAATGGCATTCTTCACAGAACTGGAAAAATAATAGTACTAAAATTCATTTGGAAGAGTAAAAGACCCAGAATAGCCAAGGCAACCCTAAGCAAAAAAAAAAAAAAAAAAAAAAAAAAAGATGTAATACAGGAGGCTTCAAATTATACTGCAGAGCTGTAGTAACAAAAACAGCATGATACCGGCATCACAACAGACACATAGATGAATGAAACAAAAGACAAAGAAACAAATCTATACAGATACAGTCATCTGATCCTTGACAAGGCACCAAAAATATGTTGGAGAAAGACAGCTTCTTTAACAAATGGTGCTGGGACAACTCAATATCCTTATGTAGAAGAATGAAAATAGATTTCTATCTCTGACTACATGAAAGTCAATTCAGAACGGACCAAAGACCTAGTAATTAAACCAGAAAGTTTAATCTGTTAGAAGAAAACATAGGGTCAACACTCCAACATACAGGTGCAGGCAATGACTTCTTCAATAGGACTCTTAAAGCTTTACTTAGTGGTAAAGAGCTTGCCTAGCATGTATAAGGCTCTGGGTTCAATCCTCAGTATTGGGGGAAAAAAGATTTTCTATATTTCATGGTTCTGGTTATTGAAAAAATTTTGTTTCGTTTTATTGCTTCTTGGTATTACTTAGTTTGAAGGAAGATAAAAGTCTTGAAATCTTGTTTATTTATTTATTTGCAGTGCTGGGGGTCAAATCCAGAGCCTTGCTCATGCTAGGCAAGTGCTCTACCACTGAACTTTAACCCCAGCCCTAAAATGTTGACATTTAAACCAATTACGGGCTCTGGTCATGAAATCATGTAGGATGGTTGCAAGGATGGATTTAACATCATTACAAACCTTCTGCATATTTAAGCTTTTGTTTTTCTCTGTCATTGATTATTTTGGATAATACTCTGTCTATAGTAATGATATAAAATTCTTTAGATATGATAGGATCAGGGTCCAGGCCAGGATTATAGCTCAGTACAGCATATGTTTATCTTGTGGGAGGATTTGGGTTCAATCCTAGTACCCAAAACACAAAACAAACAAAGAAATGTGCATAGAACCTATAGGGGACAACTATACAAGTTCCATATTGTTATAACTTACTCTATGTGGTTTATCATCTCACAATCAATTGTAGACAGATCCCTTGGAAAAACATTTTACTTTATTTATTAAATTTTAATTGACAGTTAAAATTGTATATATTTATAGATAGTCCATAAATCCAACATGATGCTTGGATAGATGTGTACATTATAGAAAGGAGAAGTCAAGATAATTAACAAAACCATAATCTTATCTTTTATTTATTTATTGGTAAGAATATTTAAAATCTACTCAATTAGTAACTTTCAACTATATAATTCACTGGCTATTTTATTGTACAAATTTTAATTTTTAAATAAGTAAATATTGTCTATATAACTCACTGAAGCAAAAAAAAAAAAAAAAAAGTCAATAAAAACCATATCCCATGCCATAAAGCAAAGTTACTAAATTTAAAAGACTTTAAATTATACTCAGTGTCTTCTTTCACCACAAAGGACTCAAACTAGAAAGCAGTAAGATAAAGAAAATCTCCAAAACCTTGGCAGATAAGCACAATTGTAAATAATCTATGGGTTAAGGAAGTTTAAAAGGAAATAAAATGGACCATGGAACCTAGTGAAAATCAACATTTAAAAATTTGTAGAATATATCTAAAGCAATATGTGGAAATCGATAGCATTAAAAACACATTAGAAATGAAGACTGGGCACAAATTAATTATCATTTTTACCACCTGGGAAATCTTGGTTGTTGGGGGATGGGTGGGGGTGGTGAAAGATAAACAAATCAAGTGGAACAAAGAATTAATGAAGACAAGAGCAGAGAGTATAAAAAATAGAAACAACGAAAGAAATCAATGGGACCAAGAGCTGCTTTCTTGAAATAATAAAATTCACAAATTTGTAATAATATTGATGAAGTAAAGAATACACATTTTCAATATCAAGTATTAAATGGAATATTTATTGTGACAGACCCTGAAGACATCAACAATTTAATAAGGAAATAGCATTACTGTAGTTCACCTATGATGTATCTCCTTCACCCAAAGCGTTCATGTATTGGCTGCTAGTTCCTCAGTGTGGAGATGTCGACTGGTAGAGAGGTGGACTAAGTGAAAGGTTACTGGGTCATTGGGCATCAGGACTTGGCAAGACCATACTCACTAATGATATGCACTTTCTGATAACCCCAGGAAATCATACCATTGTATGGATTGATGTAGAAATGCCATAAGACAAACTTCAATACCCATGGATTAAAAACTCTTAGAAAAATAGGAATAGAGTATGTCATGATTAAATTGTATCTCTCAGAACATGTGTATGGGTTCTGATCCCACACCTAGGAATAAGACCTTTTATTTCCAAAAATGGCAATATTTTGATGTAATTATCTAAGATGGAGTCATAAGGGTATAGTGCAAACTTCTGCTCATTCAGTGGGCCTTGTGTCCTTATACAGACAGCAGGGCAAGCTCGGGATTCACTGTGCCTTGAATCCATTTATGATTATCTTCACTTTTATATAATTGACTTTTTATGTAAAATATTTGAATTTCCAACCTTTGCATTTTAGGAATGTCCTATAGGTATTTCTGTGCAGTTTCCATGGGCATTCCTTTTAACATGAGTGTGAAACTGTACTAGCATAGCTTTAGCAACAGAAAATGCTGTTCTTGTGAATCTCTACCCCTGTCCCCTTAGATACTGGTGTCATGTTGTAATGCATATGCATTGTGTGCAGAACTGTATGGAGAAATTATGAGGAACCTTTACCTACTCTCACCCCACAAGTGTCAATACCGTGTTCTATGGTGTTATAGGGAACAGAGCATTTTGTTATAGTATCACCATGTGAGTGAGGTGCTACCATCTTAAGCTAGATGAAAGGGAATTGAATACCTTGAGTGTGGCTATGTTGTGGTCTTTCTAGGCCAAAAGTGATTACAGATTTTTAGATTGAAAATGAAAAGTACACTGAAGTTCCATACAAATTATAATTTCTAAACAACTATATATCATTCTCTATAACCTAATAAAGCAAAAAAAAAAAAAAAAAGTCTGGAATTCTTCCTTCTTCCTATACTGAAAAAGGACAAAGTTCTGGAGGCCCAAAAGGGAGATGACCGCTGTGGGTATGGCCAGGCATGACTAGGCGATTACTTGCTCTGCTGTCAAAAGGAGCCATGTGAGCAAGTTTCAAAGTGTAGGTAAATACGAGAGGGGCTGTGGGTGGGTTTTTGTCCACAAGTACAGGAAGCTCTTAGTGGTGACATGTCAGACTCCCAGATAGTTAGCGTGTTTGGTGGTGGGCGGTTGGTAGTGGTGGTCTTTGGATATGGTTCTTTGATCTGGGTTTGTTGTTTTGTCTTGTTTTTGTTTTTGATCTTGATTTGTTGTTTTGGTCTGTTATCTTTTTTCTTTTCTTTTTTTAGCTAGCCTCCTTAGTTGGTGTTCCGGCTGAGGATGTAAAGCCAGAGTGGTGAGAGTAATGTAGTGTTGCAGGGGCCCAGCTCCTGCAATGAGGCTGTTGTCTGGGGACAGTATGAGGTCCTGAAGGACCTTGGTTGTGGCATGTTTGGTAAAACTAGCCTGCCAATGCCTCACTGGGGCAGAGGAGGCAGTGAAAGTCCTGTGGAAGATGGCGCAGAACCTCCCAGTCATCTCCGAACCAGAAGTGAAGAGGAGCCTGGAGCATCCCAATGTGATTCAGTTATTTCAGGTTATTGAGACCCACAGGAATAGCTACATCCTGATGGAGACCCAGGTTGGGGAGAGCTACATGACTATGTCCTGAAGGGTGGTCTGCAGGAAGAAGAGGCCTGAAGAATTTTCAGGCAGATAGCGAGTGCCATGAGCTACTGCCATGGCCAGGGCATAGTGCACCAAGACCTGAAGCCAGAGAACATCGTGATGGATGGCAGAGGCAACACCAAATTCATGGAACTTGGCTTTAGCACCGGGTTTAGCACCCTGAACAAGTTGTGGGGCACTGTCTCACACTTTGCCCCTGAACTTGTCCTGAGGCAAGCATATGAGGGCCTCCCAGTGGACATCTGGAACCTGGGTGTCATTCTGTATTTTATGTTGACAGGGAAGCGCCCACTTAGGGGACCCACTGTTGAGATGCTGAGGCAGATCTTGCTGGCAACATTCCGTGTTCCTCGCCATGTTCCTGTCAACCATGGAGGCTCATCCACAAAATACTGGCCATGTACCCCAGGAAGCAGCCCACAGTCAAGCAGATCTTTTAGCATCTATGGCTGAGGCAGGGTGAGCAGCATTTACCCCGTGATTCTAGTGAGGCACCCCTCAAGCACCCAGACACCAAAATAATGACAATCCTATTTGATATGGGTTATGACCCATACAAGACCTGGGCATTCCTGGTCAAGAGAAAGTTCAATACAGCTATGGCAACCTACTTGATCCTCCAGCACCAGAAAAGCCAGGGGCCAGGCTGCATATTCCAGGGGAAGCCTGTTGCTGCGTCAGGTGACTAAATCAGTCAGGGTCACTCCAGGTGAACTGGGCTGGCACAAAATAATCACAAACAGACAAAAATACTTTTTTCTTTGGGTCCTGTGATGGCCCCTCAGCCACAGCTCCCATAGGGAGAAAAGGCAGACAAGAAATAGAAGGAGGAACACAATTTGAAGCCCTTTTATTGAGGAGAAAACACTGGAGAAAGTTCTACCCCAAACAAGGCAAGGGGTCAGGTTTCAGGGGGTTGAGGCTAGCTTCCTGATGTCTTGTGGTGAGTTGACTGACTGACATCTCAGAAGACTGCACACCTCTTATTGGTTAACCAATATTAAAAACAAACAAACAAACAAAAACAAAACAAAACAAAACCAAAACTAAGGAGGGACCTCAGGGTGAAGGCAGAAGCCACCAGTCATCCTCCAAGGCCTGGACCACTGTTCCTCCCCGTCCAGTGCACACAGAGACTCACTCACTTTCAGCCAGAATAGCTGGGGACTCAGTAGAGCCAGTGTAGATGATCACTCGCCTTGAGCCAGCGTGGAACATTCACTTTCTCTGCTAACAGACTCACTCCCCTTGACCCGGTGTGAATGGAGACTCTCCCCTTGAGCCAGTGTAGACATGACTTACTTTCACCTGGTGACCTTGGCCAGAAGAAATGTTTCCCTCTGGTGTGGGGACATAGTGGTGGCAACTGTTGAAGAAATCACATCTGAGAAGGCATGGGAGACCATCATGTTCTATGGCATTTTCTTCACGATACTGTGTTCAGGGAAGGAGAATGTGGGTCAGTAGGTATGCACTGGCTTTTAAAAACCATTTTAAATATGTATTTCTGTGGCATTTTGTATCTTCACATTGCTGTGCAATCATCACCACTGAGCATCTCTAGAAATTTTCATCATTCTGTATTTAGACTCTGTGACAATCACTCCCCTTAATCTCTATTTTCTGTCTATGTGAATTTGACTATTCTAGGTAGCTTGTATATATGGAGTTATATAATATTTGTCCTTTTTCTTCTGGATTATTTCAATCAGCACAAAGTTTTTAAGGTTCATCAGCACTGTAGCATGTTAGTCATACAATGTTTTGTTTTGAACTATAGTCACTTTGTTGTATATTAGATCTACTGAAATTATTCCTCCTGTGCAAGTGAACTTTGTATCATTGACTAAAATTTTCTAATTCTCACAGGTTTCTTAGCTCTCATCCCTGGTAACCACTCTTCAATTTTCTGTTTCTATGATTTCAGTTTTTTAAAATTCCACATAAATGAGGTCATGTGGACTTTGTCTTTGTGTGCATTTTAGTTGGAGAATTCAAATATTCAATGTTATTTACTTTGCCCTTTGTCTTTGTTGAGTATGTTTACTGCACCTCATTATTATGGCAGAATTTACAGTGCTTAAAATATAATACGACTGTTAGGATTTTCCTCTTGATTTAGTATTCTCTCCATGTAGAATGTGACTTACAAGTGACTGTTAAAGCCTGTTGAATTGTTTGATTACTGTGTATCTATTAACCATTGAGTCAACAAATATTTAAAAAGGACTTAACATATGCAAGGTGTTTTGGGTACTTTGTTTATGCAAAGGTGAAATATTAAAGGATGAATAATAATGTACAAAATCAGAATATAATCCATGTTGGGAGGATATACTCCCCAGTCTTTTTCAAAGTCACTAAAGAGAATATAAATCTAAAAAGAAAGAAAGAAAATGTAAGATGATAAATAACATTATCAGATGAAAGGGAAGGTGGTAATACTAGAGAAAAACCGAGGATAAGAGCAGTACAACTTAAGAATGAAAAAGAATACCAAGGAAGGTAAATGATGGGACAAAAAACAGTCATTCCCAAGGAGATGAAGCTTGAAAAAATTGTAGAGTATTCAATATTGAAAGAAACACAGACATAGCTGTGGAAAGCTATAATACCAATCTAACATATGAAGAAACTATGAATTGAATAATGGACCAAAGAAAGAAAGAGCGTTCAAAGACATTTTTGAATAAATCTTTTCTGAAATGAAGAAAGCATTTTATTTTTGTACTGAGATCTTTTTATACTTAATTTAAAATTTATCAGCATAAACAATATGAACTTATTTATGTGCTTGTTATGTATCAGGTGTCCCAATGAATGATGTGTAGTTCAGAGAAGATCTGAAAATATGTCTCACTCCCAAGACATCTTCTGCCAGTACTTCAACTAACTACAACTTGATCAACCTCTGAAACTTCTCTAATTAGCATAATGCATGTCAGTAGTGAGTTTTCATTGGGGAAGTTAGTGGGTTAATTGACATGGTTGAAAGTTAGAAATGAGCTCTTGTGTTTGAGATTAAGGTGGTCAAAATATGTGGGTTGATTAAAATATTTTACAGATAACTTTTTACACTTCTGTGAATAGAGGGAATAATCTATAAAGCTCTGTATTTTTCACCTGTGGGAATAAAAGCCATGGCTTTATCCCTAAACAGTGTGTCATCTATTGAAGATGTTTTGATGCTAAGATCATGCTGTATTTGTTACTATGGCTCTGTAGTATAGTTTAAGGTCTGGTATTGTGAAGCCTCCTGCTTCACCTTTCTTGCTAAGAATTGCTTTGGCCATTCTTGGTCTCTCATTTTTCCAAATGAATTTCATGATTGCCTTTTCTATTTCTATGAATAATGTCATTGGAATTTTACTAGGAATTGCATTAAATCTGTATAACACTTGTTGGTAGTATGGCCATTTTGACAATGTAAATTCAGCCTATTCAAGAGCATGGGAGATCTTTTCATCATCAAAAGTCTTCTTCAATTTTTTTCTTTAGTGTCCTGTAGTTTTCCTTGTAGAGGTCTTTCACTTCTTTTGTTAGATTGACTCCCAAATATTTATTTATTTATTTATTTTTGAGACTATTGTGAATGGAGTAGGTATCCTAATTTATATTTCAGTGGATTCATCACTGATGTATGGGAATGCATTTGATTTATGGGTGTTAATTTGTATCCTGCTATTTTATTGAATTCATTTATTAGTTTTAGAAGTTTTCTGGTGGAATTTTTTTTTATCTTCTAAATACAGAATCATGTTATAGGCAAATAGTGATAGCTTGAGTCCTTCTTTTCCTATTTGAGTCTTTTTAGGTTCTTTCTTATGTCTAATTGCTCTGACTAGAGTTTCAAGGATGATGTTGAATAAAAGTGTTGAAAGAGAGCATCCTTGTCTTGTTCCAGTTTGTAGAGGGAATGCTTTCATTTTTTCTCTGTTTAGAATAATGTTGGCCTTGGGTTTAGCATATATTGCTTTTATAATGTCGAAATATGTTCCTACTAGCCCTAGTTTTTTTTTTTTTTTTAACATGAAGAGGTGCTGTATTTTATCAAAGGCTTTTTCTGCATCTATTGAGATGATCATATGTTTCTTTAAGTCTATTAATGTGATGAATTACGTTTATTAATTTCTATATGTTGAACCATTCCTGGGATGAAACCAACTTATTGTGGTACACCAGGTACACCATCTTTTTAGTATGTTCTTGTATGTGATTTTCCAGAATTTTATTGAGAATTTTTGCATCTGTGTTCATCAGAGATGTTGGTCTGAAGTTTTCTTTCCTTGAGGTATCTTTTCTGGTTTTGGTATCAGGGTGATACTAGCTTCATAGAATGAGTTTAGAAGGGTCCCTCCTTTTCTATTTTATAAAATAATTCAACAAATATTTGTGTTAATTCTTCTTTGAAGGTCTTATAGAACTCAGCTGAGAATCTGTCTGGTCCTTGGCTTTTCTTCCTTGTAGGCTTTTGATGGTGACGTCTATTTCATTGTTTAATACTTATCTGTTTCAATTGGGTATATCCTCCAGATTCAGTTTGGCTAGGTCATATATCTCTAGGAATTTGTGGAAATTGTTAAGATTTTCTATTTTATTGATGTATCAGTTCTAAAATAGTTTCTGATTATTTTCTGGATTTTAGTAGTATCCACCATGATATTTTCTTTATCATCACAAATTTTAGTAATTTGAGTTTTGTCTCTTCCTCTTCATTAGCATGGCTAAGGGTTTACCAAATCTATTTATTTTTTTCAAAGAACCAACTTTTTGTTTTGTCAAATTTTTGAATTATTTCTTTTGTTTCAATTTTATTAATTTCAGATCTGATTTCAATTATTCCCTGTCTTCTATTGCTTTTGGTATTGATTTGTTCTTTTTCTAGGGCTTTGAGATGTAATGTTAGTTCATTTATTCATTGAATTTATGTTCTTTTACTGAATGAGCTCCATGCAATGAACTTTCCTCTTAGCACTGCCTTCATAATGTCCCAGAGGTTTTGATATGTTGTATCACTATTCTCACTTACCTTTAAGTAATTTTTAATTTCATTGCTGATTTCTTCTTCTATCCATTCATCATTCAATAGCATATTATTCATTCTCCAGGTGTTAGAATAGCTTCTAACTTTTATTGTATTGTTGATTTCTAATTTTATTCCATTTTGATCTGATAGAATGCAAGGTATTACCTCATTTTCTTGATATTTGCTAAGAGTTGCTTTGTGGCATAAGATATGGTCTATTTTAAAGATGGATCCATATGGTGCTGAAAATGTGTATATATTTATTGATAAACGAAATATTCTATATATGTCTCTTAAGTTTAAATTATTGATTGTATTATTTAATTCTAGTCTTTTTGTTAGTTTTTGTTTGAAGCATCTATCCAGTAGTGAGACAGATATGATAAAGTCGCCCAGTATTATTGTGTTGTGGTCTATTCAGTTCTTGAAGTTGAGAAGAGTTTGTTTGATGTACACAGATGCTCCATTGTTTGGGACATAAATATTTATGATTGTTATGTCTTATTGATGCATCATTCCCTTAAGCAGTATGAAATGTTTTTCTTCGTCCCTTCTGATTAATTTTAGTTTGAAGACTACTTTATCTGATATAAGGATAGAAATCCCTGCATTTTCATGGGACCCATGTGAGTGATTTTTTTTCCCATCATATAACCTTAAGTCTGTGGATGTCTATGCCTATGAGGTGAGTATCTTGGAGAAAGCATATTGTTGGGTCTTTGTTTTATCTTATCTGCCAGTCTATGTCTTTTGATTGATGAATTTAGGCCATTAACATTCAGGGTTATTATTGAGATAACACTTGTATTCCCAGTCATTTTGTTTATTTTTAGCTTTTTATTATTTATTTATTTATATATGACAGTGGAATGCATTACAATTCTTTTATTATGTAATTTTTAAAATTTATATATGACAGCAGAATACATTAAATTCTTAATACATATATAGAGCACAATTTTTCATATCTCTGGTTGTATACATAGTATATCACACCAATTCATGTCTTCATACATGTACTTTGGAAAGTAATGATTATCACATTCCTCCATCATTAATTACCTCATGCCCCTCCCTTCTCCTCTGCCCTACCTAGAGCTCATCTATTCCTCCCATGCTTCTGCTCTCTATCCCACTATGAATCAGCCTCCTTATATCAAAGAAAACATTCAGCATTTGGTTTCTTGGGATTGGCTAACTTCACTTAGTATTATCTTCTCTAACTCCATCCATTTACGTGCAAATGCCAAGATTTTATTCTCTTTTATTGCTGAGTAACATTCCATTGTGTATATATGCCACATTTTTTTTTTTATCCATTCATCCACTGAAGGGCATCTAGGTTGGTTCCACAGTTTAGCTATAGTAAATTTTGCTGCTACAAACATTGATGTGGCTGTGTCCCTGTAGTATGCTGTTTTTAAGTCCTTTGGGTATTTTTTATTTTTTAATTTGAATTAGCTTCAGATTAGCTTCCTTTGATTGACTTTTCCCTTAGTGTAGTTCCTCTCTTTGCTGGTTAACTTTTTTTTTTTCATTTCATCTTCATAGAATATTTTGTTGAGAATATTCTGTAGTGCAAGCTTTCGAGTTGTGAATTCTTTTAACTTTTGTTTATCTTGGAAAGTTTTTATTTCATCTTGAAGCTTAATTTTGCTAGATATAGGATTCTTGGTTGGCATTCATTTTCTTTCAGAGCTTGGTATATGTTATTCAAGGACCTCCCAGCTCTGAGGGTCTGGGTTGAAAATCAGTTGAGATCTGAATTTGTTTTCCCAAATATGTAATCTGCTGTTCTTCTCTTTCAGCCTTTAAAATTTTACCTTTATTTTATATGCTAGAAATTTTCATTATAATGTGGCTTGATGTGGATCTGTTGTAAGTTTGTACATTTGTGGTCCTGTCAGCCTCCCTATCATATTTTCCATTTCATTCTTTAGATTTGGGAAATTTTCTGATATTATTTCATTGAAAAAAATTTTACATTCCTTAGGTTTGCTTCTCTGCACCTTCATCTATCCCAGTAAATCTTAAATTTGTTCTATTTATGTTATCCCATAATTTTTGAATGTTCTGTTTATGATTTCTTAACATCTTCTCTCTGTGGTCAACTCTATCTCCAAGATTATATATTTTGTTTTCATTGCATGTGGTTTTGTCTTCCAAGTGGTCTAGTCTGTTGGCGATAATTTCTATTGAATTTCTAATTTGGTTTATTGTTTCTTTCATTTTGAAGATTTGTGTATGTGTGTGTGTGTGTGTGTGTGTGTGTGTGTGTGTGTGTTTCAGAGTCTCTGCCTCTTTATGAAGTGGTCTTTTGTCTTCTGTATTTTCTCTCTGTTTTAATTCCTTATGCTGTTCTTTACTTTGCAGATCAGTTTAACTATGTATATTCCAAACTCCTTTTCTGACATTTCTTCCATTGTGGTGTGATGGATTCTGTTACTGACATATATTGGTTATTTGGGGTGATTTGTTCCCTTGATTTTTCATGTTATTTGTGTGTCTAATCATCTAAAGTATGAATCTGATGCAGTAAATTTCTACCCTGTGTCCCTGAAGTTTTCCAGTAACTCACTTTTGGTGGGGGGAGACAAATAATAACAATAAACAATGCAAACAATATACAGCATTAAACCAAACAGTTCCTACTATGACCTCTACAATGTTAATTATCACAATAAACAGTCATAATATGATCAGTTATTGCCTACAAGAAAAACAGCACATTTGCAAATCAGTTTATAATTTCGAATGGTGGAGAGGGGGAGAACAGAAGTAATGTAAGATGTGATGATTACGAGGGAGGAGGAGAAAAGACAGAAGTAAAAGATTAAAGGAAGAGTGAAAGAGAGAACAATGGAGATTATTCATTAGTGGAAGAAGAGAGAGAATCCAGGCAAATAGATAGGTAGGAGGGAAAAAATATATTTGTATATATAAATTAAATACATATTATATATGTATATATTAAATATATATTATATATTTATATATGTATATTATAAATTAAATATATATTATATATAAATTAAAAATAAAAATAAAAGAATACAAACAAAATTTAAGTATGCTAATCAAATATCCTAATTCACAAAAAACTAATCCATTAAAAATAACTGGCCTCAAACATGCTAGAAATGAGAAAAAATATGAGAATGAATATGAAAATGTATACATGTTCATGTACCATTAAGGTCACAATTAAACAGAGAAAAATAATTCTTAAAAAATAAAGAAAAGAAAAAAAAAAACTCTTGATGAAAAGTTAAAGAATTCTTTCCATTGGAGTTCAAAATGTTCTCAGCAGTTTTAGTGGGGTTGTCTGGAGTGTGATGCTCCACCCTCTGGATTGCTGGAGTGAGAGCAGTAATCCTGTAGGTGGAATTCCTGGAGGAAGGGTTTAGGCTTAGGTGGGCTCCAGACTTTTTGATGAATACCAATTGGTCTGGAGATTTTAAATTGGCGCACCTCCTGCACTCTGTACTTGCTGGTCTACACTGGAAAACTGTACCCCACATATCTCCCCTGCGTTCCACTCATGTGGCGAAGAAGCCAATTCTTTGTCTCCTTTGTCACCTTCAGACCCCATGATTCCTGCTGTCAGGTTGGTCTGCACACAATCTCTCCTGCCCCCATACTTTCAAGTTCCTGAGTTCCCAGGCCAGATAGATGTGTCTCTCCCAGCTGGTCCTATAAACAGCTGGATTTGAGGGGGAAGAGTAGAGCCAGGTGGGTTTCTGCAACCAGTTTTCCCCTGTGTAAACCTCTGTCCACATTTGATTTTATCCTGGTCACTTAAGCACACTCTATATGGTGCAGTGTGTATTTACTGGGCCTGTATTTCAGGCCAAACGCCTGTTTGCCAGGGTTTGCTTCCTCAGCTGCAGGCCCTGCATCAGGGCTGCAAAATGTTTCCTTCTGCACACACCCTGGAGAGATAGCAGCTTCTTTCCCTAAACAAGGATATTGTGCAGTGTGTCTTTCAGGTTGTTGGGAAATGTCCTGGATCTCTGAACACTCCATCCCCAGTTGCGCATCAGACCTCCCCAAAATGTGGGTTCCTTTAATTCCCTTATCCCTCTACTTTGCTCCTGGAGCAGCAGTGATGCCAGGGATTTCTTCCTTATTATTATATTCAACCTCCTGAGTATCTGATTTGCTTTAAATGTCCAATATTAAATAACAGTTAAGTCCCCTCCCTATTTTTTGTTCACCCACCTTGCTGAGAAGCTGCCTATCTGCTTTCTTGATTTCTTGCTACAGAATAGCCAGGAAAGTGACTTTCTCTATTCTGCCATGTTGGAAAAAAAACATCCTGTTTTATTCATCTTTAATTACAAGAAAAATAAGATTTAATTGTATTGCATATAGAAAGTCATCAATGGACATCGATGGACTTAATTAACAAAGAATACTTAACCATAGTCTAACACCACAATGCAATTAAGGAATTAAATCAGCTTTTATAAATTTCAGTGTGTCAGAAAAGAATGAAACAAAGAAAAAGAATTAAAAGACTGATGAAAATGAAGCAACAACAGTATCAATTTAATAACAATACTAAGTTGCTGAAGTAAGACCAAAGTTGTTTACTGGCATGACACAATGAAGAAAAGTGTCAAACTCATCAATTAAAACATAAGACTCTCATTAATTTAAAAATTAAAACATTAAAAATCTCATAAAAATTCAGCAAAAATAAGTAAGGAAATACCCATAGCCAATGTGAACTAGAATAACAGCAAAACAAGGAAACAAACAAAAGACATTAAAACATTAAACTAATACAGTTTAAACTCAAGGAAAGGAATCAAAGATACACAGATGTGCCAAACATTCAATCCCCAATTAAGCTGTAAGTGTAATTTGACTGTATATATTAAACAACCTTCAAGTGACATAATATCAACATAAAGTAAATGTCTTCATAAAATCTTATAGAAATCAGAAAACATAGTGACCAAGAGAATTGTTCCATTTCTATTAATCCATTACGCATGAAGTAGACAAAAAAATCTGACTTTTGAAAGAAAGTGACTATGCAGATGTTCCTTGTCTTTAGACAAGTTATGTCCCAATAAGCCCAGGAGTGGAAAATATCTTAAGTCAAAAATGCATTTTAGGATACATAATTTACAGAATACCTTATGGGATTAGGAGCATAGTGCACTGGAGACTGTCAGTGGTTTCCCCTGGTGGTCTTGTGGCTGACTGGGAGCTGCAGCTCTCTGGTGCTTGACTGGTTTGTGAAAGTACCATACTGCTTATCTACTGCATGTCACTGGCTTAGGAAAAATGAAAATTTCAAAGCGTAGTTTCTAATGAACATCTGTTGTTTTGGGGTCAGTGTAAATTAAAACAAAATTGTAAAAAACCATTTAAACCAAGGACTATATGTATATTAGGTGAAATAGAAAAACCTTAATATTTTTAAAAAACATTTATTGTTGGAGTTTACTCTCAGATCAGAAAGCCAAAAAATGTGCTGAACATGCACAGAAAGACAAGTATGGTGTCTTTCCTTCATATGTGAAATGTAGAGGTGGGGAAAAAGAAATATGAAAGCGGCAGGGAGACTATTAGAGATGAGAAAGGAAAAATGGGAGAGGGAACAGTCTGGGAGGAAATTTGGGATATGATCAAAGTATGTTGTTTGCATGTATGGATATGCCACAATGAAACCCTTTTTCTGTATAATTAAAATGTACACAAAAAAGATTTCTGAACAAAATGAGATTTGAAACAATATTAAACTATTAAGAATATATTTATATTTTAAAAAAAGATATTGACATTGTAATAACAATATTTACAATATCATCAGATTACTATTATATGAAAAATAAGATATAACTGTATTGCATATAGAAACTCATCAAAGAATGCTACAGATGAATTTAGAGAATTTGTAGCCAGTTGTAAACCCTTCCCAGTCAAGAATATAACAAATTAGGCATTCACTAAACTTAAGAAATTTGAAAAAATTACTGTAGGTATTATGGTTTGGATATAAGGTATCCCCCCTAATTTCCTATGTTAACCTAAGAATATTCAGAGGAAGAATTATTAGATTTGTAAGGGTTGTGTGTTATTTTAAGTTTCCCTTGCTGTAATCAAAATACCTGACCAGAACAACTTAGAAGAGAAAATGTTTATATTGGCTCATGGTTTCAGAGGTTCAGTCCATGATGGCCAACTCCACTACTTGGCTGAGGTGAGGCAGAGCACATGGTGGAAGGGTGTGGAATAATCACAGCCAGGAGCAGAGAAAGAGGGAGGAAGGGACTTCAGGAAGATGAACCCTTTCAGGGCATGACTCAGTGACTCACCTTCTCCAGCCAAATGCCTCCTGCCTATAGTTACCACCTAGTCAGTTCATTCAGACTAGGATGGACCAATTAGGTTGCAGCTCTTATAATTCAGTCATTTTACTTCTGAACATTCCTGCATTAAACCAGGAGCTCTGGGGAGACACCTCATATTCAAACCACAGCAAGCTATAACCTAATTGGACCATCCTATTTTAAATGGATTATTGGGTGGTGACTGTAGGAAGATGGAGCATGGCTGGAGGAGATGAGTCATGGGGGGGGGGTGTCCCTGAAAGGATTAATCTTCCCTGAAGTCCTTTTGCCTTTCTCTCCTTCCCTCAACTTCCTGGCCACCACAAAGTGCTCATTCACCGCATCCTTCTGCCATCGTGTTCTGCCTCACCTTGGGTCCAGACAAATGTCAGCTGGCCTTGAACTCAATCTCTGACATCATGAGCTCAAAATAAACATTTCCTCCTCTAACTTGTTCTGGTCAGGTATTTTGGTTACAATGACACTAAGCTGAGTAACACAATAATAAACCAAAAGAAAAGATGCAATAAAGATTAAAGTAGGAATCAATAAAGTAGAAAAGAGAAAATTAATAGAATTTGTAAATGATTTTGAATATGTATATATACACAGAAATGTATTATTAACAAAATAAGGATGAAATACTCATGACAATAATAATCCTTCTGTAACTCGTCTTGTGATTGTAGCTGGTTTTTATAACTACCTTTTTCCACTACCCATTCTGTGTTCCCTTTGTTTCAGCAAGCACCTCAGCAGGTTCTTTATCTCATAAAGAAACTCAAACATTCATTCCTAAAGGTTCTACACCATTCGTAGTTCATTCTGTGTTAAGTTGTGATTTTTCATTACAGGGCACGTCATACAGTCATCTGTCATTTCACAGTGGGGATATGTTCTGAGAAATGTGTAATTAGGCAATTTTGTCATTGTTCAATCATCGTAGATTGTGCTTTTATAAATGCAGATGGTCTAGGTCAATCACTCCACATGGCCTCTTGATGCAATCAAGAGACATGTTAATTACCAGATGTATGAGGCCGCTGCTGGCATAGCACATCATATTGTTTTCCAGTGACCTTTTTGTTATAATAAGTAGAAGGATCACACTCTAAAATAATGGTAAAAAGTATAGTGTACTGAACACACAAACTATAAACATAATTATTATCATTGTCTAATATTGCATACTGTATGTAATTGCATGTGCTATATTTTTATATCACTGGATATTCAGCAGGATTTTTTTTTGCACCAGCATCACCACAAACATGGAGAATTATACTAAATAGCATTATACTATGATGTTACTAGGGCTGCCATGTCACTTATTGATAGGGTTTTTCAGCTCCACTATAATTTTATGGAACCATCATTGTATATGTGGTCTGTCATTGATCAAAACATAATTATGTGGCACATGACTGCACTGAGATGTCCCAAGAGATCTCTTGTACAGACGCACTCTTGCTTACTTCCTCTGTAGAGTGGTGGGCCAGTTTCCCCATGGTATTCAAGATCAGTCTTCCCAGTCAGCACAGAAGCTCCTTCCTTGGCCTGTTGACTCAGAAGCCTGAGGAACCCAAATTGACCAGGCAGCATTCTGAATTATTAGTTCCATGGGTCATTGTTTTGTACCCTGGTGGAAACATTCCTCTCCTTGGAACTAAAGTCAGGGGAAAAGGAAGCAAATAATTTGCTATCGAGTCACTAAGGGCAATAATAAGTGGTACCACTCCTGGATCACCCCAGAGTAGTGGAATGAACACATGTTCTTCTTAACAGCACCAGGAACATTGTTCTCCAGGATAGAGCATATGTTAGGACACAAAATGAATCTTAATAAATTTAAGAAGATCAAAATAATTTCAAGAATCCTTTTTTGAGTATGAAAATATGAAACTACAAATCAATAACAGGAGGAACTTTGGAAAACAAACAGATACATGGGAATTCTAAAAAATGCTCATGAACAACCAATGGGTCAATGAAGAAATTCCAGAGAAATGAAAAGATTCTTGGGATAAATGGACATATGGAAGTTCCTGAAGGGTGGCTTGCCCAGAGAGTAATGGAAGCTCCACACCCCATCTCCCACACCTTGTCTTATGAATGCTACCTTTGTAATATCCTTTATAATAAACCAGTAAATGTAAAAACAGATAGATTGCAAATAAACAAATTAATGCTGCACCTCAAGGAACTAGGAAAACAAGAAGACACTAACTGAAATTAGTAGAAGGAAAGAAAACATAAAGATCAGAGCAGAATGAAATGAACTGGAGACTAGAAAAATAATACCAGATAAATGAAGAAAAGATAAAACAAAATCAACAAACCTTTAGCTAGACTATGAAAAAAAAATTCGACTCAAAATTAGAGATGAAAAAAAAATTACAACGAATACCACTGAAGTAAAAAGGGTCAAAGGAAACTAGTATGAACAAGTAGTTTTTGGCTAATCTAAAAGAAATGGGTAAATTCCTGGACACGTACAACTTACCAAGACTGAACTATAAAGAAAAAGAGAGCATTAAATCAATAGTAAAAGTCTCCCATTAAAGAAAATCCCAGTACTTGATGGCTTCACTGCTGAATAATGCTAAACATTTAAAGAGCGTTTAATACCAATACTTTGAACTCTTAACAAAAACTGAAGAGAGAATACTTAATGATACTGACTTGAAATGTCACGTATTTTGTATGTGTAGCTTCTATATAGATTCTCTTTGTTTCATTGTTATCTTTGTTGCTATGCAATTATCAGTTTAAATTACTGTAGGTTAAAAGTATGTTTTGATATCTGATAGTATAATGCTCTATTCACATCATTTTTCTTTTAAAAAATATCTCTTGTCTACTCTTGCAAATTTACTTTGCCATGTGTTCTTTTTAAACAACTCATCTATTTTCCCACCAAAATACATGTACTAGAAACAGAGATTTTTATTAGAAATTTCATTGAATTTTTAGATTATAACTTGGGAAATTTATTGTTTTTACAATAATGGTTTTATCACATGACAATCTGGTTCAGGCATACCCAGATTCATGTTATGTTATGTTATGAGAATTAAACTTTGTGAGCTATTTTAACAAAATAACCCAATTTTGTCTTTTGAGAGGTTTCTCCCATTCATAAAACATGACTTGAATTTTGTGCAGCATTTCCCTGAATGGGAATTTCCCTCTGGCTCTTTACAGATATATTATTGGCTTCTATTGTGTTAAGTTTCACTACCAAGGTATTGGTGGCTTACTTTCACCATCTGCATTTTTTATTGATCTCTTTTATTTTTCATCTTGAAGATTTTGGCAGTGAAGTACAATTCAGTGAACATTGAATGTCTTATGTACGCTTTGGTAACGACTTAAATAATGTTGTGCAATTAATTTCAGTGTTAATTACACCTGTTGGCATAAGAATTTGCCTATGAGAGATTTTTCAGGAATGAATGAGTGATGTATATCTGTATCTCTTCAATTCATATTGTATGTATTTAAATATTATATTTTTATGGATTTTGCACTGTATTTATTATTCATTTTCTTAAATCTTTTTATTGAGAATATTTTTAGGCACATAGTAGTTGTGAACTGGACTTGAATACTATTGATCTGTTTCAAATCTTAGCCTTACTGCTTTCTTTCTTTCTTTTTTTTGGGGGGGGTTGGGTTCCAGGGATTGAAATCAGGGGCACTCTACTACTGAGCCATATCTTTAGCACTATTTGTATTTTATTTAGAGACAGGGTCTCACTGAATTGCTTAGCTTTTGCTGAAGTTGACTTTGAACTCATGATCCTCCTGCCAGGGAGAGAGAAATTACTTCAACTAAAGAATGAATACATATTCTATAGGACATATATTTTTAGTATTTGTCAGGAAATGGGGGTTGGTGGGCCTGTATAAAGGATTATCTTTGAAAATATGAAGGCATGTACTTTGAAGGGAGACTATAAGAAACAAAGCTATTTATTGGTGTATCCATTGGGGAGGATGTGTATTTCTTTATTTGCTTTTCTATTCATTCATTCATCCATCTGTCCATCCCTCCATCCACTTATTCAATTTCTTATTCTTTTTGGAAACATATTTTGGATGTTTATTATGTATGAAAAGCTTTAGATTTCCTATCTTTGCAGCTTCATAATATCCTTATGAAGTAGTATTTTAAGGCTGGCAAAACCAGGGGTAACTCCCTCTTTGTGCCAGGTTCATCTTTTCGTTCTTATTGGATAAGCAGCAAAATGGAAAATGTTGAATAACACATTTTAGGAGGAGATTTAAGGATTATTCTGGCATTCCATATTAAATGTTACAACATTAGTCTTAGCCTCTGCTTGTAAAATGGCTTATTTCCCCCCATGTCTGAAGAGGCGAGAACCCTCCGAATTTTGAGAAGTTGAACACAGAACTTTTTATTGGAAATTATATATTCTGGTTTAAAGAGTTCTGACTTCACTTTTGTACCTCTTAAAGCAGACATAATTGACAATTGTTTGTTCAATTATTAATATTTTCTCACTTGAGTTGGACTCAATATTTTCTTATTTAAGCTAGTGCCTGGTTACTCTCTGTTCTTTAGAAACCACGGAAGATAAGCCCACGGTACAATTTGAGCACATAAATTCTCATAGGAACTTTGTGAAATTGCATGCTTTTTAAATTTAATAATGTTGAATTTATCTAAGTAAGTTTCACCTAGGTCTTGGAGGTGATTTAAGAAAAATAGTTAACAGTTGAAAAATGTAGCTTGCTTATTTTTCTTCAAAGAAAAAGGAAGTCATAGATTCAGGAAGCTAGGCTACACAGAGGATTTGACTATATATCTTCTGGAATATGTAATGGGAAAATGTAAATATTGCTTTATTCCCTCTCCCCATCTTGCTATGTCCTCTTTCTTTAAGAGGAAAAAAATAGCTTTAAATAAATTATTCCTTCTTAAAATATTCTCTCTGTCAAAATCCATATCAGTTCCACATTGTTGGCCTTGTTCTCAGGTACAACACCCACTATAATGACAAGAAAGCCAAGTATCCTTAGTCAGCACAATATCGTGGGAAGAACTTTCCTCAAATGGCTCCTGGGTCAGCCAGAGGAGGAACCTGGGGTTCTCCCAATGCCTCAAAATGAGGCCTGGAGATGTTGTGAAAAGTCATATGGGGAATAATTTGATCCAGATATTTAACTTCTGTCTTGCTCTTAAACTCTCTCAGCTTCTCAGTCTCTCAGCAGCTCAGTTAATTTTTAATTAATCCATTCTTTAAAAATTTTATTTGATCCTTCTCTGTGCTGACTGCCATAGATAGGAAAGGGGTAAAGTTAGTAATATTATCAAGAGCTTACTTGAACCAGGGATGTTTCTAGATGTAGCAGCTAAAAAGTTGACCAATCAGCAATAAAACAGCAAATAACCTGGTGATAGGTACAAAAGTTATCTGTGTATAATGCAGGTTGTTGATCAGGGTAAGCTTCAGAGAAGAGATGAATCTAAAAATCACATTGGAAAAATGTTCTTAAGATGCAGTCACTTCTCTGTGAAGTTTGACAACATGAACCAGTGATGGACTGGTTGGTGTAATGCTCTGGTTTCTTGCAGTACACCAAACCCCTAGAATGAGAGAATAGAGGTTTCACAGAGGCAAAGATGATCCAAGTGGTGGATAGGGCAGGTTTTGGTGCCAAAGAAGTATGTGCTTATGAGTCTGCTTTTTTTTTGAACATACCTCTACAGAAATTCAAACAGGACAGCTATAAAGCAAGTAGTTTGTGAGATGAACAAAATTAATGAATATTTTGCCTCAAACTTGCCAAGTCTTCCTGAGGTCTCATAATATCTGGTTATCCTCAAGTATTGGACTCCCAAGAAAGTCTTTTTGCAGAAGACCTCTTACCTTTTGTCAACTGAGAAGAAACTGGGTTATCAATTAGGGTTTCAGCTTGAAGTAGCTTGCATATCCATGATCATATTAGCATAATGAATGGTGATTTTTAAAAGATCACATTTACACAAGATAGGACAGGGTAGAAAAACCACAAGTGGTAATGTGTTATTTTAGAACTAGGGAGAGTGGAGCTGCTTCCACTTCTAGGAATCAAAGAACAAGGGAAGAAGTTGTCACTGAAACCAGACGTGAGTCCTATAGAGAGGGCCACATTGAAAAGAGTTGTGACTTGCTACTCCACAGAGAGGAAGCACAAAAATGACTATTCCAACTTCACTTTCTTCATTGTGCATCATCCCTTACTGGGTCTCTCTATTTGCCAAACACTAACCGGAATATGAGGGTAAGGAAGCCCATTGATGTAGCCCAAGAAGTCAGTCCCCTAGAGCAGAGGGTGGGGTGGAGAAGAGTGGAGAGAGGACATGAAAGACAAATGGAAGTTATACGGACAGGTGGGACCTGTTATCTTGCTTGGGTATTCTTTCCATTTTTGTTTGCCACCCTAGCAGTGCACTTGAAAGAAGGTGCCCAAGCAGACAGATGGAGAGTAAAGGCCCCAAACCTCACTGGTTTGTAACCTCTTTAGGGCTTCTTTTAGAGGTTTGGCATAATTGAAATAAATTATTCAGCTGGTCAGAGAGATAGGTCAGCGTGCTTGGTATTGGGCTGTGGAGCAAGAAACCAAGTCAACCTTATTGAAGAAAGAACAGTTAGATCATGATTATGTGAAAACCTTTGTTCAAATGAAGTGTTACCATAAAGTTCTGGGTCTTCACAGGTGAAGGTGGAGCTGCTCTGGATGAAGTGAGCATGAAATGAAGGAGAAAGGGAGTGTGGAGGCCTCCGACAGCTTTTGGCTAGTGCTCTGGGGAGCACAGTTTAAAGACATCTGGTCCTCTGAAACCTTCCCCTCATCCTCCCAGGGAAACCATGGTTCAGTGAGCAGAAGTCTATTGTCCAGGTCACCCAGGGAGCTAGTGGTCACTTCACTACCAAAGCCAGATTGCCCCACTCCTAATCTCAAGGTTTTTTTTTTTTTTTAAATCTTAGGCTGTTACTATATCAGAGCTTGATTGTTTTTTCTTTTAAGTGCAAAGTTCTGTATGTACAAGCTGTCTACTCCATAATATATTTACTTCTTTGGTGCTGGGCAGGAGAGCCCATGCTGTTTGCTCATAGACATCAAGGGTGCATAGATCCCTGGCTTCCTTGAAGTTGTGGCCCTCTATGTGGGTGGTTAATGTGAGCACCATATCCTTTGGTGTGGTGTCCTTCCAGTCTGATGTGACTTGGAATTGCTACATTTTTCTTCACGGTAATTCTCTTAATTATGTTTTCTGAGTCCTAAGTATGACACTGGCTGTCATTTTGTCATCTTAACTTTGCAGATACTGCCTTTCAAGGAGCTACTTGTGCAATTTCCTCATGCTGCCCCAGAGGGTTGCATGGAGCCCTGGTAATGCAGCTGCACAGCCAGGACTCTGCCCACCCTTAGGTTTGGTGGGTGGCCTTCTACTCCTCTGAATCCTTACCCTTCAAAATAATTCTTTTTAAAAATGAAACTAAGCTTATCTCACTTAAAGCAAACCAAAATTAAACTTTTAGAATAACACATTTGTACTAAATTCTTATCATTTAATGTTTCTTCACTATCTACTTTGAATCTAAGGTGAACTTTCTCGTATCTGAAGCAGGATATAGTCGCTCTTGGCTCAGTTTCCTGTTATCACCTTTCCCCAGTTCTTCAACATGGTCAGTCAATCTGGATATCTGTTTCATGCATCTGCCTCCTAGGGGCCACCTCCTTCTGGGACACTTCTTTCACCTCCATACCCTCAATGGGCTATGCAAATATGCTGCCGTGGCCATCTCTTTATGACAGTGTGACTTCACAGAACCATGCCTGCTTGCTTTAAATGCAACAATTAGAATTCCCCATAGGACACCTGCTTGGATTAGGCCCAGGACCCATGTTGAGTCTGGCCCACAGATTTCTCACTTTGTGTCTCTTGCTCTCCACTTACTGGTTGGTCTTGGATGCCTCCCTGCTTCCTGTTGCCCCGTGAAGTGTCGTTCCCTTTTCTCTCTGGGATCTGTAAGTAATGAAGTGCTTCTGTTGCTGCATGATTTTGGTGAGTTGCATACTCTTGTGTCTCTCCTGATTGACATACCCATTGGGGATCTCCCAAAGAGTGGCTGTTTTTGTAGGAATAAACTGGACACATGTCAGACAAGAGCCATGAGGGGTATCGGCCAGGATGAACAAGGATCCCATGAAAGAAGCCTCAAGACCCAATTAGATTTAAAAAATACAACTTTATAGAAACTAGATTCCATGGTACAGTTATTTATAAATTGTATCATGTTTAAGTCTCAAAAAGATTTCAATTATTTACTTCTATTTTTAAACTATTAAGGTAAAAGATAAGATTTTATTATTCAAATAATCTTAATAAATAAATAGATTTCAAAAATATAATGTCTTTGATTCATAGTCTTTTATATTTATATCTGTAGTTGAAAGGGAAAACTAATATATATATTTTTCTCACTGATGAATCTCAGCATTGTTTCGACCCAGCCAGGCCTCTGTGCCAAGCAAGCAGAAAAAAAAAATCATTCTTGTGATGTCCTCCTTTTCTATCTGCTGAAATTCCTCAGGGCATTTTAACTTAATATGTTTTTGTCTTTCCTTCTTTCTTTCTCAGGAAGGGAAATAAAATTCCCGGGGTTTTATTGCAGGTGACAATAAATTTTCAGCATCTTCTAGCAAAAAATTTTACTTTGTTATCTTAAATCTTTTATACCTCTTTGAAAGCATATCATTGTCAATCTGTATACTTCAGCATTTTAATATTTATTCAACAAATATTTTTCTCTGTTTATTAGTTGTCAGACACTATTCTAGGTTCCAGGGATATTAGAATACCAGGAATATGAGTTGAATAACAAGGGAAAATCTCACAGACTCTTAGTCAGATGGGATAAACTATGTTCTGATGAAAAAAAAAACATGTACGTCCCAAAGTTTCAGTGACTTAATGCAACAAAAATTTATTTCTTACTCACATTATAGTCTTATAACTCTACCATTATGAAGTTCTTTGTTTTCAGCTACATGAAAAAAAAAAAAAAAACAAAAAAAAACAAAACAGAGAGATTCCCTACTTAGTTGTGCTACTTTGTATGAAACTGGTATTATTACACCTTGTGGGTGAAGCAAAATCCCATTCTTTGGCAAGAAAGGTTTGGAAAACATTGGGGAAACGTGGAATATGGTGGGTGCTATTATCTTCACCACACCTAGTACAGGGATCAAGAGCTGCATCTCTGAGAAATAGACATTTATTTAAGCTACGACATTAAATAAGAGTGAGGGTAGCCAGGCAAGGAATATGTGGAAAATATTTCAAGCAGAGGGAACTGCCTATGTGGAGTCTGTGAGGTGAGAAAGAGCCTGACGCATTTGAACGACTGCACAATGACCATGTGGCTGCACTGTAGGAAGAAGGAGGAGTAAGGACTCATGCTGAAGAGTGGCTGAAGCCAGATCAAGCAGCACCAGGTCTTGCAGGCAATGTTGAACATTTTGAATCTTCTGTACAAAATTTAATAGAAATCCACTGAAGAATTAAGCAAGGAAGTAACTTTGGGAATTTTGTGTTTTAAGCTATTACTCTGTCACATGAGGAATTTATTGGAGAAGAAAATAATAGGTCTTAGAGACCTGTTAGGATATTTTTCATAAACTAAAAAGAGAAGTGATAGTGACTGGGAAAAAGAAAGGTGCTAGGTTTGAATAGAGTTTGAGTGCCCCCCCCACCAGGGTCTATGTATTAAATGCTTGGTTCCCAGGATGCCATTATTGGGAGATGGTGGAACCATTAAGAGGTGGAGCCTATTGGGAGGACCTTGTGTCATTGGGAGATGTGCCTTTGAAGGGGATTAAGGAGTTCCTGTGCAGCTTCTTAGTTTTTGTGAGAGGGTGTTCATCAAAGTAGCAAGCATGGCTCCTCTCTCTCTCTCTGCTTCCTGTCTCACCATGTGATCATTCCTCACAGAAGCTCCCACCTTCCACCAGGGGGCCTTCACCAGAGCCTGTGCTGTGCTATGCTGTTTGAACTTTCAGCTTCCAAAATAGTAAGCTAATTTAACCTCTTAACTTTATGAAGTTAGCTTCCCAAGCATTTCATTATAGTGACAAAAAGCTGACTAATAAAGAAAGAGCAACAAAAGTGAAGAGAAATAGATGTATTTGTGAAATCTAGGAAATAGATTTGACAATGTGAGTGACTGATTGTATGTGGAAGGTTAAGGAGAGAAGGTATCTCTTGCAGAAACCTTAGGGTTTCTGCAAGAGCAACTCCTGAGCTAGGATATATAGGAAGCACAAAAAACAACTTTGTTAGGTGTAGGAGTGAGCAGTAGGGGACCAAGGGATCATATATATTTATTCTGAGACTGGTATAGTAGGGGTTGCTGTTAGATGTCTAAATGGAAATGTTGCCAAGTAATTTAGACATATTTTATGGAAATCCAAATAGATGGGTGAACTAGAATTATAGAGTAGAATTCCTTGATTTATAGGTAGTCATTAGAACCACAGAACAGGTTGGGATTACTTCAAATATAAGAAGAAAAGATGGTTCAAGATGAACCTGGAAAAATTAAAAGTTAAAGGTTAGGAAGAATTGGAGGAAGAGTCATCAAAAGAGTGAGAATAAATAGCTAGAGAGAGGACTGAAAAACCCTGTGTCCCATACAACTCTTCCTTCAACGTTCCCCAACCAATGGACACACGATATTTAAAAATAGACTTTACTGAGTTTTGGGACAATAAGGAGGAGTAGGAGAGGTGGGTGACACTGTAGGAAAAGGAAGCAAACAAGAGTACTTTGTTGCTTCCAGACTAAGTGCAGCATCTGGCCTCTACTGACTCTTTGCCTCTTGACTCTGTATTGTGTGTTGATGGAGGGCACTGATCCTCCAAAAGGAGAGTTCCCTTTCCCATGTCCACTTTCCCAGGCCCCAGGGCCCCAAGCCTCTTCTGATCCTGTTTATGAGGAAGCAATATATAGGTCACCTCATAGTCATCATTTTTTCACATTATCTTTGCAGAGCAATTTAAAACTTAGTTACTTACTGACTCATTATGTAGCATTTGCTGTCCTTTGCAGAGTCAAAGCACACTCAAGTGTTTTGTTTTGTATTTTTTATCAGTAAAGCCCTGGCCCTCAAAATGCCCTTATGATTTTGAGATGACAAATCATTCTTAAAGGTTTCAAAAGTCCAAAGCCAAATTACTAAGCAGATACATGGTCAAAGCACTTGAACTTTCCTTTCCCTGAGTCAGTTGCTGCAGCTTTCAGCTAGTAGAAAATTTGTTTCCAAGAAAAATATATGTTTGAACTTCCAGAGGTTAGATGAAATTTTTATCCATTATGTTAGTATTATGATATTGAATAATCAACCTTGTAGTATTGCTTAGCAGAGGAGAAAGTACAGACAAAAGCATAGTCATACAAAAATTTCTAGTACTTTGGGTGGGTTAAAGGGAGGGAACTTCATTTCAATCTGCCACATCCATCAATCCCCACGTCTTATTAATGTTGCCTCCTTATGTCTCTCCAATCTGTCCCTTCTATCCATTCTGCAATTATCTGCTTTAAGGCAGCCTATGCTATTTTTGTATTTTCAGCTCTGAACTAAGACTGGCAAATAAGAGGTGTGCAAAGACGGTGGCTTGCTTAGATGGATGGAGGAATGAAGGAGAAGGAACCAGTTATGCCAGAAATTCAGGGATAGAATCTTAGGTGGCTAGTGCTGGGGACTGCTTTTACTTTAGCAGAAACCTGGAAGAGAGTCAATGTAGGACTCAGAGGAACAAGGTGAAATTGCAAAAGGTAGACTGGAAAGTCTGCAATGGATTTTTACAGATCACTTAGGCACTAGAAGGAAGCATGACTCAAGATCTAAAGATAGAAGATTTTTATTTTTACATGTTAAATTTGAGCTATTAAGAGGATGAGGGAATAAATGATAACCAGAACCATTGTCTATTAGATACTTGCTGGTGCCTACCATACCAAGCATGAAATGACCATCTCATTTCATCCTTATAGTAACTCTATACAGATAGATTAAATCACCCCCATTTTATAAAGAAATTACCTACCTTGCCGATTTCTTACATGTAAAAGATGGAAGCAGGATTTGAACCCAGATCTGTCTGAATCTAGATATTGTGCATTTATCCCCTGTTCTGGTTATTAGCATGTAAACACCATGCGTATACTTCATCTCCCTTATCTTAGTGTGTCCTGGTTATCATCTTTGGAAAAAGGAAGCAGCACATAGGAAAAAAAAGTAAATGTAAAGAAAAATTTTAAATGCAGGAAGGATGGGCTTTGGGAAATCATATTCACAATTTGCTTAGGGTTTTTGTAATTATTCTAGGGAATGAACTGAGATTTTAAATAACTATACATAAGGTAAACATTTAATTCTCCACAAAATCTATTTTATAGATATTGAGATGAAGGTTGAAAGAACCTTATACAGGCTCAAAGAGCTAATATCTTAAAACTGGATTCAACCTTGACCTGACCTGTCAGTCATCAGGGCACATACATTCCTGCCATCGCTCCCTTGATAGCAACCTTTTGTGTAACAACAAGCATTCATCATAGCTAGATTCATAATATTTTCTGGTAAAAGGATAGCATAGAGCTCATGTAACTCAATTCCTTCATGTTGTACTTGAGGAAATGGGGTATTACAGAAGCAAATCGACTAGACAGTGATCAGAGAGTTTGTTAATGGAAAAGCTATGCTTTTTGCCCAGGTTTCTTGCTTTCATTTGCCACCAGAATTAACTGTCATTTAAATTTCAAGGACATTCTTTGACCAAGGCTGTATCCATATCTGTTTACTAAGCTAGCATAAGGGTGAGTGTTCTGCTGCCTTGGGGTAGCTGTCTCTCAGGGAAAGCACATAACAAAGGGCCCTGCCTTGGGCTCTGATCCATTTTCTTTGGTGGTGTCAGGTATGGGGAATTAGATATTATTGACTTGCTTGCAGGCATTCTGTTAGCTCTTTGGGAAAAAAATCTGCCTGTCAGCTGCTTCAAAATGAAGACTAATTATTTTCCATTCTCCAGTCACAGACATCACAATATGATGGTATATTTGCATTCAAATACTGCAAATATTTGACATGCACTATATACTAAATATTTGAATTCACTCAAGAAAAGTGGGTATCTCTGGGGAAACTAATATCTGCTGAGTTGGAGAATTCAGGGGTTTTATGAAGCAAAGGAAACACTGATGAAATTAAACTAACTTGGGAACAACAGTCAAGCTGCCTTTCAAAGATAATCCTCTGTGTCTAAATTATATATGTATTATTGTCGCTTATTTGCATGGCCAATTATAGGGATGTTTCTTATTGTGAGATGCAATAATTTTATATAATTGCAGCAGCTTCAGCAGTTTTGAAGGAGGTTTCCCTAGCAGAACAAAGTCTCAGGGAAAACAAATTATGTTGATTTACTAGCAATTCTGCAAATGGGTTGTCTGGGGGAATCAGGGGGAGTCTTTTATGGAGCACAAAGAAACTGCTCACTATTTGACATTTTAAATTGCTTACTTGGAATATGCAAAACTGCAGACTTCTAATTGCATGTTGTCGCCTCTGAGGAGCCACCATTTTGCACTTGGATTAGAAGACTTCCTATGTGATGATTAAAGGAGAGGAATGATACTCATTTAGCCCACTCATAAAGGGCAGGGCAGAGGCTATAAACATCGAAAGCAGAGGAGAGCAAGTCTGTAGTAAATTCCTGTTTAAATCTGCTCTAGTAGCCCCACAATTGTACTGAAATTAGCTTATTTGAAGAGTGTCACTAAATGAGCAGCATGAAAAAAGAAAACAATTGGCAATTTAAGAATCACCAAATCTCATAAAACCCAGGACTAGGCAGGATTTAGGGATCGCCTAGGCGAACCTGCCATTCAGTCTGCAGGCAGTTTGCCCTGTCCAGGAGCTCACGGCTGTGTAGGGAAGGACTCAAGGCTGAATCTTGCTGGCAAGTGGTTGAGATTCCATGGAAGTTGAGGATTCCTGGCAGGAATAGAAGTTTACAGAATTTTACAAGTGATGTATAGCATTTTATTTATTTCCAATTAGATAGAAGAAACTGACCATGATGTTTCTGGAATGGCCAATTGTAGCTATTCTCTGCAGAGGACCTGGGAGCCACTCTCTTGACAAGGCACTTGCATACTGTGAACTCTCACAGGGGGACTTGGGGCAAAGAAGTCCCGTGGCCTCCAAGGATTGGGATGTACTTTTGTTTGTGTGGAGGTATAAAGATTTGAAGCTGCTGCTTTCCTTCTAACTATTTAAGAAAATTTGACTCTCTTCAGGGAATTCCTGTCCTGAGGCGGTAGAGTACAGGTAATAAATTTCTGTCTTATTTATTTAAATAGAATCATGTCCAGGGTGTGTGTGTGGGGGTGTGTTCCCAACTTAATGCTTTTAACTCTTTATCAATATGATTTATGCGGGAACTTTTGTCATTTTGTCATATATTTTTATGCCAGATTAGAAAATTTTAGAGGGCACAGTCTCCATCTGAAATCTTTCTTCTTCTGCCCTGACTAGCATGGCAATGACTTACATGTGGAAAAAAAAAAATCTCAACAAACATTTCTAAATGAATAGATACATCCCTGACTATCCTTGGGTCTCTTCCTCCTTGGATGTCTCCCAGTACCTTCGACTGTGGGAAGGGGTTAGGTTCATAATCTCTCTTCCCTTTGGTGGACTGGGCAGTGGGCCTGGGGATCTCTGCTTTGTTCCTGCCATTCCCTTGGCCACTACTTTCTTCTCCCAGGCCTTGCATAGTAGAGAGAAGCTTGAAAGCTGCCCCCCAGAAGTGAAGCTGTGGGTATATCATTTTCCCATTTCTAAGGGTAGAAATAAAGTCGCTTCTCAGATAGTATAAACTATGCTGATATATCATACATCTTGTGAGTTTGCTTAATGGGAAACAGAACTGCCATCAGACTCAAAGAATTAGGGGCCTTTTCCATGACCCCTCAATTTTTTCCCCCAAAAGTCTTGTTGAAACAATGAACTGTCTTTAGTTTTTCTAATATTACTCCTTTACCCTTAACATTCAAACTATTGTACAATCATCATTGCTTTTGGCAATATTTCTGTGAGATACATTTAAGGCTAATTTTCTGTAGGTCAAATTTTTATTAATTTTTTTCTAAGAAAACTTAATCTTATATTCTTAAACAAACCTTGTAACGAAATACCCAGCTTTCTTAAATTCTGCATGTATTCTGTGTATATTCCTATTTTGATCAGAGTCAGATGATCCGATGATGCCCTTATAATTCTCAGGTAAGTAAGTAAGTAGAAGGAGAAGTAAGTCAGTACAGTGCAGGAGCAGGAAGAGTATAACAAGTAGAGTTAAAGTCAAGCTCCAGTAAAATTGTCATTGAAAAAACTTAAGAGAAAGCTTAAGATGGAAGAGAATGGAGGACTAAATAGAGAACAGGAGGGAGGATGGTCATTTGTGAAAACTGATTCAGGCTGTGTGTCTAAGACAAATGAGGAATTCACCTCAGGTGTAAGGTGTGCAATCTGGTGTGGGAAGGACTGAGCTTGCCAACGTTAGCTTACTATTAAGGCATGCAGCTTGAGAGAAACCTGACATCCTGTCGGCTACTTGGGCATTAAAAATGGCCCAAGCCATTGACACCCTTTACTCTCTAAGCATAAGTAAGGACTGACATCACTGTATTCTAATAATTTTATAAACCAGAGAACAAAGGAGCCCCAAACAATGAATATTCATCCTTGACAATGAGCTCATGTTTAAAAATTACAAATTACATGAGACCCAGGAGATCCAACCAACAGAATAATGACCATTTTAAGACCAAAATAAAAAATTTTTTTCAACTTTTATTGTGTTAAAATACACATATCAGAGGCTGGGGTTGTGGCTCAGTGGTAGAGTACTCGCCTAGCACGTGGGAGGCTCAGGGTTCAATCCTCAGCACCACATAAAAATAAATAAAATAAAATAAAGGTATTGTGTTCAACTACAACTAAAAAATAATATTAAAAAATACACATAACATAAAATTTATATCCAAACCTTTTTTTTGAGGGGGAGTACCAGGGATTGAATTCAGTGGCGCTCAGCCACTGAGCCACATCCCCAGCCCTATTTTGTATTTTATCTAGAGACAGAGTCTCACTGAGTTGCTTAGGGCTTCACTGTTGCTGGGGCTGGCTTTGGACTGAGATCCTCCTGCCTCAGCCTCCTGAGCCACTGGGATTACAGGCATATATCACCATGCCAGGATATCTGAACCATTTTTAAGTGTGTGGTCCAGTGTTATTACATAAACTCATAATGTTTGTGGTGCAACCATTACCACTATTCATCCTCATAACTCTTTGTCTTGAAAGACTGAAACTCTATACCCATTAAACAAGGGCTTCCTCTGGATTCAGTCCTCAGTACCAAAAAAAAAAAAAAAAAAAAAACCCAAAAAAGAGCTGCCCATCTCCTCTCTACTCACCCCTAGACACTGCCATTCTACTGCCTGTGGCTGTGATTTGGACTACTGTAAATACCTCATGTAGGCGGATCACACACACTTGTATTTTTGTGACTGTGCTATGGTTTGAATGTCCCCTACAAAACTCATTTTGAAATTTAATTGCCACTCTAATCAGTATTGGAAAGAAGGACCCTGAATAGAGATTAGATCATGAAGCTTCTACCCTCATGGATGGATTAATGCCACCATTACGAAAGTGGATTAGTTATCCCAGAATGGGTTCCTATTAAGAAGGGTAAATTCAGTCTCAATTTCCTCTCTCTGCCTCATGTGCATGCTCACATTCCCTCCTACCATGTTATTGCTGCTCAGTGTTGGACTTTCCAGTCTCCAAATAAACTTCAAATAAAATATGAACCAAATAAATTTTTTTGTTTATAATTTACTTGTCTGTGGTATTCTGTTATAGCAGCAGAAAACAGAATAAGGTAGGATTTCTGTAAACAAAACAAAACAAAAAAAACCTCCTGGTAGAATTTTGATTACTAATACGTTAAAACAATAGATCAATTTGAGAAGAACAACTGACATCTTAATACCATCACATCTTTCAGCCAATGAACACGATGTAAATCTTCATTTATTTTCACTTAGCACAATATCCTCGAAGTGCATCCATGTTGTAACATTTGTAAAAATTTCCTCCCTTTTTAAGGCTGAATAATGCTCCATTGTATGTGGATAATACATTTTGCTTATCCACTCCTTTGTGATGGGTGCTTCCATTGCTTCCACATTTTAGCTATTGTGAATTTTGCTGGTTAAACATGGTATACAAATAGCTCTCTGAGAGCATGTTGAAAATTCGTTTGGCATATACTTCAAAGTGGAATTATTGAAACATGGTAATTCTATTTTTAATTATTTTGAGTAACTGTCACAGTGTTTTCCACAGCCAAGTATGCCACAGCAACCCTCCCACCAACAGTGCACATGACTTCCAGTTTTTCTCTATTCTTCCAACACTGTTCTGTGCAGTTATTTTGATAACAGTCATCCACATTTGTGTGAAGTGGTACATCACTCTGGTTTTCACTTGCATTTCCCTAATGATTAGTGATGCTGAGCATCTTTTCATGTGATATTGATTCTTCACAATATTTGTCTATTAAATATTTTAATGTCTATTAAATATTTCTTTGCAATGTATAATAGGTCTATTAAAGTTCTTTGCCCATTTTTCAAATCAGGCTTTTTGTTCATATTACACAAATAGATCACCACTTTTCATGTCTCTGGTTGTACACAAAGTAGAGTCACACCATTCATGTTTTCATACATGTACTTAGGGTAATGATGTCCATTTCATTCCACTGTCTTTCCTATACCCATGCCCTCTCCCTTCCTCTCCTTCCCCTTTACCATATCTAAAGTTCATCTGTTCCTCTCATGCTCCCCCTCCCATCCTCATTATGAATCATCCTCCTTATATCAGAGAAGACATTAGGCATTTGGTTTTTGGGGATTGGCTAACTTCACTTAGCATAATCTTCTCTAACTCCATCCATTTATCTGCAAATGCCATGATTTTATTCTCTTTTAATGCTGAGTAATATTCCATTGTGTATATATACCACATTTTCTTTATCCATTCATCTACTGAAGAGCGTCTAGGTTGGTTCCACAGTTTAGCTATTGTGAATTGTGCTGCAAAAACATTGATGTGACTGTGTCCCTGTAGTATGCTGTTTTTAAGTCCTTTGGATATAGACTGAGGAGTGGGATAGCTGGATCAAATCGTGGTTCCATTCCCAGTTTTCCAAGGAATCTCCATACTGCTTTCCATATTGGCTGCACCAATTTACAGTCCTACCAGCAGTGTATGAGTGTGCTGTTTTCCCCACATCCTTGCCAAAACTTATTGTTGTTTGTATTCTTAACAGCTGCCATTCTGACTAGAGTGAGATAAAATCTTAGAATAGTTTTGATTTGCGTTTCTCTAATTGCTAGAGATGTTGAACATTTTTTTTCATATATTTGTTGATTGATTGTATATTTTCTTCTGAGAAGTGTCTGTTCAGTTCCTTGGCCCCTTTATTGATTGGGTTATTTAAAAAAAAAATTTAAAAAGATTTTTGAGTTCTTTATATATCCTAGAGATTAGTTCTCTATCTGATGTGCATGTTGTAAAAATTTTCTCCCAAGATGTAGGCTGTCTATTCACTTCACTGTTTGTTTCTTTTGCTGAGAATAAGTTTTTAGTTTAAATCCATCCCATTTATTGATTCTTGATATTAATTCTTGCACTATAGGAGTCTTATTAAGGAAGTAAGGGCCTGATCCAACAAGATGGATATTTGGGTCTACTTTTTCTTCTATTAGGTGCAGGGTCTCTGGTTTAATTCCTAGGTCCTTGATCCACTTTGAGTTGAGTTTTGTGCATGGTGAGAGCTAGGGGCCTAATTTCATTTTGTTGCATATGGATTTCCAGTTTTCCCAGCATCATTTGTTGAAGAGGCTATCTTTTCTCCAATATATGTTTTTGGTGACTTTGTCTAATATAAGATAACTGTATTTATGTGGGTTTGTCTCTATGTCCTCTATTCTATACCATTGGTCTGCCAGTCTATTTTGGTGCCACTACCATGCTGTTTTGTTATACTCTGTAGTATAGTTTAAGGTCTGGTATAGTGATGCCACCTGCTTCTCTCTTCTTGCTAAGGATTGCTTTAACTATTCTGGGTCTCTTATTATTCCAGATGAGTTTCATGACTGTTTTTTTTTTCTATTTCTATGAGGAATGTCATTGGGATTTTGATTGGAATTGCATTAACTCTGTATAGTGCTTTTGGTAGTATGGTCATTTTGACAATATTAATTCTGCCTATCCAAGAACAAGGGAGATCTTTCCATCTTCTAAGGTTTTCTTTAATTTCTTTCTTTAGCATTCTGTAGTTTAGATGCAAAAAAGCATTTGACAAAATACAGTGCCCCTTCATACTCAAAACACTAGAAAAACTAGGGATAACAGGTACTTATCTCAACATTTTAAAAGCTGTCTATACTAAGCCTCAGGCCAACATCATTCTAAATGGAGAAAAATTGAAAGCATTCCCTCTGAAAACTGGAACAAGACAGGGATGTCCTCTTTCACCACTTTTATTAATCATAGTTCTTTAAACACTGGCCAGAGCAATTAGACGAAAGAAATTAAAGGAATATGGATAGAAAAAGAAGAACTCAAATTTTTGAGTTCTATTTTGACTTATGTTTTCTTCTAAAAGTCAGCACTATTTGCCGACGGTGTGATTCTATACATAGAAGACTAAAAAAATTCCATCAGAAAATTTCTAGAACTAATACGTGAATTCAGCAAAGTAGCAGGATATAAAATCAACACCCATAAATCAAAGGCATATCTGTATATCACTGACAAATCCTTTGAAAGAGAAAGGAGGAAAACTACCTCATTTACAATAGCCTCAAAAACCATAAAATACTTGGGAATCAACGAAAGAAGTAAAAAACCTGTAGAATGAAAACTACAGAATGCTGAATCAGGCTGTCTTTGTTGTTGTTGTTTAGTTATAGGTGTTCTCTATATATTTTGGATATTAATGCCTTTATATATATATATATATATATATATATATATATATATATATATATATATATATATGACACACAAGTGTTTTACCACATTCTGTGGATTGCCTTTTTACTCTGTTGATATTGTCTTTTATTTTCCCCACCTTTTAAAATTGGTGCATTATAGTTGTACATTTTGATGGATTTTGTTGTGACATATTTGTACTTGATATTGTCTTTTGATGAGCAGAACTTTCCAAGTTTCATGAAGACCAAAATGTCCATTTTTTCTTTGTTGCTGTTTTTGGTGACAAATCAAAGAAATTAGTGCCAAATCCAAAGTTGTGAAATTTTGACTTATGTTTTCTTCTAAGCGTTTTGTAATTTTAAGTCTGTGATACATTTGGGGTTAATTTTTAGATGCAGTGTTAGATAAAGGTCCATTTTCATTCTTTTGCATGTGAATATCCAATTTCCCCAGCACTATTTGTTAAAAAGACTGTCCAGATGGTGTTACTAAATTTCCACAAATTTGTGGGTTTTCCAGTTTTCCTTCTATTATTGATTTTGAACTTCATCCTGTTATAGTTAGAGAAGATTCTTTGTTTGATACCCATCTTTTAAAATCTATTGGAACTTAATTTGTGGCCTGACCCATACTGGAGAATGTCTCCCATGCATTTGAGAGGAATGTGTATGCTGTCTTTGTTGGGTAGAGGGTTCTCTGTGTGTCTGTTATTTCTGGTTGGTCAGCTCTGTTCAGTCTACTATTTCCTTACATATCTTCTGTCTGGTAATTCTATCTATTGAAAGTAGGGTATTGAAGTTTCCATCTATTATTGTAGTACTGCCCATTTCTTGCCAGTTTTTATTTTATTTTTTGATAATCTGTTACGAGGTGAGCAAATGTTAATAACTATTATATATGTTTCCTGCATTATGTACTCTTTTGTTCATATAAAATGCTCTTTTTTTTTTTTGTTTGTTTCTTGTGATCTTTTTTACTTAAGGCCTATTTAATCTGATACAATGTAGCCACTCTGCTTTCTTTTAGTTATTGTTTACATGGAATATCTTTTGTAATCCTTTCACTTTCAATCCATTTGTTTCTTTGACTCTAAAGTAAGTCTCTTGTAGATAGTGTATAGTTGGATCCTGTGTTTGTATCAATTCTACTATTCTGTCTTTTGATTGCAGAGCTTAATGCACTTGCATTAAGTTGATTCCCAAGTATTTTATGTTTTTTGAGGCTATTGTAAATGGGGTAGTTTTCCTCCTTTCTCTTTCAAAGGATTTGTCAGTGATATACAGAAATGCCTTTGATTTATGGGTGTTGATTTTATATCCTGCTATTTTGCTACCTTTAGTCCTTTGATAAGGAAAGACTGACTTCTGTCATTTTGCTATTAATTTTCTATATGCCTTATAGATTTTGCCCTTCATTTCCTACATTACTATCTTCTTTTGTGTTGTTGACTTTTTTGTAACAAAATGTTAAAATCCTTTCTTATTTTCTTTCTTTCTTCTTCTTCTTCTTTTTTTTTTTTTTTTTTGCATAGTCTATAGCTATTTTTCTTTGCAGTTACTATGGAGATTACATTTAACATCCTAAAGTTAAAACACTATAATTTGAATTTATACTAGCTTAATTTCAATAACATACAAAATTTTTGCTCCTTAACAGCTTTCTCCACCCTTTTCTGTTGTTTTCACAAAATTGAATCCTTATATATTATATGTCTCAAAGTATAAACTAATAATTTTTAAATGCATTAATTTCTTATGTTGTGTAGAAAGCAAAATGTGTATTTACAAACCAAAGCTGCAATAATACTAGCTTTTAGGTTACTAATATTTTTTAAAAGTATCAATCTCTTAAAGCTTTAGAAAACAAAATGTCAAGTTATAAACCTTTGCTACAATAATACAAGCTTTAGTAATTGTCCAGGTATTTATTTTTATTGAGGTCTTAATTTTTTAATATGCTTTAATTCTTTTTGGTGTCCTTTTGATTCATGTATAGAAGTTCCTTGGGCATTTCTTCCAAGCCAGGTGTGGTTGTAATATTTCTTCTGCTTTTGTTTATCTAAGATGTCTCAAATTTTCTTTCAATTGTGAAGGACACTTTGCCATATATAGGATTCTTGAGAGACTATTTTTTTCCCTCTATCTCTTGTATTATTTTTAATACTTTGAATATATTGGCCCACTGCCTTCTGGATCCAAAGTTTCTAGTGATCAGCCTGCTAATTGTCTTGTTAAGGATTCCTTACATGTTAAGAGACACTTTTTTCTTGCTGTCTATAAGATTCTTTGTCTTTGACTCTCAATAGTGTGATGATAATGTGGTGGTGTGCTTCTCTTTGAGTTCTTCTTACTTGGAGATTTTGTTTCTTGAGTGTTCATATTCATATCTTTCACCATTTGGGAATTTTTCAACCATATTTTTCCTATTCTCTCTGCTCAATTCTCTTCTACTTCTGGGGCACTCAATGCGTATGTTGATATGCTTGATGTTTTCTGACATTTATTCACTTTTCTTTAATCTTTTTTTCTTTATATTCCCAAGATAATGCCTACTGTCCTATCTTAAAGTTCACTATTTTTTTTTAACATCAGTAAGGGTGTTTTGCATCTCCAGAATCTCTTCTTTGTTTTGTTTCAGATTTTTTATCTCTTTATCATAATTTCCATTTCGCTCATCTATATATCATTCTCTTGAGTTTTTGTACACCTACTTTTACTCCTCTGAGAATCTTTAAAGCAGTTGCTATTATGGTTTAGAATCACTTGTTTGCCTTTTCACCTTCCACCATGCTATGATATAGCATAAAGGCCTGCCCTGGATTTCCCAGCCTCTAAAATCATGAGCTAAGTAAACTTCTTTTATTTATAAATTACTCAGTCTCTAGAATTTTATTATAACAACAGAAATGAACTAAGACAGTTTTAAAGTCTTTATCTAGTAGATCAACCATCAAGTCTTCCTCAGGGACAATTCTTATTTTCTATGGAAGAGTTTAACTTCCCTGTTGCTTGTATGCTTGTTATTTTCTTTTTGTAGAAAACTAGACATTTGAATCTAATAATGTAGTAACTTTGGAAATAAAATTCTTGATGCTGTTTTAATTGTTTATCTTATTATATAGATTGTCTCCATGCCAAGGATCCATTTAAGATATACAATTAAAGTCTCTGTAGGTTTCTGCTGAGTCTGTATCCTCATCTGGGCAGGCACAATCATTTTCTAATCTGAAAATCAAGTCATTTTTTATTGCCCTAGTTTTTAATAGCTGGTTCCCAAAAGGAGAAAAGAGAAAAATAAAGGAAGGACAAAATGTCACTAGTCCTTTAAATCTCCTGAAAGTCACTTCAGTCAGACAGGGAGGGATTTATAACAATTGTAAGCAGGGAGTACAGCAAAAATGACTGCGTACTTCTGTCTGTACCTGTGTGTTCAGCCATCATTAGTCAGAGCCTAGATCCCTAATGTTTGTAGACAGGATGCTATTTGTCTTCCATGACTCCTGCATGTGGTTATAAAGTACTAAAGGACCCTGTGCAGCAACTTGCTATGGGGCCAGGGGTGAGAGATGGGTAGCTGCTACTATGCCAAGATCTGTAATTGATCAAAATTAACGGCTTTCCCCTGGAAGTCGCAAGATTTCAACAGACTCTAGAGTTCCATGAGAGTTGCCTTAGATAGATTCTGCCTGTGCAATTGTTGGGTAGGAGGGGAGATGGATTCCTGGTGCTTCCAACTCTGTCAGCTTCCCAGGATCTCAAGATCTAAACATTTTAAATCAAAATCTATAAAATGGGAATATTTAAAATGATTATAGAAATAAAGAATAAGTAGAAAATACACTGAAAAAAATAAAAATTAGTATGAAAAAGACCAAATGGATTAGAAAAAAATAACCAAATTTATTTTGTAGGAATGAAAATCTAACTGACAATCTAAAGCATGAGACTGGGTGGAGAAGAAGAATTAGTTGAACTAAATTATCTCCATAAGGAAAATTCCTAGAAAGTATGACAGAGAGAAAAGATGGTGATGGAAAAATCTCTAGCAGCAAGAAAAGACAAGCTTCAGTAGGCAAGCATGATTCAAGTCTTTCCTTGAGTATGTTTCCTGGTGTTCTATTGGGCAAAGAGATGGAAGGTGTAGGAGTTTGCAGTTATCCATAGGTGTGAATATGCAAAGATGTGATTCACTGATGCCATTGCTGTTAAGTGTTTGCCTCGGGGCAGTTAAAATTTTAGCCAAAGTTAATATCTCAGTTAACCATAATTTGTGGACAAATAAAATCTAAGTCTTCCTATTCCCTTAAGATTATAAATGTCAGTCTTTTCTTAGATCATGATGGTCTATTTGAACTATTCACTAGCGGGGACTTAGTCTGGAGGGGCAGCCAATCTGAATCCTTCAGGTAAAAACAAACTTCCACAAAAACATCTTCTAACCATTGGTCCATTTTAGCCAGAAGGATTGTCTTCCATGGTCCCTCAAATGTGCTCCTTTGGAGAGCTTGCTTTGGAGGCAGTGAATTATTGCTTCTGTAGAAGGATCAAATGACTAACCTCCATTCATATCTCACTGCCACAGACAAAGAATCTCCTGACCTCTTTAGAAGAAAGATGATGCCTTCTAGTATTTTGAACAGTTCAGCCCATGAGAATATAATTAATCATTACTTTCTGGGTTAGCTCCTGAAAAAGCTCCTTTATCATCATCCATCTATTTCTAGAAGAGATCTTTACATTCTACTTTGTTAAAATAAAAAAAAAAGAAGAAGAATGTGGCAGCCTTTTGTTGGAGTGGGACAAGAAATTTGGGAGAGCATTTTTGAAGTTGAGGGAAAATTAAAAAAAAATACCCATAAGTGTTTTTGTGAAGGTTCTAAGGTTATTTTTTAGGATATTTGTGTGTTCAGAAAATTGTCACTTATGTAGACTGAAGTGGACATTTATGGCCACCAACTATTGCTTCTTTCCTTTTTCCCAACAGCCCCAGATTTCTGTATGGGAGTATATGTGTTTTCTGGAATGCTGGCTCTATCCCTGGCTTCAGAGATAGAAGCTGAGATTATAGACAATGAGTGGGTTTTTTCCACTGGCCTTTGTTCACATGTGGGGAGGTGACTTAAGTGAATACAACTGCATTGAATTTGTGGGAATGTAGGGACAATTATATTTTGTCTCCTGTAAGAGGTGGGGATAGACCTGTAGCCTGCACAGTTGCTGATAGCTCTTTCTCAGGATCAAAAGAGAAGCCAGAAAAGAGGAAGAAAACCATGCTGGAGGCAGAGCAGCAACATAGAAAGCATTTTCCTCCAAGCTGACATCAGGGAGCTGCTGAATCCAGTTTGTCTCAAGCAACTTTTTAGTTAGAAGAACCAAGACATTCCCTTTTGTGTCATCTAGTTTGAGTCAGTCTATTTTATGTGTAACCTCAAGCATCCTCATTAATTTATAGCTGACCCCCAAAGAGAAGATAAAATTCTCAAGCTGTGAAATCCTTTTCAGGATACACAATGAGGAAGACGAGAGTGAAAGGATGATGATAATGGAGGTGAAATTATAACCCAGAGAAGAGGAACTTTACCTATATGCTGCTCCTGTGTAAGAAGGATCTTGACAGATAATGGTGCAAGAACTGTCCATGGTGAAAACACAAAGAAATGGAACTATGTTTTTTTTTTTTTTTAAACTGGATTAAGGTCTATTCTGGTCCTGGGGCCAGTCTGCCTCAGAGTTCTGTCTATACACAAAATCATTTGTATTAAAATTAAGTTAGCAGATATTTATTTTGCATACATTATGTACCAGACGTGTGGAATACAGAGAATAATGAAAAATTCTCTCTACTCAAAAATTCAAAAAAAGTGAAAAGAGGGGGAAATAATTACAATGTAATGTAGTAAATCTATACCTAGTGTTAAAAGACGATTAGTGGAATAATAGTTTCCACCTATAGTTTAGACAGTACTTCCTAAATGCTCATTCATGGCTATTTTTCCCCCTGTGGAAAAATTAAAAAGTACTAGCAGTCCCATTCATGAAATTTTCACAAAATCAGATCCACAGTGTTGAAAATATATCATCTATCCTAAAGTTATATTCTTCTTTCTTATTCTTGGTCCTAACTTGTCCTATGTAATTTGAAATGAATGTGTCAGATCTTATTTGGAAAAATAAAAGTAGACAATCATATATTATGTCTCCTTTTCTTTTTTAAAATAATGTCTGTATTACAAAAGTTTGGTAATCACTTGTCCTTGAGTCCACAGATCATTTTAATCATGTACATCCTGAACTCCTTCTCTGTCATTTCTTCTGCTGGGGCTGCCAATGATTCTAATGATGTGATGTCTTGATTTGTTTGGGGAACTTTCTTCCCTTGTCTTTTCATGTTGCTCGTGTGTCTTTCTTCCCAGCTCTCTGGGTCTGGAATGTTACTGGTTTTACCCTATAGGTTTGTAGTGCTCTTGTAGGGTTCTAAGAGCTCTCCTTTGTGGGGAAGAACAATGTTAACAGATCCCAATATCCACAATATACCACCTATGTACAATTTGTTGTTATTAAGATGTTTACAGTTTAGTCTCAATGTACAGAAATGTTGGATTCAATTATTATCTAAAATATAATCAGTAGTTTTGTAAAAAAGGTTTTCACTTTCTCACAGTGGACAATGAACTGAGGGTGGGGTGTAGGACGATATGCTGAGGAGACAGGATGTGAGGCTATAGAGTTAATATGTCTTAGGAAGTGTGAAAGAGAAAGCTAATGAAGAGGATTAGTAGCAAGAGAATAGATAGAAAGTAATTTAGGGTAGGCAAGTACGTGGGAAGACAGTAGAGTACATAAAACAAACACACATATGTATTTAGAAAAATATAGGACGTTAAAATAGTAAAATTTGGAGGGGGAAAGAAAAATGAAAGAAGAAAAAGGAAAAAAAAAGGGCAGATACAACACCTCTATATTATATTATTCAGATGACTCAGACCTCAAAATCCTATTTTATGCAAAGTTCTTGGTTTTACATATGTTAGGAATGTCAGGGTCTGAGGATAGAGGGGTAAAAGAGAAAAAAAAATCTCAAAGGAAGAATCCAGGTTTGTTGCTAGTTTTAGAGATCCCTATCTTTCCTGCTTCTCTTCTCATCCAATAAATAGGTGGGGTTTGTCTGTTGTAAGCTGGTGTCTCTGCCCTCAGGATGGTGGAGGTAACCAGGGTTACTGGGAAGACTGGTCCTGGCGCAGGGCGCCTGGATGCAAGAAGTGGCACCCACCAGTCCCTGCAGGGAGACTGCACCTCATGGTTCTCTTTTTGGGACCACTCATATGACTTGAGTACCCGGTACTATCTCCCTATCTTACCTGGACATTTCCCAGTTCCTGGTCTCTCTCTTTAGGCTCCAAATTTAGCCCCATCTCCCTCTCCCCAAGCAGTTCCCAATTGAGGAAACTCTCACCCCGGGGCTCCCGTGGGCGGTTCCCTAGTCACACTGCACACCTGTGTTGGGCAGCTACTGTGTTGGGTTACCACCATTGGGGAGATGGGGAGGTTGGGAACCTGGTACCTGGCTGCTGGAGATTCCATCTGGGAGCTGCCCCCATCTAATATGGTGAAAATGTTGAGCCAAGACAGAAATAGTTTGCCTTCAACGCCAGGGTGTCTGGTGAGGTTCGAGGACCTGGTAGATCTCGTTGTGCTGTGAGTAGGTAGCAGCTGAGTGACCTGCGTGGGAGCAGAGTGAAGTCTTGGAGATCTGCAGATGTGTTCATAGGAGATTCTGCTAAGGCGCTCAGGAGCTCTGCATTGACTAGAACTTCGAGCTTTGGGTCCTGTTCAAACG
Organism: Marmota flaviventris; assembly: GCF_047511675.1. Lineage (NCBI taxonomy): Eukaryota > Metazoa > Chordata > Mammalia > Rodentia > Sciuridae > Marmota > Marmota flaviventris. Next base: position 43,972,534 of record NC_092502.1, read on the forward strand.
CTGGGAGTCCTGCTGGATCACTGAGGCCTGGAGCCCTGCACAGGGTCACAGCGCTGGTGATTTCTGCAGACAGCAGCTGTATAGGGGTCTCCTAACACTCTCAGAGATGCAGTATTCTGACTAGGTGAGATCTGGATCACAGAGCGACCCAGGATGCTGCCTCCCTCTGGCCCACCATCTTGTCCCTCCTGGTAATCACTTGTCTAGGGTATAGTTGAAGAAGGTTTGGGGTAGAGGTTTATTCTGAAATAGGTCTTACAAACCAAAATTTCAACAAACAGAGGAAATAGGACAGGGAGCTCTGCATAAAGAGATGTGGAGGTATGAAGTGGTGGGTACTGTTTGGGGAGCAGGATCTGTTTTGGCCTATTTTAAGATGACAGACAGTATATGGAGGGTGTGGCAAGCATCGAAGTTGAAATAACTGCCTTTATTAAAATATTAAAAGACCTTGAATGTCACACTAAAGAATTCAGATTTGATCTACTAAGCATTTGAAGCCACTGAGGCATTTTAAAGTAGGGAAGTAACATGGTTAAACATGTGATTTAGAAAGATAAATGAATAGGGAGATGTGTCAGTTTCTTTGACAGTTACATTTTTCATGGAACTGAAAGTAGAAGCTACTATGTAAATATAAAGAATAAATCTCTTAAGAGATCTCCTATCAGCAGAAGGAATTGGTTAGTGATTCATGCAAAAATATGAATCTCAAACTTGGCAACAGCTGGTGATTTTAAAACAGGAGAGGGAACAACTACTCCCCGCTCCCATGACTTCAAAGCATTGCCTCCTTCCAGTAGATCATTCTTTCATTATATCTTATAGTTAGGGGTTTTCCTGTTTGGCATGTTGTACTGAAAGAATACCTGTTGCTCTGACCAGAAGTCAAACCGTGTCTCCAATAGTGTACCCTGTGACTCTTTGGAAGAATGAGGGTGAGATAAGCTTGTAGAATCTGGGTCTCTTAAGGAGAGAGTCTAGGAGAGAGTTGCTGGTTTCATTTCCCCCCTCTAAATGAAAATGAAATCAAAGAGCAACCAAGCTGCCACATGTCCCCACACCTCTACATTGATTTAATGTGAGAGATAATCTAGCGAAAAAAAAAAATGTCTTGAGGCTCCAGAGAATAATCAGGGTTCCAGGTCCTTGCTTGTTAGCTATGTGATCTTGACCAAGCATCTTGGCTGTTTGGTCTTCATTTCATTCATGTGCCTACAAAATATCATAAAATTGTTAGGAGGTTCAGTAAAATGGCATAAATGAAGCCCAGTTCCTGGCCCATCATGAATGCTTGTAGACCGGAGGTGACATCTCATGACAAGAAAGGCCTGCCAGTCTCATCTTACATTTTCAGGGTCCAGCACCCATTTGCTTATGTAACTACCACATGTCTAAATACCAAAAATTTGTAAATCACAATAACATTAAATGAACACATTATTTGTATCCAGATTGGCAGGTATACTTCTATAGTACAAAGTGTAAAACTATATATAAAGCAACAGTTCATAAGAAATAACTGTGAACACTGAAAATTCAAATTAATTAAATATTTGCCAAAGACCATAACTTTCTCTGTGAAGACTCACTGATGGGGGCCACTGGGCTAGGACAGGAGGAGAGGAGGGAAAGGGATTTTCCTTTCACATGTAGACTAGCTCATGCTCCCTCCCAGACTCCCCTGACTTCTTCCTCTTTATGGGAGTGGTGGGGAGACTCTCTTATTCCTCCTGAGGCTCAGTTGCTCACTCATCTATCCACCCTTGCCCTGCCATCTGACTGCTTTGTGAAGGTCCCTCGGGTTGCAGCATCTGGATTTTTCTTCATCTCCTCAGGCTATTCAAATTACTTCTTATCACAAATTGCATCACTACTGCTCCCCCCAACAGCATTATCCTTTTAAATTCCTCAAAGGGACCTGTAGCTGGAAGGACAGGCTTTTGCATCCCCTCCAACCCTTGGCCCATAGCTCCTCTTTATTTTTCCATATCTGACTCTGTCATGGAACAGACTCATCTGTGAAAGCACACAGACTCTCCAGTTCACAGGTCCAAGCTCTCTCCATACACCTTGCAAATGGCAGCCCTGTGTGCTCAGGCCAAGGGGTTTACAGACTGGTGGTATGTCAGAAAGCTGGACCAGGGAAAAAATATTAGCTGGATCTGGAATTGGGGTTAGGACCACCGGGGCAAAGTCACCGTACCCCAAGCATTAGAGAAAAAGTGGTCATGGCTGCAGGTGGACACATTTCCCTGGCTCCCATCTCCATTGAGAAACATGTGGATGAAGGGGGACAACAGTGGGGTTCTTGAAACTCTTCAGCCAAGCACAGGGAGCTTGACCAGTTTCAGGTACAGTTTTGTGCACTATCCTTTTCCCTGTTTCTCCAATCCCTTTTCAATGCTTCTGGTCTTTTTTCCTCTTTATCTTTGTAATGTTTTAGGGGGATGGTACTGAGGATTGACCCAAGGGCCTTGCACCTATTAGGCACGCACTCTACCACTGAGCTACATCCCAGTTATTTTTATTTTGAGACAGTTCTCACTAAGTCGCTGAGGCTGGTCTTGAACTTGTGATCTTTTCAAGCTCCCAAGTAGCTGGGATTACAGATGTGGGCCACAATGCCTGGCCATCTTGGTAAACTTTTTTCTTCATGTTCCACTTGTTGTTAGTAAAACTGAATCTCCACTTCAGCTAGTGGGTGGGGTCTGTTTAAGCTGTGGGCTTCTGCAGCAAGAAAGCTCATTTTAGTGTTAGCAGGGAGTACCTGAGAGCATCAGCTCCAAGGAGCACAACCAGCCAAGCTACTACTGAATGGTATGTTGCAGCCCTTAATGGTGGACCATACCCTCCAAGGTTGTGGCAGACTATAGCAGCTCACTGCCAATTTCTTTTTGCATTCTTGTCTCACAAAGAATGAAACCCACAGACATCAACAAAAGGCAAGAATGAAAAGAATAGAATTTAAGTGAGAAAAAGAAGTAGAGTTCTTAGTAGCCAAGGGGGGACCTGATAGCAGGTTGCATTTAAATGTTCTAATCTAGGGGTTTATGTATCTTCTGGGTAGGGACATTTATCAAAATCCATGCTAAACATGTATTGGAAAAGGCTGTTGGTTTGCCCTTTACTCAGGTATGTCCCTATTCCCATTACCTGGGAACAAAGGAATTGCCTGGAATGTTTCTATAGGTTAATAGCATTGAATAGCCTCTACATTAAAAATCCTTAATTGGGACCCATTAACTATTTTATCTTATTCATTACTCTCTTTTCCCCACTTCTTTGTACACTCAGATGGCTATTTGTTCCCTTCCATATTTTTGGGCTTGCCATTGTGGAATTTCTAAAATTACTTTTCCTAGCATGTTCATAATAATTATTGAAGTGATATTTTTTCTTTACTCCCTATCTCCACCTATATTTGAAATACAGGCTATGACCCAGGAATTCCACTCTTCATTATAACACAGAGTGGGATGTGTACCAGGATGCTCATGCTGTGTGGCATGTGATAGTGGAGAGCTGCAGGCAGTATGGAAGTCTATTATAAGAACAATGTGGTGGGTGCACATATGGGGTGCTATGCATCACTTAAAAGTCATTGAAAGATTTATATAAAGCAACATATATGAATTATAACAAGATACGTTGGTGCAAGAAAAAGTAACAAATAAAGAATACCTTTTTGTAAATAAAGCTTCATATATAAAAGCAATATGTTTTACAAGAACAAGAAAATTTGAGGAACCTCACTTATGATAGTATGTTATGGCCTTTAGACATGATAGACTCAATTCCAAGCACTAGAAATTATTATTTTTTCCCTGTGGACAATTCATGTGTGGTCACTGAATTCTTATGTCCTTAACCCAGCAGCCTGTGCCTCCATTCCCTGTTTCTTGCTATTACTACCTTCTCGGTATTCATTCCTGGATCTTCTGGAGACTGGAGGTAAAGCCACAGAGGAAGTTACCTGAGGACTCTGGAAGGGCTTTGCTACCCCTGCAGGGTGGGGGTCTCTGCTGCTTGTCCTAGAGTGCTCCTCTTCTCTCTGATGGGCTTTTAAATGTAAAGTTGTTTGGGGCTTCCCTTTTCCCGCTCTCTCTTCCATTTTAGTTTTTACACCACTAAACTGAAATAAAAATGAAATGACCAGTGGGAATCAAAATGAGAGTCAACTGACTGACCTGGGCTAGTATAAGGTTTTGTGCAGTGATTGCCAAGGTTGGGTGGGTAGCAGAATCCATTGAGCTGTTCAGAGAAAGAAATGTCTATTTACTTTACATCTTATCCTTAATTTTTAATTTTTATTTTTTGCTTTTTTAACTATAGCTATAATAGATTAAAATATTAATTTAACATTCAAGCTAAAGAATAGTTGGCCACTAACCATTTTAAGGAGACATTTGTTTACCAGGACCCCTGGTAAAGAATGATTTGGCATTGGTCTACCTTAGTGGAAAATCATGCATTTTTCCATGAACTTTTTTGAGTGATTTGTATCTTTTTGAGGGGTGGTGAGCAGGAAGCACTTACAGACTTGCCCTAAAATACTGAATGACTGTTTAAAATCTGTACTGTTAGTTTCTGAACATTTTCTTTTACTTGCTCCTGTAATATTTCTCAACTGAGAGGTGCTTTTGGATGAGATAATTCTCATTCAAGTTTTGGATGAGATAATTCTCCCTCCTGTGGGACTTCCTGGATATTGTAAGAAGATTAGTATCCCTGGGCTTCTATGTATTAAAAGTCAGTGATGCTTACCCCTTCATGATGATAATTCAAAATGCCCCTAAGCATTTTGTTAGCTCTCTGGGGAAGTCTTTACCCTCCTCTTTGACAACTGTTTCCCCTGATCTTTGCCTGCCCTTTTCCTGCCTTTACGAACACCCATTCTTCCATAGCTCCACCACTCTCCTGTCCATGACTATACCAACCCACAAAAACTTCTCCTTCCTTTGAATGTACAATATCATTTGTTTTGTCCTTATGTATTATCTTGTGGTATCTTTTATATTGTCTTATGCTTTTAAGACTTTCATATTTCTATGCATTACTTCTCCAACCAATTTATAAGCTCTGATGCCCTTGAGTTGGGGGAGGGGAAGTGAGTGGCTTCCACAATGTTCCTGATCAATGAATGTCTCCCTCTGAACAAGTTTCCAGGGTGGAAGCTTGGATTAAGGAAGGTTTGCAATAATGGACTCCAAGCAATTTAGGAAAAGCATTAGAAATTTCACTGTGGATTGAGATCTTTACATGTCTCTTAGGGGTTTGAACATAGCTTTGTACATTTTGGTAGAGTTAATTTCAATAAATACTTGTTGGATAAATAAAAGTTGTAGCGACCAGCCATTTTTGATAATTTAGCCAAAACAAATTTCCTCTCTCACTGTAGTAATGGGAACATTTCCATTTCTTCAAGACAAAAGTCAAGAGTGTTCTCTGCCATAATGTCTATGTCTTAGCATTAAAAATCACCCAGGACTTGGGTAACATTTTTGCTAATATCAAAGCTTTTTTCCTAATATGATAAGTGAAGAGAAAGGCAGAGATAATTTAAATAAGTGTAGTTTCTTTCCAGTTTTTTTCTTTTTTTCAGGGGCATCTTGGAGGAATCTGGCCTGCTTTGAATGACCTTTCTACCACTTCATGCTTGTTACTTTGAGTCTAACAGCCAATTAAATTTGCATGGGGAAAGAATCTACAAGAGAGTATCTGGTGGAAAGTAGAGAAATGCTGGGGAACATTTAATAAGTTGTCAGTGTATAAAACATCAAAGATCAGGCCTTGTAAGCTTGTTAAGTTTAGGGAAGAATCAGCAAGATTCACTGAATTAAGGGGTGCTCACAGCTGTGTCTGAGTTGGTAAAGGTATAGCAGCAGAACAGTAGGATTCTGGTTCCAATTCTGCCCACCAGAGAAGGAGGAAGTGCCAGGTTTCAAGGAAGACCCAGTGATCTTTTTTTTTTTTTTTTTTATTTGCTCCAAACAGTGAGGATACATCAAAACTCTCATATTTTTAAAATGTTGGGCCTTGACACGGATGAAGTTTCTTTGTAGTGAAATCTGCAGTGCATTCAGTTTGTTCTGTTAAAATAGATGCATTACAACCAGAAATCATGCTGCCAGGGTAGGTCCACAGAGCTGAAACTGAACTAGTTGCAAAATTCTCTTCAGACTATGGATAGTTGCAAAAAAGAGGTTGAATTCAGGGAAGCAGAATAATATGAGGCAAGCTTGAGTCCCATTTCTTTCCTTTACTAATCTTCCCCAGTCACACTGGCCCATTTGCTGTGTCTCAGTTCCCCAGCCATGCATGGGCACTTTTGAGTTTCTCTGTCTTCATATTATTCACCCAGATAATCACAGGTGGCATCCACTTGCTTCCTTCCAATCTTTACTCAACACTTTCAGTAAGACCATCCCTGGACACCAGTCTAAAATTTGCTCTTCAGTCTCCCAAGCTATCTATTCTTCTTTTTGCTTTATTTTTTATCCTCCAAGCTCGTATGAGATTGAACAGATTGTATAATATACTCATTAATCTTTTACTCCATCCCAGGTTCCTAAACAGAATATTACCTCTATGAATGGGAGACTTTATCTGCTTTGTTCATGCTGTATTCTTAGTAGTTAGAATCATTTCAATTATGTAGTAGGTTCTTAATAAATAATGGTTGAAGGAATTTCATGAATGGCCTTCTTAACTCTGAGCAGCTCCTCACTGACTCAGTTTCTGTTCTGCAGGCCTAAAGCTCAACCCCAGCCTGACCTTGTCCATCTCCTGGGCTGCCAGTACACCAGGCTTCAAGTTAGATATCTATTCTCCAGCTCTTCTCTCCTCTCAATTCAGCATACAACCTTCCAAAACATTTTGTTTTGTTTTGTTTTTAACTGCTGGTAACTCCATAGATGCACACAGGGATAGCTAAGATAACAAACAATGGTGATGTTAGCAGTTATGATTCTCTCATAATACAAATATTACCCATGATTCCCAGCAAAATTTGGAGGACCTGGGCTTGTATCTGTTTTTACTGTCTTCCTATATTTGCTTTCTAAAAGTCTTTGGAAGAGTCCTGATATTTGAATGTCTTTCCACATTCTTTTTGCCTGAAGTCCTGTAAGCTCAGCTTCTTCTTTCTAAACCATCTCAGGACAATCCCTGATTATCCTGTTAGGTGAGAATACTAGGTAAGAACAATGCTAGGTAAGAGTGTAGGGCAGGCCCCAAATGGCTACAGTTAGGCTCCCTCACGGAAGCTTCCAGCGGGCTGTTTTCAGTATGTAGTCAAGGTCATGAACACCTGATTCAATATGTGTATTCGGGTCACAAACATTAGTTCATGAGCATGTGCGCCCTCTTGTGTGTCCTGTTGGCATGTGCCTTCTTTGTCTGGACTGCATATCAAAAAGGACTATGGAATTTGCTCTGGGGGGCTAAATGGACCTGGCTATGGGCTGATGCAGGAGCTAAGGGCTGGCTAGAGGCTGCTGCTGCCTCTGAATAAACAATGTCTACTATCCCAACTGTGTCTTACATCTTCTTCTACCTGCCAGGATTCCAACTCTGTTTTCCAGGGTCTGAACCTCCACCGGACGGAAATAGCCCCTAATTGGTGGTCCCTAAGGTGAAATCCATTTCCCTGCCCCAGACTTCTGTCCCAAATTCTCTGACCCAGCAATTTGACTTCTAGAAATTTGGTAAACAAATGGACTGGAATTCATGGCTATGGCTGATTCCACAGGGATATTTATAGTAGTTAAATGAAGTATGGAAAACTCTAGAAGTAATCTAAACATCCATCAAGGGACTGTTTAAATAAATTATGGTATGTGGATTCTATATACCTATTTAAAATGATGAGGCACTTTCAAGGAATATCTGAATATCTAATCTTGTATAGGCAAAGAATACCCTGGAAAGAAGGGTACTGGTTGCCTCTGATGAAGGGTATTGAGGAATGGCTAGTTCATTGTGTACTTCCTTTATTCAGGTCTTCTTTTGTATATTTCAGGAGAGTTTTGCAAATTTCTCAGTAAAGATCTGCAATACTTTGTTGGGTTCATGTTCCTAAGACTTCTTGATTTCTATTATGAATATTTTTTCCTTTGATCGTTTCTTATCAATATGCTTATATTTAAGAATGCTAATATATTGATCTTGAATTCCTTCCACTCAGCACTGTTGTTGAACCCTGAATTGTTTATGGGATACATAATTTTCTTAAATTCAGGTTCTCTTGAATTTTCTACTTAGTCATTTATATTGTTTGTAAATGACAATTTAGTCTCTTCTAGTTCTGTCCTCCTTTTTCTTTGCCACTTATTTGTTTTCTTTTCCTTTGTTGGCTGAGTTAAATGTTCTATATCCCTTCTCCAAACTCTCTTGTTCCTCTTTGCTGGCTTGGAAGTGGTTAACTCTTCAGTTTTTTTTAACATGCATACTTTATTATTTCTAATGCAACCTACAGTTATTCTGCCCCAACCAACAGGCATTCACAGACAGTAGAAGGATGGGAATCTCCATGAAGGGGATGGGTTTTTGGTTGGGCCTCCATTGTGGGTTCTTAAGCAATAATCAGGAGAATCAATGCCCCTGTTCCCTGGGGAAGATGTTGTTAAAAAGAGAATCAGTTAGTGAACAAGCTTACCTAGCAAATGGAAGGAAGCCAGGAAACCAAACAAAGCAACTCACACAAGACTCAGTTCAAGTTCCATTTTCTCCAGCTCCTCCAACCACCCAGAATCCTCTGATGACAATTTCTTGTTTAACTAGGGGCTTCCCAGTTAAACCCCTAATGGGTTTCTCAATGTCTTAAAAATGTAAGTTGTTCGCAGCTTCTGGAAATGCTAGAGTATGTACTGCACTTCTGTATTATTTGAGATATAGAATTGAAATATGAGAAATCAAAAAAAAAAATGTATCTTTCCATTCAGAAGAGAACTGTGATATGGAATTATATATAAGTTTCTTCCTATTTACCCCTCAGTAGAAGCCAGCTACGGATATCAAGGTTTTCAAAGGAAGAGATCACCTGAGGCTAAAATCACTTTATGTATTCAGGTGCTCTGCTTCAAATTACCTTAATGTGCTCTGGTAAGAATGTGAAGGTTAAAAAGTGTTTTAGACTTAGTGAGCCAAACTCAGAATCCTATTAATTGATGAAATTAGCCTGAGGAGGGCTTAGATAAGATTAAATTTGTCCCTTCTTGTAAATTAGAGAGATCCTCTGTGGTGTTTTCTTGACATTCAATTCAAAGAAGCGAAAACTCTTAAGGTTAAATTGTTTTATTATAGCAACAGGGGCTGTCTTAACTAGAAAGTGCATTCCCTTTACCCCAAGGCTTTTCTTAAATCTGAAAGTTTGTACAACATTTTATAGAGATTTAATTGAAAGAATAAAATATGTTTATTAGAAACAGCATATTTTCTTGAACCACAGATGCCATGTTACACTTCAGCTGTAAATGACCTACCTCCCTAGTTTTTTTCTTTCCTTCCTTTGATTCCAAACATAAAAAATATATTCCATAAAATACAGGGAGGAGAGAAATCAGTTCTTTTAGCTCCTTTCTCCGACAGCTGCTGGTGTTGGGATAAAGATGCCCCAGCTGCTTCTAATTCAAATCTAATTCAAAGCTTTGTTTCCTCTAAATCCTCATGCTAGGCTGTGGCAGGTGTTCAATTCATACCTGTTGATTGACTGCATTGAAATTGATTAACTCTCTTTAATAAGGAGCCTGGAGAATGCAGACATTTTCCTCTGATGTTTACAGGAGGATGTCTACCCCTGCATTTGGAGTCACATCCCTGCTGGACACACTCTTAAGGCTTGTGGTGAGGATCCAATTCATTGCCCTGAAAATATACCAGGTAAGGCTCCACAGTTCTAATTAAACTCTCTGTTTTGAGTTTAAAGTGAATTAAACACAAGGTAGTGACAATCACTGTAGGCTTATTACCTTATGGGCTCTTTTTAAAATCTGAATTTGTAGCCAATAATCTCCTGAAAAAGAATGCCACTGAAGTAGAGGCTGCTGCCACCTCTGCTTTGCAGGTTTTTGTTTGTTCCCTTTGGGGTGACATTTGGTGTGGCCCAGAGTCACTGCTGTCAGCAGGATCCTCCAGGGCAGCAGGGTCTTGTCTGACTTGTTTTGTCCACAAGCTGTTCTACCCCCCAAAGACTGACAGCAAATAGACTCCTGGCTGAATCACAAGTGGGGAGCCTGACAGGCTGACATTCCTCAGAATTTCTACAGGAACCATTCAAACTGCTGTGCCTTGGGCTCTGCTCAACCTTCGATAAAAATACTTAGGAAAATGACTGAAATCCCATTCCTGTCCAAATGTAGCAGAAAAGCTTGATTTCGGGACTGGCAGGTAGTTGAAGCATTTTTCCCAAAGAAGTGCTTATGTGAATTAAGTGTGTATACAAAAACAGCCAATGTCCATTACTGAAATGGAAATGTGAAGAAATCAATTTGTTTCTGTTTAGAAAACACTTCTCTTTAGGTTCCTGAAATAAGCCAGGAAATAAGAGGTATTTTGTGTGTGTGTGTGTGTGTGTGTGTGTGTGTGTGTGTTCTGTTTTGTTTTAAGAGCTAGATTGAGTTAGAGGGTTAGATTATAAACCCAAGGAAATGTAATTTTTTGATTTATTTAAAATTAATTAGATGTCAATTGTTTGAAATCATCTACCTATGAATCATCATAAATGTGAACAGTCACATTTGTGATTTTAATGGAGGAGGCATACAGAAAGAGGGGACCAGGACAAGAGAATATGCTTCTGGTTAAAGGAAAAGGGTCAGATGGCGGTGAGGTTCTCCTGGTTCACACTGTGAACCATGAACCTTCTCATCAGAAGTAATTAACTCATGCTTCCATTTCTTGATTTTTATTATTATTATTTTTGTGTGAAATCTGAGTGGAGAAACTTCGGAGAGGTTGTTAGAGCTCCAGGCATGTGCAATACAGGAAAGGGGGAAATAATTGGTGATGTCATGTATGAAGCAGGACTTCTTTATAGGTGATGAGTTTTTTTTTTTTTTCCCAATTTTGTTTCATGTGAAAAAATGTATTTAAACAATGAAGGGAGAGAAAGAAAAAAATGAAAAAAATATCTTAAGTCTTAATCACCCAGATAATAGTGATGGTTGTCATTTTTAAACATGGGAGATATTGTGAGTATTTATATGCTGGGGTTGATCCAAGGGGTGCGGGGAGAAACTGATGATGTAGCAGATAGATGGATGATCTTTGGAGCTTTGCACTTGACTAGGTGAGAGATGAGATCTGGTCTGTAGGTGGAACAGGTTGACTGAGATAAAAATATGGACAGTTCATCTTTAGAGAGAGAAGTTATGCTAGTCAGATGGATGCTGACTTAGGTGCATCTATATGAAGTCTATTTCTTGCTCATATCATAGTCAAGTGCAGGTAAGACAGCTCTCTTGGGTACCTTCTAGAACTCAGATTTCTTCCATGCTGTGAATCTCTTATACTGGAATACTTTACTTCCAGCCACATAGGTGCAATAGAAAGATTAAGCCAAAGACTCTTAAGGGAGATTTGAGGAGCCAGTGTAGAAAAGGCTTCTATTACTTTCTCTCATATTCCTGTGGCTACTACCAATGTGCTAACCCAATCACAAGGAAAGCTGGAAAATGCAATTGTCCTGTGTTCTCAGGGAGGAATAAAGAGAATTAAAGAGCTTCAACCACTCTTTGTCACAGGAAAGAAGGCAGAACATAGGAATGCAAATGATCTTTGTTAGTAGAAATAGTTGTGTAGAATGTGTGCAAATTCTCTTCATGTCTCAATAAAATAGGAAGTTAGTATAGAATCAGGCCAAAGAAAGATTTGAGAAAAGAGGGAATGGTATGAAATGGTCAAGTTAAGAGGATAGAGAGTAAATGGCTCATGAAAATGCTATAGAGTACCTTTGAGAGAATTGTTGTGAAGGGCTGGGCTTTAGGTCTGTAGAGCTAAGAGTGGGAAGATGAACTAGAAGCTGAAGTTCCATGTACACATATGCCTGTCAGTCTGACTAACAGCCATGATCTCCAGAAAGCCTTAATTTAAAGATCACACAAGGTTCTTTGTTGGGCAACTCTAACCTGAAGCTGTATCTGGAAAGGAATTATGGGAGATGTAGTCAAGGCAACAACAAAATACAATGTAGTATACTTGGCTTTCTTTTCCATAAGCCCCCTATCTATCATGATCTGATGTATTATGTATTTACTTTCTTTTTGTTTTCTCATTGTAAAACTACACAATGACGGCAATTTACTTTATTCTCTGCTCCCCAGCACCTAGAAAAATGTCAAGCACAGAAAGTGTTTGTTGAATGACTGAGTATTTTGGACATCCTTCCAGGTGTCTTTCTATGTGTCTATATACCCACACACCTACACACATTGATGCAGGGATGGAATTTTACAAGAATGGGATCATACTCTATACTTACAACTCTATAAGTATTTGGTTATTTCATTTATTATGAAGTGAGACATATTTCAATAACTATTGATGACTATCACATTTTAAGATTGCTATAAAGAATTCCTTGATGTCTGTCACAGTCTCATTAATTGTTCATGTAGCTAATTATACTAATGTAATTAATTGGTCCCTGACTGGTAGACATTGTGGTAGCTTCTCTGTAGGCTGATAAGGGAGGGTTAATGGAAATCATAGAAAGATCTAGTTTGGATTCTTTGAAATAAAGCTAAAACAATATGACTTCCTCAATACCATCTCAGATTCATTAATTTATGCAAGTATATCTTGAGCCTTTCCCTAATCATCTAGGGGGTACTGTGGGTGTTATGATTTAGATATTATAGGTGTCCTTCAAAAGCTCATATGTGAAAAAAGTTTAGAGGTGCAAGAAAGTTTAGAGATGAAATGACTGGGTTATGAGAGTCTTAACCTAATTAGTGCATTAATCCCCTGATAAGGATTAACTGAGTAGTAACTGCAGGCAGGTAGGTATGATAGGTATGGCTGGAGGAGGTGGGTCATTGGAGATTTGCCATTGTAGTCTCTATTTTGTCTGTAGTGAGGAGATCTCTCTCTCTCTCTCTCTCTCTCTCTCTCTCTCTCTCTCTCTCTCTCTCTCTCCCCCTCTCTCCTCTCTCTCTCTCTCAGCTTCTTGGTGGCCATGTCTTGAGTCACTTTTCTCCACTACACTATTTTACCATGATGTTCTGCCATATCTTGGGCACAAAGCAATGAATTTGGTCATCTATGGACTGAGACCTCTGAAACGGTGATACCCAGATGGACTTTTATAAAATGGTTCTTGTCAGGTCTTTTAATCACAGTAGCAAAAAAAGCTAACTAAAACAGTGGGTTGGACACCAGTGTATGGAATGGGTTTTATTCCTCAGAAGGTCTTTATCAAATGCCAGGCTAGACAGAAGTATTTAATAATATGCACTAAGAAGCAAGAAATATAAAACTCATAGTGTTCAGACTCTTAAAACCTCAGATGCCTATGTACCTTGGTTTCTACAAATTTTCTTCATTGATCCACTAGTAGGATATGAGAGAAACGGGACAATAAAAGCTGAAGCTATGGTGTTTTTTGGAGTCACCATTTGGAGCCCAACTATATAGTCTCCTACTGAAACATGAACTGCAGGCCTAGATTGGGAAACTGATCCATAAGCTCAAGGAGGATTGAGCATAATGCTCTGAATTTAGGGCTGAGAAACTTCAGAATCTCTTTGTCACTTATTAATGCATCATGGATATCCTTCAAAGAATTTACAACATTTACAATGCATCCAAAACACCTAGTCCTTACCACTGACTAATTGAATCAAGTGTCTGAGAAGGGAGCCGGGACATTGGCCTCTGAGAAATCGGAATACAGTGAGCAAGAAACACCACAGATAATGCATTTCTTCAGCTTTGAATCAGCAACTCTGGGGGCCTGTGACTATGTGAGGAAAGGGAGAGCTGGTTTTGGAATACACAGATGTCAGGAGCAGCTGAAGCAGAAACCTGGCTAGAGTCTAGCCATCAGTTACCAGGCAGCACCTGCTGTATCCATGCTTGGAAGGCTGGAGCGCAGTCGGCTGAATCAGGAACAGATTCCCAGAGTGTGCTTTGCCCCTGGGCTCATATTGGTGGCCACAGCTCTCCTTGGTTTGCATGATTCAGTCTTGCCTTACATGCCCTTTAGCCCACTGCTTTCTGCTGTCACAGAATGCAGCTGAGGCTTCAATTTGTGAACATTTCTAGCAAATAATACATTATGCAGAGAGTGTTTTATTCCCCAGATAGAAACCACTGAGAGATCTTGTAGTGAATTTTGAGAAATATTAACATTTGTATGTTCCTTATTCAATTGCCCAAAGGCTTTGTTTCATTTTGTATTCCCTGAGAAAAATATATTGAACATATATAGTTTGATTCCACTTTTATAAAAGCTAAGATTATCAAATCATTTTTTAAAAAAACTCAATATCCTGGTATTTCCTCAAGAAAGGCACAGAATCAAATACACCAGTATTAAACAATTGGTATTTTGGAGTGGGAATCTTGAATTGTGTTAATCGTCACAGGGAACACATTTTGGTTCCTTGTGTTCAATGAAAAACATAAGTGGAAAGAAGACTTCTTAAAGAAGACAGTGTGGAATCATGCTACTGAGTGGCTACAACTATTCATTCATTCAATATGTGTTAAGCAAGTCATTACTGTGTCCCAGCTACTGTCCTGGCCCTGTTCTGGGTTCTGGCCCAGCAGATCAAAGGGCAAATTCTCTGCCTTCTCTTGTGGATAAAACAGATATTAAAGAAATGCATACAATGGCTGGTCGTGAGAAGGTGCACTGAAGCAAGCTGAAGGAGAGTGTGAGGACAGAGGATGGCGTGGTGGTCAGTGTAGGCCTCACTGAGAAGGCGCCACTTTGGTTAAGACTGAAGTCAAGTGAAAAAGCAGCTATGGAAGAAGAAAGTCTCAGGCAAACGGAATAACATGTTCTAAAGACTAGGAAGAAGACAGGATGGCTCCGGAGGAGAGAATAATTGGGGGGGGGGGTGTTAAAACACTGCATGTCCAGGTGAAGCAGTCTCAGTGTCTGGTGGTGAAGACTTGTGGGTTTTTCTGACTGTGATGGGGGGAGGAGGAGGCAGTCACTGAGGCTGGTGAGCTGGGGCAACAGAATTTGCATTTGAAAATGATTGCTTGAGATATTGTATGAATCAACTATTCAGGAACAAAACTAGAGGGTAGGGGTCTCTTTTATTAATCCTGAGAAAAGAATCTAGGTGGACACTGACCTCTTTAACATGTAGGCTAATCTCCTCTGTTGTTGTTTGTTCTTTGTTGCTCTTGGGCATGAAGAAAAATCCAAAAAGAAGCCTCTCTGAGGTAATAGTTATAGACTGACTGAAGATACTGCAACTGAAACAGGTTGTATAAGAGTCTGAGCTACCTGATCATGTAATTTATTTTTGCCCTCTGGGCATGTCAAGTCCACTCACAGGTGTGTCACTTCAATTTTATGCTGAAGTGCTTCTGATCTCATGACTCAGAGTATCAGATAACATAAAGCTTAAAATGGGCAGCTTAATTGTGCAGTTAGTAGATGCCAGTACGTATGCACATTTCTCTATTGGAGCATTTTAGCTCTTTAGGAGTTCTTTTTCAAATGGTGAGTAGATACCTGCTATAAGAATCCCAGAGATTTGTACATTACCTTTCCTATTTGCCTTGGCAGACTTTACAGAAATTTCATCAACCACAGACATCTTTAAGGTATTCTTATCTGCTGGATCATGCAACCCAAGCTGTTTGTACCACAGCTTGATATAATGTAGAACTAAAGCCAGAATTAAAGACAGGTGGTCAGTGAAGATAGGTAAGGGTGGATTCAGAGAATGGAAGCAATTTCGGTCTGGGAAGTTGGAGACCTTAATATCCTGAGGGATTGAAATGCTAATGTCTCCAGAGCCCTTCATTCCTTATCAAAATAACCTGCCCCTACTCCAACCTGTTGCTAAGGTAACCTTTCCCAAGGATTATCCCTCCCTATGGGGAGGTATAAAAGTTGTTAATTAATGCACCCTGGATTCACTTCCAGCCTGGATCACTCCGTTTGGTCCTTCCCCCTTTCCATCTGCTTCTCACCTTTTGGCCCTCCCACCTGGGCTAGTCAGCAGGAAGGAGAGAAATAAGGGGAAGAGAGTAGGAGAACAAAGGAAGTCTAGGACATATAAAAAGGCAGAGCACCCTCACTTCTTGGGACACCAGGATACCAGCTATGGCCCCCTTCTCCCTCCCTGGAGAAGTCTATATTACCCCTTTTTAAGTAAACCCTGTTTTATATGCTTGCCTCAGAGGGCTTCATTAATGTTATGCTTTCTTTTGAATTGAACCCTATTAAAAAATTGTAGTCTTTTGGTATTTGATTAATAAGATAGAGCAGTTTTTCAAAGTTCAAGTCTACATTGCCTCCCCAAACAAAGATCTCTATTAAGTACTATGGCTTCTTCTTAGCAATAGAAATTATAAGATAAAATAATATGTATTTATTTCATAGGGAAGTCCCTGGACCATGGGACTCCAGAAAAACCACAATGATGTAGCTCTCTGATGTCAAGCTGGTGGCCAATCTTCTGACATGCATCTGTACTATAAGAGCACATTGGATCCAATTAGCATGATTGCTAAGCATTTGGTGAAACACCAGTCAGTTCCTAGGGAAGCTTGCAGTGAGATAAGAAGGACTCTGAGGAATGTGATAATGAAAGAAATGGAGAGGGGAAGCTGGCTTCTTCCCTTATCTCCAATCTTTAGGTGTGGATCAAAATGAAGTGACTGTGTTTGCAAAATAAAAAAATGAACTCATAAAACACCTGAAGGTCTCCACCTGTGCAGTGGGCATGCATCCTATCCTGCATGGTCACACGGTGTGACCCTCTGTTGCATCCTGCCTGTCATTGCCAAGGACTACATAAATAATAAAATCTCCAAAACCTCTCTGTTGCCTTCTCAAAGTTTTCTTTGAGAGCAATAAACAATATGCTGGAATCTTTGCGGTTCTGGGGTTGAACAATTGGCAAAGTTGTTAGGATTGCAAAGAAGAATGTGTTGGGTTGACTCCAGAGTTGGAAAAGGGCTTGGGGTCTGCCAAGAAAACCTGGGATGGCTACAAGCCTGGACGTGGTTTGAGGTAGCTTCCCTATTGGAGAGTGGAGATTATTACAAGAATTGGAGATACCCCAAAATGCAAAGAGGGATGCTGTGAGTGTTGAAAGCAGCATCCAAAATTGTCACAGTAAAATGAAAGGAGACAAAGAATGCTACTGCTGCTGCTGCAGCTGCAGTGGCAAGACCCCTGTTTTTTGCATTAAACTTAGCCACAGACCAGCAATTAGCCACCGAGGCTCAGTTCTATCGAGTACAGTAGAATCTAGAAAGAGAAGTCCATTTAGTGCAGGCTGACAGCAATGATGTGCTGTCATGATGCTTAGAACTTGCAGATAGATGTCTGCAGGTCATGGTGCGCCATTATGCTAGATTAAGGGGACATCATGGGCCCAGAAACTGTATGAGGGCATTAGTGACTAGTGAAAATGGGAATCCTCAGACAGGGGACCCACTTAGGGAGTCCACTATTTCTAGTGATTCAGATATTGAGGTAGAGGACAAAACTGTAATGAAATCTAAACTTGTGATGGTCTGAAAGTTAAAGATTTAGCAGGATCAGCCGATAGGAGCTGATCCAGATCTACTCCCTGCCCCAGAGAGATATATACATACCACCATGAGACCATATCTTTTGGTAGAGCTGGTAGAACTGGGGTCAAATTTCAGGTAGAAAACAAATGAAAATGTACCTCCATGGCTACTCTGCTTGTGGAACATTGGAGCAGATGGGATAATTAATGTTGAGTGGTATAGAACGATCTACAAAGATTCAGTAACTGCTCACCCTGCTTTAAGACAGTACCTCTACTTCAGTGCTGCTGATAAAAATATGGGGTGATTATTAGCTTGGTCTTTTTTTGTCACTTGCAATATTTGGCCAAATTCAGGAGATATTGCTATGCTCAAAGGCTCCTCAGCCTCTATGGAAGAACTACAGAGCTATTTGAGGGAACTGGGAATGAAACATGTTATTTATGTGCAGCTTTTCACAGGACTGAACAGTATAACTTTCACTGCCAGAATGTAGTGTTGTACATGGCCTCTCCATTCATTTATGATGCCCTAGTGTCAATATATTCTGATTAGTAGGGCAGCCCCACCAGCAAGCAGCACCATGATAATAAAAGATATAGAGAAGACAGAAAGATTGTTACAGGAAACGGGAGTCCATAAAACCCACCCCAAATAGGAAGGACGTCGTTGAGTCTCTGGTAAACAGATATAATAGGAGTGCATGAAAGAAATACAGATAAGCAACTTAATGCCATCCTGGTGCAGCTGTGGAAGCAATTACCAAAGGACAAAAATTTTCGTTCATTACATCTTAGGAAAAGAAAAGAGAGACAGTAAAAAAGGTAGAATGAACCCCTACTCCATAAGGAGACAGGCAAGCCTGTCCTGTTAAGAGATGGAGTGAAAGCAGAGCCCATGGGTTCCCCTGAGGAGTCTCTGTGCCCTTGGGGCAACTAGTGGGAAGGGTAAGGTTCAGGAGTCCAAGCCATGTTTCTGGACTGGTGACCATGCACAGAATTCATAATACCTTAGTCTTAAAAAATCTTCAGAGGGGCTGGGGTTCTGGCTCAGCGGTAGAGCACTCACCTAGCCAAGTGCGAGGTGCTGGGTTTGATCCTCAGCACCACATAACAATAAATAAAATAAAGGCATTGTGTCCAACTACAATTAAAAAAATATTTTAAAAAAATATTCAGAGCATTGCATTGGTGCATACAGGACTTGAATATACATTGATATATGTTATCCTAACAATTTCTCAGGCAGGTTAACTGTTATTAATAGTTACAGGAGAAAGACAGAGTTTAAGTTGTAAAATTGACACTGTGACTTGGATGCCTGCCACCCACTCTCTATCCAGTGTTCATAGCTCCCATTCATAAGTATAAGTGTTGATCTCTTAAGTTTCCCTATAAACTACTATAAGAAAATTCTGTTTACATTGCTGAAGATTATGCATATGTCAGTTGTCCAGTTGTAAAGCCAATCTTAAGGGGATGCAAAACATCCCTCTATTATTTCTGCCTGTATCCCACTGAATTGTTGCCACCAAATAATATCGGCTCCCAGGTGGCCATTGAGAGATAACACAGACCACACATGAATTGGCTAAAGTAAACATAATTCATCCAACTCATAATCCTTTTAACTTCTCTGTGTTGTCAGTAAAAAATGCCAGATGGAACTTGGCACATGGCAGTAGATTAAAGGGAATTAAGATGATCCGTTCACTTTATGTAGCCATTCCTAATGTAGCCACCATCCTCAAGAATTTAGTACTCAATTGGGAATGTTTCACTGTGTACTGAACCTTGCTAATGCCTTATTTATCAAAGATAAAGTCACTGAGAATAAAGACCCATGTGCCTTCCTATGGGAAGCCTGGCAATGGATGTTTATAGTGTCACCTCAAGGATATCACCATCACCCACTGTAAGTCACTGTGAACCAACCTGTTTCCCTCTGCTGGGGAAACTGTTTACTAACAACTGATTCTCTTTCAGTGCTCACAAAGGCTGCCTCCATGCTTTTGATTCATTTGCAAGGGAGAGGATTGGCTCTGGACCCTGACAAAGTGCAGGGCCTTGGCTTATGGGTAAAGTTCTTGAGTATTTTCTGGTCTAGTAAGACAAAGATTATACTTCAGACCTCAGCGTTCAGGCATTTTCACTTCCCAGCACAGTAAAACAAATACAAGAATTTGTGGGGCTACTGGGTTTTTTGAGGGCTTTCCTCCCTTATCTGGCTCATATATTATTACCCCTGTATAATTTGTGTAGGGAGGATACAGCATGAGACTGGACTGAGCAGCATACAAAGGCCTTTAATAAGGCCACATGGACAGCAAAACATGAAAAAGCCCTTAAAACAGTAGACTCATTGAAGCCTGCTGAGCTTTCTGTCCATGTTACTCCAGACAGCTTTGAATGGGACTTATGGCAGTGGATTAAGGGACACAAGACCCCCATTGGATTTTGTTCACAATTATGGAAAAGGGAAGAATAATGTCATAGCTTCCTAGAAAGTCAACTATGTGCCACTTACACTGTCCTTCCTGCTATGAAGCCCATCACCAGAAAAGTACTAGTCAGCAAAGATAAGCCCCAGCAGAAGAAATGGCCACTTGGCTACATCATTGATTAAAGTACACAGGAAAAAAAATACTATGTGGGCAGCTGTGACACTGAGGACTGCTCATAAAGAGGTGTCATGTTGTTGCTACATGCTGGAATTGTCTTGTCTGCTCTCAGGGCTACCATGATGCCTGGATGTCACTAAGGAGCACATCAAGTGAGGTTATTATCCCTCTTTACTGATGCCAGATAGACTACATTGGCCTTATCCTATTTTCAAAAGGTTTCAAATACGGTTTGACTTGTGGAGGCCCAATTACAGACTTGATGCGAGCCTTTCCCAGCAAAAGAGATAATCAAAAGGCAACTATTAAGGGACTGATCCAGCTAAGTGCCATGTATGGCACATCACAGGTAACTGAGGATGGCCAAGGAGCTCATTTCACAGGTCAGGTCATGCAGCAGTGGGCTCAAGACCAGGACTTATGGATTTTCCATCTGCCCTGTGATCCAACAGGAGCTGGATTAATTGAAGACTGAATGGCCAGCTGAAGTGAACCTTGAGGACTGAGAGTAACTCTGTGCAGGGGTGGGCTGCTCATGTACATGGTGTACAAAGGACAATAAATAAGAAACCCAGACAGCAGCAGCCTGCAGCCATTTCTGTGTCAGTCATGACCATCAGCATTAAGGTTACAGATAAAGGAAACATCTACTAAACATTTTCTTAAAACTGGCCTGGGACACAAATAACAACTTACTACTGCTGTTGGCTCCTCAAGACATCATACTGGAGACAAGGAACATTAGTTTTCCCTGAACTGTACAAATAAGTCCCCAGTGGTTTGCCTTAATGACCACTTGCAGAGAGGGAGAATGTCTGAATTAATAAGTGAAGCCTACTGTGTTGGGCACCTGACCTTCACAGGTACAGGTGATGTTACTCCTGGGTGTCATCATACAAGGAACACTTTGTGTCAGTTTATGGAAATTATATATGTTCCAGAGTGTCATCTTTTTTTCTGTATTCCTGAGGGACAAAGAGGTAGATGGATCTGGTACACTTGCCTAAGCAAGACTACTGTGAAAGCTAATTTACTAACACAGATTGTATGGAAGCCATATAATGCCTGAATTGCCATTATTGGTGCCTATTAAACATTTGCATATTCTCCATAGGTTAGCAACAAATAAACTGTTCCTGGACTGGGTAATGGAAGTTGTATGTCATGTCAACTGTTGGATCTGCTCAGAAGTCCCTGGTACTGCAGAATAAGGACTTCCCTGGGCAGTCCAACCTGAAAATGAGATGGAATGAACTTGGGTAAAATAGAACTAGACAAAAACACAATATTAATCATGTTTTAACTCAAGTGTCTGCACAAGTTAATGCCATCTTAATAAGCTTGCTGATAGGTTCTTTTTCTTTGTTCTGCTATTGTAACATAGGAATGCATCATGTCTCCAAAGTCCTGGACTGAGGGCTTAGTGGAAGACATGGAGTGGTATAATTGTAAGGGACATCAAGGGGTTTCTGAGGCACTGAAGGGGTAGAGTGTTGGGCTGAACACTAACCAGTTCCTAAGAAACTTGCAGTGAGATCAGAAGGACTCTAAAGAAGGTGATAATGAAGGAAATGGAGAGGGAAAGCTGGTCACTTCCCTTATCTCCAATCTTTAGATGTGGATAAAAATGGAGTGATTGTGTTGTAAAATAAAAGAATGAACTCACAAAACATCTTAAGAACACCACCTGTGCAGTAGGCATGCATCCTATCCTATATATATTTCCCCTGCTTGCAGGTACAGTATGACCCTCCATTGTATCCTGGCCTGCCACTGCTGAGGAGTTCTTGAGTAATAAAATGTTTAAGGCCCTAAGCAACTTAATGAGACCCTGTCTCAAAATAAATAATAAAAGGCCTGGGTATGTGACTCAGTGGCTAAGCACCTCAGGTTAAATTCTGAGTACTAAATAAATAAGTAAAATTAAAGATGCCCACAGCCTCTCTGGTGAGTCCTCAAAGTTCTTTCTGCATGATCAGTAAACAGTGAGCTAGAGACATTTGAAGCACTGGAGTAGAACATCAAAATATTCAAGCAGCACGGCCTACTTTAGGCTTCCAAGATGATCAAGCTCTTTAGGAACTACATTTTGGAGGAGAATGGAGTGTGCATATGTAATTATGAGGTAAGAAGAAGTTGTCTAATGCTTTTCTGGTAAAGTAAAGCCAATCTTCATACATTTATCAGATTAGGTGAGCATAGTTTGGGGTGGAATATTCTAATCCAGAAGCTTCTTGTAAGAGAATTCCATACATAATGACTCCGTACCATAATATTTTAGCAAATATTACTAGTCTGCTAGGGAGACAAGCATCAGCATGATTACAAGAAAATGATGCCACATATCCTCTTTCCTTTCAGAGACTAGAAGAAAAATAGAGAATGGAACAGGTGCTTTAATTCCTTCCTTCCAAGATTGATTGACTTCACCTCAGAGGATCCAGGAACTGTGGAACTTAGCTGTCAATTGTGCCACCTAACATCTTTCTACTATTTTCATTATTTTCAATGTATCTATTAACCTATCCATCAGGTCTCCATCCATCCATCCATCTATATAAGTTTACTCCTGTCAATTATTCATAATATTGTACAAAAACTGTAGCTCAAATACTAAGCATAAATCATTCACAAAAATAATGAAAATTATCTTCCAAGACAATGATAGGGTGCAAAGAAGATGAATAGGGAGAAGGGAGAGGTCTAGAATTATTCCTAGGAGGGACTATGAAGCTAGGCAAGGTAGGCTTCTGACCATTGCTTTGTAATCAAAAGTTCTTCCAAGAATGGCCTGAAGCAAGACATCTAGGGAGAGTACTCCCCTCAGGATTCTCTGATGAGTATAACTGCTCTTCTGCTACGTTCTCAGGATTTTTTGTGACTATCTTTCCATCTAAGAACCACCCAAACTGGACTCTTTTTCTCTTTTTCTTTCCTCATTTCTGTCCTATCATTGCTCTATTTTTTCCCCAGAAAATATAAGATATGGGTGCGATGGAAAAAAATCAACTTTGTTAGAAGCCTTTTCTTTATGTTTTATCTTTGCTCTTGTGCCAGTTTTCTTTGGGAAAATGGCTCATCAAAATGGAAACAAGAGGGCTGGGGTGGTGGCTCAGCGATAGAGCATTCACCTAGCATGTGTGAGGTCCTGGGTTCGATCCTCAGCACCACATAAAAATAAATAAATAAAATAAAGGTATTGTGTCCAACTACAACTAAAAAATGAATATTAAAAAATAGAAACAAAAAAAATCAATGAGGTTTTGAAATTAAAACATAATTGGTCCTAGGATACTTTAAATAGATGCCAAACTTTTTTCTGTTCAAGTTTCTCTAATTTTGTGAACATAAAACGTTACAGATGGGTCATAATTTGATTATACATGTATATGTTCAGAAGTACTATCCTTTTGCTACTCGCTTTCTGCATTTCATACCATGTTTTTGAGTTCTGTTCAATAAAACAGCAGCTGTCTTTTTTTATTTTAATAGCTATATAGAATTTCAGTGTATACCTGAGCTAGTTTGTTTTCTGATTGATGTTTCAGTTTTTCCATTTTTTCCCATCATAAATAATCTAATGAACATAAAGAATCTATTTCATTGTGAATACTTGTGAACATTTTTCTTGGATAGACAATAGAAGTAGAATATTGGTTATTGTGTGCATGTTATATATATTTATATACCAATTCTTGTTATAAATCTGGTATGTCGTTTTTACCAAACTAGAAACAACTGTAAAATTGGATATTCAGGCTTGAGGGCTAATCAATAGCATTAGTACTTTTCCAAACTCTGATTAGCATAAGTTTGGACCAATAGCAGTGACCCAAGTGCTAGATTAGCACACTCAGCCACCCCCCCCTATGGGGTCCCTTCTTGCCCTGCAGGAATTCTATGCAAGAGTGAATAACTCCTACTCTTACACTCACTCATCATATTCTGTGGCTTTCATTTTTCAAATTCATGAGATAAGAACCCAGAAAGAAGAAACTGGTGGTGAGCTTCTGAGATCTGCTGCAACACAGGGGGCCCGAGCCTGCCATGAAGAGCTATAGCACATTTCTCAGCTTAGAGGCCTGCAGCTTATGTAGACCCCTACATTGTCTTTCAAATTTAACTATTTATCTGCATTCTCTTGCATCTTATTGAGCTTTTAAAAAAAGTCATTCTTTTGAATTCTTTATCAGACATGTTATTCATTACAATATCTTGGGACTCTTATTAGAGAATTCGAAGCTCTAGGTGTCATTTTACCTTTTTTTTCATATTTCTTGTATGTTTGTTGTTGAGATTTGTGTATCTGGTGAAATGGATATCTCTACCACTTTTATGAAGTGGCCTTTATAGTAAGTGGCTTTCTCCTAAATAAGTGCCTTGGGGTATTGGTTTGCCATGAAATGTTGAATTTATTTCTGGAAGGGTACTATAGTGTAATCTCTCTGTAGCTTCTTTGGGTATAATTAGTGAGTTTGGGCATAAAATACTTTGTATTGGAGTTGGAAAGATCTATTGTAGCATTTCAGGTAGGTGTGGTGAAGATAGCAGGATGTGGTGCACCCTGTGTGGTTACTCTTACAATGGCAGTGTGGTGGCCCCTGTTAGGAATGTGGGTTTCCTCAGGCACTGTTAATATTATTTCTGTTAGTTGAATGGATCTCTGGTGTTAGTTGCTCCACAAGTAATAAGGGACTTGAAATAATTGTCCTTTCATTAGACACCAGTGTGGGCCTAGGTACTTCAAAGGGAGCAGAGGGAGAGGAACTGCAGCTCTCATTCTGTGGCACTCACACCCAGTCTTGTTATCAGTGTGGCATCTCAGAAGGTGGGGTTGGCCAATATGGGGAACTGTGTAGATGTGGAAGCAGAAAAAGTTGTGTTATTCATCTATGGTGCTACTGCAAATGTGCCCTCCTAAAAGCCAAACTTTAGACCCTCCTTCCTCAGCTACGTAGGTTTACAGTCATGGTGATGGCCAAGGACTATTCTCCCTGCTCCCCCTTTCTTTCATTTGTAGTGCCCACCAGGGATTAAGTGGGAGTGGGTCACAGATAGAGTCAGGGAAAATTCCCCTTGGCTGAGGTGCTTATAGGAGAGAGTGTGGAATATGGCTGATGCCACCAAAGTTTCTCTCTGGACCTTCTTTAAATTCTGCATCTCAGTTATGGGGCTACCTTGGGGGCTAGGCCTGTGTTGCTAAAATCTGCTTCAGCATGTTTCTATGAATGGAGGAGTAATGAAAACTCAGTTCCTTCTCCTCCCTGCTAGTGACAGGTACCAATGTGCTAGGAAGGGGCAGCAAACTATACAGGCAATGGCACAGACCTGGCACCCACATGAGACCACATGTGACTCATGTCCCTGGTCTCAGAAGACAGGCTCCCTGATAACCTGATTCTTATGGACAGTACTTTCTGCTCCCCTCAGTATCAGAACACCTGTTCCCTGCTATGTAGCACTCTCAGTACTTTATATTAGAATCAGTCCACCAAGCCAAGTCGGGGTCTTAAGGCAGCCACCCACCGAATCAATGCAACAGATTGTCTGTGGGGTCCCAGGTATGGCAGTATGTTTGGGTTTCTGATCCCCTAAAGTAGTCTAAATACAAGTCCACTTTCAAGGTGACTCCTGGCTACAGTTCCCTGAGGATTCACTGGGAGTTTACATGAATTCCTTTTCCAGGCTACTATGCAGATTTCAGGATTCTTCTCTACTTAAGCTATAAGCTTGCAAGGACCACGAAATCTTCCCAAAGCTAGAATTGTCAGTACCTGTGCTCGTAGAGTTTGCTGGGACTCTCTCCTTTACCTTTACCCTAGTAGAGGGGAGAATCTTCCTTTCCAGGTTTTGGAGCTGGGGTGGCAGCAGGTTATGGGATATTTCATTTTTCTTGCTATGCTGCCATCTCAGGTCTCTAAATCTTGCAAGTTTTCCATTTCTCTACTGTTGAATTTCAGTGTTCTTCCATGATTGCTTAATATGCAGCTATACATCTTTTGCTTTGGTTCTTCTTTGTGGAAGATCAGGAGAGCGCTGGGTACCTCTATTCAGCCATCTTGTCATAAAACTAATATCTCTAGAATAAATTTTTGTGCATGAGTTGGAGAGCTCCTTTTTTTTTCTATATAGATTGCCAAAACTTTCAGCACCGTTTATTTAAAAGTATATTTTTAATTTTTTCTCTGTTAGATTTATAAATATCCATCCTGTCATGTACCACCTCCCATATGTATGTGGGCTCCCTTAGCCAGTGTCTCATTACTTAAATTAGTATAATCTCATAGTAAATTGCTATCTGTAAAAATTAACATCTTTTATTCTCTTTATTAAAAACAATGTTGGCCATTCTTGACTACTGAGTATGTTTAAGGATCAACTTGTCAAGTTTCCCAGAAAAGGGTATTGGGATTTTGATAGAAATTATACCTAAAATATTAATAAGTACTCTAAGGTTAAATCACCCCTGAATTCCTGAATAATTCATGTTGTATTATGTCATT
The DNA here is from genome assembly GCF_047511675.1 of Marmota flaviventris. Taxonomy (NCBI): domain Eukaryota; kingdom Metazoa; phylum Chordata; class Mammalia; order Rodentia; family Sciuridae; genus Marmota; species Marmota flaviventris. The sequence goes on from NC_092502.1 coordinate 43,999,369, forward strand.
ATTATTTTTCTGTACTGCTCTGTTTAATTTGCTAACATATTATGTGGGATTTTTTTCATTTCTATATTCACATGTAACATTGGCCGGCCTTTCTTTGTCTGAGTTAGGTATTGCTGTAGTAAAAGTATAATAAACAAGTTTCATAGATGTTCCTTTCTCTGTTGTCTAGAACAGAGGTTGGCGAGCTATGGTCAGCTTGCAAAATTTGGCCCATTGCCTGTTTTTGTAAATAAAATTTTGTTGGAGCACAGTTTTGCCCATTTGTCTAATATTATCTATGGCTGCTTTTGTGCTATAATACTGTTTCACCAGTGGTTATGAGATTTATGCAGAAAAAAACAGTAAACCTCAAACAAGTAGAAGAAATGGTAAAGTTGAAGGCTAAAACTGATGAAATCCAAAGGAAAGAGAAAATAGAGAACATTAGCAGGACCAAAAGATAAATTATTGGAAAATATGAATAAAAAATTAACTTCTAGCAAGACTTACCACAAAAATGTGGAAAAAAAATAATTAAAAATTGAAAACAGCACATAATTAATACTACAGTTCAAGTTTTCATATAAAAATCAGAATATAAATAATGGAATTTCAAACAAATTTAAAAACTTGGATGAAGTAGTCATTTTACTAAGAAAATAAAGATTACTGAAAGTGTCAGTTCTGATTGGAGAATAAACAACATCTAATAAGACATGTAGTATAACCATTAATGTGATGGACACTGTAGTTACTAATCTGGTCAATGTACACACACACACGCACATACACATACACCCACTAGGACCAGACAATAAGCAAGATCTACCAAATTTCAAGAACAGTCTCATGTAAAGAGTTCTAGGCTAGAGATTGGCAAATCAAGGGTCTCATTGTCTGATTACCCTTTAAAAAAATTATTGATGTCTAAGCTCAAAACTATTTGGACCATACTGGATAGGATGAAATTAAGCCCAAATCTGATCTCTAGTACCTGAGAATGGAATATTTTTTGGTGATATTGTCTTTAAAGGGAAAATTGAGACTGGGTTTTGTTGTGCACCCATGTAATTCCAGTAACTCAAGAAGCTGAGGCAGGAGGATCACAAGTTTGAGGTCACCCTGTGCAACTTAGCAGGACTTCTGTCTCAGAAAGAGGAGATGGGGTCAGAAAATATAGCTCAGTGGTAGAGGACTACTGGATTCAATTCCCAGTACTTAAAAAAAAAAAAAAAAAAAAAAGGAAGGGAAGAGATAATTAAGTTTAAATGGTATTAGGAAGGACCTCATAATCCAGTATGACTGGTAAGAGGAGGAAGAGGAAATTTGGAAACAGACATTTACAGAAGAAGAAAAACAATATGAAGACAGGAAGAAGATACTGTCTACAAGATGAGAGAGACTACAGAAAAAATTCACCCTGCTGATACCTTAATCTTTAACTTTCAGGTTCTAGAACTGTGAGTAATGAATTTCTGTTGCCTGAGCCATTCAACTGGTGGTACTCTGTTATGGTAGCCCTAGCAAACCCATATAATCACCTTTTTGAGTGTATTGAGCTCACTTTTGCATTTAAAATAATATTCATCATGTTCTAGCCAGAATTTCTAATTGTTTTTAGGTGGAGGGCTTTCTGGTTAGCTAGCAAACATTGTAGGAACCGAAGACCCAGGCTCATTTCAAAGAGCAGGAGTCATATCGGACCTCCTGGACTCTGCCAGTCTTCATTAAAGATGTCTACCTGTGACTACTAGACCAGAGGTCAAGAGCTTTAGGTTTCTGTCATAGTGTTCCATCAGTTAGCTGCAGACCAATTGATTTTTCCTCCTCAGCTTCAGGGCTGTCATCTATGGAAGAGTGATTTTCAGATGACAGTACATCTATACCTCCTCACAGCCCCTCAGGAACTGCTGCAAGGGGCTAGAAGCAGTGAGGTCTGTGCCCTTGGCCCTCTGTAGTCAGAGCAGCTCCTTTTGTGTGTGTTTTGCCCTTCCATTCTGAAAAATGTTCCCATGAGTAAGGCCCTGGGGGACTAGAACAAGCCTAAACACACTCAAGCTCCTGTTGCTTTGTCATAAGTTATTATATTCCACTGATGGCCTCAGGTTCCACACTTCATACAGAGGACTACCTCTAGATAAAGGAGATGAAACCAGGTCCCTGAGGTCAAGTACTTCTTCTCTGGGTCTTCCCAGGAGTCAGTGGCCAACCCTGACCCGGCCTTTTGATTCTTTGCCCTCTCTTCTCTTGCCAGGGATCCTTTATAGAAGAGTGAGGGCATCGACTGCATGACATTGATGAGCTTAACACCCCTGGACCTATTTTGATTTCCTGAAAACTGCAGAGAGAATAACATGGATGCATTTAAAAGCACTTCCTGTGTTTTTATCCATCCACTTTGCCCTCATTTTCCTTCACTTGTGCCGGCTGACAAGAATCTGTCAATGACTTAATGAGTAGCTGGGAGAAAATGGTGTCTGACCATACTCGGGGAAAGAAGGCTGCATAATAACCCACTATGACAGCTACTGTCTTTCAGGGAAATCATCGTCTATGTAGTTTAGGTTATATCAACAGCCATGACTTCTGAAAAGGACACTCGTCACACCCCAAGGACTACTAGCTCCTATGTGTCCCTTACTTAGCCCTTACGAAAGGGCTAAGTGTCTACTAGGGTAAGAGACAGGCTGCAGACAGCAAATGCTCCAAAAGAATTTAATTAAATTAGAAAAATCTTCTGATATTTGTTATGTATGTATATATCCTATACATATATGTTATATTCTATACATATATATCATGTTATACATGTATATATGTTATATATGTGTTTTATATACACATACATAGATATGCATATAAATATTCATATATATACATACATACATTGACTTAAATGACATATCATGAACTCCTATGGAGTTTTCAATATATTTTTAAAAAATTGTTTTCCTATACCAGTCTCAAGTTTCCTTTTAATTAGCCTAATTTTCTCCTCAATAAACAATCAGCACCTCATAGACTTTGGTGATTTTCTGCTGCAGATTTGTATGTCACTTTTGCTTTGCTGCAGTTGTTTTGCAATGCTTAGGACAAATGATTATTTATATATATTTTTAAGGCATGGGGTTGGCCTTTCAATATGATAATGCTAGGACCTGTTTAAGGGTTTTATTTTATTTTTTTAAAAAATATTTTTAAGTTGTTTATAGATTTTTATTTATTTATTTATATGTGGCACTGAGAATCCAATCCAGTGCCTCACACATGCCAGGCAAGTACGCTACCACTGAGCCACAGCCCCAGTCCTAAGGGTTTTATTTGATGTATTTATTCTGCAGGATTCAGATATTTGCTATGGAATTTTCCTGGAGTTAGATTGCTGGATAAACATTATATCACACTTTATACTCACCATTCACAAAACATCACTTGTAAAAGCTTTTCCTCCTGTGAGTAAGTCAAAATTAATTTCAGTAAGGTTCAGGTGTATCAAATAAAAATGTTTCACAATCATATCTCAAGAGTTTTTTAAAGAATCTTTTGAGAATCATCAAAAAAAATCTGAAACCAGAACTAACATTAGCAATCATACTCTTTATGGGATATTTTTTACTCTTGCTGCTGAAACCCCTGATTTTTATTTTGGTCTCCAAACTGTTCCCTACTCTCAACTCAAGTGGTTTAGGTGGAGGTCCCTGGCTTAAGTGGGGATGTGGGGATTATGGGGGGGCAGAGGCACAGAGCTCAGAATTTTTCTATTATCGTGTTCTATCTCCCTGGCCTTACTGACTGGCTCAAGGATAGGTCCAGGGATTTTGCTTTTGTTGATAAGTCAGGGATTTCTTTTTGTCCTTGAACTTGAACTTGGGAGGCTATAGGGTTAAATGGCTAGCACCCATCTTGCCACAAGTTTGAACTTGACAATGATGTCAAGCTAAAGTAGAACTGAGCCAAGAAATAGAAAAATATCAGGTTTGGTAAGACATTAAACTGCATCTACAGCCATTTGTATTTATGGATTTTTCTGTTATGTGAGTCAAGAGGCGGCTTTTCTCTCTTCTCCAACATATACACAAAAATGTACTGTTGTTTCTAATTTAAGTGAGTTTGATATAGGTTTTCTTCCACCTGAAACTGAAGGATTCTAATCTTTTCATTTGATAGACAAGGAGTATCAAACTCAGAGCAAGTGACTTATTCAAGATCCCTCAGCAAGTTGATGAGTCACAGAACTGGGTATAGGACCCAAGTCCTAACTCTGACCTTTTTATCATGGTCTTATTTGGGTGAATGCATAAGTAGTTTTGAAAACCAAAAAAAGACTGAAGATACTGATGGAGGAGTGGTCATAGTTAAATATATGGCTGGAGAACATTAAAAAATGAGTAGTAAAATTGATCATCAGATGTATTAAGATGCTGAAATTGAAATAGTATTTTAGAAACAAGTAAACAGCCGTCTAGATAAGTCAGGCTTACACTAAAAAGGGAACTACGAGTAGAAAATGGTGGAAGGCTAGTTTACTCCAGCAGATGTAGCTATAAGGGAAACATAATCTTTGCATATTTGGAAGTACACTCACTAACTAGCATTATGGTGTAACCAAAGAAGTAATACTAAAATGCCAAATTTGATCATTGAATTAGAAATACTGTGAAACCTAAACCATCCCCTATTTACCCCACCCCACACTCACAGTAGAAAAGATTATTCTTGCAGGGAATCTGTTGGAAACCAGAATAGACCCAAGACAGATCAAAGAAAGGAGATTAAGGTTGATTCTGTTTAAAATTGTTTAAAAATGATGTTATAAATTGTTAATTTTAAAAATAAAAAATACATTCTATTATTGTACTTTGGTTTTCAGGTAGGAGTTAGGCTCAAAGTTAGAATTCTCGGGCTCTTAGGCTCTTAGGAGTTCCATGACAGAATGTGACATTGTGGGTCCTCAATCCCTAGACCCTGGGTCCTTCAGTTCCAGCCTTCTCTATTCCACTGCTCAGACCTGAGGCCTGCCCCATGTTCTCTCATCTCCAGCTCTGTCTCAAATTAAGAGGGTCCTTTCTCTCACAGACCCTTGACTCCCAGTCTGTGTACTGAAGCTCTGTCCTCAAAAGCTCTAGACAGTCACCCTTGCACTGCCTGTTGGACCTGGGGCTATGCATTTTGGATGCATAGCTTCTCCTTAATGATACAAATCTGAAGAAGTGTAAGAGAAACATGATCTTTAAGCAAGGAAGGTACAAGCTTTGGGATACTTTCTGTTGGCCCGTGACATTTTAACTCTTGAGAGAAACATGGTCAGAGTCTTAGGTTCTTCTTCCCTGGGACTTAGTGTGGTGCTGGCTTACTCTTCCACTACCCTTTCTTTTCTTTTTTTTTTTTTCCTTACTTTTTTTTTTAAGAACTTGTTTTTTAGGAAGATGTAGAGCACTTAGTGTTGAACTAGAATTGTGGCAACATTGACAGCCTGCTATTAACTGAACATCTTTCCCATTTTTAAGGGTCACTAAAGAGGGGGTGATACAGCAGATTAATGATTCTGATGCTTTCTGCTGCTTTTGTTTGCTGCAATCTCATCTCTCAAATAGAGGTTTGTGGTTAAAACCCCTGAACTGAAGAGCATCCTTCAGGATCTCCTATTCCAATTGCTCTACACCAAATACATTGGCCATTAACCTCTCCTTGTTGTCTCTTCCTCACCTTTGAACTTTCCTTTCACCTTTCTTCCACTCTCATCCCAAGGGTTTGCATATTCTGTGGTTTTTACCTTCCTTCTGCTACCTTTGGAATCCATCTTTGGATCACAGCAGTAGCTGTGCTCTTCTGCACTGTTCCACCACCTTGTTAGGTTTAGAGGAGTCTTCAAATGTCATTTTACCCCATTCTTCCTCTAGCTGGGGAAGCCCCTACCCAAGGATACACATTCTAAAGAGTTTTTAGTTTGTTTTACTCTCCTGATTGGAGCATAAACCAGAGATTTACAGACATAGATACATATGCACATAGAAAAGGATGTTAGAGGTCATTTGTGAGATTATTTAAATATTCTTTGATCCAAATCTTGTGGTTTTTAAAAACAGGAATCCAGACCCATTGAAATCTTATGGACGGCTGTACAAACTATCATGCCAGCCAAGACTGGTGCCCAGGCCTTCTGTTCTGTCATAGAAACTCACATCATCATGTTAAAAGAAAAACTAAGACCAGTAGGTTTAATAAAGTTAACTTGAGTTAGCAAAAGGGTCTAGAGCAGGGCAGCACTCCTCACTGAAGACATTCACAGTACCCTACCCAGTACATGTGCAGGTTCTATTTATATCTAGAGAAAAGGAAGTGACACAGAAGCAATTTGGATGTAGTTGACATTCTTAAATAGGCATGTTCTGATCAGTTGGCAGCTTGTGATGGCTGAAGCTTAATTGCTCTGATTGGTTGAGAGTCAGTTCCTTGATTAGCAGTGTGTACTAAGGTTAGACTACAACTTGCTCATCAAGCTAGGTTGTAATTCACATATGAGACACTTTGGCTCAAATTTTGTCTCCAGTATGGAGGCTTTTTAAAGCCAAATTTATTTTGGTTTAGTACATAGGAATTTTTTTCTTTTTGTTGATAACCTATCATTACCGGAACTAACAAAGGATAAGAAAATCCCTTTCTGACGTTATATTTATCTTTTTTATTTCCTTTCTTTTAGCTTAGTTTTCTCCTTTGGTAGGTTTATCTTCATATTTATATTTGCAATATCTTCTGGTTTATGCATACTGAAATAGACCTGTGACTTGGTTCATATATTTGATATGAACTCTCCATTTCAAACTTCTACAAAGAAAATAAGGTAACTTAAAAAAATTAAATTTCAAAAACCTTAGGGTTTTTAAACTGTTTATTTCTCATTGACATCAGAAAGTAGAAACATGGTTACAAATGTGAATAGATGCTCATTCCCCTAGTTTGTTGAATTGCAAGTTCATTAATGCAGTTATATTTAAGGCCAATTATATTTTTGTATGCTCTTAATCAACATTGCAATACACACACACACACACACACACATGTACATGTAGATGCCCACACAAACTGATTATAAATGATTTATAATCTTTTTCAGAATAATCAGATCATCTTTGCAAAGAAGCATATGTATCTTGACTAAAAGTAACTAATAACACCTAAATAATAATTTCTGATGAAATTCAGTTCCTTTGTGTGCATGGGTTGCAATATTGGTTAGAGTACACAAAATGTCCTCAGTTTTCAGTGACTTTAGTATTTAATTTATTCAAATCAATTAATTTTTATTTATTATTTTATTTTTTTTGTACAGGGATTGAACTCAGGAGCACTTAACCATTGAACCACATCCCAGTCCATTTTATTTTTTTATTTTGAGACAGAGTCTCGCTAAGTTGCTTAGGGCCTCACTATGTTAGGACTGGCTCAGCCTCCAGAGTTGCTGGGATTACAGGCATGTATCACTATACTCAGCTCAAATCAACTGATTTTTCTAGATGACTTTGTTTGCCTCTTATATGGCTTAGTAATACTTGTCCATGTTCTGTGAATTTCATAACATTTGTTTCTAGTCTCAGGGGGACTAGCAGAGTGATTAGCTCATATCTCAGTCTTCTTTTCAGCTATATAATAGCCATTGAATAAATGAACACATGATAAATTCAACCACAAACCTAGTAAATATTGAGATGAAATATTTATAGTCAACAGAGTGTGTATCAGTTGCTAAACTCATTAGTGAGGCAGTCAATGTAAAGAGAATTAATGTAATTTCCAAATTTAGATCGAGTGAGAATGGAAGAATTAAGACAGGCTAATTTTTTTTCTGTTGTTGTTTGTACAATTCTGGAACAATTGGTTGGAAAATCTTAAATTAGTCATCTATAACTCATTTCAAAGCATCTTGGTTGCATTTGTTCCTCATTTGTATTGTTGGAAAATTTGATTAAGTATTAGAAACGTGGGTGAATATGTAATTTATTACTAATAGATTATCTAATAGTAAATCTTTATATTCTTCTACTTTCATCAGAGGGAATCCTGATTGAGTACCTGTGTTTTATACACTTCATTTAATCTGAGCGTAATAATGGCCATACTAAGGGTATAATTCTTATCCCAGTCTTAGAGAGGTAGAAACTTTAATGTGCGTTATTCAATTTGGGCGTGTGGGGTTGCACCTAAAGGGTGCTAGAAGTCGGTCTTGGAGCTTGGTTTATCCAATTGTCAGTATATGCTTCATGCATCAACTCATGCTGCCTCCTTAAAAGGCTGGTGTAAGTCATAATTTCAGTCAATAGTCTTGTAATACCATACACACTCAACTTCTCTGTTGATTTTCATTTAACTTCCCTGTATAATTCTTACTGAGTCTTCATTGGAAAAGAGGGGGAAATTAGGTTATAGGTTAGATGCAAGTAACCTATACCTAGCAAGTTAGTGAGACCCTGTCTCAAAATAAAAAATGAAAACCTTTTAGGGATGTTGCTCAGTGGTTAAGTACCCTTGGGTTCAATCCCTGGTAGAAAAATGAATGAATGAATAAACAGAACTGGAAAAACACGAGAGATTCTAACAATATGAAGGAAATGGGAAAAGGAATACAAAAAGGAAAGAGAAAAAAGAAACAGGATGGTGGGGAATAGTACTGAAGATAATAGCTATTGGTTTCAGTTTTAGAAGCCATAAATATAATGGAAAACATATTAAATGCTTGTTTACCTTCTAAAGGAAATACCTAAATTGCTCTCTGTATGGCTCACTTTTCTGTGATGAGTAGACAGAGCCTTAGTGTCTGCTATAGTAACTCTGAAGCTTAACTGTAGTGCTATTTGGAAAATGGAAACTAGATGTTAACTGTGTAGTCACTGTGACAGCCAATGCTACCTCTCTCCCCCATTCAACTAACATGTATTTAATTAAACAGGTTTCTATTTAATATTAAATCTAATTTTGTTCTTGATCCTCTATGTTTCAAAGTAAGGATGATGATAAAAAGGGAATTAAGTTTTGAGTCTTTAGCTCTCCACTCTAAGGTCAGTGGGAGGTGTGAGAGGAGCTTGTTGTGTCAGGTGGAGTCACCTGTTCATCTGCACACTTGATATTTGGGTCAGCATAATTAAGTTCATGGATATGTGCATAAATATGTACAAAAAAATCTAAATTCTTTCCATACATTTTACTGTCTGTATTCATACTTTTTATGTGAGTCCTCAGGGAAAGGCTTATTGATTCCTAATTCCATAACATCCAAGTTACTACTAAACTTGCTTTGCTTCATTTTTCATAAGAATTTTACACTTCACAAGTTAACATTTTATACGTTTCTCTATACAAAAGCTGCTTGCTACCAGTGTTGGTAGAAGGCCAATTGTTATAGTAGCTTCAATGATGGATGATTGCACTTTGACATTTATTTCATTAAATTCTCCCTTGGTTTCACATAGAAAATAATCCTTTTGTTATTGAAGGTCTTTGCTGATGGTAGCAGCATCACAGTGTTATGGCCTTATTATTTGTGCTTCTTAGTTTCTGCACTGTAGTGAGTTTGGATGAGGTGTGAAAAATTTCAAGTTCTTACTAGTTAAAAACCATTGTACCCTATAAATACAATGAGGGCAGCATCCAGGTGGGTCTCTAATAGTATAGACCCGGATCTTATGGAGTTTGGGTGCCACATTAAATCTTAACTTCCCTATATACTCAAATATCTTGATTTTATAATTTATAAAAAATATGAACATGTGAACATATTATGAGACTCTTCTCTCTCAAAAGGGCCAATGGAGGTAAGAACTAAAAGTTCCTTAGCTTCATGGCAAATGTACCTCTGGTTAGCACTTAACCATATGACCTTCAAAATGCTTTTTCCTGTTTCTGTTGCTCTCATGTAACACCAAATCCTAAGGGGCATAGGCCATGTCTTTCTAATCTGTGTATATCTGTTTTTTAAAATGCACATTAAATCAAACTGAACTGGAAAATGCATCAGAAACAAGCAATCTTGGTAGTCTCATACTTTGTCCTGCAGAAACTAGTTTGAAGATGGTCAGGAATGTGAAAGAAATCTCATTAGCCTTCTAGCATTTCTTCCCTTGGTAACTTGGGTCTTGACCTATCGGTGAGGCATCAGGGGCAAAGATATAACAGTGATAATTGTCATGGCAATAATTAACAATAATGTAAAAGTCTAATTACAAGAATGTTTTCAGAGTTATTGTTTGTATGTCTTTGGGCTTTGTTTTGACTCTGTTGACAAAACAATTAGCAAAGATAAAAAGGAAAAGAAAGAAGGAAGTTGTGAAGTAGGTGTATTGTGCACTGGTTACTAGCTTGTCCAAGTCTGGTGAGACAAAGCACTCATGCATACAAGAGGTTTCATAAAGTGGATTTATTACTTATACACAGGCAGCAAAGAACAGTCAAATCCTAAGATTCATTGAAAACTGGCTCCCCAAGGCTCACAAAGATTGCCCAAGATGAATAGAATCTCAACTGTACATGCCTCATTGGGACCACAGCTGAGAGACCTTGAAAGCAGACTATCTGGGGTTAGATACCCAGGGGTGATAGAACAATGCTGAACTAAAGCATCGAAGAGATGTACTGTTCTAGGGGGTAACTGAAACAGTCCAAGCTGTTTCGGCCAGGGTGTTGCATTTTCAGAACATTCTGTAGTTCTTGAGGATTACCAATGAGAAGGGGGAAACACTAATATGACTGAGGCTGCCTGGAGAAATGTCCTGCAGAAGTGATTTGCAAAGAGCTGGGACTTGTTCAGGTATAGTCACTGCTGGCTAAAGCTCAAAACCCCCATGGTTGCTGAAGACTAGTGCAGCCAAACTAGGTCAAAGCTGGTGTGCACATACAGTGGCATGTAAAGGGCTTCAGTTTTCAACTTTGATCAGTCGATCTCACTTTCTGAGATTTTTTAGCATTTTGACCTAGTATTTTAACATAGGGTAAAAGCAAAAGAATTTACTTGAAGGTAAAAGGAATATTTTACTTCATAAAAATCAAACTGGCTGTTTCCGAAGATGAATAGTATCCTAACTTCACCAAGTATGTACATCTCGGATCATTAATTGATCAAGATCTTATTGATGAAAGGAAGTTATTGAAGTGAAGCAAATCAAGGGCACTAATCAATATTCTTGGAGTACTCTGATAATGGAACTTCTTAAGAACATACAATACCAAAGAAGGTGAAGAAGTTTGGAGAACTTTTGGGTTGATAAACAAAAATACATTCATGTGCTTGGAAAAGCGTGCACCCTAACTCCCCGAGGGCAGAATCTGTGCTTGGGACTCTTCCAAATCTTACTCTGTGTATGTCTTCATGTAGTTGTTCATTTCTATCCTTTAAGATACCGTTTGTAATAAATTTGCATAGTAAGTACAATATTTTCTGGATTCAGTGAGCCAATCTAGCAAATTATTGAACATAAAAACAGGGCTATGGGAACTTCCAGTTTGTAACCCAGTAGGATAGAAGTCAAGGGTAACCTGAGAACCCACCATTTATGATTGGCATCTGAAGTTGGGACCAGTTTTATGGGACTAAGCCCTTATTCTGAAAGTTCAGCACTAACTCTGGCTAGTGTCACACCTAACTGGTGACAGAGAATTGCTTGGTGGGAGAAAATGATACTATTCATCTGATATTGGAAGTGAAGTATTAAGTACTATGTGAGAGCACAGAAGAGGAAAAATAATCTGTTTTTTCCTTTATTGTTTGGTTTATCCTATCTAAGGACCTAAGGAAATCAATGTCACAACCAGTAAAATGTCTAAAACATATCAGAATATATTTTATTTCAAAGTTCAACTAGAATCAAGTTACTTAGGAGCTTCTATATTTCAGTATAAATACTTCTGTTTGTCTTTCATTCATAAGTTAAAATTTTCTTTCCTGAAATAAAATCTCTATTAGATAATCATGGGTCTTTACCCTACACAGTAGAACTTCTCAGGGTTGACCGTAAACCAGAGAGTCATTATGTCCTCCTCAAAAATAATTCATCAAATATGCTGAGTGGATATGAAATTGATTATTTCTTAGTAACTTTACTGATTCTGTTCTAGATTGTCACCTTCTAGCCCTCACAAATGTACTTCTGACTCTTTGTTTTCTCATACAACATTTATAAGGGAGATAAAAATATACCAACCTGAAGTATGGTAAACTATAAATATTCCTGAAGTTACTTAATATTTGTCTGCTTGGAGTATTTCTAATAAAGAAGGATACGTACTCTTCTCAAATATAATGGTTATGTAATCATGATGGGTTAAATGCTGTAAGTACTGTATGAAGAAAAGTGTTAACTTTGCTCAAATCCCGCACAATCTAAATGTAAATAACTATGTTTAGAACTGTCCCTTGCCCACATCTGGGAGATGACCTCTGAGACTTTGGAATATCATGCTTGATATATTCTATTTGTGTTCTGAGTGTTTGGGCCATGGGATACCAACTTGATCAAATAGTGTATAATAACATTATGGTTAATGGTACACCCCTGTTTTTGCTGTGATGTGCTGAAGTCTGAAAAATTAAAGTCAATCTTTTAGGTGCTACATGCCTATATGACTGAACACCAATAAAATTTTCAGTCATCAAGTCTTGGAGAAAATTCCTTGGTTGACCACAATTCATAGTGTTGTCCCATATAGGGAAAAATCTGCCTATTATTATTTTAGCTAATGTTACTAAAAATTATTTGGCCATTGAAAAACTCCATTTTGTTTCATTTTTAAAGTAAAAATTTTAACTACTTCTATAAATATTGTTCTGTATAAAGCTCAGATACCTTTCTGAACTTATATTTCAAAATTTAAACTTTAAAATTCACTTTAGGTAATAATCCATTTGTGTATAGTAATGTCTTAGGCACAATATAGAAGACATCAAATAAGTGTGCATTGAAAATATTTAAATATATTAAGATGTAAAAATGATATACATTACAGCATACAACAAAGAACTGGTGATTGAAACCGGTGATTATAGGCAGAGAAATAACTTCAGCTAATAAGCGAGATAGTTGCAATATGTTTATATTACCATGCAGTAGCTTGTTGTATGAAAGAAAGAATGAGGTCATTCTAGTCAGGGGGTATGTGAGATGTTAGAAGAAATATTAAGTCATGTGGGAGAGGATAACGTTAAGTTAAGACAGTGTAAGGGGAGAATTAGGGAGTATGTTACAGGCAGAATTAAACAACTAGATTTTGATATTTAAAAAGATAGTAAGTCAGCCTTTGAAGTGAAATGTGAGGGCAGTCTGGTGGCTAAGAAGCATTTAAATCAGATTAAGATGTGTAGTGCTTAAAGAAGCAGTGCCGCAGTCTGGCTGGGCACAAAATCACGAGCCACTCAAGCAGGAACAAAGTTTATTTTTTGAAACTGCCGCCAATGTCCGGTACCGCCCGGGAAGATTTTTTCCACCCACGCGGCCTCCTCCCGGACCTGCAGAGAGAGCTCCTCCCCCGGAACTCCCTCCTACTGTACTTCCCCAACCAATGGGAACTCTCCAGGAGTCCCATAGCTGGCCTAGGTGAACAGCAGGAGTCCAATATCCATATGAATGCAAATCTTAACGTAATCATATCATCTCAATGGCTAGCTGGCGTCACCTTTAGACCAAAAATGCCATGCATCATATACTTGGCTCTTAGCATCTCCCCCCTTCTGTTTAAGTAACAAGCAATCTGGCTAGGGACCCTGCCTGTTAGGTTTGTCCAATTCAATATATGGTTCTTACCCGTCATCAGAAAACTGACTTTTAGGCGTCAGCCTCCTGTCTTAGGTTGATACCACTGCAATTGGATCATACCCGTCACTGACTACCAGTCCAGCATATAGCCATACTTGTGGATAGGCCTCTGTACCAGTTGGGGGGTGAGGTTCTTTGCCTCACCTCTGTTGGCCCCCAAATTTGGCCTTGGTGCTGGTGGGGGGGTGAGGTTCTTTACCTCACCTCTGTTGGCCCCCCAAATTAGACCATCACTAGTAGAAGGGAGGAGGATACAGAAATGTCATGACACCAAGTCAATTAACGGCTCCTAGGAAAAATTACATCACTGGTGACACATCAGCAAAGATACGCTAGCACTACCATTTTTAAAGTAAAAAATTTTCTTAATTTTTTATAATTAAGAATAATTCGCTGCATCAACAAATAGATCACAAAGCATACAAGTGATACATAGTCCAGGCAAATTCTGTAAGCAGTTCAAAGCAGAGGAATCTATCAATATGTCCATATCCTCCCAAAATAAAGCATACAAGTGATACATAGTCCAGGCAAGTTCTGTAAGCAGTTCAAAGCAGAGGAATCTATCAATATGTCCATATCCTTCCAAAATAAATCGACTCATTGATTGAGCATTACTTGTTGAGTTATAAATCATTGATGTATCAGTTTACACGGTTTGTTGTGATAACTCTCGAAGAAGTTGTAGTTTGGTTTTATCTTTGTCTTCACCGGCACTGGGATGAAAATAGGAATTTTGACAATGATGCTAAAAAAAATATGTAACATTTCAACAGGTACTAAGAGAACAATATTTAGAACAATTTACATTATCCTGAACAGAATTATTAAATATAATGAAAAGGAAAGGTGAAAGTAAACAAACAGATCTGTTAACCTTCTATTTGTTCATATATTAAAACAATCCTCAACAGCTGTTTACCCAAATTAAATTAAACTATTAAAATCACGTGAATAATAAAAAAAAAATTTTTGGATCCATGTGCATGAGCGCTCCTCATATGTGATATATGGACATACGCACATACAGACATACAACACAAAACAGAAGTGTGCACACGTAACATATAACACATAAGACAATAGTAAAGGCCTTGTACCTTTACCTAGGTGAAATCTCCATTGCAATGTTCAAAAACTCCACAGTCAAAAAATAAAACTGATCAGAAAAAACATTAACCTAGGTCTGTATGAGCTCAAAAATAAAATAGAACTTTATGATGTGGGAAAAAGCAATAATAAAATAGATATTGGAAAAAGCATCCTGGTTAATCACTGTCGCAGATGTAAGAATAGCCAAGCTGGAGATCTGGATATCAGCTGTTATGGATTTGAGTCGAATCATTTTCCTTTTGGTCTGTAGAAATTGTTTTAGTTAATCTCTCTGGAATCCAAATCGGCTGCTGTTCTCCCTGTGGAAAAACACAAACAGAGCCCCGACTCCAGACTATCACTGGGTCAGGACCTTTCCATTGTCCTGTTAGAATATCTTTCCAAAGTACCTTAGGCTTATGTACATTTTTTGGATACAAATGTCTTTCCGCAGCACTAAGCCCTGATGAATCCAAATTTAAAAAGTTTAAAGTAAAAAGGGTTATTTTAAGTTTATCTTTGGGGGATATATACCCCTTTCCAATTCCCTCCTTTTGTTTTAATAAGTACATTTTAATAGTTTGATGAGCTCTTTCAACTATGCCTTGTCCTTGTGGATTGTATGGAATTCCTGTTATGTGAGTAATGCCAAATGATGAGCAAAATTGTTTAAAAGAGGTGGACGTATAACCAGGACCATTATCGGTTTTTAACTGTTTTGGAACGCCCACAGTGGCAAAATTTTGTAAGCCATGAGCTATAACATCTTTAGTTTTTTCTCCGGCATGAAGGGAGCCCATCAGAAATCCGGAAGAAGTATCAACTGTAACATGTAAATATTTTAATTTTCCAAATTCTGGCTAGTGTGTGACGTCCATCTGCCAAATATGGTTAGGTATCAGTCCTCTAGGATTGACTCCAAGATTAACTTGTGGTAAAAATGTCACACAATTTTGACATTGTTTTATTATTTGTATAGCTTGTTCCTTAGTTATTTTAAAATGCTTTTGTAAAGTATTAGCATTGACATGGAACCTTTTATGAAAATTTATAGCTTCTTCTATTGTGGAGAAAATATGTATGTCATGTGTAGATTTATCTGCTAACTCATTGCCCAAACTAAGGGCTCCAGGCAATCCTGTATGTGCCCTGATATGTCCTATAAAGAATGGATCTTTTCTGTCCCAGATTAGACTTTGTATAGTGGAAAACAAAGAGAAAACAGTAGAAGAAGGGGAAATCCTACCAGCATCTTCAAGGGATACTATAGCATTAACTACATACTGACTATCAGAAAATAAATTAAATACAGAATCTTTAAACATCATAAAAGCTTGTAATACTGCATTAAGCTCTACCTTTTGAGCTGATTGTTTGGGTACTAAAAATGTAAAAGTTTGATCAGGGGTAACTACTGCTGCTGTACCATTATTTGACCCATCAGTGAATATATTTGGAGCATTCATGATAGGGGTTTTTTTTGTCATCTTTGGAAAAACTACAGGATGTTTAGACCAAAAAGACAACAAAGGATTAGACGGTAAGTGATTATCAAATGAAACATTAGATTTACACATGATTATTGCCCAAGTATTTAACTCATTAGCTAACTCATCAATTTGATCTATAGTATATGGAGTAATAATTTTATTGGGAGAAATCCCAAACACTCTCTTGGCTGCTTTTGTTCCTTTGAGTATTAATTGTCCTACAGCCTCAGGATACCTAGTAAGAATAGTGTTAGGAGAATAAGATAAATGTATCCACAATAATGGACCTTCTTGCCAGAATACTCCTGTAGGAATATTTTTTGTTGGCAGTACAATAAATAATAAAGGCAAACTTATATCAATTCTATCCAAATGCATATTTTCCATATATGTTTCAATGATTTTTAATTCCTTTCTTGCTTCAGGCGTCAACATGCGGGGTGAATTTGGATCTGATGGACCTTTTAGAATATCAAATAAAGGTCCCAACTCTCCTGTTGGTATGCCTAGATAAGGCCTTATCCAATTTATGTCTCCTAATAACTTTTGAAAGTCGTTAAGTGATTTGAGTTGATCTACTCGTATTTGAATTTTGGGTGGACGGACCATGGTTGAGGATAATAAAACCCCTAAATAATTAATTGGTAGATTTAATTGTACTTTATCTATTGCTATCTCTAGATTATAATTTTTTAATAAATTTGTAAGTGTGGCATAACATTCTAGCAATGTGTTTTTATCTTTATGTGCCAATAACACATCATCCATATAGTGAAATATTTGTAGTTCAGGATTTTGATTTCTAAGTGGCTGGATTGCTTTGTTAACATAAATTTGACACATAGTTGGACTATTAGCCATCCCTTGAGGGAGTACTTTCCATTCATATCTCTGATCATGACCTTCATGATTTAGTGCAGGGATAGTAAATGCAAAATGTGGACTATCCTCGGGATGAATTGGAATTGAAAAAAAACAATCTTTAATATCTATAGCTAAAACATACCAGGTTTTTGGTAAAGCAGACAATTGGGGAATCCCTGATTGAGCAGGTCCCATAATAACCATCTCATTATTAATGGCTCTTAAATCTTGTAATAATCTCCATTTACCAGATTTCTTTTTAATGACAAAAATGGGAGTATTATGGGGAGATACGGAAGGTTGTATATGTCCCTCTGCTAATTGTTGTTTGACCAGGTCATGGGCTATTTGTATCTTTTCTTTAGTCAGGGGCCACTGAGGAACCCACACTGGTCTTTCTGATTTCCAAGTAATTTTGATTGTCTCAGTGGCCCTTTCTGAAAACCCAATCCATGTCTATTTGTTTTTTGATCTATTTGACTTGGTGCTGTCATACCTTGTTCTTGTTCTCTTAATCTTTCTTCTTTCCTAAAGCCTTGTCTAGCCCTAGTAGTGGGCGCATTAGGATTGATGTTATTTGTTAATGTCAAACCTAATTGATCTAGGACATCTCGTCCCCATAAATTTATAGGAAGATGATCCTATAAATTTATATATGTGTATAGTTCCTTCACATCCTTCAGGATCCTTCCAATCTAATACCATTGCACTTCTATGGGGATTAGTTGCCACTCCTAGGCCTCGAAGCGTTTGAGTGGCTTGTTGTAATGGCCAATGTTTCGGCCATTCTTGATGAGATATGATGCTAAGGTCTGCACCTGTATCAAGTAGCCCATTAAAGTCATGTCCTTGAATATTTAGTTTTAGCATTGGGCGAGAATCTAGATTTAAAGACAGCATAGCCCAATCTACACCTGTGGAGCCTAATCCCCTGGAACCTCTTTCTACAGTACGACTGGAAAATTTATCATGTAGGCTGGGTATTATTAATAACTGTGCTATTCTATCTCCTGGTGAAATTACTGATATACCTCTTGGAGAACTAGTTATAATTTTTATTTCACCTTCATAATCGGGATCAATTACCCCAGGACTTATCATAAGTCCTTTTAGTGTTGAAGAACTGCGTCCCAATAATAAGCCTACTATTCCTTGGGGAAGAGGTCCTTTTACTCCTGTGGGAATGATTTGAACTCCCATCTCTGGAGTTAGTACTGCTCTGGCAGAGGCGCAGATGTCCAACCCTGCGCTCCCTCTAGTTTGTCTGATGAGGGATTTAATGGATAATGCGTCCTGGGCACTACCTTGATGGTGTTGCTGGGTTCCTCCACTGCCCCGTATATTTGTGGTTTTGGGCCCCGGAGCATTGGGCCCTCCAGTCCGTTTTTTGGCAATGGAGCCTGATGTCTTTCTCCACGATATCGTGGGTAAACACTTGGTCCTTGTCTGTTTTTTGATAACGGAATACCTTCTATGGTGGTTTGAGAACGGCATTCATTAGCCCAATGTTTCCCTCTACGGCATCGTGGGCAAATACCCGGTATTCTATTCCTTTGATACCTGGCCTTGTTAAACCCTCCTCCTATGGGGCAACTCCTTTTAAAATGTCCTGTTTGATCACAATTATAGCATGTTTTTGGCCTGGCATTTAAAGCCTGTTGTACTGCTGCTAAGACTTGCCCTTGTTCATTAATGTCTCTACATAATTTAATATATGTGTTTAAATCTTCATGTTTCCATGGTCTGATGACCTCTCTGCAGCAACGATTTGCTTGGTCATAAGCCAGTTGTTTTATAAATGGCATTGCCTGTTCTGTATCTCCAAATACTCTAGATGCTGTCTGAATAAGCCTATCTACAAATTCAGCGTAAGGTTCATTAGCTCCTTGTATTACCTTAGATAATTGTCCTTGTAAATCTCCATGCCCCTGTAAAGTTTTCCATGCCCTAACTGCGTCTGCAGCAATTTGTGCGTATACGCCAGGATCATATTCAATTTGTTGCCGTTGACCCTCATAAGGTCCTTTTCCTAATAACATCTCTAGATTTCTTTGAGGGTAACCGGCTGTTGCATTTCGCCTAGCTGTCTCCATGCAAAATTCCTCATTGGCAACCTTCCATAACAAATATTGTCCTCCATTTAGCACAGATCGACACATGTTAGCCCAATCTGCTGGCATCATGTCTAAGTTGGTAATGGATTCGACCATGCTCACAGTGAAGGGTGCTTGCGGCCCGTAGGTTGTTACAGCCTCCTTTAATTGCTTCACTGTTTTGAAATCTAAAGCACGGTGAATTCGTTGCCCTCCTGCCTGCTCAAGTACAGGGCATGCTAATCTTTGGGGTCCTGCCTCAGGATTCCGTCCATCAACTACGGGAGTTGAGGGCCGCTCAGCTGTAGATGGAGCTGTTGGTTGAATTACGCCCTCTGGTGATAGAACGGGGTTAGTAGCAGCCTCCTGTTGTAATTCCCCGTCTGATGGTTTTTTTTCCTCTAAGCTTTCTTTCTTCAAATCTTCCTCTGTCTGACTAGCTTGAGAGACCTTCTCTTTCGCTTGACCTAACATGTTTTCTACCATAGTCTGGACCTCTAACAATTTACTTAACAGTCTTTCGGTTTGTTTTTTACTAGTTTCTAATCTACTATAAAGGTAACGCAACCCAATAAGATAGCATAAAACAAAACCGAAACAGAATGAAACAAAAACCGAACAAAGAATAGTTGTATCAATTTTCTCTTTCTCAGGGCCGAACAACTTCAAACCTTGAGCCAACCAATTTTCCCAGTTTGCCTGAGAAAATTCTAGGGATAGGCAGCTTGAAACAAAAACAAGATAAATCAAAACGAGAACACATTGTTTTTTGAAATGGTCACCCATTTTGTTGCCTTCCCTCAGGGGCGAGCAATTTTACTCACCTCCAAACTTCAGGAGTTCCCCGTGCGGGCCGCCAGTTGCCACAGTCTGGCTGGGCACAAAATCACGAGCCACTCAAGCAGGAACAAAGTTTATTTTTTGAAACTGCCGCCAATGTCCAGTACCGCCCGGGAAGATTTTTTCCACCCATGCAGCCTCCTCCCGGACCTGCAGAGAGAGCTCCTCCCCCGGAACTCCCTCCTACTGTACTTCCCCAACCAATGGGAACTCTCCAGGAGTCCTGTAGCTGGCCTAGGTGAACAGCAGGAGTCCAATAACCATATGAATGCAAATCTTAACATAATCATATCATCTCAATGGCTAGCTGGCATCACCTTTAGACTAAAAATGCCATGCATCATATACTTGGCTCTTAGCAAAGCAGCTTAAGGAGAAAACTCTTGCATTATTTTCAGTTAGGGCTACTCTGTCCTGCGCTTAGAATTTAATTGTGGTTGTAGAGATAGAGATGGATGCAGACAGCAGGGTGGGACAGATTGTGTGTGGGAGATAATGGATGAGAAGGAGTCAGATGACCAGGAGAGATTGATTGGGAATGATCTGAAAGTCACGTTCCCTGATGGCAGCCAATAGCCAGCCTCCCAGCAGGCCCTCTAAGGAGCATCTAGGGCCTCTTGGCTGACTCTTCTCTGCAGGAGAGTCTATGCTATTTTCCACATAGATCCCTGAGAGAGTGAAAGGAGAAAGTATTATAGAGCAAAACTAGAGTGAGAAAGACAGGGGTGGGGGTCAGGCATCAGGAGATAAGTTGGAATTTAATGAAATGGCTTATGGATATGTGGCTGATTTTTAAGACTAGCAGCCCTTGGTAGTAAGGACGATTTGTTCTTATACCTTTTGGAGTGAAAGTCATGCACAAAGAGAAAGTTAAAAACACAATGAAGCATAACAAATATAAGAAAGTTTGATTTCATAGGAGTTTTCTGGGTCTTTTTAGAAGTATTTTTTAAGGTGGTAATTTGTTGAATACTAAAAAATTTAGGATAGGTTTTCTACCAAATTCAATTTTCTAATTTTTCAACTTCCCCAGTTGCTTCCTCAAGGTAGAAATAATTGTACTTGTTTTAATTTTTTTTTAAACTCTCTGGATTAAGGCACAATAAGACAGGACATGGTTGTTCATGATGACTTAAACATGCACTGGTATTTTTGGAGTGGGATCTGTATTTTGATTGGGAAACTTCTACTGTGTATGTGAGAGTCATCAAACAATATTTTTCTTCCAAACCTTTCACTCTCAAGTTCTTTGTGTCTGAACTCTAGCATGCTTCTCCTAAGTTCATTACTTATTTCAGTATGTCTTATTGTACAGAACTTTTCACTTTTTTCTGTTGTATTTTTTCTTCTAGTAATTGCCTGTTTTTGCAATTGGCCTAGAAGCCTATCGTTAATGGCCTCCTTCAACACAGAAAGATGCTCTGGGTTGTAGTTTATGCCACTGGTTAGTAGTAACTCTCATCTCTGAGACAAACCTTATTTTATTCTTTATAACTACAAGGAGACAGTTATTTCAGGATGAAAAGCTGCAGAACAAATTCATGAGCTGTTTTATTTCCTATGAAGTGCAGGGTGTGATACCTTAGTTACATTGCTTTCAGTGTCTTCTCTGAAGGTGAGGCCACCTCTCCTTCACAGGGCCCTGCAGATGGATGATAAGGACAAATGAGAACATATCAGCTCTTCTTAACAACTAGAAGGGATGTCTTGGTTGCTTTTTATAAACTTTTTGATGTTGAGAGGTCAAAGGTTGTAGCTGAATGATGGAATCCACTCACAGTCTCCTTAGGTTTAATACCAATAGACCTTACTAAAGGAGTCCATTACACTTAAAATAAAGAGATAAGGTGATAAAGCAAGGCAACAGGATCCTTAAACAAAGATGTGATATTTACACATGCCATCATACACCAAAATATTTATTCAAGAGAATGTTATTACTTTTGGCATTTATCTTTTAGAAATAATAGTAAACCCTCTTAATTTTCTTTGCTACAATAAAAAGGGAATATATTACATTGCTGATATCAATGGATTTTCAGAGCCCATTGAAGGTGGAGGAGTTGGGACATACTGAGGTTTTGGCATAACTTTCTATATTTTGTTGCATTTTTAAAGAATTTCTATTAAAGACCTCAAGGGTCTTTTCTTAACTTCCTATCTCATTAATTTATTCCTTTTTTCATTGATTTAATCACTCATTATGTAACCAAAATTTAGAAGCAGAGGACAGGTGCTCAACCCAGTACTAATGAAGATACAAAACGTAATTGGATGTAAATCAGAATTTCTTACAAAGGCGTCTTCTGTCTGGAGACAGAGGGGCTTGGGACACAGAAGGAATCCCATTACAATGGTCTTCAAGTAGGAGATGGGAAAGGGATGAGGGTTGTAGTGGTCTATCTGAAGAGATGCAGAAGATTGTGGGTGTGTCTAGGAATGATTGGCATGTGGGACAGCCAACTGAAATAGAGACCCTCTGTAAGCATGGGCAGTACTGACGAAAAGGAATATGGTCTGTATGGAATAAAAGTTGGAAGAACAAGTTAGCAGCAGAAGATGCAACCTCAATTTTTCTTGAACAGGTTCTTGATTGTTGCTGTGATCCTCTGAGGATATCAGACTCTTGCTTCTTCACTCTTCCAAAGCAAATTCTCCAGAAGCCTTTGGTCTCAGACTAGGGTAGCACCATTATTCCCTCTCGTTCTGAGGCTTAAGCCTCTTGGACTGCACAGCTACTGGTTCTTCCAGCTCTCCAGCCTGCAGACAGCCTTTGTGGACTATCCAGCTTCTGGTCCTGTAAGCCAACTTAATAAGTCCCCCTTTTATAATTATACTTCCTGATTTTCTGTTCCTGTAGAGAACCCTGACTAATCAAGGGTAAAACAGCAGCGCTCCACCATCCACCACATGGCAGCAGATATCATTGATCCTGGGTTGCTTTAACCCGATTCGTAAATATCGAAACATGAAGAGTGTTAATCTGGCTTTAGGATAATAAAGTATGTACGTAATGAAAGTCAGAATGATTTCATGAATGTGTACATTCTCAGTTTGACAAACTTGTTTTTTTTTTTTTTTTTTTTTTTTTTTTTTTTTTTTTACTATCTGGGAAATACTTTCATAAACACATCAACAAATTATTCTAGAAGTCAGGAATAAAACTACCAAAGGAGGACTGCGAAGTTCTAGTGTCTTTTATAAAGAATATCTAATATGTATGCTATCTCCAATCTTTAATAACTCAAGTAAGCCATAGAAAGAATTATCTTGTATCCCTGGTTAATAACGTAAACAGCAGATGTATCTATGTGGGGAAAGTGTGGGAACACAGGGAAATATAGTGCTGTCATTGTCTTTATCTATTAGGATGTGAGCCATAATTTAATTGTAGTTTAATCTGCCTTTGATAATGTTTTTGAGCTTTAATAAAAAATTGTCCTGAGTTATGGGCTAGCTTATTTGGAGCTGTTTTTCATTTTGTATCACTGCAAAATAAAAATCCACAGCCTCTTAAAAAATAGGAAAAAAAATGCAATGAAAGGTACTAAAACATAAGATATAAAAATAAAATAAAATTATAAGTTACATTGTTATGTTATGGGGAGACACCTCAGAAAGCAATCTAAGTCTGAATTTCAAATCAAAAGAGAGCTTTATTTATCTGGCCAGGGACTGTCACCCACTGCAGAGACTCAAGCTCTGTGAGAGGACAACAGCTTCCTGGTCCATCAAAGAGAATATAAGCATAAAAACCACAACTCAGTGACTTGCTTATCATCATGTAAGCTAGCCAATCATAGAAATTAAAACATTAGTAAGTGGGACCTGCTCTGGGCAGGACTGGAATTTTCCAGTTAGCAAGCAATCGATAAACAGAAGCTAAAATAGCATTAGCTTTGCAGTTCAGTTGACCACAGTCCTGGGTTCAAGCAGGTGCTAGAGAGTCACATCCTGAATTTGGGCAGGGGTTGGCAGGGCGAGAATCTATTTCAGTCATGTAGACCCACAAGGGCATTCACATCCAGGATGTTGCTCACCATGACCACCACTGCATCCTGAGTAGGGTACAATTTGTGGGGTACAAAGTACAGAAAGACAATTTTTTTTATAAGAAAACAGCTTTCATTTTAGTTTCTCAGAAATAGCTCTTATAACAATGTTTTATAGAAGGCAGCAAAATAGAGTCTTAGGCCTGTCTATGACAGTTCTTGCTTTATAATTATCTTATTTCACTTATCAAAATCTAAAACCTATAATTACACTCTTATTGATAGTATTTATCAGTTCACACCACAACAGTTATAGTTTGGATGTGAGTTGTCCTCCAAAAGCTCACATGTGAGACAATGCAAGAAGGTTGAGTTGTAGTCTAAGCTTAATCACTGAGTTAATTCCTGATGGGATTAACTGATTTGGTAGGATGTGGCTGGATGAGGTAGGAATTGGGGAGTGACTTTGGTGTATATATTTGTATATGGAAAGTGGAGTGTCTCTCTCTACCTCCTGATCACCATGATATGGGCTGCTTCCCTCTGCCACACTTTTCCCACCGTGATATTCAGCCTTACCTTAAATCCTGAGGAATGGAGTTTTCTATGGGCTCCATTCTGTGAGCCCTCAAATAAACTCTTCCTCCTCTGTAGTTGTTCTGATCAGATCCTTTAGTCACAGCAGCAAAAAAGCCGACTAAAACATACATTTTGAATTATTAGCATGAATATTATCAGTTAGCCATATATTGTATAATGCATTTTAAAACATAAATGTAAGAGTCTTTGACTTGTGTATGGAACCCTGACCTTACACAATTTGTGTTTTGCAGCTCAAGCAAGCATATGTACAAAGATAAATACTTCTGACATTTAGATGGGGTCTTACAGTTTATGGAAAACTTTCATGTATATTACTTTGTATACAAATGAAGATGCTGTCATTTTACTCAGATAATATATCAAATGCTCACTGAGTCAGCATCTTCTTTAAGATAATTTATTTATGCTATATTTCTTCCTGTTAAATTATGTTGCTATTATAAATAGTTCAAGATTTGTAAAGCTGCAGTCATTTTTCATATTATTCAGGTGATCTCTGTGGTGTCAGAAGACTTTGAGATTTCTGTGATAGAGCAGTAGTATAGTGTTTAAGGCTGCTGTGCACCCAATTTAAAGTTCTTCCTCTTACTAACTCCAAAACCTTAGATAAGTTACTTAACATAGGGATAACAATTGCACATACTTTATAGGGTTTTCATGAAGATTAAATGAGCCACTGCCTCTCAAGCACTTGGAACAGTGATTAGCTACAGTTATACAGTGGAGATAAGCCATTGTTATTCTTTATGGGAATATTTTGTCCTCATGTGCATTTGTACAGCAGAAGGAAGATGAGAAGAGAGAAGCAAATGCAGTATTTGTTAATTTTTATACTCTCCAGAAGTTGAAAGATGAACTTTGGGACTAATCAAAATAAAACTTTTTAAAATTTAAAGGCAGCATTATTATTAAAGACTGTGTTTAATTGGTTGACACACCATGTGCCAGTTAGTGTCATACATTCTAAGGCCCCCAATTTTACTCCCAGTTCATCTAACAGCTACTTTATCTCTCAGGAGTAGAGGCATTAGCATCTCTGGACTCAGAGTGGTAGGAAGATCAAAAAGACCACTTTAATGAAAATCTCTCACTCCTGGGAAAGAAACTGCCTTCAGGTCCCAGTTTTAGAATGAATGGGAAGGCTGTCTCCGGGTGATTTGGGGGAATTTAAAAAGAAACATGGGCAAAAATAAATAAATAAATAAAAATTAAAAAAAATTCCTTAGCCTCTAGCTATAAAATCTAAAATCTACCCTCAGAGTTACATCATTGTCTCACAGTCTCTCTCTCTCTCTCTCTCTCTCTCTCTCTCTCTCTCTCTCTCTCTCTCTCATATATATATATATATATATATAATTTATTTATTTATATAATGTTATATATAAATTGTGCTGATATCCTAAGCTTGCCATTTTTAAGCTGCTAATTTACCCCATAATGCAATTAGTTTCTGAGCTTCTTTCCTTTCAAGATGAAGGGGTCCTCAAGTCTATAATAGGGAATGGGTTGGAGCAGTGATTAATGACCACAAATAGGAAATGGGCAGTACAGGGGAAACAGAAGACAGATTTTATTCAAGAAAGAGAGTGGATGTGGGCCAGGAATGAGTAGACCTAGGTTCTGCTTTTATATTGTGACCAAATGGCTGAGTAGCCTCGGAAGGCCCAAGAGCCAAGTCTTTTAGAACCTGCCCTGTGCTGTTCTGTGATTCCATCACCATTTTGTTTAGGCTAGGAGTTGGTACCACAAAGTCCTTAAATAAAGAATAAGAGATTGATCTCAGGAGAAGAGAAACTGTTTCAAACCTTCCCAGATATTTTTGAAAGTTTATTTTGACATACTAGTTTGTATTGATCCTAAATTATGATCCTAACAAGGTTTTTTTGTTGTTTTGTTTTTGTTTTTTTTTGCGGGGGAGTTATAGGGGAATTGAACTCAGGGGCACTCGAATACTGAGCCACATTCCCAGCCCGGTTTTGTATTTTATTTAGAGACAGGGTCTCACTGAGTTGCTTAGCATCTTGCTATAGCTGAGACTGTCTTTGAACTCATGATCCTCCTGCCTCAGTCTCCCAAGCTGCTGGAATTATAGACATGCACCACCACACCCAGTGTATCATAAGTTTTTAAATTTGCAGGATAATCTGTTATTCCACATCTCTGTGCTGATATTGGCTAAGCAACAATCTATAGTTTACAATAATTCAGGGAGTCTCCAGCTTTTTTCAAGGAATGTAAACTCATTTTCAAATCATGTCAACAAATATAATGTTTAATGTTTAGTTGGTGTTAGTACTAACACTAATATTAGTGATAACTAACTCTAGTTCTAGTTCTGGGTCTTCTTTAAAATTTTGATTTTTTAATAGATTTTTCTTAGTTATACATGACAGTAGAATCTATTTTGATAAATTTATATAAGTATGAAATGTATCTTATTATAATTAGGACCCCATTCTTGTAGGTAGGTACGATGGTCTTGAACTTGCTTTCTTCAGTTCCTGAAGAACAGATATGGGGCTGAGCTTCAATCTTAAAGCTGTTTGGAGCACATTAGGGATGTGTCCATGGCTTTCAATAGACTAAGTACAGACCTGGGTAGGACATTGTTTCCTACAGTAGTACATATGTAGAAATATGTACATATTTTATGTACATATATGTACAAATATGTACAAATTTCTACATATGTAGAAATCCAATGTAGTCAATCAGTCATCTGAGGCCTGTGTTCTTCTGTGAAGTCTTGGAGATCCAATCTCCGATGAGTTTTAGGGATCACCAAGCAGTGTGCCACCTTTATATTTTTTAATACCAGGCAGGAAGGTGTTGGTATAGGTGTATTAGTCAGGATTCTCCAGAGAGATAGAACCAATAAAAGACATAGATTGTGTATGTGTACATATATGTGTATATGTATGTATGTATATATGCACACACTGTAAACAGTGACTCACCAGCCACCTGTGCATCCCTTAATACAGTCAAACTGACCCTAAAATTAACTACAGACCTGGCAAAACGTTTGGTTGGCTTTATTTCACTCAGTCTTCCCAGGATCCTCCCTTCTTTTTTCTCACAAGACGTTTCTCCCCCAAATTGTCTTCATACTTTCTCTCCGAAGCTTTTGTCTTTTAGAGTAGACCTTCATGTCCATTAAACTAAAGCCTAAAGTAATCAAAAACCGATTTCATTTTCTTCTTTCTAGAAAGGACAGTCTTCAATCATTCCAAAGGTGAAAGTGTGATTTATTTACACTTTAGGCCCTCTGTCCATGAGTTCAGTGTTTCCAATAAAAAAGGGAAAATTAAGTATCCATATTAAAGTGGTTGAAATTCAAAGTTCTGTCACTCACCACCTTCAGGAGTCGTAAAAGCCAAGGAGAAATAATAGGCTGTTAAAATATTTTAAATGTTGAAAAGTGTTGCTCAAAGATCTACTTTATTTTTATACTTCTGGTATTACTATTTATAAGCTAAGGGTGATTTCTGTCTGCTAAAGGATTGATGGCAGGGTGGGGAAGGTTGCATTTCTCAGCTATCTAAAATGTATTACCTATAATTAATTCAATAAACATTTCTTAAGCAACCCTAAAGCTAGACTGTACTGGAGAAGTGGAAAATTCAGAAATGAACATAGTTTTTCTTCTGAAGAAGTTTGATTTTAAAGATAAAATAGATTCTAAAAATATGCAGTGAGGAGGTTTTGGAACAAAGGTAGAAAGCAGTCCATCTTACTTTATGACTGAGGAAGACTCCTTGAAAGGAGGAAACCTCTGAAGGATTGACAGGCATGTACATCTTGACCACTGGAGTTACTTATTTCTACTTGAAAGACATTGGAATTGTTTCCCCAATATCCATCCTCCACATCTTCTATTGAGTAACAGCAGTGGGGTCTGAATGGGATCAATCCTATCTGAGCTCCCTGCATACACTGATTGGTCCTACCTAGTGAGTGTAACCCTACACCCTTTTCACTTTTGTTAATTCAGGTCGCCCAGACATAAAGCATTTTGTAGGGCCATGGACATAAATCTTAGTGTTTTTTTTTTTTTTAATTTCTGAACATTTTTGCTGTACTGTAACTAGTTGCTAGTTATAATAGTATGTTATATAAAGCAGGGAAATACAGACCCTACTACTAATAGGGAAGAGAGGCTAAGGACTAAGCTGACAGAGAGAGAGAGAGAGAGAGAGAGAGAGAGAGAGAGAGAGAGAGAGAGAGAGAGGCAGAAAAACAGAAACTTAGCACTCATTGAATCTGTATGTGAAACTTGAAATACTTTTGGTTATATAAGCTAATAAAATTCACCTGTTTAGGCCGGTTCAAATTGGATTGATATACTTGGAACCAAAAATATTGTAAATGATCCAAGATAGGGTAGGGGTTGGTATTTCAGAAAAGCACAGTGTAGGTTCAAGGAACATTGTAATAAGTATAAGGTAGGA
Source organism: Marmota flaviventris (assembly GCF_047511675.1). NCBI lineage: Eukaryota > Metazoa > Chordata > Mammalia > Rodentia > Sciuridae > Marmota > Marmota flaviventris. The sequence goes on from NC_092502.1 coordinate 44,028,569, forward strand.
GAAAAGATGTGCCATAATTTGAGGGCATGGGGGCCAGGAATGGCAGGCTGAATAAGGGTCAGAATTATACAGCTGAAATGCAAAGGTCATTTATTTAGCACCTTATTTTGTTATATGAGATGAAGGTAAGCCAGAGATCCCTGAGGGCTTTTCTTGGGTAAAGCTCAGCAGTGGCAGGGTTAAGACGGAAGCTACTAATCTGCTCTCTCCATCTCCTCTGCCTCCCTGCTTCCTGTGTGATCAGAGCACTTGACATCCAGACTGGCCCATCTAACTGCCTGCTGGATAGCTCCTCTCCAATGTCCCATGATCATTTCATACTAAGCTAGGACAAGGAAAAGCATGTATTTTCCTCACACATTTTTTCCTCCCCCATGCTCTTTGCCAGAAGTTGCTCCAAATAGAAATCTGATTATTTTCATCTCATTTAAACATTCTTCTTAGGTGATCCACTCACATACTTTTCATTAATATCTATAGCCTGCTGGGCACGGAGGTGCATGCCTGGAACCCCTGTAGTTTGGGGGCTGAGGGAGGAGGATCATAAGTTTGAGCCCAGCTTCAGGAGCCTAGTGAGACACTGTCTCAAAATAAAAAATAAAAAAGGTATGGGGATATGGTTCAGTGGTAAAACACCCCTGGTTTCAGTCTGTGTGTGTGTGTGTGTGTTTGTGAACAACTCCCAAATATACAATCTTAAATCCATGATTTTTAGATTTTCTTTAATATTTTTTAGTTGTTGATAGACTTCTACTTATTTATTTAGTTTATATGTGGTGCTGAGAATCAAACCCAGTGCCTTACACCTGCCAGGCAAGTGCGCTACCACTGAGCTCCAGCCCCAACCCCACAGGTTCTTGCATATAATGTCCATTTGTCCATTCTGACTGGAAGATCCAAGAAATTTAAATTGAACATGTTCTAGATACAATAGATATTTCCCACTCCTACATAGTAATCATAACAGACAAGTGGATCTCCAGTGTCTGGTTTTCATTCATTTTTTTTTTCTGGGAGTTCGGGGGGTGGGGAGTACTGGGGGTTGAACTCAGGGGCACTTGACCACTGAGCCAAACCTCCAGCCCTGTTTTATATTTTATTTAGAGACAGGGTCTCACTTAGTTGCTTAGCATGTCACTTTTGCTGAGGCTGGCTTTGAACTCCTGATCCTCCTGCCTTAGCCTCCCGAGCTTCTGGGATTACAGGTGATTCTTTCATTCTTAATACTGTCATCCCTTTTAACTGTCCTATCCACCCCATTATCTAGTGGGTCAGTTCCATTTCTTTTCTTTCTTTTTTTTTGGTACTGGGAATTGAGACAGTCTACTACTGAGCTACATCCCTAGTCCTTTTTATTTTTATTATTATTTTTTATTTTTGCGGCAGGTTCTTTCTAAATTGCTTTGGGCTTCCTCACTAATTTGCTGAGGCTGACTTTGAATTTGTGATATTCATGCCTCAGCATCCTGAATCACTGGGATTATAGGCATGCATCACTGCCTGGCCAGTACTATTTCTTTTAAGTCTTTAGAATCTTTTTCTTTTTCTTTCCCCAGGTTTGGTCTTTATTCAGGTCATCAATATTTCTTGCTTAAATCAGAAATAAAATCACCTTGTCTCTTTCCTTCCATTCTTGCATTATTTCCAATCTCTCCTTCCTACAACTATTAGAGATCTTCCTAAAATGGACATTTTAGATAAATTATAGTAGTCCTGGACTGCTTCCCTTCCCCCCAAGGTTGTATTGCTTGCTTGCTCATTTGCTTGTTTATGACTTGGTCAAACTTGATTTCCTTCACAGCACATGGCCTTTGATGTCCCTGCTCAGATTCACCCCTGTTTGATCATTGAACTTGTTTATCCAAGGTTCAGCATTAGCCTTTCATTGGTCATCCTGTGTTTAAGTCCCCATAGATTGTTAGATTTCTAACCTTTCCTGGTACATAGCTTGCTGCTGCATAATTCAGGGAGCTTACGTTGTTTTGGTTTATTTAGTAGTTTGGCGATTCCTCCGTGATGGTTCTTGAAAGAATGCAGTTGGGCATGCACACAATCTTCCAGACTGCCAGCAATCAATGTGATACTATTTTTAAGCCTAGTTTCCTAAGAGTCAACCCTAAGTCAGAGTAACTTATTGCTCGGTCACTCTTTGGTCACAGGTTGTGCTCAAGTCCCTCGTGCCAGTGAAACTTGTCCTGGTATTGAAGGATCTATGCTTGACTTGAGATTGCTTGGAATATGCCCTTCCTGCTGTGACTGTTCCTGAGCAGGCACATGGAAATTCTGATACCCCAATTGAGTCATCCCCCTGGAGGGTTCTTCCTGGCTGTTTCTTTCTCTGATTCTTTTAAACTAGTCACTCTGCAACTTTGTTTGTATCCTGGAGCTACCATAATTACTCTTCACCAAGATCCCTATTGCTTGGGACAGTATGCTAAACATAGAGTTCTCCACTTTCTGTCCCAAATAAGTTGGCTACCTCAGGCAGAGCTGCAGAGCTTTTTATTTGTATGGTCCACTTCCTCCTTAGGAAGTCCCCTGGGTACCCAAAGTGAGCTGGAACAGGGACCAGTCTTCCTGGAATGACATTCCATCTCATGAATACTGGGGAAAAGAAGATCCCTATTCTTCTCAGCTTGCCTTTACCTACATGGGAGCCCTGATTTACAAATGAACTAGGCTGGGGTGGTCTAGGCTCAGGGTTCTGGGTCAGCTATGACTGAGGTAGAATACTGGTGGGAACGGGAAAAGGAGAGAAGCCTTCCTTTTGGCCTGGAACTGAGCTTCTGCAAAGCACAGTTGGAGGTGAAAAGAAACATCAGCAGCCTGATCTTTGCAGGGTATGACTGCAGTCACAAGCTGGGGAGAGGAAGCCCCTTCACTGTTTCCTCATGTTCTTGGCTGCACATCTGGAGGGTAGACTTGTTACAACATGAAACTGGTTGGAATGGGTCTTGGCTCAAATGTCTCAAGCTCTCACTCTATTTACTGAGCTTTAGATACCTTCTTGAATGGATGTTTCCCCTTTTCTTGTATGCCTTTTGGGCTTTGTTTTTGTTTTCTAGCAGTTAGAAGGTCTTGCTGGGAGTGGGCCCACAGAACTCCTTTCAGCATCATTAGGGTCTTCCCATTCTGCATATTTAGTATCTCAGGGTCCTAAAAAAAAAAAAAAAAGGTAATCCAGGCCTCTCTTGACTTGTGAGAGGCCCTAGTTAGTCCCCTAAAGGCACTCAATTCTTTATCAAATTCATGAAATGGGTGAAAACTGATGATCTTATGTAAGAAGAATTGAAGGACAGAAAAGGAAAAAAATGTAACTCCTCCTACCCCCATTCTGAACTACAGAATAGGAATTTAGGCAATTTAGGAATCCTGAGTTTTCATAATCTTAAATCTCTGCTCACTGGAAACAGAGGCTTTTCCTCCCAAGGGTCTAGGATTGGAAGGATGGGAGCATAGGTCTCCCTGCACACCCCAACTTTAACCCAGTCCATTCTTCATGTCTATCTTCCCAGGATCCTTGGGCATAGGAGCAACAATGGTTTGTCATCCCTGGGCTTACAGTATCCCTCCCTGTGTCCCCCAGAAAGCAACACAGTTGGAAATGAATGTAACGAAAACAAGTAAACACACCCTTCAGAATCTGAATGTTACAGTTCTTTGGTGGGTGCTAATTGTTTAGGAGGGGTGGTAATTTCTGCCCTGGCATGGATGGAAGGAAGGATGGCTGGCAATAGGATCCCAATGAGGTTTACAGAAACTCCCTTTCATAAAAACATGACAGTGGAACCATACTTCTGTGGAGTGTGGCTTAGTTCTATCCTGTGAGTAGCCCACTTTGATGCAACAGGGAATTCATGTAAAGATTTCGAATCATTTTCACTAGCAAGAGCCACAAAGTTAATTAACCATCATATAGCAGCCTGTTACAAATCATTCCCTTCCATTTTATTCTAGTTCTAAATGTTGAGAGACATCTATAAAGGATAGGAACGGACTTACCAGAAATGTGAGCCTGCTAATTGCCCCTTAGTATCTATCCTCCCCTTAGTATCTATCTTTCTTAGGTTGACACCTCGGATTTTCAGCTACCTATGTAGTCATTTAAAGTCACATAGATATTTCTCAGCCTCCCTGCATTCAGTGTGGGACAATGAGGTACAGGTAAGAGTATCAGGCAGAACTTCTAGAACTGTCCTTACATGCAGAGGCATTCTTCACTCCCTTTCTCTTTCCTGTTCCTGGGATGACTTTGTGCTGGCTAGTTATTAAGGAGCTACCCTAGTGTATGGTAGAATCCTGGGCCCTGCCACCCTCCTGAAACTGTTGTATGGCCCTGCACTGCTCACCTCTGGACATTTTAAATAAGAGAATGAAGTCATGTTTTTAAGTCCAACTGATTTGCCTTTAACTAGTAAGGAATCTAATACTAACTTAATCTGTGCATCACCAAGTCAAATTTTAGTTACAAAGTGATAAACTTGTATTCCAGTATATTTGACAAAGTACTATGCCTTTCTATGATGAGTGTGAATAATCAAAACTCACTATGACACTGTGTCTTTGTAAAAAAAAAAAAAAAAAAAAAGAAACCTGAAATATTACTGATGTATAGTTCACAACTACATATATTTAAATTATAAAGTTTGTTCAAGTTTGACATATGTACATACCTGAGAAACCATTATTTTAATTAAAGTAATAAGTATATTCATCACATCCAAGTTTTCCTCCTGCTTTCGTGCAATATCTCCCTTCGGCCCTTCTGCTTCTTTGCTTCTATCCCTACCCCCCAATTCCATGTAACCTTAGCTCAGCTTTCTGTCACTATAGATGATTGCTGTCATATGTATCTCTGAGTTGTTTTGAATTGCAAATTCACAGTTTGTTTCTTCACTTGATGACTGTTTTCAGCTTGGGGGTATTACAGACAAGGTGGATATGAACACTGGAATACAAGTCTTCAGATAAATATTTGCCTTCACTTCTTTTATGTCAGTAGGAGTAGAGCAATGGGACAGCCACTCAGATGAGGATACATTTGTGGGAGCCAGAGAACCAAGTGGAAAGGACTCAGCACACCATTGGGGCAAAAAAAACAAAACAAAAAACAAAAAACAAACAAACAAAAAACCTTAGAGAAAAGACATTGGAGAAGGTGGAAAAAAAAAAAAAAAACAACAGTTTCACTTTACCTGTATCACCCCTCTTTCACAAACAGCTCAGTGCCAGGAAAGACCCTTTCAGCCTGAAATTTCTCCCATGGGGGAAAGTAAGAACAAAGTGAATGCTGGATTTCACTGGTCAAGAGACCCCCCTTTTCTTCTCCGACCATCCAGAACATTGACTTTACTGGAACAGCTGAATAATCTGGGGGCAATTAGGATCAGGGAAAAGAGGGAGTGTCTCATAGCAGTAGGTGTAGGGTACCCAACCAAGGCCTGTGGTTTCTACTGGCCATCTCACAGACTTCACCAAGGGGTAAGCCCTGGCACCTCCTAAGATGCTATATTAATGTGTTTTCTGTTGCTGTCACACGATGCCTGAGGGTGAGTAATTATTTAAGAAGTGGTTTATTTAGTTCATACCTTTGAAGGCTAAAAGTCCAGGATTGGTTCAGTAACTGGTGAGGGCATTATGGCAGATGGTATCCCCACAGTGGGTATTTTAGTCAGCTTTTTCACTGTTGTGACTAAAAGACATGACCAGTACAATTGTAGGGGAGGAAAAGTTTATTTGAGGGGCTCACAGTTTCAGAGGTCCATAGAAGGCTGGCCATTCCACAGGCCTCCCGATGTGGCAAGAATATCATGGTAGGAGAGTGTGTGGCAGAGGGAAGCAGTTCACATGATGATCAGAAGCAGAGAGAGACTCCACTGGCCAGATACAAAATATATACCTCAAAGGTAACCCCCCCCCCCAAAGATCTACCCCCTCCAGCCACACTTCTATCCACTTTCAGTCTCCACTTAGTTAATCCCATCAGGAGATTAATTCATGGATCAGGTTACAACTCATAGAACCCAATCATTTCTCCTCTAAAGCTTCTTGCACTGTCTCACACGTGAACTTCTAGGGGACGCCTTGCATCCAAACCATAACAGTGGGTGTACAATCAGATGGCAAGATAGGAAGCGAAAGAGTGAAAAGGAGACATCACCCATAGGGTACCACCTCTAGCCCACATGTGCCCCTTTTCCATTATAACTAGTGCTCTGTGCAGTCTCCACAGTTGATGTATGTGAGCCTCTGTAAATCACACACAAGCATGTGCAGACATCTGGCTGGATGCTGCTGGACTGAGAGAAGACCTGTAACCTGGAATAGTCCAGGGCACTGCCCTAGGGAAAACAAACGGGAGACTCTCAGAACCCAGCCTGGTTTGCAGGATCAAAAGAAGGCATAAGACCACCCCCAACCCCAACTAAGAGGGAAGAGGAGAAGTGGAATGGATGCATCTATAGAAGTTTTAATATGTCCTTAGAGTTCCTACACAGTCCTACTGGTGAAGGTCTTTCATCCCAAAACCAAATGATAAAAATTGGAGGTGACTGCTTCTTCAGATGTGAGGACAGCCAAGCAAGAATTTGAAGAACATGAAAAATTAAGGAAATCCAACGTCACCAAAGGGACACAATAATTATCCAATAACCAATTAGTTTGGATCTAGAATATCCTCCAAAGGACCATGTGCTGAAGGCTTAGTTCCTAGCCCTAGGTACTATTGTGAGGTAGTACTAGGTACTTTAAGAGGTAGGGTCTAGTGGAAGGAAGTTAGGTGAAGGCAATAATGCAAAAGCTGAGGGAACATGGTTGCCTCCACCCGGATTTCAGAGGACATTGCAGTAACCAGGGGTTGCAGGCAGAGACTTGCCACAGGGTAGAGCCACCACAGAGAACCCATACTACAGCAAAGCAGAGTGGAAAGTGGGATTGGGGCCAGAACCAACAAACACAATGCCTAGTACAGCTACAAAGGAGGAGCTGCTCTCAAGACCCGGGAACTGTAAGACACCAGCATGCAGTGCCAGACTGGGAGAACTGCAGGCACGAGACTCCAGTCTGTAAGATCTGTTGTCTTGGCTGAATGCAGATGGAGGCAGGACAGCCTAAAGCTTTGGGAGTTCCAACCCCTAGTGTGTCCAGGAGGCAGAATATGGAGTGAAAGATATTTCTGGAGCCTTAAGGATTAATGTTGCTTTCTTCCCTGGGTTCTGGACTGATTTGGGTCTAGTTATCCTTTTTTCTTGTTTCTTTCTCCATTTTGGATTGGGAATGTCTATTCTATGACTGTTTTGCCATTTAATTTTGGAAGTAAATAACTTGTTTTGATTTCATAGGCTCACAGCAGGTGGGGATTTGCCTCAGGATGCCTTTGAGTCTCACTCAAGTCTAATTTAGATGACACTTGGGACTTTTCAGTTGATGATGGAAAAATTTATAATTATGGGGCTATTGAGATTAAATGAATTTATTTTCTATGTGAGTAGGACATGAATTGTCTGGGCCAGTGGTAGAATGCCATGCTTTGAATGTCCCCTCCAAAACTCACTGAAGTTTAATTATCATTATAAGAGTATTAAGAGTAGGATCTTTAGTAGGTGTTTATTTCATGAGAGCTCTGCTCTCCTGTACAGATTAGTGTTGGTCTCTATTCTATTCTTTTGATCTATGTGTCCATTTTTATGAGAGCACCATGCTGTTTGGGATACTATAGATCTGCAGTATGTTTTAAAGTCAGGTATTGTAATGCCTTTGTCATTCTTCTTCTTCTTTTTTTTTTTTTTTTTGGTACTGGGGATTGAACTCAGGGACACTCAACCACTGAGTCACATCCCCAGCCCTATTTTATATTTTATTTAGAGACACGGTCTCACTGAGTTGCTTAGCGCCTTGCCGTTGCTGAGGCTGGCTTTGAACTCACCATCTTCCTGCCTCAGCCTCCTGAGCCACTGGGATTACAGGCATGTGCTACCACACCTGGCTCATTATTCTTTTTTGATAGGCTTGCTTTGGCTATTCAGGATCTTTCATGATTCCATACAAATATTAAGCATTTTTTAAAATTTTTGTGAAGAATAGCAATGAAATTTTGATAGTAATAGCCTTGAATCTATAGGTCACTGTAAGTAGTATATGTATTTCAAAATATAAATTATTCTCATCCATAAACATGGGTTATGTTCCCATTTTTGTGTCCTCTTTAATTAATCAGTGTTTTATAATTTTTATTTTAGAGATCTTCATCTCCTTGGTTAAATGTATTCCTGTATATTTAATTTTTTATAGCACTATGCATGATTGTTTTCTTGATATCTTTCCCAATAATTTCATTATTGGTATATAAAAAAAGCTACTGATTTTTGTATGATCATTTTGTATTCTGCAACCTTAATTTGTGTATAAGTTCTAACACTTTTTGTGGAGTCTTTAGATTTTCTTTTATATAAAATCATGTCATATGCAAGCAGGTATAATTTAACCTCTTCCTTTCTTATTTGAATGTCCTTTATTTCTTTTTTTAGTCTTATAGTTATGGCTAAACTTTCCAAAGCTATATTGAACAAAGTGGTAAAAGTACACACCTTTGTCTTATTTCTGATTTCAAAGGAAATTTTGTGTCTACTTTTCCCCTTCATACAATGTACCCTATGTTTTTGTCATATAAAGTCTTTGTTGTGATACATTCTTTGTATATTTAATTTTTAGGAATATTATCATAAAATGTTTAGTTTTATAGAATGTTTTATCTGCATCTATTGAAATGACTACATTATTTTATCCTTCATTCTGTCAATGTTTATTGGTTTGCATATGTTGCATTCATGGGATAAATCCTGCTTGATTTTGATGTATAATCTATTTTATGTGCTGTTCGACTTGATTTGATAGTATTTTGAGAATTTTTGCATCTCTATCTCTATTTATCAAAGATATTAAACTATAGTTTTCTTATTTGTTATTGTGTTTTGGGGTATTGAGGAAATATTGTCTTCATAGAAAAAATTTGAAGGGATTCCTCTCCTGCAACATTTTAAAATAGTTTGAGAAATATTGTCATTACTTCCTCTTTAAAACTTTGGTAAAATTCAGCAGTGAAGCCATCCGGTTCTGACTTTTTTTTGAGAGAGATTTTTATTAATTATCAAATCTTATTACTTGTTATTGGTTTGTTCATGTTTTATGTCTTCACAGTTCAATTAAGATAGGTTACATGTATCCAGAAATGTTTCTGATTTCTTCTAGGTTTTCCAATCTGTTGTTCATAATAATTCTTAATGATTCTTTATTTTTCTGTGGTTTCATTTATAATGTCTCCCTTTTCATGTTTAATTTTATTTATTTGGGCCTTCTTTCTTTTTTCCTTCATTAGGTGTATCTAAAGAGTTGCCAATTGTGCTTGCATTTTCAAAAAAGCCAACCATTTGTTTCATTGATCTTTTGTATTATTATTATTTTTAAAACTCTATAAATTCACTCTGATCTTTGTTATTTGTTTTCTTGTTGTAATTTTGAGAGTTTTGTTTTGTTATTTGATTTGCATCATCAGGTAGGTTTTTTTCTTTTAAACCTTTCTGCTTTTTTGATAGTGGCACTGATTGTTATAAACTTCCCTCTCAATACTGCTTTTGCTGTATTCTATAGGCTTTGGTAAATTGTGTTTTAATTTCCATTTGTTTCAAAAAATCTTTAAATTTACTTTTTGATTTTTTCATTTATTGGTCATTCAAGACAGTGTTGTTTAGTATCCACGTGTTTGTACTATTTCTAAAGTTCTTTTTGTTTTGATCTCTATTTTTATTTTTTATTCCATTTTGGTCAAAAAATATATTTGATATGATTTAAATTTTCTTCAATTTATTGAGGAAAACCATGGCCTAATATGTGGTCTGTTCTAGAGAAAGTTCCATGTGCATTTATAAAGAATATATATACTGAAGCTGATAAAATGTTCTTTAAATGTTGTTTAGGTCCATTTGGTCTATAGTACAGTTTCACTCTGATGTTTCTATATTGATTTTTTGTCTAGATGATTTGTCTTAATGAAAGCGGGGTATTAAAGTTTCCGACTGTTATTATATTAGCGTTTTATCTTTTCTTTTAGAGCTAATAATATTTGCTTTATAAAATTGGATTCTCCAGCATTGTGTACCTATATATTTATAGTTGTTGAATTGATTCCTTTGTCATTAACAGATGACCTTGATGTAAATATAGTCATTCCTGTTTGCTTTGATTTCCATTTGTATGCTATTTTTTCCCCTATTCCTTCATTTTCAGTCTATGTGTATCTTTACCAATGAAGTTAGTTTTGTGGGTAGCATATCATTGATTCTCTTTTTTCCTTCCTTCCTTCCTTCCTTCCTTCCTTTATCAATCCAACAAGTCTATTTCTTTTAATTAGGGCATTTAATCCATTTACATTAAAGGCTATTATTGATAAGTTAGCACACACTCCTGTCATTTTCTTATTATTTTGATGGTTGTTTTTTGTATCTTTTGCTCCTTTTTTGTTCATCTTTGTAGTTTGATGCTTTCCTATATTGATAGGGTTTGATTCAATTTCCTTCCCCCAACCTTTCTCATATCTGTTCAACGATAAAGTTTTCAGAGTGTTGGTTTTCATCTTTCACTTTTAGTGTAAGCATTTTTATAAGGCCAATCTGATGTTAATAAAGTTTCTCCATTTTTGCTTGCCTAGAAAAGGTTTTATTTCTTCTTCATTTCTTAATATTTTTATTGGCTATTGATTTCTTGGTTGGATTTTTTCCCCTTTTAACCCATTCTCTCCCAGTCTTTAAGGTTTATATTGAGAAATCTGTGGTTAGTCTAGTGGGAATTTCCTTATATCTAAATTGATAATTTTCTCTTGCAGTTTTTAGAATTCTCTGTCTGGTATAGTTTGGCTGTACTATTTCTCAAAAAGGATATTTTTTGGTCAAAACAATTCGGGATCCATTTAACCTCCTTGTCTTAAATGTCCCAAAATGTGTCCCACGATTTGGAACACTTTCACTAATTGGTTAATTGAATAGGTTTTCTATGCTTTTTCTCTTCTCCTTCTAGAACACTTATAATGTAAAATTTTGTTTACTTAATAATGTCCCATAAGTCTCAGAGAATTTCTTTGTATTTTTTTATGTTTTATATGACTGGGGTATTTCAGAAATGTTTTTAAGCTCAAAGTCCTTCTTTTGTCTAATCTTTTCTGCTATTGATGTTCTCCATTGTATTTTTGTATTTATTGGATCCTTTATCTCTAAGATTTTTGTCTGTTTTTTTTAATTAACCCTATTTCTTTTTTGAATTTCTCATTTATGTCATGAATTGTCTTTCTAATTTGGTTGAATTGTTTGTATTTTTTTATTGGTGCATTATAGTTTTACATAATATTGGCGTTCATTTGGACATAATCCTAAAAGCATGGAATGTAATTTGCTCTACTTTAACCCCCAGTACTTTCTCTTTACCTCTCCTTCTGTTTCACCCTGTACCACTTCCTCTATTCTGCTGGTCTTCCTTCTATTTATTTTGTTTTTAATTGGTGCTTTATAGATAGGCATAAAGGTGAAATTCACAATGATATATTTGTATTTGTACATAGCATTATTTTTGATCAATTTCATTTCACCATTCTTTTCTTTTCCCATCCCTCATCTTTCTCCTTCAATCCTCTTCCTATACTCCATTGATTTCCACTTTTTAAAAAAACTTTTTTTAGTTGTAGATGAACACAATACCTTTATTTTTTTTATTTATTTTTATGTGGTGCTGAGGATCGAACCCAGTGCCTCACACGTGCTAGGCAAGTGCTCTACCACTGAGCTACAACCCCAGCCCTGATATCCACTTTTAGTAAGCTTTTTTGCTGCGATGACCAAAGACCCGACAAGAATATTTTAGAGGAGGAATTTTTATTTGGAGGCTCACAGTTTCAGAGGTCTTAGTCCATAGATGCTGACATTCTTTGGGCCTGAGGTGAGGCAGAGCATCATGGTGGAAGAGTGTGGGTGAGAAATATAGCTCACAACATGACAATGGGTAGGGGGCTGGATCAACAAGGACAAAATATGTACCCCAAAGGCATGCTCTCAGGGACCCACCTCCTCCAGAGACATCTTATCTGCCTACTGTTAACAACCAGTTAATCCCTAACCCAAACATTTCACCTCTAAACTTTCTTGCATTGTCTCATACATAAACTTTTGTGGGACATTACATATCTAAACCATACCATCTCCCTTCTATTTTCATGATATTTCCCCTCCCCTTTTCCCTTATTTTGGCATAGCTTCCATATATGAGAGAAAACATTTAACCCTCGATTCTCTGAGCCTGGCTTATTTCACTTAGCACGATTCTCTCCATTTCTATCCATTTATTGGTAAATGCTATAATTTCATTCTTTTTTTATATGGCTGAGTAAAACTCCATTGTGTATATGTACCACATTTCTTTAATCTGTTCATCTATTGATAGGCACCTGGGCTGGTTCCATAACTTGGCTATTGTGATTTGTGGTGCTATAAACATTGATGTGACTGTATCAATATAGTATGCTGATTTTAGTTCTTTTGGATAAGTAATAGGAAGTAGGAGTGTTTTCATTCCTAGTTTTTCGAATAATCTCCATGCCACTTCCCAGAATGGTTGTACTAATCTGTAGTCCCACTAACAGTGAATGAGTATACCTTTTCTCCTACTTCCTCAGCAGAATTTATTATTATTAGTGTTCTTGATAATTGCCATTCTGAGTGGAGTGAGATGAAATCTCAATGTATTTTTGATTTGCATTTCTCTGATTGCCAAGCATGATGAACATTTTTCACATATTGGCAATTTGTATTTCTTTTTGAGAAATGTCTGTTTAGTTAATTGGCCCATTTATTGATGGGATTATTTGTTTTTTTCTTTTTGTTGTTGTTTTAAATTTTTTTAGTATTTTTTATATTCTGGATATTAATCCCCTGTTGAAGGAGCAATCATCAAAGAGCTAGCATTTTGTAGACTCTCTCTTCATGCTTGTTTCCTTTGCTATGCAGAAACTTTTAAATTTGTTGTCATTCCACTTAATGATTCTTAGTTTTATTTCTTGCAGTTTAGGAGTCATGTTAAGGAAGTTGGTGCTTGTTGGAGTGTTAAGCCTTTGTTTTCTTTTAGCAGTTGCAAAGTTTCTTGTCTAATTAATTGGTTTTTGATCTATTTTGAGTTGCCTTTTGTTCAGGGTGAAAGATAGGACTGTAGTTTCATTCTTCTGTATGGATACCCATTTTTCCCAGCACCGTTTTTAAAAAGGGTTCTCTTTTCTCCAACGTTATGTCTTTGCAAGGTTCATTGAGTATCAGATGACTGTATGTATGTGGATTTGTTTCTGTGTCTTCCATTCCATTCCATTGGTCTTCATGTCTGTTTTGGTGACAGTACCATGCTGTTTTTGTTACTATATGTAGTATGATTTAAAAAAAATTTTTTTTTATTTTTAGTTTTAGATGGACACAATACCTTTACTTTATTTATTTATGTGGTGCTGAGGATCGAACCCAGTGCCTCACACATGCTAGGCAAGTGCTCTACCACTGAGCTACAATCCCAGCCCCAAGTAGTTTAATTTGAGGTCTGCTATTATTATGTTTCCAGCATCATTTTTTTTTTTTTTGCTCAGGATTGCTTTGGCTATTCTGGGTCTTTTATTCTTCCAATTGAATTTCAGGACTGTTTTTTTTTTTTTTTTCTTTCTAGTTGTGTGTGGAGAATGTCATTGGTATTTTGATGAGGATTGCATCAAATCTGTATAATGCTTTTGATAGTATGGCCATTTTAACAATATTAGATTTGTCTATTTATGAATATGGAGGTCTTTCCATTTTCTTTCTTCAACATTCTCAATGTCCTATAGTTTTCAAGTCTTTCACTTCCTTGGTTAGATTTATTCTCAAGTTTTGTTGGTTGGTTGATTTTGTTTTTGTTATTAGGTTTTTATAGATGGGGAAGTTTTCTTGGTTTCTTTCTCAGTAAATTCATCATTGGAATATAGGAAAGTAATTGATTTATATATATTCATCTTGTATTTTGCTACTTTGCTGAATTTGTTTATCAGCTTTAGAAGTCTTCTGGTGGAGTTTTTGGGGGTTTTCTAAATATAGAAAAATCTTGTTATCAGCAGAATAGTTTGATTTCTTCATTTTCTATTTGTATCCCTTTAATTTTCTTCTATTGCCTGATTGCTCTGGCTAAAGTTTCAAGAGCTATGTTGAATAGGATTAGTGAAAGTGAATATCCTTGTCTTGTTCCTGATTTTAGTGGAAATATTTTCAGTTTTCTTTATGCAGTATGATGTTGGCCTTGTTATATATGGACTTTCCAAGATTTGTTATGTATATCCTTTCTTCTGTAATTGATGAAACTTTAAACTCATCATTTAAAGTTATTTTTTCAGACAATTTGCAAATTTTCTTTTTTATAAATCCTATTGTTAGAAAGTTATTGTGTTCCTTTTGAGATATCACATTCCCTTGTTTCCTCATGATTCTTATGAACCTACACTGACATTTGTGTACCGGTAGGTCAGTTGTCTCTACAATTTTATAGGGCAGCAATGTGTCCTGGGGTTGGATAAACTATATTGTCTTTGTTTTAAGGTGGACACTTTAGTTTCTCTGTAACGTATTCAACTTTAATTAATCTCAGCAATATGCATGGGTGTCTGAATGGCCTGGTTAACAGGAGTTATCGAGTTGCACCACTATATGGGGTCAGCCCTCTTGGGTAGGGTGGTGTTATGGTTTGGATATGAGGTGTCCCAAAATTCTCAATGTGAGAGAAGACAATGCAAGAATGTTCAGAGGTGGAAATGATTAGATTAATTAACCTAATCAGAAGATTAATCTACAGGTACATATTAACTGGGTGGTGACTGTAGGCAGGTAGGATGTGGCTGGAGGAGACAGGTCATTGGAGAATGTCTTTGGAGTTTATAATTTGTCCAGGAAGAATGGAGCTCTCTCTGCTTCCTGGCTATCAAGTCCTGAGCTGCTTTCCTCTGTCACACCCTTCAGCTGTGATGTTCTGCCTCATTTTGGGCTCAGAGCTACAGAGTTGGTGAATTACATACTGAAGCCTCC
The DNA here is from genome assembly GCF_047511675.1 of Marmota flaviventris. NCBI lineage: Eukaryota > Metazoa > Chordata > Mammalia > Rodentia > Sciuridae > Marmota > Marmota flaviventris. Next base: position 44,043,691 of record NC_092502.1, read on the forward strand.
GAAACTGTAAGACAAAAATAAACATTTTCTCCCCTAAGTTGTTTTTGTCAGGTCTTTTGGTCCCGAGGATGAGAAGCAACATAGGTAGGTTTTCTGGTAGTTCTGGATGTGCGAGCCTAGCTGCAAGTATGTGGGGTCCCCAGAATTTCTGCAGGTCATGTAGGGGTGGGATCATCCCAGTGGGTTCAGGTGGACATAGCACAACATGCTTAGTGGCAGAGGGCCATACAAGGAGCAATCTACAATAGAAGGCCCTGTCAGGGTACTTGTTAGTGTCTATAGGCTGCAATGGTGACTTTGCAGGGCCTCTGTGGGTCAGTCTTCTCAAGGTAATGCTTATCTGCTTCCTGGTTCAAGGCTGCCGGACTGCTTCTCAGGGCCTCGGTGGCTTCTGAGAACATCCTATTCAACTGCTTCTTGGGACTTCAGGAGCATAAGGGAGCTGCCTTGCTGCTTCCCAGGCAGGGGAATGGTGGTCAGGGCAGTTTAGGGGCTTCTTCAGGCCAAGCCATCTATGCTAGACTGTCCAGATACTTTGCTGTGTAACTGTGGGACGGTGGATGGGTTGCTAGGCTGGGTCAGGTCAGCTCGTAAAGGCAGCTGCCCAGTTACTCCACAGGATTCTGAGTGTGTGGGGTGTGCATCAAAAGCCTTGGTGTAGGAGGGCACGGTTGAGCTGTGCTAAGATGATGCAGGGGGTGCTGGGGATGTGGCTCAAGCAGTAGCGCGCTCGCCTGGCATGCGTGCGGCCCGGGTTCAATCCTCAGCACCACATACAAAACAAAGATGTTGTATCCGCCAATAACTAAAAAATAAATATTATAATTCTCTCTCTCTCCTCTCTCACTCTCTCTTTAAAAAAAAAAAAAAAGATGATGCAGGGGTGTGTTAACCTGGCAGTTCCCCAAAATAGGTTCAGAGCTTCTAAGGACTGCAGGATTTTGCAGCAATACATACTTCACCTGTCTAAAGCATAAGTGGTGGTTGCTGGGTTTGAGGGAAGGCTTTGGCTTGCCCTTTCCTCACCAAGTAAAAACTCCCTCTTGGTACAGGGTTCACCTTACAAGGTAGGAGAGTAGATACAGTATTATTTTAGCTCCTTTCTTTACAAGGCATGGTCTGCAGTATCTCTGATACATCCCCACTAAATCTGATGCTCTGCTTCAAACATTCCAATCAAATAGCTGTTTGTTTTTCCTTGCTTGAGTCCTTTGTTGTATAAAAAAGAAATCTATGCACTGTCTTGCTGATGTTATCCAATTGATCAGCTTTTCATAGTGGATCTAATGGAAAGCATTTAGCATTACACTACATTAAACATAGTGTTACCTGTGGGTTTTTCATTTATGTCATTTGTAAGGTTGAGGAAATTACTCAATCTCATAGTTGTTTGATAGGGTTTTTTTTGGGGGGGGTTGCAAGGGGAAGAATACGTATTGTATATTATCACATGCTTTATCTGTCCCTACTAAGATGATCATTTGGCTTTCTTCTGTAGTCTATCAATTTGTTGAAATGCATTAACTTACTTTTAAAGTTTAAGCCAACTTTGTATTGTTAGGGCAAAACCAACCTTTTCATGATGTATTATCCTTATTAGTGAATTCAGTTTGTTAAAATTTAGTAAAGAATTTTGACTTTTCCTTCATGAGAATATATTGGTTTGCATTTTTCTTTTTTTGGTGCAGATATCAGTGTGACTTTTGCTTTGAATGAATAGGAATTTATTCCTTCCTAAGTGTTCTGGAATAGTTTGTAGAGAACTAGATACTCTGTCTTTAGTATTTAGTAGAATTTGGCAACAATGCCATCTAGATGTAGGCATTGAGATGGGGGATATTTCAAATAAAAAATTAACTTCTTTAATAGACATAGACTATTTATCTCTTTTTTCTTAGGTGAGCTTTGGTAGTTTGTCTTGTAAGAAATTTGTCCATTTTATCTAAATTATCAAATTTATTTGCATAAGATCATTTGGATCATATCCTTATTTTCATGTCTGTAAAATATGAAGTAACATCATTTGTCTCATTTCTGATCATGGTAATTGCTTCCATTTTTCTTTATTTTCAGATTAGTTTGGCTACAGGTTTATTGATTTTATTCATCTTTTTAATAAAAGTAGTTTTGTTTCATTGTTTTTTCTATTTTCTGTTCTTTTCTATTTCATTGATTTCAAGTCTAATCTTAATTTCTTTTCTTCAGCTTATTTGTATTTTCTTTTTCTAGTTTCATAATGTGGTTACTATGGCAATTGATCTTATAATTTTCTTTTTTTCTAACATATGCTTAGTGCTAAAAAGTTTCATCTAAGTATTGCTTTTGTGACATCTAATTTTGAAAAATTTTTTTCATTTTCATTTTGTTTTAGTGATTCCTAATTTCCCTTTTGATTTTATTTAACTTATAGGATATTTATCATTGAGTTAATTTCTAATTATTTGGAGATTGTCCTAATATCTTTCTACTGTTGGCTTTTTACTCATTTCCATTGTGGTCAGTAAACATATTATGCAAGATTTAAATGCTTTATGTTTATTAAGAGTTCTATGCCCTTTAAATTAATTGACACTTTTTATCATTGTGAAATGGCTCCCTTTAGTAGTATTTTTTTCTGAAAATCTGTTTTATCTGATATTAACACAGAAGCTCTTGATTTATTTGGATGTTTGTTAGAATGCTATATATTTTATATTCCTGGACTTTTATTTATAACCAATTTGTGTCTTATTCAGTCTTTCTTCCAGTTTCATAAACACGTGGAATTTAGTAAATTTTTAATTGTCCTTGTCAGATAACTTTATATTTTCTGAATTAGTTGTTTGTTTTAACTACTAATTATAAGTTATATTTTTCTGCTCTTTTGCATGCATGATCATTTTTAAATGGGTGCCAGACTTGTGAATTTTACCCCATTAGGCATTTCTTGTTTTCTTGTAAATATCATTGAACTTTTTTCTGTGGTGCAGTTTAATTACTTAGAAACAGTTTGATAATTTTAGGTCTTGCTTTAGAACATTGCTATGTGAAATAAGAGCAGTATTTAGTTTAGGGCAAATTTTACTTCAATATTGAGGAAAAGCCCTTCTCATTATTTTCCATGATTACCCATGTATTTTGAAACTTTTCACTCTGGCTGATGCAGATAGAATTTATTTCTGTTCCTGTTCAAACTGTAAGAATTCTGACTTCTCATCTTCTTAGGTGGTTCCTTTCTTGAACTTGGGTTTGTTTCCTAGAACAGTGCTTAACTGATCAGTACTTAGCTGAACAGTCAAGGAAGACTGAGTTTCTTCTGGAGTTTGGGGGCTACACAGCACTCTTGCCTCTGGTTCACTCCCCTGTGCACTCTAACCAGTCTGCCTGCTGCCAGCAGGCTCTGCCCCTCTCCTCCCAGGCAGAGCTAGGATTACAAGAGGTTTATCAGGATAATGTGAGAATATAAAAATGGAAAAGAGGCAGGACTTATGGTTAAGGCTTCAGACTGCATGGAAATATGAAATCTTCAAAAGGAAAGTGGAGTAAAAACAGGATTGGGAAGTGAGAGCTTTAAACCCCAATACATTTCTGATAAAGTTTCAGCCAATTGAATGTGGAACTCTAAACTGAAGACTTCTTGATAGAGTGGCTGGGCCTGCTCGTTCATCTTCTGGAGGTTGCTTGGGTAGAGCATGACCTTGTTAAAAAGTTGAGGCAGAACCTGAAGTTACTTAGAACCATAGGCCCTAGAAATAAGGAGCAAGTTCTTTTTCCTAAGAGAGATCAAAACAACACTCCAGAGTTGCCACAGTTACATTTTATTGAAGTAATTATAGCCTTAGAGAAAATTTACCATTAAAACTAAATCTACACTTTAAATTAGCATGGCATATATTCTAGATTGGCTAAACACAATAACACTTATGTATTATGTACTTAGGTAATGACAGTTTATCGAGTGCCTCCTCTATGCTAAACATGGTTCTGGATACCACACAGCATTAGTCAGACATGGTACCTCTCCTCATGAAGCTTATATTCTAGTGGAAATGCACTCAGGTAAGCCATGAAGTAATAAACCTTACACATGTAACAAAGTAAGTATACTAAGACTGAGCTTTCTCGGGGCTTGAAGTCATGAAGCCTACCTAGTAGAGGATGTCCCTAAACAGACACCCAGGGACGGCTGACAGTATCTATACATGACTTCTTCATTCTTCATTCCACCCCAGAACTAAAGAGCTGACTCTGAAAAACTTTTTCAAGCCCACCAGCAATCCAGGGCCTCCCTTTATGGATGGAAAAGGAAGTCATTCTGGAATTCATCAATGTAAGCATGGTCCCTTCTAAGAATGTGCACTGGTCCCATCCCATAGACCATCACCTGGTTTCATAACAAGGTTCAAATGCCAAAATAGTCAAAGCTCAACTGAGGCCTAAGTTCCTCACATTCCTAGACATGTTAATTTTATAATGCAGGTTTCCAATACTTCTAATTTTATTCTAAAAGATGAAAATTTTTCTTCCTTGTCCCCTCAACTCACACACATGCACTCACAGACACAGAGCTGATGGTTTAACAAAACTGTTGCCATCTGTTCAAAAAAAGGCATACTGGAGGAATAAGGAGGAATTATAGGAAATAAAAACTTATTATAGTGAACAGCATGAAAAGGGGCTTCATTATTTAATATTGTTATTGTCCAATTTACTTACTGTAAAGTCAGGTGCAAATAGAACTAGTCATTTGAGAGTACATAGTTTTTAAGAATAGGAAGCAAATTTCAGAAGCTAAACATGGGAAATCGTTAGAGTGAGAATCAGTTTTTGAAGGATAGATTACTTTGGGACTAATTTCCCCTGTTAATACCTAACCAACAGTAACAGATGTTTCTTTCCCTGTGTCTTAAGATTTCTTTTCCTCAGCCATTAATCTACCAGAAAAGACATGTCAGTGGATAAGAAAAGTTTTATTTATGCAGTTTCCTACCAAAATTTAGCTTAGCACCATTCAGGGACTGGAGTGAATGTGGACCATGTGGAGAGGCAAGTGCTTTGTGCAGTTGACCTGCAATAGGAATGGAACAGATGAGGGGTTGTGATATTAGGGGGAAAGGTCTCCACTCTGATGGGGGCTTTCCATCTCCCACTCCTTTCCCAAACAGGAATCAACCATGCAAATTTGATTTGCCTCTTTTAAAAATAAAGTTTGGGGGTATCTCAGGCAATGCTCCTAAATTGAAGTTTAGTGCAAAGAAGAAGGCTGAGCTCACCTGAATCTCAAACCTATGAGAAAATTTTAGTCTCTGAAAAATTTGCTGAGACACAGGAAGATACTTCCTGTTATCCAGACCTCTTGTAGTTCGACACGATTTGTCTTAATTTGGTATATTCACTTATGAGGATAACAGATTTCAGGTTATTTTTAGGCCTTTAGCAGGAAAGAAACCTGTTATCACATGAATATAATAAAATACAGCAAATATTGGTGGATTTCTGAATGCCATTAGTCAGAGCATCCAGTAGGAACACACGTGTTGTGTGGATGGGGTGGGGTGAGTGGGCGAGTGCACTGAAGAAGAAATAGCTTAAGCAGAAGTAATGACAGTGGTGCCGGATGGCGGGACAAGTTTACTTAGAAGGAACTCTTCACAGAAGGCCCTCAAACTACAGAAACGTGACGGCTTTGAGGAATTAGATAAGGGACAGCATGGCTATGAAAGGAGAAGAAAGCAAATAAAGCTAGAGAGAAGTCAAGCGAGGTTTGGGGTTAATCTTCTTCCCAACACTCCCCACTCCTGCAAGTATTTTCTTTCAAACCCCTCACAGTTGCTGAACCAGGCACCAGACTTGCTCCCAAGAGCAGTGAGATGCAATAAAACATTGTAAGCAGAGGAGAGATGCCACCATTTCTGTTTTTCAGGGATTGCTCTACCTAAAATGGAGGAAAGAAATCTGATAGAAGCAGGTGGACCTGTTAGGGGTCTATTTTAGTATCATAGATGAGAGATGATATTGCCTGAAATGCAGAAATGATAGGGATATGGAGAGAGGAGATTAATTAATAGATGCTTAAGATTTCAACTTGACAATATCTGGTGCCTGGAGGTGTCAGGTGCAACCTGAGGACTCAAGAATTAAGTAAAAAATGAAATGAAACCCAAATCTATATATACCTTTGTTGAACCCACAAAATTGTTTTATTGTACCACAACCTATTTTCTGAACAATGAAACACTGATTATAGTCTGTGAGAACCAGGTTTATAGTTAGAATATTAATTTAAATCTTGGATTCATGGTACCTTCAAAGGCAAGTGGAACTTGCTATTACCATGCACTGAGTGTTTCAGAAACTGGACATGTCTGTGATGCTTGTTGTCATCCCAGAATAAAGATTAATTGTGCACTGTGTCCTAGAGGGGCCATGTATGATAAAGACAGATTACTACAGGTTAAGTGATACCCCATATCACTAAGAAAAGACTTTTTTTCTTATGTGTTTGCCTTTTTCTAATAGCAAAAGTTTCTTATTTTTAGAAAATGTCATTCCACTCAAAATGTGAAAATTTGTGTGCTAGAAAACAATACGTGTCAATGGAATGGAGGTTTGGGAAGCAGATGAGAACAGATTGGGATGTGGTCCAGCATACTAACTAGAATCATTCTTCATGGTCTCTCAGCAGAAGCTCAATAAATACTTTCAGGTTTGGCTAATAAATCAGAGGACATAATCTATTGATCATTGAATACATTTATGATTTATTGAGCTATAGATAAATCTACAATCTATTTTGTGTGTTTAAAAACTACATTCATCATCTGTCATTAATTCACTCACTGTCATTTATTAGTCCTTTTAGTGAAAATCTACCATTTTATAGACATTTTTCTTTTGAGCGTTACCAGTGCTCAAATATGGTTTATATATAGCTTATCTAAATAGCAATAACTTTAATATATTTAAATATACATCCACTCATATTGATAAAATGGCAAAGATAAACAATTGGCAAAAATATGGAATGAATGCTTTAAAAAAATAATCTACTGAAGTTCAACATATGCTTTCCCTGTGATGTATCTGTTTTGTTGTGTATCAACAGAATATATACATATGTTCAGCAAAAGATATGTATTAGAATGTTTACAGTGGCATTATTCACAGCCATAAACTGAAAATTACCCAAAAGTCTGTCAATATGTGGAAGGATAAGTGGAATATTAGAATGAGAATTAACCGTCTAGAACTATACACGTGTGTATTTTTGTTTACTATTCTTTTCCCCCTTTTTATTGCTTCTTTTTAGTTATATATAATGTTAGGGTTAATTTCAATATAATTATAAAAGTATGAAATATAATTTGTTCTAATTCAATCCCCAGTACTTTCCCTTCCCCTTCTCTCCTCCCCTCTCCTGTTCCCTTCCCTCTACTCTACTTATCTTTCCACTATTTACTTTTAGATTTATTTTTTCATGTTAGTGTCTATGGATGTATATGATGGTGAGATCCACTATTGTATATTCCTATATGTACATAGGAAAGTTAGGGCAGATTCATTTCATTCTTCTTCCCTTATCCTGTTCTTGCCCGCAGCTGACCATTACATAGATTAGATATAATTCTTTCTTGACAAAGACAGTGAAGAATTTCAATGGGGGAAAGCACAGTTCTTTCAATAGATGGTGACTTAACAACTAGATAGTGAAAACTTGATATTAGAAAAATCCTTGCACAATTCACAAAAAAATAATGGAGATTGATCATTGAACTAAACATAAAATCTCAAACGACAAAGCTTCAAGAAGTAAAAGATGGGGAAATATTTTCATATTCTTTTATAGGAAAATGTTTCTTAAAGGACACAAAAACAATAACCATAAAATTAATGGTAAATTGAACTTAATAAAAATTATAATATGCTGATACTAAAAAACACTGTTAAAATGAAAAGTGACTCATAATGGGAGAAAATAGTTTCTCTACATGTCTGACAAAAGAATTATATTTGGAATATGTAAAGAACTCATGCAAATCATTAAGTAAAAATACAAACAACTTTAAAATGGACATGAACTTCAGCAGACATCTTTAAAAAAAAGAAAGAAAAGCTCATTACAAGATGCCCAATATCATTAATTATATTGAAAATGCAAATTAAAACTTAACTTCATACCATCTACAATAGTTAAAATTTAAAATACAGATAACTCTAAGAATAGGTGAGGATGTGAAACAACTGGAACTATCATGCCTTTTCTTTTCTTTCTTTCTTTTTTTGGTACTGGAGATTGAGTCCAGGGGTGTTTGACCACTGAGCCACATCCCCAGCCCCTTTTTGTAAACAGGGTCTTGCTGAATTTTGTAGGGCCTCTCTAAATTGCTGAGTCTGGCTTTCAACTTGCTATCCTCCTGCCTCAGTCTCCTGAGGCACTGAGATCATAGGCATGTGCCACTGTACCCAGTGGAACTTTCATACATTTTTGGTTGGTTGCAAATTGGTACAACCATTTTCTAATAGAGTTTGGCAGTTGGTAGTAAAATATCATTATCATGTCCTTATACATTGGCCCAGGAGCTCCACTATTGTATTTCAGCTAAGCTGAAATTATGATTATGGTCTTCTTTGTAGTTTTTGGAATATTAAAAGAAATACATCTAAAATATTTCTGTTAAGTATAATTTTGATTATGTGTTTCTTGGATATAACTTACCAGTTTAAAGTTATCTTCAAACCTAAATTTGCTGAGCCTTTTTGTCATTCATTGTTGAAGATTGAATGCATTTTATATAATGTTCATTGTAAATTAATCAAAATAATTGTAACACATTTTCCTTTTATCTACCAATCTGATGAAATACATAAGAGATTGACCCAATTTCAACTCTCCTTGCAATAAGAATAAACCCAATTTGATCATAATATATTAATTACTATTTGTATTAGTCAGCTTTTCATTGCTGTGACTAAAATACCTGATAAGAACCACTAGGAGGAGGAAAAGTATATTTTGGGCTCCTGGTTTCAGAGGTCTCAGTCTGTGGTCTGTTGACTCCATTGTCTAGGCCCCAGTGACTTACCTCCTCTAGTCACATCCTACTTCCTATATAATAGTCCTTTCAGATGATTAATCCACAAAAAGAATTAATCCACCAATTAGGTTGTAACTCTCATGATCTAAGAATTTCAGCTCTGAACATTCCTTCACTAGCATGGGAGCTTTCTAGGGGGATATCATATCCAAACCATAACAATTACAAAGTAGGATTCCATTTGGATAGCTAGTATTTATTCTTAGTATTTGCAATCCATAAGTGAAATATGAAAAAAAATAAAGGAAATTTGAAGTAAAAAGAAAAAATGGCTATTTGCAAATGATAGTATTTATATTGAGAATGACTAAAATGTCAACATGAATTAAGAAGAGAGTCTGGCAGGGTTGTTGAATATAAGCTTTTCCAATGAAAATTTATCTATGCCTAAAGTTACCATCTAGAAAATATGTTCCCGTTCATAGTAGCATGAAAACTTTAAATATATTATAATTAACTAAAAAAGGGCCTATATACAGAAATTTAAAAAACTATAAAGAAGAAAATAAGGGATAGAGATTCTACATTTTTTGATAAGATAAATAGATATCAATGTCAATTTTCTCTCAGTCTATAAATTCAAAACAATCATAATTCTTAGATTAGAATAACTGAGGAATTGATAAATATACTCTAAATTTCAAAGAGTAATTTCTGTTAATTATTAGAAAAGAAAAATTATAAGGAAGAACTAGGTCCACCAGATAATGTTGCTACAAAGCTATGACAGTAAAATGTTATGGTGTTGGTAGCAGAGGAGAAAAAGCAGACTGAGAGAGAATAGGGAATTCAGATTTGGACCCAGTTCTCAAGACTGAGATTCACTAGCCTGAGTTTTCTGGGATCTAATTCTTCCTCCAGGAACTGCTATTTTTTTCACAAATGTCCCTGTTGCTCTCATGTGGTTTCCTGGGTTAGACTTCAGCACTTGCATCTGTGTCTGTTTCTTTCTCTGCCTAGAAGTTTTTGTTTAATGATACCTACTTTGACTTTGCTTCCAGAAAATGATTACCACACCTATTAACCTGGGAACTTCAACTTTTGCTAACTAAATAATTATATATCTAAGGACATGTAAGAGACAGGACAGAACACACCTTTGAATTGTTCTCTGGAGACAAGGAAGACGGAACACTTAGCTGTCAATGACATCTGTTGATTGGATGAAGGATGTTCCCTATTTCATCATTCAAAAACTTTGGTCTTCCCCTTCTGTAGCCTAAGCCTTCTACTCTGCCAGAGAAAGCCCTTAGGCAGAGCAACAGGCTTACTGTAGAAGTGTTGTTGGCTTGTATGGGAAGCCTGGCCATGGAAACTTCTGCCAGGTATATTATTGCCATCTTTGTGCATTTGGCCTACAGACAGCCTGGTAGAAATCTGCAGTTTTAAAGAAGTGATTAGAAAATCAAAACTACACTTGTCTGTCTACTTCTGTTACTTAGAGCTTCCTGGAGATGATCCGAGTTTGGCTAGTTGCCTCTAAGCTGCAACAATTCATGTTAAAAGTCTAGTTTTTCTTTGTGGAAATACCTTATAACTAAGGACAACACACTCCTAAGAAATGATCTCTTCACTATGCTTTTGCTCAGTTACTTATAACATTCAGCTTTTCAGAAGACTCCACGTAACTTGTGTTCTCCTTTTGGAGGTAAAATTCCTACTCAGTTGTTAATATCTCTTTTCCACGTGGAGTGTGGGGGGGAAGCATATTATTCTTATTTCCGAGAGAATGATCAGCCTCAGATATATTACCTCTGACCAGGAAGAGCTGCTGTAGCCAGAACTGCTCACCAAGTGTAAATATCAATGTTAGTTAGTTTTCTGTCACTCTAATAAAATACCCAAGCTAATCATTTCCTTCTTAATTTATAAGAAGGAAATGCTTGTTTTGGCTCATGGCTTCAGAGGTTTCAGTCAAAATCACTTGGCCCCATAGCCTTTTGCCTGTGGCAACCCAGCACAGTGTGTGCCTCAGGAAGTCTGTTCCCTTCATGGCAGCCAGGAGACAAAAAGAGAAAAACCTGGGGTCCCAGTATCCCTTTCAAAGCACACACCCAGCGATCTAATGTTCATCCACTGTGTTCTTAGCTCTCAAAGTTTCTACCACTTCCCAATTGTGCCAGGAGCTGGGTCCCAAGCCTTAACACATGGGCCTTTGGAAGACATTCCAGATCCAAACTACAGCAGGTCAAACGGTGATCACTGTCAGAAATGAACCAGGTTTCCTCACGGGAGGTAGAGCCCATGATAATGGTTCCATGTTGGAAGTAAACAGCTTAGTGCTGGAGACCCATAATGGAATCCAGTTGGCAGTGCACATACTGGGGAAGCTAGAAGGCTGAGAGATGAGCAGGATTAAAGATTATACTTGGTTCCTTATGAGTTGTGGGATAGTAGACATAGAATTTAGCTTCCTTGAGCAATGGTTTTTTAATGCAGATTAACTTAATCCACAGCAATGTTTTGAGAGTAAATAAAATAAAAATAAGCAATATACATGAAGGTATTTTTTAAATTATTAATATCAATCCCATAAAAGAGGTCATTGATACAATAATAAGAAAAAATCCTTCTTACAGGAGGACATAATGTTTACTTATTCAGAGAATATATCAGACATTGTTTTTACCTTTCTGGGCGGGGGGGAACTATGGAATATGTTAAATTAATACCAGGATTGAGTCTATTACATTAGATTTTAGGGCCAGCCATAGCTAAATTTATATTTAAAATAGTCATTGTTGTTTTTAGCATTTTAATAGAAAAAAATGTTTTAGTCTCTTTCATTGCAACCTTCTCTGTAAAATCATCACAAGGAACTAATGCTATTTTTTAAAGTATTATTCTATTTGATTAAAAAAGTACATTTAAGGGCTGGGGATGTGGCTCAAGCGGTAGCGCACTCGCCTGGCATGCGTGCGGCCCGGGTTCGATCCTCAGCACCACATACAAACAAAGATGTTGTGTCCGCCGAAAACTAAAAAATAAACATTAGAAAATTCTCTCTCTCTCTCTCTCTCTCTCTCTCTCTCTCTCTATCTATCTATCTATCTATCTATCTCTATCTTACTCTCTCTCTTTAAAAAAAAGTACACTTAAGTGACAGGAAATCTTATGGAGCCATCAAGAGTTGTAAAGGGGCACTTTCAAAAGTCCTTTTCATGCAAATTAAGTGGGAAATGCATTTCCTACTTACCAAGCAGGTGAATAGCCTGCCTAGGGAGCTCATTCTGGTAGTTGGTGGCGCTAGGTAGAGTAGGAGGAGTGGGGCTTAAACACCAGGGCTACTGGCTCTGGGAGCAGCAGTGGCACTCTGATGTTAAACTAGGTCAAATACTCCTATATAACTATGGCCAAGAGATTCAGAAAGGAGATTCAGACAAATTCTGGCAGGGAAGAGGGAAGCTCAATATGAATTGGGTAGGGATATAGGTGTTATAGAATGAAATGTTTAGAAAAGGCATTTGTGGAGGAAGTGATCCTTACGGTATGTCTCGAAGGCAGTGAGACTTGAAGAGGATAAGGAGCTTTAGAAGCAAGGGGAACAAGGCACTGAATATAGATTCGTGGATGAGCATAGTATTAAAGGCAACGAGAGGAACAGGTTTGGCAAAAGAAGTTAAGGATGTTTGGCGAGGGTGTTGGGAGAATGCAGTTACAGATTGCTTCCTTGGCACATAGGGTCAGAGAGAGATGCATGCAGGTCATCTGTGGGGAAATATTCTTGGAATCATCATCTGTAGGGACATACAGGCAGGGGGATTGAACAGACAGAGAAGCTGAACTATGGGGCAGCCTCAGCTGGTCCCTATATGGAGCTGTAGAGCTTAGGTAGCCAAGTGGAGTTGTTCCACATCAACTTATTGTGTGGCTGCCAAGGAAGAGGGCATGGCTTTGCCCCCACCTGAAGGCAGCTGCCTGAAGAGGGGCTGAGATGCCAGCTGTCAGCCTTCTCTAGTCACAACAGTGGGGACTAAGTTCTCCATTCCCTAAGGGATTGATGAAGATCAGATGAGTCACTACTGTGTCCATTCTGCTTCGAAATTAAGATAACTTAAGAACTTAAAGAACCTGAGAACAGGCTGGGTACAGGTTGAAGATAGCAAGGCATTTGCCTCAGTTACAAATTTGAGGGAACCCCTAAAACCTCAGTAACAAAGATAAAGTTTTAATGTTATACTTTAAGAAGCCAAAATCAATGCAGAAACATCCATGAAGAGCAAGATATCAAAGATATTTATCTAAACAGCAATATAAGTATATCATTAATGTTTTGTTTTCATTGTCCAAAAGTTCTTTGCTCAAAATCTGACAAATAATGTTCTTTTTTGCAAGAGGAAAAAACAAACAAACAAACGAACAAACAACTAAAATTAGCCTACCTGATAACTATAGGTAATTAAACTACTTGGAATTCAGTCATGGTTTGATCCAGTGACTTGAACAATATCTTCAGTCAGTTTTTTCCATCTCTGGGCTGCCTTCATCCAAATATTTCCTTCATTATTCTACTGGCTTCCCTATGAAAAAAAATGTGTGGTATAGCATTCCTGAGCCACTCATTCTCAATCAACCAAGTCCAGAGGAAAAGGGTTTGCATCTTTCTCCAGAGCCCCAACAAAATAATTATCTGATTGAAATAGAAATTCAACCATAGATCTACTGATCTGATCAGGTGGAGGGGATATGCTGATTGCTTCACAGCAAAACACACATGTCTAACTGAGGGAGAGGTCATCTTATTTAAACTACATAAGTTGATGGGCTGCTTTTACCAAAAGAGTCATTGCCAAGAATCCTAAAGCACATGAATATATATATATATTTATTTCTGTCAGATCTATGTCCATACAAATATGTGTAATTACAATGTTGTAAGCCTTTATTCAATCCTATTGTATAACACTTCTATTTTTAATATACTCAAGTACTATATGAATACTATAGAAAGCAAGTACCACATGGAATAAAGTATAAGTCCCTATTCCTCTTTCTCCAACTTCGTCTCTTCTCCAGAAGAAAATATTTCCCTCACACTAAGCCACTGTTAAAGAGTTTTTAAAATCTTTATATAATTTGCTGATTAAAAAAATACATACATGTTCACATTTGTGTTACTTATGTGTTTTTCAATAAAGGTGATATAATGTATCACATTATTCTTCAACTTACATTAAAATTGCATTTTTTGGTATAGTTAATTTTATAATACTGTGAACAAAATTTGCATTTTTTCACTTAAAAATATTCTTTCATATCTATCAATATGCTATTCACATCATTTTTAAAAGAACAGCTACACAGCTTTCCCTACTGTGGTTCTTTTTCTTAAGCAGGGTTGACTTGTGATTACCCTTTGGACAGTCATGTTTATTTCCAGCTTTTTAATATCACAAATGCACATCTTTTGTATATATGATTATAAACACAGGAGAATAATATGAGCCAAATTTAAACCTAGAGATTAAGAATCATTTAAATAAATGGATTTATTTCAGTATTTAATTATCAAGAGGATAATTAAATATCTCAATGTCAAGTATTAAAGTACATTCTTTACAAATGATTTGAAATGGTAACTTGTGCATAAGTTAGATTTTCATATAGAATTGTGGCTATTTCTAGATTGAAAAATATCATTGATCTGTTTGTTTAATCTGGCATTGCAACACTGTTTTACCCTTCTGCCTTTTAACATAGTTTATGTCTTATATAAAACACATAATTTGCTCTTATGTTTCTGAGAATTTGTTTTACAGCTCTAGTTCATTTAACATTCTTACAGATTTTAGAATTAATGTGTCAACTTTCACATAAAATCCTTTTAAGATGGCATTGATTTTAAGATTAATTTGAAGAAAATTGTCATGTATTCAAGTCTTCTTTTATTTCTGGCAATATAATTATTTCTTTTCTCTTTATACACCTTGCTTGTACTTATGATGTTTATTTTTAATTACATTGTTGTTTCTGTTTTGAACAGGTTAGTTTCTTTCTTATTAAATTTTCTAATTGGTTTTGCCAATGAATATAGACTCTAATGCACTGACTTTCTAACCAGCAACTTTGCTAAACTCCCTTATGATATGATACATCATGGGGTTATCTACTGTCTCTTCTTTAGTATCTGTTATTTTTCAATCTTACCGGATGTTTCTGACCCTATAGAGATATATAACTCTTCTCCAAAATCAGCTGTCAGAGTCACTTGCCTTAGTTGATGGCAAACACTGTTGTTGCCTAGTCCAACCAGGGAGTGCAAAACAAGGTGTAGATGGCTTTTTAATGTGAATGAGCCTGCTTGCAGCATGCCAGCTAAGCATTTTGCCAACAATTCCTGGCTCCTGGTTTCTTTTACAGATCATCTCTGGAAGTGGGGTTCTCTTGGTACCTCTTCCAACTTTTTCGGCAGTATTCCCAATGAATGTATTTTGGACTGTGACTAAAATGTTCAAATTGATTTTAATTTTCCTTCCTTTATTTTTTTCCTCAGTTTCTTATCTACCAAAGGTTGTACTAATTTTTATTGGTGCATATTGCCTACACAGAATGGTGGGCTTCATCATGGCATATTCATACAAATTTATAACATAGTCTAATCACATTCACTTCACATCACCTACCCTTATCCTCTCCTTCTTTTGCCCCCACTTCCCTTCCTCTATAATAGTTTCCTTTCTATATTCATGATGATTATGGTTTATATATAAACTGTCCCCAAAAGCTTATGTGTGAGAAATTCAACAATGCTCAGAGGTGAAATGATTAGATTACAAGAACTTTAACCCAATCAGTGAATTAATCCACTTCGGTGAATGTACTGGGTTGTAATATCCTTGGGTAGGATATGGTGGGAGTCAGTAGGTCCTCAGGTAGGATATGGTGGGAGTAAGTAGGTCCTCAGGTAGGATATAGTGGGAATAAGTAGGTCCTCAAGTAGGATATGGTGGGAGTAAGTAGGTCTCTTTTCTTTTTCACTGAATAAGACTTTATTGTGTATATATACCACATTTTCTTTATTCATTTGCTGATGGATATCTCAGCTGATTTAATAAATTGGCTATTGTGAATTGTGCTGCAATAAATGTGGGTATATGTCTACCACTAAAGTATGCAGGCTTTAATTTGGGGTGGGCAAATACTAAGGAGTAGTATAGCTGGATCATATGGTAGTCCTATTTTTAGTTTTTTGAAGAACCTCCATACTGATTTCCTCAGTGGCTTTACTAATTTATCTTCCTGCCAGTGGTGTATAAGAGTTTCTTTTGCTCCACATCCTTGCCAGCATTCATTGTTATTTGTGATCTTAATGTTTGCCACTGTGATTAGAGTACGGTGGAACCTCATTGTAGTTTTGATTTGCATTTCCCTGATGGCTAAAGATGGTGAATTTTTTTTTTAGTATAATTGTTGGCCATTTGTACTTTCTCTTTTGAGAAGTGTCTGTTCAGTTCGTTCCCTATTTATTGACCATGCTATTTGTTTTTGGTGTTGAGTGTTTTGAGTTCTTTACATGTTCTTGATATTAAGCCTCTGTTTGCAGGGTAGTTGGCAAAGATTTTCTCCCATTATGTAGGCTGTCTGTTGATGATGTTAACTGTTTTTTGTTTGTTTGTTTTGTTTTTGTTTTTTACTATGCAGAACCTTTTAAATTTTATGCATTCTATTTATGGACTCTCATTATTCTTTCCTGAAGTATAAGAGTTCTATTTAGGAAGTTGTTGCCTACGCCTGTATATTGAAGTGTTTCCCTTATGTTTTCTTCTAGAAGTTACAGAATTTATGGTCTTATATCTAGGTATTTGATATATTTTGAGTTGAATTTTGTACAGAATGAAAGATAAGGATCTAGTTTCATTCTTTTACACATGGATATCCAATTGTACCAGCACCATTTATTAAAGATGCTTTTCTCCAGTATATGTTTTTGGCACCTTTGTCAAGAATAAGATGATTGTAGTTGTATGGGTTTGTTCCTGTGTCTTCTATTCCATTAGCCTACATATATCTGTTTTTATGTAGTACCAGGTGTTTTTATTATTTATGATTCAGTAGTATAATAGTATAATTTGAAATTAGGTAGTGTGATGTCTGCATTATTGCTATTTTTTTCAGGATCCCTTTGTTTGTTCTTTCATATGAACTTTAGGATTGTTTTTCCCCCCTGTTCTGTGTAAAGTATCATTGGTGATTTGATAGGGATTGCATTAAATCAGTAAATTACTTTTGGTAATATGGCCATGTTAATAATATCAATTCTTCCTTCTGCCTATTCATGAACTTAGGAGTTCTTCCCACCTTCTTGTGATCTCTCTCTCTCTCTCTCTCTCTCTCTCTCTCTCTCTCTCCTCTGTCTCTCTCTTTATTTCAGCATTCTGCAGTTTTCCTTGTACAGGTCTTTAATCTTTTTGGTTAGATTTATTTGTAGAATTCATTATTTAAGCTATTGTGAATGGGAATACTTACCTGATTTCTTAGCAGATTCATTATCGGTGTATAGAAAAGCTGTTGATTTTTGTATACTGATTTTGTATCCTGCTACTTTGCTGATAATTTTATCAGCTCTAGAAGTCTTCTGATGGAATCTTTAGAATCTTCTAAATGTAGGATCATGTCATTCACAAATAGGGATAATTTAATTTCTATATTCCTGTTTTTATTCCTTTTATTTCTTTTTCTTGCCTTAAAGCCCTGACTAAAATTTAAAAATAGATTGAATAGGAGAGGTGAAAGTAGATATCTTTTTCTTTTTCTTGATTTAAGAGGAGTGCTTTTAATTCTTTCCCATTCTGTATGATGTTGGCTTGGGGTTTGTCATACATAGTTTTTATTATGTTGAAATAAATTTCTTTTCATCCTACTTTCTTCAGGGTTTTTTATGAAGTGGTTTTGAATTTTATCCAATGATGTTTTTTTTCTGCCTTCAGTGAGATTATCATATGATTTTTATCCTTTGTTTAATTTATATGGTATATTATGATCATTGGTTTGCATATGGTGAGTCATTCTTACAACCCTGGAATGAAAGCAACTTGATCAAGTTGGATGACCTTTTTGATGTGTTGTTGAATTCATTCTGCAAGTTTTTCATTAAGGATTTTTGCATTTATCTTGCTAAAGGTTATTGATCTGTAATTTTCTTTCCTTACTATGTCTTCACTGGGTTTTGATATGAAGATGATGTTGGCTTAACAGAATGAGTTTGGAAGCATTCCCTCACTTTCTGTTTTATGGAAGAATTTGAGGAGAATAGATGTTAGTTCTTTAAAGATATGATAAAATTTATCTGTGAATCTGTCTGGGCCTGGATTTCTCTTTGTTGGAAGGCTTTATTATTATTATTATTATAAAAATATTTTTATTTTTTAAGTTTTATGTGGACACAATATCTTTATTTTACATTTATGGGGTATTGAGAATCGAACCCAGTGCCTCGTGCATGCTAGGTGAGCGCTCTACCACTGAGCCACAATCCCAACCCCTTTTTTTATTATTATTATTGCTTCAATCTCATTGCTTGCTATGAGTCTGTTTAAATTTTCTATTTCCTCTAGTTCAATTTTGTAAGTCATATGTATCTAAAAATTTATACATTTCTTCCAGATTTTCCAATTTATCAGAATATGTTTTCAAAATAGTTTGTAATGATCCTCTGGATTTTAGTGGTGTCTATAGAAATATCCTTGTATTTTTCTTGAATATTATTAATTTGGGTCTTCTCTCTCTTTCTTTTAGTTAGTTTGGTTCTGGGTTTGTCAATCTTGTTCATGTTTGTAAGGAGCAATTCTTTGTTTCATTGACCCTGTATATTATTTCTGTTCTCTATTTCATTAATTTCAACTCTGATCTTCATAATTTCTTTCCTTCTACTATTTTTGGGATCAGTTTTTTTTCTTGTTTAGATTCTAAGTCCTCAAAATGTATCACTATGCTATTTATTTGAAATTTCTCTGATTTTTAAAAATGTAAGCCCTCATAGGTATTAACTTCACTTTTAGTACTGCTTTTTCTGTATCCAGTGGTTTTAGCATGTTGCATTTCTATTTCTACTTTTTTCTAAAGAATTACTAAATTTTCTACTTGATCTCTTTAAAGATCCCTTCATCATTCAAAAGCATATTATTTCAGTCTTCATGCATTTGCATAATTTCCGTAATTTTTCTTGCTATTCATTTCTAGCATTCCATTATGACCTGAAAAGATGTAGAGATTATTTCATTATTTTTTGTATTTTCCAATACTTGCTTCATATCCTAAATATCATATGATTAATTTTGGAGAAAGTGTTATGAGCATCTAAAAAAGAAAAGTTTACTCATCTGCTACTGGATTAAATATTCTATACATGTCTGTTAAGTTCGTTTGATCTATAATATAGATTAAATCTGTTTTGTATTTTTTATTTTCTATATGGATGATCTATTATTTTCGGTGAGAGTGGCATATTGAAGTTCCTCACTATTATTGTGTTGAGCCTATCTGTTCCTTTATGTTGAGTGATATTTGTTTTATAAAATTTGGTGCATTATATTTATAATTGTTGAAGCTTCTTTTTAAATTGTTCTGTTTACCACAATGCAATGACTTTCATTGTGTCTTCTAATTTTGGCTTGAATTCTGCCTTGTTGGTATGAGAGTACTACTCCTGTTTGCTTTTGGATTACATTTGCATTGAATATCATTTTCAACCTTTTCACCTTCAGTCTGAATTTCTTTGATGGTGTCTGTGTTTTTTGGAGGCAACATACAGTTGGATCTTGTTTTTAAATCCAATCTTCCAGTCTATGTCTTTCAATTGGAGAATTGAGATCATTTACCTTCAGTACTATTGTAGAGAAGTATATATTCTTCTCATTTGGCTTTATTTCTAATGTTTAAATTATTGCTAATTTTCATCTCATGAGATTTATTCTTTTCCGTATTCTCTTTTGTTATCTTTATCTTCCTCTTCTCTGAAGAGTTCCTTTAAGTATCTTCTGCACTGCTGGGTTTGAGGTTATGAATTTCTTCAGTTTATGCTTATCTTAGGTTTTTGTTTCTCCTTTTCATTCTGAAGGAAAGTAAATTGCTGGGTATAATAATCTAGTTTGGCAGTCATTGTTTTTCAATCTCAATTGTGTTTCAAAAACACCACTACATGACCTCCTGGCCTCTAGAATTTCTGCTGAGAAATCTACTCCTTTGATGGGTTTGCCTTTATAAATAACCTGGAGCTTCTCTATTGTAGATTTTTAAAAATTCTTTCTTTGTTCTGAAACTTTGGCATTTTAACTATAATATATCATGGAGAAGTTCTTTTCTGGTCCTATTTGGAGTTCTAAATACCTCCAATATCTGCATATCTATCTCTTTTCCAAGATTATAGAAATTTTCTGCAATTATTTCTGTGAATGTTTTTTATGCCATTGATCTATATCTTCTCCTGTATCTCAAGATCTATGAATTTAAATTTAGTCTTTTAATGTTATCCCAGAGCTCGTGTATATTTTCTTCATAGGTTTTTAGGTCTTTTGCTTTATTATTAACTGTTGCAGTTTCCCCCACATACAATCTCCCCCCTCTTGTCTCTAAGTTCTGAGATCCCTATTCTGCTTGATCTAATCTATTGTTGAGACTCCACAAAATCTATTGATATTTATCTTCATTTCTCTGCATGACCACCAAAAGCTTGTTTGGTTGAAGCCCAGGTTCTCAACCTCAAGCCCCATTCAGAATCAGTCTCTGAACCAATTTTATTCTTTAGTTCATCTCTGAAAGATTCTCTTCTGCCTGGAATTTTAGTCCCTATAGTTCCTATTATTTCCCCAAATCCGGACTTTCTCATTGTTTTTGCCAAATGTTAAATTTTCCACAACAGTGTCTGTTTGACTTTAGAGTAATTGATGATGGTGGTGGTGGTGATGATGATGATGATGATATAATTTTCAATGGTGGAAGGTGCATTTTTAAAATTAGCATATGTTAATTGTAGAGATTAATGGAATTCGATATGTGTACATGTGCTGATCAAGTCCAGCCTCCTATTGTCCACCACTCTTATCCACTTCTCACCCCTTAGTAATCACTATTCTACATTCAGTTCAACATTTTTTTTTAACTGCCACACAAAAGAGAACATGTAGTACTTATCTTTCTGTGTTTGGTTTCATTTAACATAATGTCTTCCAATTCCATCCATTTTGTTGTGAATGACAGGATTTTGTTCTTCTTATAGCCAATATTCCATTGTGTGTGTGTATATATATGTATATATTATATATGTATATATATAATGTATAATTATATATATATAATATGTATATAATTTATTTATTCATTCATCCATTGATGGGCACCTAGATTAATTCCATATCTTAGCCAATGTGTTGTGCTGACACATGTTTACTACAAAAGTTTTCTAGCGGAAATTAAATGATATAGAAATCATAAAAGTGACTTCAAATTCCTCCACATATCTATGGACTGAACTATCTATGGAATATACAGATGGACATATAGATCAGTAGGTGCAAGTAATTTTACAAGGACATAATTAATGTGCTATTTTAATAAAAAGTATTCAATTCTATTTACTTGAATTTAATAGAAGACAACTAAAGCAAAGCCAAATGAGCTAATGAATTTCAGATTAATGTTACTTCACTTCAAGAGATATTTATTTCTAAAACATTCTATTAATGCTAAGAGAAAAAAAAAAAACCATGATAAACCTGTTTCTAATTTAGAAAGTATTTATTGACTCCCAGCTATGAACGGTGAATTGATTAGCACTCTTATATTGCTGTCTCCTCTCCTCTTGCTGCTCTGATTTTTCTGTTGTGTAATTTTATTTCTTTGGCATTTTTAATACTCATAGATTTTTTTGAGACCGTAATCTCTTTAGTCTTGGTTTCATGTTTAAATGGGTTCAGTGCTTTGTACTAGGCCATTTATAACAACTTCTTTCTTGCTATATATTTTATTTCTATTTTTTTTCTTGTTTGGCTAGACTTCATTATGGTTTTTTTTTTCAAAGAGTCCTTGGATATTTTCACATTTGTGTGTTTCCTTTTGTTGCTTTACGCTTCAACTATGACTTGTCTGAGTCAGATATTGTTGGCTCCTACATATTGCCCTTAGTCACTGAAACACCTCCCAATCTTCCAGGCATTGATTATTGCCATGGGGGAAACTGCAGCTGGCATAGTTTCTCACCCTTGTGGATAATTTGGTCTCTTTATCTAGATACCTCCAGAACTCTTTTTATACTTAAAGTTTATTTCCCAGAAATTCTGATGTACATTCATTTAGTTCAACTGAACTTTTATCTGCAGGTTTAGTTCTTCTGCCATTTCAGGGAATCTCCTAAATATTTTAGAATATATTTGGTTTCCCTTTTGGGATTCTTAACCTCAGAGAACTTGATTATCTTTATGCTGTGTGTCTTTCATTTTACTCATGTCTTCTCTAATTGCTTTAGTCTGTGTGTTTCCTTCTGCTATTATTGTGACTTTCTTGATCTCATTAATTTGCTTCTCAGCTCTCTTCATTCTGCTTTTTCCTGTTTCCACAGGTAGTAGATGACAATGGTTCATTATCTTATTTTTTCTCATTTTGTTGCCTTATTTCTGCAATGCTCTTTTAAATTTCATTCTATGACTTGATGATCTTGTATTTAAGCTTTTGTTTATCAAATGAAAGGCTTCCACAATATATTGCAAAAATAGACAAGGAATCTGCTTCTGTTGCTTGGGTTACATTTTCTTTTCTGCTGGATTCTCTCTCTCTCTCTCTTCTGCATGCTGTTTCTCTTACTTTATTTTATTTGCAATATAGTATGTTTTAATTAAGGTCCTGGCAGAAGATAGTATATGTCAAGGACAGTTTAATACAGGAACCGTTTACAAAAGAATAAGCACGATTTAGGAATTCCTACACCAACAAAAGGTAGTGCAGTACCTGCTAGCCAGTGGCAGCAGGGAGTGGTTAACCATCCAAGTCTGAAGTGCCAGAGGTCCTGGGTTACAGATCCCAGAGAAGGCCACCTAGTAGAATTGTGGCCTTCTATAGAGAGGCAGGCTTATCTATTGGGCTGTCACAGGAAGACAGCTAGTGAATACATATCCCAGCCATATTTTTCTCCTTCCATCTAATCTTTTGCAGGTGCATTCCAATGGAAACCAAAGGTCAACCTTTTAGGACATGGATAATTCAGGAAAAGGGTAGAAAGGGATTTAAATAAATAAATAAATAAATAAATAAGAGGCATCTAGCACAGAAATGTGGTACTGCTGCTTTTCCTTGTGGTATGTTGGGGTGAGATTGTGTAGATCTCCATACTTTGACTTAATGTGAGTTATTCTCCTTTGCACCATCAGACCTGATCTGAGTCCAGTCTCTTTTCCTCTAAGTTATACTTTGGAAATGAGGCATTGCTTGCATTTTACTTCTCTGGTACCAGTAGGTATTGAAATAAAATATTGAAATATTAGGATGTGTAGGCCTTAGATATGTAATCTGAATGTCTGCTACTTCATCTCTTTTTTAAGTTAATGAACTTCCTTCTCAGCTTCTGTAGTAGTTTCTGGTCACAATCTTAGTTTTCATCTTTTTGGTGGGTTTCCTCATGGGAAGATATGACTGCACATGAGTGTGGCCAGAATGATTCCATTTTAACCCAGGAGCCACACTTTACCACCCCTTGAAAATAAACACCATGTGATAAATGTGAACATAAAATACATTATTATCCTTTCTTGGTCTGATAATATCTAAGAAACAATCTACCCATGTAGACAATTTTCCTTGATAAGTTGTCTTTTGTTGAAACAAAATTCCACAGGTGATATGTAATTTTATTTGAATTTGTTTCATAAGTGAAGCTAGAGGTCTTTTTGAGCAAATCAAGTTTAATAATAAACTTTTGCTGGTTGACTGAATAGATGTATGTGCACCAACTGTGAAATTCCTTGCTTTGTTATTTTATAAAAACGAGCTTTTAATAATGAGCTTCTGTTAGATGTGACTGATAGAAGCAGGTTCTATTAACTGATTGTGGGGCTTCTGTGACCCTGCAATGATGTCACTGCTAACGTACATAAACTATAATGACACTAGAGATGCAGGAATGGTCCCTATACTGTACAAGCAAGGAAGTTAATTCCTTTTATTGGATCCTCCTGCCAATAAACATATAGCTAAATTTCAACAATATTTTTTTTGGCAGTCAGTATATCAGGCTTATTTAATTTCCCCCCCATACTGAAAATAAAAGTTTTCTCTGTCTTCTTCCACACAGAGCCATGTCTCTGTCCATTCTTTCCTCTTGTCCCATACACACACATGGCAAATCGCTTCCCTCCTTCAAGTCTTCCTTTCTCAATAAGCTCAACTTTAACAATATTACTACAAAACTTCAACCCAACATCCCATTTTGTCTCCTTCAGTCCCTCTTAAAACACTCTATTTTTATTTTATAGAAATTATCACTTTATAATTAGTTTATATATTTATTTATTGTATGGTCTCCCCCAACTATGCAAAGACATAAACTTCATAAGGGCAAGTTTCTTCATCCATTTTTTTTTCATAGGTCAATCTCAAGTGCGTAGAATATTGCCTAGCAAATAACTGCTTCTCAATAAATATTTGTTGAATATAGGAATGAATGAGTGAATGAACAGTACAGCCCTTCTCTTTTCTAAGCTTTTTGCTCAGTTTATAGGTCAGAGCCTTGTCTACACTGAAACCTTACCAGTTATTTCCCCCTTCTATGATTATAACCATTGTATTTTTCTCTTTTTTAGATCTTAAAAACATGCTTGATTCTTTTTCCTTTCTCCCGCCCCCCAGTCAAAAATATGTAATTTCCATCGTCCCGTATTAAACTCTGTGGCAATTAATCAATCCCTCCCCATTTCCCCCCTTTTCTAGCCACAGGTGATCTCTATTTTCTGTCTATTGAGTCTGACTATACTAGGTAGCTTGTAAAGAAACTGCTTCCGGTTCTAAAGTACTCTCTGCTTACTGATACCTCAAGTTTTTGAAAAGAATGCTGCTATGGTTTGAGTGTTTGTCTCCTCTAGAACTCATGTTCAAATTTAACTGCAACTTTGATGGTGTTGAGAGGTGGGATCATTAAGAGGCATTAAGGTCTTCATGAATGACTTAATGCTGTAACTATGGGAGTGAATTAGTGAAAAAAAAAAAGAGCATGTTCAGCACCTTTTCCCCTCTCATAACTGCACAATCTTGATCTCACCTTGTGATGGCTGCTTCCATGTTTGGATGCATAAAGAAGACCTACACCAGGGGTGGCTTCTTGTTCTTGGACTTTCCAGCCAGTAGAATAGTAAACCAAATAGAGTTCTGTTTTACTTTACCAGGTTTACAGTGTTCTGTTACAGCAGTGGAAATGGATATAAAAATAAAAATTAAAAAAAAAAAAAGAAAGAAAGGGATAAAGCCAAATGCATGTATCCAATTTAATGCCTTATCATTGACTTCTTTCTTGGTTAGAGAACTGAAGTGGATAATGCAAAGTTATAATGGTCTTCTCCTAATCCTCATGTGCACCAACTGTAAAATTCCTTGCTTAGTTATTTTATAAAAATAACTTCATCCTTTGAGGGCTCTCCAGTGCTAACTAACTCTTCCATCTTGAAAGTGTGTTCCCTTTGGTTTCTGATATGGTTTTGGTTTTCTTCCTGCCTCTGAACCTGTTTGTTCTCTCTTTGCTGTATCACCTTCTTCCACTTGCTTCATCTCAGAGTGAAGACAAGAGCCCACCAACCATCCTCTCCAAGGCCTGGACCTCTGTTCCTCCTGGTCCAATGCACACAGAGACTCACTCACCTTCAGCCAGAATAGCTGGGACTTAGTAGAGCCAGTGTAGATGGTCACTCGCCTTGAGCCAGCGTAGAATATTCACTTTTTCTGGGCTAGTGCTGACAGAATCGCTCCCCCTGACCTGGTGTACATGGAGACCCTCCCCTTGAGCCAGTGTAGATATGATTTACCTTTAGCTGGTGACCTTGTCCAGAAGGAAGCCCTTCCTCTGGTGTGTGGTGGTGGCCACTGTTGGAGAAATCACATCTGAGAAGGCATGGGAGACCATTGTGTTCTATGGCACTCTCTTTATGATACTGTGTTCAGGGAAGGAGAATGTGGGCCAGTGGGTATGTACTGGCTTTTAAAACCACTCTAAATATGTATTTCTGCTGCATTCTGTATCTTCACATTGCTGTACAATCACCACCACTGAGCATCTCTAGAAATTTCCATTGTCCTGTATTAAAGTCTGTGGCAATTAATCAATCACTCCCCACTTCCCCCCTCTTCTAGCCACAGGTAATCTCTATTTTCTGTCTATTGAGTTTGACTATTCTAGGTAGCTTGTATATATGGAATTATACTTGTCCTTCTGCTTCTGACTTATTTTACTTAGAACAAAGTTTTTAAGGTTCATTAGTACTATAGCATGTTAATCATACAGTAAGTTATTTTAAACTATAGTCACTGTATTGTATAACAGATCTAGTGAAATTATTCCTCCTCTCCCAAGTGAAATTTTATATCATTTGACCAAAATTTCCCAATTCTCACAGCCTTCTTAACCTTCATCCTGATAACCACTCTTCAATTTTCTGGTTCTATGATTTCAATTTTTTAAAATTCCACATAAATGAGGTCATGTAGGCTTTGTCTTTGTGTGCATTTTACATACTGAATTCAAATATTCAATGTTATTTTCTTTGCCCTTTGTCTCTGTTGAGTATGTTTACTGGCCCTCATTATTACAACAGAATTTACAGTGCTTAAAATTTAATATGACTGTTAGGATTTTCTTCTTGATTTAATATTCTCTCCATGTAGAATGTGACTTATAAGTGACTGTTAAAGCCTTCTGAATTGTTTTGTTATTGTAACTCTATTAACCCATTGATTCAACAAATATTTATCAATCAGTTAATATCATATGCAAGATATTTTGGATACTTTATGTATGCAAAGGTGAAATATTAAAGGATGAATAATAGAGTACAAAAGCAGAATAATAATCCATGTTGGGAGAATACATATCCCAGGAAAGGAAAGAATTATTTCCATAGGAAATAAATTCTTTTTCAAAGTCACTAAAGAGACTATGAATCTAAAAGGAAAGAAACAAAAATAAGATGATAAATAACAGAATCAGAAGAAAGGGAAGATGGTGGCACTAGAAGAAAACTGAGGGTAGGGGCAGCACCACTTAAGAACTAAAAAGAATAGCAAGGAAGGGAAGTGATGGGACAAACACCAGTCATTCCCAGGAGGTTAAGCTTGAAAACAATTGTAGAATATTCAAAATTGAAAAAAAAAAACCACAGAAATAAAATTTCTTCAATAAACATAATGAAGAAACTGTGAATTGAAAATTGGACCAAAGAAAGAAAGAGTATTCAAAGACATATTTGAATAAATCTTTTCTGAAATGAAGAAAGAAGTGCATTTTAGTGTGGAGATTTTTTGTTTTTTGAATTTTTGAAAGGATATTTATATTTTAAAAAGTCATAAAATAAAAAAAGAAATCAATCAGCATATATCTTAGAAGTCCTTCTAAGAGTCTCATATTCAGTAGCCACAGAGGCCGTTGCATTTTTCTGTCTTTGCTCAATCTGCAGTTCATTTAAGGATCATCAGACTTGACTCTAGACCTTAAAATCAAACGTGTTCCACCAAATCCAAAACCCTGAATTTATCCAGATTGTACAAACATACTTTTACCACCCTTCCACCAAAATACCTCCCATTCAGATCAACAACAGCTCCAATTGCTGATTTGACTCTCTCAAATTCTAAAAATATTGGAACTGCTTCATCATCAGGGGCACCAGGAATTGCAAGTCACACATCTTCCCAACTTTGCCATGTTTTTCACATTCTTCCTTGGTTTCAACTTCCAAGTCCTCATATACCTCTCCTGCACCAATCGTGTTCCTCAGTAGGACCACTTTAGTAGGACACTTAAGTATTTCAGTTAATGGATTTGAATCAGACTTCCTGGAGGCATCCTGAGACTCATCCTTCTCATGGCATTACTCATAAGGATCTTGGCGCCTCCTTGCTGGTCTTTTCCACCGACAAGGTGGTGCTCAGCCCCTGCTAGTGCTTCCCCAGACCCTGGCCTTCCCGGAAGCCGTACTTCTGCATGATCTTATGTGCAACTGTGCCACCCATGTTAGCAAGGAAAGAGTTGCTAGGATGGTTGGAAATCTCTGTTCCTCATACACTGGGGAAAGAATTGCAGCTTTGGAAGACTGTGATGGAGGTCTAGAGCCCTCTTCATAGGGAAAATCTCTGGGTAATTCTGTCTTTTTCTGCAAGAGAAGTGGGTGGGGCAATGGCAGTGCTTCCCACACTTCTTTTTCTGCTCTGGCTCATACTCTTCTTCCTCATCAGAATCCGTATCTGGTCACCTTGACAACCCACTAGCTTCAAGTCTCTGTATGTTTTTTACCTTGTCTTTGGTGCTTCACTAATTTCTCATCATCTTTAGGAAACATAGGATCATATTCATCAGCTAAGGGAATTAGAACTTGCCCTGAAGAAAACCCACTGGGAACAGGGTCCTTCAGGCCAGCTGCTACCTGTGCTGGTGTGTCCACAATTGGCCAGTGGTCTGAGGCGCCACCCTACTTCAGATCAATGATTGGAGCAAGGACTGTACTTTGTCCTTTGGCTCTTTGCTTGAGTGACAGCTGCTTTCTTCACCTGAAGCGGTGGCTGCAGAAGTTTGAGTTTGGGGACCAGCCTTCTGTTTTTGAGTCACTGGTCTCCACTCCTAGCTCATCATACAGGGACATCTTTTTAGTCTAAAGCCAACCTGCCTGGCCAACTCTACCCATGGGCTACAGTGGCTTCCACACGGAGCCCGACCACACCTCATGGACTGCCACAGCCTGCTGGGGCTCCCAGCCTGCACCTAGTCATCAGGGCAGTCCAAGGTGCAGGACAGGGCCTTGGGAGAGGGTGTCTGCCTTTTTTTTTTAACTTAGTTTAAAATTTATTAGCATGAACAATATGGATTTATTTATGTGCTTGTTATGTATCAGGTGTCCCAAAGAGTGATGGGTAGTCCAGAGAAGATCTGAAAATATGTCAGTGGGATCTCACTCCAAGGGCATCTTCTGCCAGTGCTTCAACTAACCACAACTTGATCAACATCTGAAACTTTTCTAATTAGCATAATGCATGTCAGTAATGGGTTTTCATTGGGGAGGTTAGTGGGTTAGTTGACATGGTTGAAAGTTAGAAATGGGCTCTTGAATTGGAGATTAAGGTAGTCAAAATACCTGGGTTGATAAGGATATTTCACAGATAATCTTTACATTTCTGTGAGAGGTCAATACTCTATAAAGATCTGTATTTTTCACCCACGGGACTAAAACCCATGGCTTTATCCCTGAACAGTGTGTCCAGACATTGAAGGGAAGATTTCTGTGTGCCTCATGATAATTATGGGGGTACCAGGTTATTGTCTCTCAAATATTATTCTATTTGCTCTGAGGAAACCATCTGTGTGTGGTTGGATCACCTACAAGGACAGATAACTGGGACTTCATATACTGAAAACTTGTTTGAAATATATTGTGCCTGTTATTTATATAACAAAATATTTATATAAATATTTTGTGCTTGTTATTTAAAATTTTGTTTTATAAATATCTGTATGACCCAAAACTTACCTTCCTTAAAATCTGATAGTGAGGTTGTGGGGGAATAGGTCATTTGTACTTAGCCTAAATATGTCAGAGTTAAGAATTATCATGACAAATTTGATGTTGGCCAATGCATAAGAATTTATAACTTTAGATTCAAAATGTACAAGGTTATTCCAGGGGAAAAAAATGATGCAGGTTGATCTGAATCAACTGAATATTCTGAATATTTCCTAATGAACCTGCTGGACTTGATGTATAAATAATTCTTTGGGAATCTTAGAAAAAATTCAGGATACCTAGAAGGGAAGACATAATACCATCAATAATTATCAGAAAGTAAAACTATGCTGTAGGGTTAAAAAAAGTAATACAATAATTTTTATACCCAGCCAAGTTGTCATTTAGAAATCAAACAAAAAGACACCTATTATATATTAAGAATCTGGTGAAGAGTTAGCATGGAATTGGGGAGAAAAAGCTTTATGATTTTCTGGTGATCCAGAGAGAATTATCTCAAGAAATGGAAAGCCATTATATGAAAGAGCCTTGAATCTATTTAAATTCATATCTAACAGTAAACATCAGTTATAATTAGGTAGCAGAGCTTAGTTTAAATGTTATAAATATTGAAAGAAAAGCTGCTCTGTGGGTTGCAACAAATATCCATGGAATTTAACATTAAAATTACATGCAAATGACAAATTAAGAGATAGTATCATATTAAATAGAAGAAAAGTTTGTATGACAAATGTTTCTTATAGACATTTAAATGAAATATAATATAAAATTCTGTAAAACAAAATAGAAGGCAGCTACAGAGGAAATTTAATTGTTCTGCTTTATTCTCCCCCCACCCCTTTTATAAAATTTGGTCTTTTTAGATATACATGACAGAGTGTACTTTGACATATATACATGAAGTATAACTTCCCATTCTTGTGGTTGTACATTATGTGGACTTACACTGGTCATGTATTCATGTATGAACATAGGAAATTTCTGTCTGGCTCATTCTATTGTCTTGTCTTTCCTATTCCCATCCCCTCTCCTTTCCCTTCATTCCCCTTTGTCTAATCCAATGAACTTCTATTCGTCCCTCCTCCCCTCCTCACTGTGTGTTAGCATATGCACATCAGAGAGAACATTCAGCCTTTGTTTTATTAGATTTGGCTTATTTCACTTAGCATGATAGTCTCCAGTTCCATCCATTTCCTGGAAGATGCCAAAATTTCATTTTTCTTTATGGATGAGTAATATTCCACTGTGTATATGTACCACATTTTCTTTAACAATTCATATGTTGAAAGGCACCTAGTTTGGTTCCATAGCTTAGCTATCGTGAATTGAACTGCCACAAACATTCATGTGGCTACATCACTGTGCTATGCTGATTTTAAGTCCTTTGAGTATATACTGAGGAGCGGGATAATTAGATCAAATGGTGGTTCCATTGTAAGTTTGCTGAGGAATCTCCATAATGCTTTCCACAGTGGTTGCATCAATTTTTGGTGCATGGGTGTACCCTTTTCCCCACATCCTTAACCACATTTATTGATACTTGTATTCTTGATAATTGTCATTTTGATTGGAGTGAGATAAAATCTTGGTGTAGTTTTATTTTGCATTTCTCTAATTGCTAGTAATGTTGAACATTTTTTAATAGATTTGTTGGCTGATTATATTTTTTTTTCTTCTGTGGAGTATCTGATCAGTTCCTTTGCCCATTTATTGATTGGGGTTTTTTTTTTGGTGTGAAGTTTTTTGAGTTCTTTATATATCTGGAGGATAATGTTCTATCTGAAGTGGTACAGATTTCTCTCCCTTTCTGTAGGCTCTCTCTTCATGTTCTTGATTGTTTCCTTGGCTGTGAAGAAGTTTTTGGTTTGATTATATACCATTTACTGATTCTTTTTAATCCAATCTGCCCATCTATCATTGATTGATGAATTTAGGCTATTTACACTCAATGTTATTATTGAGAAATGATTTTTCTTCTCCGTTATTTCAATTAATTTCTGGGTTTTATTTTGAGTGGATTTCTCCTTGATTGACCATTCTTTTAGTATAGTCCTTCCCTTTGCTGGTTTTCGGTTTTATTTTTCTTCTTCATGAAATATCTTACTGAGTATGTTTTGTAATTCAGGCTTTCTAGTAGTGAATTCTTTTAACTTTTGTTTATCACAGAAGGTTTTTATCTCATCATCAGTTCTGAAGCTTAGTTTTGCAAGGTATAGCATTCTTTATTGGCATCCTTTTTCTTTCAGAACTTTGATGCCAACCCCAACCAGCGTGAGCAGCTGAACTAAGATTGCTCATGTGAATTTGCAGGGACACAAAATAAAACACAGACACAACTTTACCTTTACACAGCTTCAGGATGGCTTCCCCGGCTCTTGGCCTCAGGCTCCCCAAAAGGGAGAGCAAGAGAAAGTCATGATAGGCTGATGAGGGGCGGGGGGAGGGGATGTTTGGAAGTCAGCTTTTATTGGGAAGGACTCTGTTCTTAGAAAGTTCTAGCCATAAAAGGGCAAAAGGAGCAGGACTATAAGGAAACAGGTAAGTGTAACTCAACCCTAGGGGCATACCCCAAAAGAAGACCTTCTTGCTATCTGAGCGGGTCTCTGACCATACCATAACAAATACAGTGGTTGGTCAGAGCCTGAAGCACTAGGACTGGACAGCATGGTTATTCAGTGTGGCTCCCCACACTTAGGATATATTATTCCAAGACATCCTAGGTTTCAGAGTCTGGAATGAGAGATCAGCTGAGTTCCAGATGTGTTTCCCTATAAATGTGACCTGTCATTTTTCTCTGGCAGACTTTAAAATTCTATCCTTGTTCTCTGTGTTCAGCATGTTCATAATAATGTGCCTTGGTGTGGGTCTGTTATAATTTTTTATATCTGGGATCCTGTAAGCCTCCTGTATCTGATTTTCCATTTCAATTTTTCAGTTTGGGAAATTTTCATATAGTATTTCCTTGAATATCTTGTGTGTTCCTTTAGTTTGTATCTCCAAGACTTCATCTATCCTGATAAATCTTAAATTTGGTCTTTTACTTCATCCCATATTTTTTGGAATTTTTGTTAATGGTCTTTTCATACCTATTCTATATGTCAACTTTACTTTCATGATTATATATTTTGTCTTCATTGCCTAGAACTTTGTCTTCCAAGTAGTCTAGTCTATTGGTGATGCTTTCCATTGAATTTTAAATTTGGTTTGTTGATTCCTTTATTTCAACTCAAGTTTTTTTTTTTTTTTTCAGAATCTCCATCTCTTTATTGAGGTGATCTTTTTCTCTCTGTATTTTCTCTCTGATTCTACTCCTTACAATTTCCTTTACCTCAGAGATCAGTTTAACTATTCACATTCTGAAGTCCTTCTCTGATATTTTTTCCACTGTGATGATAATGGATTCTATTAACCTCGTTTTTTCATGTTGTTTGTATGTTTACCCAACTAACAGTATGGATCAGAGGCAGTAGAGTTTCTACCCTGTGGACTTATAGTGTCCCTCAAGTTTTCCAGTACCTTACCATTTAGATGGAAACAAATAAACACAACATCCCATGTTAACAGTATACAGCAATAAACCAGTTATTTCCTGCAATGATGTCTACAGTGTTGATTGCCACAGTAAACAGAAATGAAATAACCTATTAATGCCTAAAATAAAAACAGTAAGTTTGCAAGAGGGTTTACAATTTTAAATGGTAGACAGTGAGAGGACAGAAGTGATGTAGGATGTGATGATTAGGAGTGGATAGGACAGAAAATAG
Organism: Marmota flaviventris; assembly: GCF_047511675.1. Lineage (NCBI taxonomy): Eukaryota > Metazoa > Chordata > Mammalia > Rodentia > Sciuridae > Marmota > Marmota flaviventris. The sequence continues at coordinate 44,077,228 of NC_092502.1, forward strand.
AATTAAAAATTAAAGGAGAGTGAAGGATAACAGTAGATATTGGCTGTTAGAAGAAAAGAGAGAAGGAGAATCAAAGGAAACAGATAAGTGAGATATATATATATATATATATATATATATATATATATATATATATAGTAAAAATTTTAAAAATTAAAAATAAAAATAAAAGAATACAAAACTGAAATATACTAATCAAACATCCTAGTCCTCAAAATATCGATCCATTAAAAAAAAACTGGCTCTAAAAATGCTAGAAATGAGAATAAAATCAAATTTGAATATGTTTAAATGAACCATTAAGGATTAAACACAGAATAAAAGATTGAAAAAAAGATCTCAATGTAAAGTTAAGGAGTTGATTCAATTGAAGTTCAAAAGATTCTCAGCTTCTCTTCTCATCAGTGTTAGGTGGGATTGGCTAGAGTGGTATGCCTGCTCCACCCTCACGGTGGGGTTGCTGGAGTGAGAGAAGTTAGCCTGTAGGCGGAACTCCTGGAAGTGGGGTTTAAACTTATGTAGGCTTCAGTCTCTTCACTGAATGCCAGTTTATCTGGAGATTTTAATTCAGCCCACCTCCAGGGCCCAGAAATTGCCAGTCCATGTTGGAAGATTGCATCCCAGAGATTTCTTCTGGGTTCCACTCATGCAGTGTAGAAGCCAATTCTTAGTTGCCTCCATCACTTGCAGACCCTACATTTCCTAGTATTGGTTCCTTCTCCAAACTCTATTTCTCCTGCCCCTGCCCTTTTGAATCCATTTCCAGGAATGTCTCTTCTAGCTGGTCCTGCAATGTGACTGAATTGGAGGGGGAAGCCAGGTGGATTTCCACTACTAGTATTCCCCTGTATAAACCCTTCTCCACATTTGATTTTCTCCTGGTCACTTAGGCACTCTCTATGTCATGCAGTGTGGGTTTCCCAGCCCTGTATTTAGGGCTGCCTGCCCTTGAGCCATGGCTCCAAAGTGGTTCCTTCCTCTGTCTTCCAAACACATCCTGGAGAGATTTGGCTTCTTTCCTGCACAAGGTTATTATGCAGCACACCTTTGTTTATTGGGCAGTGTCTTTGATATCTAAACTCTCAGTACCCAGAAACACCTCAGGCCTCCTAAAAATGCAGGTTCCTTTAATTCCCTTATCCCTCCACTTTGCTTGTGGAGGGACTGTTCTGGCTGGTGCCTCCAACTGGGCCAGTGGCTGTGGCACTGGGGATTTCTTCTTTATTTTATTATACCCAACCTCCTGAGTTCCTGACCTGCTTTGAAAGTCCAGTATTAAATTCAAGTAAATCTTGCCCCCCCATCTTTTTCTATTCATCCACCTTGCTGAGAAGCTTCCTGTCTGCTATTTTGCTTTCATACCATGCAGTAGCCAGGAAAGTGACCTTCTTTTTCCACCATCTTGAAACACTAAAGTCAGTCTTTTTTTTTTAATATTTTTAGTTGCAGATGGATACAATACCTTTATTTCATTTAGTGTTTTGTTTTGTTTTTATGTGGTGATGGGGATTGAACGCAGTGCTTCACACATGCTAGGCAAACACTTTATCACTGAGCCACAACCAAAGCCCCCAAGTCAGTTTTAACAAGTAGTTTCAGTGGATAGTGGAGGGAGAATGCATAATTGGAGTAGGTTCAAGACAGTTTGAAATAAAAGATTCTAAGCAACTCTTCTGAGTATTTCTGGTATAAAGAATATCCAAGAACTGGAGCATTTCTTTAGTGTAAAGGATGAGCAGGCAAGAAGGGGTGTAACCTGGGAAACCATGGGGCTGAGTTGGCTGTGCATATGGGGTTCAGTGCTCAAGAAAAGAGGTTGTTCTTGTATAGGAGCCCAAAACCTTTGACGATCTGCAGAGCAAAAAGATATAAAATTGTAAAGTCTAACTTTAACAACAAAGGCATTTGAATATTTTTAAAATTTTGAGTTTTTTATGCAGGGTATAAGCAATCACTGTATATTTTGCGTGTCAGAAAATATTATTTGAAAAAGATATGGTTCTAATTTTGGACAGTTTGGGTTTGGTTTAGTTTGTTTTTGCATTTTGTCCAGAGTTACCTACAGAAAAATCAGGTACAATATATGCTACCTGGACTTACTGAAACAAAAATTTGAGTCCTTCATTTTATTTGCAAAATATGCCAGTTGCATGAATTATTCTGCTCAAGACACTGTTCCTAGATCCTTTGGTATCCCCCGTGGCTTTCCTCAAGATACTAGTTATGGATAGTCTTCTCAAATTGGAGCGCTTTAATTAGAGTATTCTCTCATACAGTCATCAGATTGAAAAGTGCTATGCCACTATCAGAAATTTTACTGTCCTCTTATGAGGAGGAATGTACATTGGAAGGAAAGATCTAGGTACTGACAATAAATTTTTTTCTGTCATTTTTCTAAGGTAGATCTTAGCTCTGACACTTGATTACATCACTTATAAGTTCCATAGCACTCGAGGTATACTTTGCTGATTTGTGTAGGCTACTTTGCATATATTATATGGATTGCTTATTCCCCAACAAGTAAAACATTGCTTACATTCTGTTTTTTGGTTTCTCTCTATAATGACTAATAGGAATAAACCATATATAGACCTAAATGATCCGGGCATCATTTCCTCCAAAAAATCAACTTATATTTACTCAACTTGCTGAATCATTGTTAAATTAACCAAGTCATAGCAGAAAATTAAAGCTGAGTAATACCAAGTGACTGATTTACTCAACTTTATTTAATCCTTTTAAATGGGGCCAGTCATTTTTGATAGTAGCCACCCAAGTGATGGCTTGAAAATCATGTTGGTCAATACAAAAGCTTTCAAGTCTCCTATATGCTTAGGATCTCTTGAATATAATACACCAAGAATGTGTGGGTTTTGACATTAATGAAAGTCTTTCTAGAATGTGATTAAAGAATTATTGAATGACTATTAAATGAAAACTCAAGGGAAAGGTAATATTATAGGCTTCTCATTAGATAGGACATAATTGGGAAATATCAGGCCTTGAGAGCATTATCTGAATCTGTAAGGAAGTTTGACTGTGTGACCAAAACACCAGTGAGACCTCAGAGCCACAACTCAGGATAAAAAGCCCAATCATTGACATTATCAGTGGAGCTAGTCATGATTAATATCAGGAAACAGAGTACAAAGTGTGTCTTTCTGTGGTTATTAACTGGTTAATTTAGTAATTCATTTTAAAACATGAACATACCAAGCAATGTATTATATAAGGTGGGTAAGAAATGACCTAATACATTAGAAACTTGAGATTTAATAGGAATTGACAAAAATATTACAAAAAACATGTGTCAGCAGCTGTTACAGAAATCTCCATGGCAGAATGGAGTGGGAGAGGCTACAGTGGGAGAAAAGAAAAGGGTTTAATATATCTGGAGGAGCCTCCAGACAGGTGGAATTTAGGGAGGGAGAGAATCAGGAAGTTGTAGGTCAGTTTAGATGAGTAACTGTTTATCAGACATAAGTGGCAAAGGAGGACATTTCAGGCAGAAGGAGTTACAAAGTAAAGCTAGGATGGCATGACATCTTTGTCTTCCTTGAGGACATGGCAGCAGTTTGGGATGGATAGAATATCAAGGGCAAGAGATGAGACTGTAGGCAATGGTAAGAGTCATACCAAGTAGAGTTGAATGACAGGAGGATAAAAGCTTCCAAACATCACTGCAACATTTGAGTGAAGAATGTTTAAAAGCGGGTAAAACCAGAAAGAATGAGATCACTTATGTATCTTTTTCAATAGACCAGGGTTATAAGTCGGCTCAGAGCCGAAGGAATAAATCCCTTAAGAAGTTAAAATTATGTCATTAATTATTTTGTGGTTTGCTGATGGGTCTATTCCCAAGACTTCCTAAAGATATCATTTATAAAGATACTAACGAAAAGTATATGAGAACTTTTTTTTGACCCTCCAGCAGATTATGTGAGGAGTAGGGGTGAGATCTTGTTTATTCTAAATCCAGCCTTTAGCAAGACGAAAAAATGAGAATATTTAGAGAAAAAAAAAATCAACCTTTTTTATGTGTGTCTGATATAATGGCAAAATAATACTAGTAAGAAATTTTTATTCTGAGTCAATCTGAATGTTTTTAGTAGAATACTGTTTTGATTTATTTCAGCTTTTAGAATTGAAGTAGACAATTACTTCTGACTCTATGTAATTATCCATGACACTCCTAAAGATCAGAACCATGTATTCTATCTGAATAATTAAGATCACTTCACCTTTTTGATTAAAGGTTTTGTTTTCTATCCTGTTGAACATTGTCTTTTATGTCATCTGTCTCTTCAGGGTCAAAACTAAATTTTATTCTGATGAAGATATTAATAATTCTGGCATTCTCCCAACATTTCGAAAGTTTCACAAAGTACTTATGTTTAAAACTGTTTATTTAACTAATCAGAGAAACCATGCTGAGTAGAAGGGTATAATTGTTTTTAACTGAATACATGTGCTGTTATCCTTCTGTAGATGGCTCACATTCTCCCTTGAATGTGTCTCTGCTTTCCTAAATAAACCTCTGTCTATGCCTCTGGAAAAAAAAGAATTATACATGAGGCAAGCAAGGAAACAACAGTTTGTTCAAGGTCTCCCTGTAAGTAACCATCTGGGTCAAAACTTGAATCAGGTCTTTTAATTCTCAATATGTTTCTGGAGCTAAGATTTATTGAGCATTAGCTATGTGCCAGATGTTGTGCAAAACTTTTATAGGAACAAATCTCTTCTGGGAGCTGTTGGTGCCATTAAAAATGAAGGATAGAAAGATTAAGCACCTAAGCACACTGTTAATTTGGTGTCCTTTCCTTTACATCTGGATGCCACTTCTTCGAATACACCACAGAATTTACAAAATATCTTGTACATACATAGCCCTGAATAAATACTTCCAGTTGATAAATGAATCTGAATAGCTGAACATTCCCACATCCTTCTTTATTAAAGGACTCTGGAATCAGTCACAGAATCAGCTGGGGTCTTACTGAGATAATCACACAGTCCTGTAGTATCAGGACACCATAGGACATGTACTGTGATAGGGGACAGCAGGGACTTTGAAGTAACTGACTAGAGTCCTGGCTCTGCCACTCCCAGCTGTCTTTGAACTTGGCCTCTTGCTTAGCTTTTCTAAGTTACTGTCTCACAATTCCTAAGAAGCAGAATGAAACTCCCCGAGTGCTCTGACTCATCTTGTCTGACCCTTTTCTCATGCATTGGGCTCTCATTCAAGTGCTCACCCCAAACTTCTTTTTTGCTCTTCAAAGAGTAAAACTTATTTCTACATCCAAGTCTGCTGTTGTTGAAATGCCTTTTATTCAGTTGTTCACAGTGCTGGCTCCTATGTGTCATTAGACTTTTACTTGAATGTCCTCTCCCAGAAGGGACCTCTGTCCTCTCTAAAGTAGTGTCTCCCTCTTTCAGTCTCCCAGTCAATCTCTGGCTCACAGCTCTGTTTCATTTCCTTCTTGACCCTTATCATTAGAAATTCCCTTGCCTTATTATTTACTTGTATATTTTTTATTTCATGCCACCAGAATATTGGTTTCAAAATTCTATCTGTACCTACATATTTTCATTTTCTGAAGGTAGTTTTTATAACTTTCATTTGAAATCTAAGGTGGTCTGTGTTCCAAATACATAACAAAGATCACAGAGCTGAATCCTAACAATTTATGTTTTTACCCAAATAAATTCCTAAAGACTCAAATGTTTGGATATTTTAAAAAATGAGACCATAAAGATTTTAGAATTGAACCATTCAATATGGTAGTCATCTTAGAATATAAGACAAGTTGCTATTTACATTTAAATTAATTAATATTAAATAATATTTTAAATTTAATTCCTCAGTTTTACTAGTTACATTTCAAGTGCTTAATAAATTATTCAGGCTAGTGGCTGCTGTATTGGATGGTACAGATATAGAATATTTCCATCACTGCAGAAAGATCTGTTGAACATCATCATTCCATAATGTAGCTTTGTTGATTTGTTTTTATTTTTATTTATTTATTTATTGCAGTGCTAGGAATTGAACCCAGGGCTTCCCACTTGCAAGGCAAGCTTTCTACTACTGAGCTCAATTCCCAGATGTTGGTAACTATAGGGAAAGTCTGTGAAAACAAATAGCAAAAACAAAAAAGGGAAAACTAATAAATTCACTTATATAAAAATTTGACACTTCTCCATAGCTAATGATATCATCAACAATGTGAAAATAATAAAGAAAGAAAATACCTGCAAAATTTATAAGATAAAAAGCTACTTTTCTCATCAAAATGACCATACTACCAAAAGCACTGTACAGATTTAATGCAATTCTGATCAAAATCCCAATGGCATTCCTCATAGAAACAGAAAAAGCAATCATGAAATTCATCTGGAAAATAAGAGATCCAGAATAGCTAAAGCAATGCTTAGCAGGAAGAGTGAAGCAGGTGGCATCACTATACCAGACCTTAAACTATACTACAGAGCAATAGTAACAAAAATAGCATGGTATTAGCACCAAAACAGACTGGTAGACCAATGGTAGAGAATAGAGGACACAGAGACTAACCCAAAAAACTACAATTATCTTATATTAGACAAAGGTGCCAAAAACATACATTGGAGAAAAGATAGCCTCTTCAACAAATGGTGCTGGGAAAACTGGAAATCCATATGCAACAAAATAAAATTAAAACCCTATCTCTCACCATGTACAAACTCAACTCAAAGTGGATCAAGGGCCTAGGAATTAAACCAGAGACTCTGCACCTAATAGAAGAAAAAGTAGGCCCTAATCTTCATCATGTGGGATTAGGGCCAACTTCCTTAATAAGACTCCTATAGTGTAAGAATTAAAACCAACAATAAATAAATGGGATGGAATCAAACTAAAAAGTTTCTTCTCAGCAAAAGAAACAATCTGTGAGGTGAACAGAGAGCCTATATCCTGGGAGCAAATTTTTACCCCTCACACATCAGATATAGCACTAATCTCTAGGGTGTATAAAGAACTCAAAAAGCTAAGTACCAAACAAAACAAAACAAAACAAATAACCCAATCAACAAATGGGCCAAGGACCTGAACAGACACTTCTTAGAAGAGGATATACAATCAATTAACAAATATATGAAAAAATGCTCATCATCTCTAGCAATCAGAGAAATACAAATCAAAACTACTCTGAGATATCATCTCACTCCAGTCAGAATGGCAGCTATTATGAAGACAAACAACAATAAGTGTTGGCAAGGATGTGGGGAAAAAGGTACATTCATACATTGCTAGTGAGACTGCAAATTGGTGCAGCCAATATGGAAAGCAGTATGGAGATTCCTTGGAAATCTGGGAATGGAACCACCATTTGACCCAGCTATCCCTCTCCTCGGTCTATACCCAAAAGACTTACAAACTGCCGCAGTCTGGCTGGGCACAATTCAGGAGCCACTTGTCAAAAGAAACGAACTTTATTTTTAGAACCACACTCGCCAAACAAAACAGCTCCTCAGGAAAAACCCTCAGAGCCCAACTGCCACCACCGGCTTCCCACAAGCCTCTCAACCTCCCCCACTCCTCCTGCTCTTGAGGCCGATTGGCTGGGTCGCATGGGCGGAGCCAAAAAAGTCCCCCAATGAGCAGCTCCGTAGTCTGAAAGGGCGGGGAAACAGCCCAATGAGCATCACCGCAGAGGAGCCAATCAGCTAGATGTTGCTGTGGCCGCTGTGAGCCAACCATCAGCTGGCAGTCTGAAAGTTTGCTGGGGCCCCTTCGGCTGTGGCTCTCAACAACAAACAGCATACTACAGGGACACAGCCACATCAATGTTTATACCAGCACAATTTACAATAGCTAAATATCTATGTGGAGCCAACCTAGATGCCCTTCAGTGGATGAATGGATAAAAAAATGTGGCATATATACATAACCAAATTTTACTCAGCAATAAAAGAGAATAAAATCATGGCATTTGCAGGTAAATGGATGGTATTGGAGAAGATAATGCTAAGTGAAGTTAGCCAATCTCAAAAAAATAAATGCCGAATGTTTTCTCTGATATAAGGAGGCTGACTCATAGTGAGGTAGGGAGGGGGAGCATGAGAGGAATAGATGAATTCTAGATAGGGCAGAGGGGTGGGAGGGAAAGGGAGGGGCAGGGGATTCACAAGGATGGTGGAATGTGATAGACATCACTATCCAAAGTACATGTATGAAGACATGAACTGGTGTGAACACACGTTATATACAACCAGAGATATGAAAAAATGTGCTGTATACATGTAATAAGAATTGTAAAGCATTCCCATCATTTATTTTTTTAAAAAAATCAATAAAAAAATAGAGCGACTTTTCTCAATTTTACAAAATGTTCAATAAGGAAAATAACTTGACTAAAAATGTTTTAAGAAGTCAAATGTTCAAAAGAATATGAAGACATATGTAATCTCATATCTAAAATATGTAAGTGCAAACATTTTTAATCAATTAAATTATCAAAAATGAACAGATTTGGAATATATGGGAAGTTACCTTGTTGATTAAGTAAATTATATATTTTTTTCTGAATAAAATTGGACTCCCAACAGGATGAAAAGCAAAGAGTTAGAATATAACACTATTGTTTGCTACCCACTTTAAAATTTTATCCAATCATTATTTTATATAAACACTTTTGAATCTTGTTTTTTGATCCATATTAGACTTTTGAAAAAATTCTGTATCAGCCCATAAATATCTAAATATATTTCTAGGTCACTTTTTATGGCTATATGGCAGTTTACTGTAGGCACCACATACATCATTATCTTACTTCTTAGTGATAGCACCCATCTTCTTTTTTTTTTTTTTTTTTTTTTAGTACCAGGGATTGAACTCAGGGACACTGAACCACCGAGCCACCTTCCCTGCCCTTTTTATTTTTTTGAGACAGAGTCTCACTAAGTTACTCAGGGCCTTGATAAGTCGCTGAGGCTGGTTTTGAACTTGTGGTGCTACGGCCTCAGCTTCCTGAGTTGCTGGGATTCTAGGCATGTGCAACCACGCCTGGCAGACATCTGTCTTCTTTTGAAGCCCCTAGGGTGGATCATGGTTGGTCTGTATGTCTTTGTGGTTTCACTCCTTCATACCTTCCAACTCCCATGCTGCATTTGGTTTAGGAGTAGGTGAGTGACACTCCCAATAAGACATGAGAGAAAGTTTGAAGGTGGGCTCCTAGAAAACATTTACCCCTATGTTAAAAGAGATAGCAATTTCATCTCACTCTAGTCAGAATAGAAATTATCAAGAATATTCTATAATTGAAAAAAAAGAATACAAGTAACAATAAATGTTGGCAAGGATGTGGGGAAAAGGGTACACTCACATATTGCTGTTGGGAATGCAAAATGTTTAACCACTCTGGAAAGCAATATGAAGATTCCTCAAAAATCTAAGATTGGAACCACTATTTGACCCAGCTGTCCCACTCCTCAGTATATAACCAAAATATATAAAATCAATATACTATAGTGATGCAGCCACATCAGTGTTTATGGCAGCATAATTTGCAATAAATAAGATATGGAACCAAACTAAGTGTCCATCAACAGATGAATGGTTAAAGAAAATGTGGTATATATGCATTATGGAGCGATATTCAGCTATTAAAAAATGACGAGTTTATAACATTTGCCTGTAAATGGATGGATCTGGAGACTGTCATGCTAAGTGAAATAAGCCAATCCTCAAAAACAAAGGTTGAATGTCTTTTCTGATATGTGGAAGTTAACCCACAATGGGGTAGCCAAAAGGGAATGAAGGGAAGGGAGAGGGAAGGAAAGGAAAGACAGTGGAATGAATCTGACATGCTTTTCCTATGTACATATATGAATACACCACAGTGAATCTCACCATCATGTACTTCCACAAGAAATTAATTTTTAAAAAAATAACTATGGGTAAATGACAAATCAATAGATGGAAGGGAATAGGGGCTGGGGGAGGGAAGAAGGAGAAGTACTGAGGACAGAAGTAAAACAAGATATATTTTATGCTTTTATAATTATGTCAAAATGGATTCTATTATCATGTATAAAATTTTAAAAATCCAATAAAAGAGAGAGTTGGCAGGGAGACCAAGAGGAAATGTCCTATATACCACTGGGTATGAGAACACTGAATTTGATGGCCATATGAGGGCCAAGATAAATAGTAGCTTAAGGACCAAGCTTAATTGTCAGTGATGAGAGTAGAAAAATGGACAAATCCTGTGTTCTCAGTGGTGATTCTGAGCAGTTAATTGATTAGTCCTGGAGCTATCCTTTCTTCAAATTTCTCATTATGTGAGATATTAAATTATCTTCATAACTTATGTTGAACATAATAAATGAATTGGAATATTTTACAATCTTGCATCCAAAAGAACACAATTTTTTACAGTTGATACACATATATAACTTTTTAAACTGTTTATTTTAAAATAGTGTAGAGTAACCTGTGCATCCTTCATCCAGCAATGGGTAACATTTTGTATAACTATAATGCAATATTAAACCCACAAAATTGACTTGGATGCAATACTGTTAACTGGACCACAAGATCTCATTGTGTCTCCCACCATAATCAAGTCAAGAAATTGTTCTATCACAGCAAAGGAACTTTTATAAGCTATCCTTATGTACCTCACCTACCCACTATCCTGAACACCACAAACATGTTCTTAGTCTCTATAATTTTCTCGTTTTAGGAATCAAATGTGAGATTTTTTAAGGCTAATTTGTGTATGTGTGTGTGTGTGCACGCACACACACAGGCACCTAATGCCCTTGATAACCATTGACACTGTTGCACATACAGTTTGTTTCTTTACTGCTGAATTGTGCTCTATTATATGGATGCATTGGAATTTAACTATTTACCCAAAGACATCTGGGATGTTTCCAGTTTTTGATTTTATGAGTAAAGCTACTAAGAGTCTTCACTTCCAAATTTTTTTTTATGTGTGTTAACGTGTTTTTTCCGTTCTGGGATAAATGCCCCAAATGTGATTACTGGGTCAAAAGATAGGTTTGTGTTCAATTCTATAGGAAAAGTTAAATAGTTTTCCAGATTGGCTGTATCAATTTACATTGCAACCAGCAATGCATGAGAATTCTGGCTTCTCTGCACTGTCACCAGCATTACCTTACATTTTAAAAAAATATATTTTTTAGTTGTCAATGGACCTTTATTTTATTTATTTTTATGTAGTGCTGAGAATCAAACTCAGTGCTTTGCACATGCTAGGCAGGTGCTCTACCACTGAGCCACAACCTCAGTCCCAACATTTTAAAAGCTGTTCTAGTAAGTATAGTGATATTCACTGAAAATATACAGAAGAAATTATTAACAATGGTTATATTAGAGGAAAGAGTCTAGAGACAAGATGCAAAAACAGACATTTTTATGTGGTACTTTTTTGTTGTGTTTGGATTTTCATGTTAACAGATAAATTGCATTTAATATCTGAATTGAAATTATGGGCCTTCACTTGCTTTTATCTTTATTTTTGTTTTAAAACAAGTATTTATATTTTGTATTAAACGTAAATAAATTATGTAGAACATAATAAATGTTTAACAATTCTTATAATATTTAGAATTGGAAGTAAATGTCTACATAGTTCTTTCTGTATTGACACCAGAATTAATGTCAAGAAGATGCTGCAGGCGTCTAGTAATGTTGGCTGCGCTGGTTTTACATTTCACTGTCTTGACACTCATTTACCCAAACCGAATATAACAATTCCCTTGTGTCTACAAATTTGCCAGATTACATCCTGCTGTAGACATGACTCCATTTGTTGTCTTCTAAAACCATGCAACGCAAACTATATTTTCCTGTTTAATGCTATGCTTAATAGCATTTTGAAATTTAATTGCTTGCCTTTTATACAACTATAAGAGAATGCAGAAACACAGCACCAAACATTGCCTTCCTTGAAGTCTGTTCATTTCCCCCAACAATCCTATTTTTACTCTAGATTTGATCTTTGAAGAGGAATGTTTGTACTTCATCATTTTTTTTTCCAGTAAGGTCACACAAGAGTAAATGTGTAAACACTGGTTATCTGCTGCTGTCTGAATAATGAATTCCAGAAAGGCCTGTAAACCCACCGCATTCATCAGAGACAGAAAAATATCTTAAACAAGCAATGTGAAGGGAACAGAAATAGAATGAAGCAATACCAACTACCAAGCAATAAAAGTACATTAAATCTGGGTGGGATCACTTTGGCCACCTTCAAAGTCATTGCCTTTTGTCTATGAACAATACATAGATAGATTGTGTGGTAACCATGCTGATTGTTCACATGATGCCAATCAATGCCCTTCAGCAAGAGACCAGCAGGAACACGCCTGTAGTAAAATGAGTTGGTTTTAATATGCACTTAATATTCACTGAAGGAGAACACACATCATGGGGGACTCTGGGGTATCTTAGCAAAAGGATGTCAGGAAAAAAACCTATTATAGAATTTGGGCTTTGGTTGGGGAAGGTCTAGGAAAACTGGACTTTTCTCTAAATTGGCTGTCAGAAAGCAGCAGCAAGTTTATTATTGGGTATCTACATAAATCTTATCTGTAAAGAGAGGAGGCCAGAATAAAACTGAGAATAAATATCAATTGCTCATTTTAACCAAGGTGTGGGGTGTTTTGTGGGTGGCACAGTGACTTTGTGTTTATCTCTGTCTACAAAATATTATGTAATGGCTGAGTTTTGTCTCATTTATCCATGGTCTCAGAGTAACTCTGTCTGAGATTGGTATTCTGTGAGATTGTTAATGTTCAATAATAACGTGGTCTAGTTGTGGTGCTGGACCAGCTTCTGAATATCAGTAAGCTACTTCTTTTCTCTTTCTCCCATGAGTGGAAAACATCAGATCATGCTTAGCTGCAGTGGACCACAGCTTGGCATTTACTCACGTAGCTTTTAAATGTATTTCATTTATATGCCATAGCTTTTTTACCTGATTTTTAAATATGTTGTCATTATTCCAAGGTTAACAGCTAACATAAAGTACAGGACTTTCCCATCATCCTCGAAGTTAAGTCTCGAGAGTCCCTCTGATCCAGTCTTCTGCCTCCAGGCTAAACTATCCATAATGATCATGAAAAATTGATAACTTTTCTGCTTTTAATGATCTAACTGAAAGGAAGAAAATTCAACTGTTGTCCTTAGAAGTTCACAGCCTTCACTCTGACCTGTTGAGGATGTTCTTCCATTCAGACCTCCAGAGAAATGCTATCTCTCCTATATAATTGAACTAATTTCCCAAAGTAGCCTTTAGGACCAGAGACTGCAAATCAACAGTCTTGGTGCTGAATCTGGCCAGCTGAGCTGTTTTATTTGTATGCATAGTGTATTTAAAAGAGGGGAAATTTCATATAAAATTTATTTTTGCAACTGGCTTGAAGAATCAGGCTACTATCCCACACTGGACAATGGTCTGTTTGGAGCTGAGTAGCTGTCCTTTTAGGTTATCCTAAGACTGCTACAGTTCCCTCTGTAGCCTACTGCTTTACTAACCTACATCACTCATTTTTGTCTCTAGCCAGGCTTTATATCTGAGTTTTTAATCAAGCCCTAGCCCCCTTTTCTCTTCTGCTAATATGCATTTCTCAAATCAGGCTTAGGATTATAAAGGGAATCTATGGGGTACACTTGTTGTCACTCAATAAACATAATAGTTTTTCCTAGAGAGTTGTTCTTGGAGGTTTAGAAAACACATTATTTTTAGATTAAATACAATACAGTTATATTATGGAATGCAATGTAAAATGGATTTAATGATAAATCTAGAAATAACACACAAATATTTTTGCTTCGGGCTATGCCACCAACCAGCCCATGGTATGGTGACTGAGAGTTGCTTTGATGTAAGAGATATAGAACAATGTTACTAATTATGATAATCTCAAGTTTATCTTTTCCTATTTTTGCAGACTTTCAGTGTGTCACACAGATTTTGAAGTAGAAGGAAACCTGTTCTTTTTTTTTTTATGTTGAGAGTATACAAGACAATGAATAAAACCTGTCTGGGCAGAGATAGAAAGATATCCAGATTTCCAGTCTTGTTCTATTACATGTGTAAGTTGCTTAACATAATAGAAAAGTGCTAGGCATATAATTATATCATCTTATTGTCTCTTTGACTTGGTAATCCTATTCATTAATTATCAAATTATAGATAAATAAGTTACTTCTCAGAAATTCAAGATTTCTTTGATGTAGTAGGATGAATAGTGTTTATTGTAATATACAACAAATTGTTTCAAGTAAGACTCAAATGAAAGTCTGTGGTTATACCAAGGATAATATATTTGATTTTTATATGTTGGCACCTTTGGATAGTTTTAACCATGAAAATGCAAAATACGAATCGCTATGGTAACAGGAGAGAGAGAGAGTACAAATCTTGCAACTTGAAATGAATCTGATTTGCCAAATGTGACTTGTAATATTTTCCCATCCTTACAATATAATGAAATATATGTGTGTGTATAGATCTATAGATAAATACGCACACATACATATAAAACTTTATGGTTCTGAATTAATATGAGTCATAAATTTTTTCCCATTCATTCATAGTCTGTTGAAACCTATTCTTGTTCTATGGTTGGTGATTAGATAAATATACTTTGAATCTTCATACTTACAGTAATTGGTAAAATTTTGAGCAAAAAGAAGTTACAACAGAAAGAATTTAATAGATTATCTTAGGTTACAGAAGCTGGGGTTTGACTTATAGAGTAGTTAACTGATCTCAGAGGAGCATCCATGTACTTGAAGAGTTTAGTTCTTGGCAAATCTCCAGTAGTGAATTACTTCTTCTCCAATTATTTATATCAACCACTATGATGGATCATAATTACTTTAATTTGTTTTGAAAAATGATGATTAATAACTTTTGCCCCAAACACGTGATACATAGAACAATTAATATCACATGTGGCCTTGAAACTTACATATTCTTTCTAATTGTTGTGTAAATGAAGCCCCCCTGAATAAGTGGGTTGCCATGACAGTTCCAGAGAGTATCATAACCTTTTTTGATTACATGTACTTCTTCCCACCTTGTTGGCTGAATGCTTAGTCACCTTTCACCAAGTCTATTGAAGGGACTAATCTCCCACAGCAAATATGTCCCCTTCTTAAGGTATTTTCCATATTGCAATAAGAGTAATATCTTAAAACTACAAATCTGATTATGTTTCCTGCTTAGGACCCTTTGATAGGTTTCCAATGTTTCTACAGTGAACCCAAATCCTTTATTTATATAGCTAATGACAAGATTGCTAGCTTCTCTGTTAATAACCATGATATCTTCCTTCCTTATTGAGAGAATCCACTATTAGTATGTGAGTTAGCAAAGTAGCATCCTTACAGAAATCAGTAGGAATGAGATGTAACTGGAAGAGGACCACTAGGTATTAGTAATGAGCAGTGGAATGTAAACTAATAACATGGCAGAGTCGTGAGTTTTCTTTAAAATGCTTTTAAGGCTAATGAATAATTGAATAACTTATAGAAAAATATCAGGTATACTAACCCTGAGAATAAACAGGTGGAAACAAAGGGATTCAATTAAGAAATATGTCAAGAAAGAAAGATTAATGGGACTAACTCCTCACAGGGTTAACTGGGATCCTTGTACAGTTAGGATTTATGGCCACAGGTTTCTCAATGTATTTCAGGAGGGAAATTTCATTAATGGCACAGGTGCACTAAGGGGAAGTTTGTCCAGTCATTGACCCTAGCACCCACAAAAACATAGAATTGACTTGTAAATGAACTCCCCTGAATAATTGGGTTGCCATGAAATTTCCAGAGAGGATCATCTAGGGTCAAAAACTCCCCAGCCCTGACATGAATGATGAGATAAACATCTGCTTCTTTGTCTGACTGGCAGGTACTTTTGCCCTTGCTATTTTCCTCATTTTACAATGGGGATATGATGTTGGAGCTGCAACAGCATTATGGTGACTATGAAGTGACTTTCAGAATCAAAACTGTATGAAAAGATTTTAGAGAAGGAAAGGAAAGTAAGTCCTCATCCTTTATGACAATGAATTCCCATAGAGTTCCTCTCTCCAGATTCCACTTGGGTGGGGAGACGTAACCTCAGTATCATTAAGTCCCTTTATTTAGTTTTTATGTGAAACTTGACTTATGTGTGCTGCTGCAACAGCTTACTTTTATTTCTCCAGATTGGCTGCCCCATAGCTCCTGCTACCATCATCAGGTTGTACATGTCGCTCTTGTTTGGAACACAGCACTTAGGCCACCCTGCTCTGGTTTACCACGTAAATGACCACTGATCAGTAGGAATCTACAGCTTGAATACCTTGGGGAAGCCTTTATATTTTCATAAACATATCAAATTATTTTAATATTTCACCTAGAACCGTATCCCTTCTCTAATATCTGCCTCAACTTTTAAAAAAGTATTTGGAGTATACTTTCAATGAAAAAAAAAGTATTTGGAGTATACTTTCAATGAAATTCACTCTTTTTATGGATAGCACAACTCATCAAACTTTTGGACAATACATCTTCAGAACTTACTCATCATGTCTAACTGAAACTCTGTGCCCTTAAACCAGCCTCTATCTATTTATTCCCTTCCACTGCCCCCTTCCTTCAGTCCTGGCAACAGTCATTCTACTCTCTGCTCCTGTGAGTTCTCTTTTAACATTCTACATGTAAGTGAGATCACGCAGTATTTGTCTTTCTGTGCCTGGCTAATTCCACTGAACCTGATGTCCTCTAGATTCATCCTAAGGACAAGTGATGGAATTTACTTCTTTTTAAAGTCTGCATAGTATTCCAGTGTGTATACATTCTACATTTTCTTTCTCACTCATCCAGTGAGGGACACTTGGGTTGTTTCCATATCTTGGCTAATGTGAATAATGGTGCAATAACATGGTAGTGCGCCTATCTCTTTGACATGCTGATTTCATTACTTTTATACATCTACTCAGAAGTAGGCTTGCTGAACCATAGAGCAGTTTATTTTTAACATTTTAAGGACCCTCAATACTGTATTTTATAATGACTGTATAACTTACATTCCTGCCAATGGCATATAACATCCTTACAAATATTTCTTTTTTTTTTTCTTTTTTCTTTCTTTTTTTTTTTTTTTTTATTTAGAGTGAAAGGTGGAATCAGGTGGGTACAGTCAGGAACAGTGAACCAGAGCTGGATCCCACCAAATATTTCTTTTTTGATAATAGCTATTCTAACTGGTCTGAGGTGATATCTCATTATAGTTTGAATTTCCATTTCTGTAATCTGTGATATAGAGCATTTTTCAAGTGTTTGTTGGCCATTTGTATATCTTCTTTTGAGAAATGTTACATCCTCTGTCCTTTTTTAGTTCCCCCCTTTCCTTGTATTTTTAAAATTTTCTTTTTATTTTTTTTGCTACTGAGTCATTGGAGCTATTTAAATATTTTGGATATTGATACCTATGAGGAGTATGGTTTGCAAACATTTCCTGCATTCTCTAAGTTGTCACTTCACTCTGTTGATTGTTCTCTGTACTATGTAGAGCTTTTTAGTTTAATGCAATATCATTTGTTTCTTTTTGCTTTTGCTTCCTGTGCTTTTTGGATTAATATCACAAAACATCAAAATATCAAAAAATCTTAGGATTTTATCTTATGTTTTCTTCTTGCAGTTTTACAATTTAAAATCTTACATTTAGGTTTTTAACCCATTTTTATTTGATGTGTGTATGTGTGTGTGTGTGGTGGGAGTTAAGGGTCAAATTTTATTCTTCTACATGTGGACATTCAGTTTTCTCAACATCCTAAGATCCTTTCCCTGTTGTGTGCTCTCAGCACCTTTGTTGAAGATCAATTGAGAATAAACGTATGAATTTATTTCTGGAATTTCTGTCCTGTGCTAGTAATCAACAAATCTGATTTTATGACAGTTTTATACCTAGACGTTTTGATTCCTATAGCTTCATGGAGTCTTTTAAAGTCAAGAAGTACAAGGTATCCTGCTTCACTCTTTTTGCTCAAGATTGTTTTGGCTACTCGGGGTCTTTAGAGGGTTCACATGAAATTTTTTCCCTATTTCTTTTAAAAATTGGCCACTCCTGACTATTAATTGATTTTATTTCTATCCCCATGGCTTTGTTTTTATTAGAATATCACATAAACAAACTATCTTGTATGTTCCTTTTATTGTCCAGCTTCTTTCATTTGGTCTTGAGGCTGATTCATGGTTTTGCATCTTTCAGTAGTTCATTCCTTTCCTCTGAGTATGATGCCATGGGATGAGTATACCAGTTTGTTTATTCATTCAACCCATTCGCATGTTGATAGACATTTGGGTTGCTTCCAGTTTCTGGCTGTTAGAACAAAGCTGTGATAAACACTGACATACCAGTTTTTGTATGGACATATGTTTTCATTTCTCTTGGATAAATACCTAGAAAAGGAATTGACAAGTCATATGGTAAATGTATATTTAACTTCATATGAAGCTACTAAACCATTTTGCAAATGGGCTATACTATTACACTAGTTTGCATTTCAAACAGCAGTGTAGAAGACTTCCATTTGCTCTACACCCTCACCATTAATTTGAATCATCAGTTTTTTAAAAATTACTACTTTAACAATATAGTGGTAATTTATTGTCGTTTTAATTTGTATTTTGCAACTGAATAATGATGATATCTTTTCATGTGCTTATTGGCACTTGATACCTTCTTTGATAAAGTGTTGTTCAGAATTTTTGCCCATTTTAAAGGAATTTTTAAAATTATTGACTTGTGAGAGTTTGTGGTTTTTAATATATTCTGGATATGAGTCTTTTAAAATCAGACATTTACTATGGTAAACTCTTTTACAAAGTTATACTATTTTACATCTCCGAGAGCCGTGCATGAGTGCTAATTCCTTCAGATCCTCATCAACATTTGGTGTAGTAAGTTTTTTTTTTTTTAAATTTAAGTATTCTAATAATAGGTGTTTTTTATAACAATTTTTAATTTATGGAAAAATTTGAGATGACAGTATAGAGAGTGTATATATGTATATACCCTATACCTAGTTTCTGCTATTATTTAACATCTTTATCCTGGTACATTTGTTTTAGTTAATCAATATTGACACATTATCATGAATTAAATCCATGAAGATTTTCTTAGTTTTCACCATTTTTTTTTCTGTTCTAGGATCCCATCTAAAAATATAAATTACCTTTAGTTGTTTGGAATCTTTAGGTTCCTCGTGACTGAAGTTGTTTCGTTGTGCTTTTATTTTGCATTTTCCTAATGATAGTGATGTTGAACATCTTTTCATATGCCATGTATTCGTCTTCTTTGATGAAGTGTTGTTTGGTCACTTATTATTGGATAATTTTATTATTGAGTTGTGAGAGAAAGAGAAAGAGAGATTAATTGAGACTTCTGATTGAGCCTTTTCTCATACATATTTTTTCGCAAAACTTTTCTTCTAGCCTAGAACTTGTCTTCTCATTTTCTTAACAGTTTATTTTGTATAGTAGAAGTTTATAATCTTGATGATATCCAACTTATTAATCTTTTCTTCATACAGTTCATGCATTTTGTGAGTTTCTAAGGAACCCTTGCCTCACTCTAAGTAAAAACAATTTTCTCCTATGGTGTGTCACTTAACTTTAATGTTGCTTTACTTTTTATATTTAGGTCTTTGGAAGTTTGCTAAGTACAATCTGCATGATTAATTTGAGTTTTATATTTAATTTTGTGCTAATGTACTTCAGACCAATTTTACACCCATACCAAATAAAAGGTGTAAATTTTAAATTCCTCATGCTTTAACATTTTTCTCTTATACTCTGTGTTCATCTGTTACATATGATGCTGAAAATTTTATCCATGCCAGCATTACCCTTTCATTTCTTTCTGAAATATATAAATATTGTGTGTAAATTTTCTTTCTTCATCATCTTCTTCTTCTTCTTTGTAAGAATAGAAACCAACTCTGCTTCTTTAACAAACCAGATAATTTTTTGGAAGACTATGAGGGAACTGAAGAAAGAGTAGTCAAATAGAAGGAAAGAATTAGTTCCAAAAGGTCTTGGAAGTATGAGCTGCTCCACTGTCTTGTCCTGTCACTTCCATTGTGTAAGTGACCTGAAACTTTCTTGCTCTTTGAGTCAATGTAGGATACAGGAGTGGTTGGTTTTTTTTTGTTTTGTTTTGTTTGTTTGTTTGTTTCTTGCTTCACAATTCAAATTGTGGGTGTAAGGGGGCTGGGAAGGGAAAACTATTACCTGGTGCCAATGCCTTGGCTAGGACAGGAGTTCATATTCACAGCTTCATCAGATTGTTCAATAGGGAAAAGGTAAGATACTTGCAAAGGCTTTCTGTATACACGATGTTGGTTGACTTTTTCTTTGTCTCATGTATGTGTATATTCTTTCCCATCTTATATGCAGAAACCAAAATGATTTATAAATAGGTATATCTATTTAAATGAAGTGATCAGTTTGGCCCAAATTTTTCACTGAAAAATTAACTGACAGTTTATTTGTAAGAAAGAAAATAAACACTGGAAGAAAGAAAGAACTAGGAGCCAGGAAAACCATGTTCCAGTTCCATCTCTGGATCTGAATCTATGTTCCCTGAACTGTAGAAAAAAAATTATTCAAATATGTTATGTCAGAAGTCTCTTTTTTCTGGAATTCTATAATTCTAAGGATGTCCTTAGTATGAATATTATCTGTTGTTTTGTTAAGGACAGTAGCCAGCATAAGAAAATGGAATACACAGAGGTATGTACGTAAGTTGCCAGACAAAATACAGGGCACCTAGCTACATTTGAATTTAAGATAAACAACAAATAAATTTTGGATCTGCTAAGAAAATTTGCTTATCTAAAATTCAGATTTAACTGATTGTTCTGTATTTTTCAGTTGCTAAATCTGGCTACCCTAAGAGAGTCAGGCAGGCATAAACATACATACAGCACATAGGGAGAGGATTAATCAGAAGAAAGAAGTCTATGCAGGTTCTTGGATTAGCATGTTTTACTCATTTCCTTAATTGAACCTATAGCAGCTTTAGTGTAATTTTTCAGTTGAACTCAAAGGGTTTTCTAGATGAAATAAAATCATATCCCTTAATTATAAGACTACTTTAATTTGGTCCCTTTTATGAAATAACAATTTTAATTCAAGCAAATATTTTTCATTGAACTCTATGAAGAATTTTCTAATTGTGTTGTCACATGCAAGCTTACATTAGGTCCTCATATGGGGCATGTAAGTATTTTTCTAAGCAGGTGAATGGCTGCTGGCTGAATGAGTACTTTGCTTTGCTGAGAGTTGAGGTTTACTCTATCAATAAAACCCATTGGCTTTCTTAATCTCCTTTGTTTTTTGCTCTTGTACCTATTAATCACACAGAAGCTGCTTATCCTTCATCATCTTGGCTTTGATGGATACTTCATATAATAAGTTCTGACCTTCAGCATTGAGTAATCACTTGGGGACTCCTGCTTATGAAAGTTCAATAACTATACAGCAGCGATACTGTTGATATATGAGCTATTTTTCTTTCATGTTTTCTACACTACATGTACCAAAATGACAGAATATCTTTATTCTGTCTCTGCAATTTGCAATTGCTTATTTTAACTTTGACATGTAATGTATGGAAGTTAAATCTGAACAAGGATTTCTCATTTGTAAGTCATATTCTAGGTTTTTGAGGGCATTCATGCTTTTAAAGACAAAATTAATTTATTGATAAGAGTAAATTTTCTTTTGTTATGACTCAGATATGGTAAGTATGTGCAGTAATCTCTCTTAACAATCTATGGCTTTGCTGTCAGAAAATGTAATAGTGCAAAGCTAAAGCATTAGGACAAAAAAAAAAAAAAAACGGATCGATTGGCTGCTTTGAAAAAAGAAGTGAACACAGAAGACAATCACTTGATTGTATTGAAAGTCAACTTAAAATTAAATGAATTTGGGGATAGTGATGTGGTGCTGATATGAATCTTATAAAATAGAATTTCCTAGTGGTTTGGTAAGAAAATTGAAAATTTCACATTTATTTTGCTAAATGTATTTCTGAAAAACATGGATAAAAGAAAATGATGAATTGCATATTCATAAATTTCCTAAATATATTTAGTAAAATAGATTTCTAATTTGTCTAAACTTCTTCCCAGCCTATGAAAAGCATGTTGTTAATATTCTCCAGAGCTCTAATCTTTTTCTGCTCATATATTTAATATAGTAGTCTATATTACTATTCAGTATAATATTAATAACTTTAAAATTGAGTATTAATAAGCACTCTGTTTTACTCTTAAATCAATTAAATATAAACTAAATATATATCTGGATTATATAAAGGGGGAAACGAGCCTTGTTTCTAAGCCTTATAAAGTTATATTGTTTCATCTCCTCCAAAATGATCACCCACTGGGCTTCCCTCCTGAGATTTCCATAATCTAACAGAATTTTTTCCTGAAGATTCCCTTCTCTTGCCCCACTATCCACTTATCAAAACTTATCTACTACCGTGAATCCTATTCAATCAAATCTGCACCCAATTGCTGGTTAAAAGTTTATTCTCAGGTTTATATTTTGTTTATTTATTTTTGTCTCCGTAGACAACCCCCTGCCTCCACTTGGCTTCATCTCTTGCTTGAACCACTGAAGCAGACTTCCAGCCAACTCTGTTACCACCAATCTTCCTTCCCACCTATTCTGCACGAGGCAGACCACATGGGCATTCCAAGGCCTATACAGTCTTGAATGAGCAGTTCTTACCTACCTCTTCAACAGCAAAGGTATAATTTCCAAAAAAAAAAGTTCTTAAAATGAGCATGTATCAAACTTTTATTCAACTCATGCCAGTGGGATAGCAAAGTTGGTCTAAAGAATGACATGAGACACAAATATATTTAAGATCAATAGAAGAATAAATGCAAAGGATAACATTAGAGTAATAGTGAGAATTAGATGAATCTTGGGCCACTGGTTAGACAGTTTCTAGATGATTATGAACAATATACAGATGTCTTTATAACTTACATTCTTAATTATCAAAACATAGCACTCTTCCCCTGACCACTAAACTGACTTAATTTGTATTTCCTTAGGTTTTTATACTTACTCTTCCTCGTGCCTTAAACGTTTGACTAATTCTGAGATCAAAGCTGTCAGATGGTGCTTCTTTCAATATTCTATCTGAATCCCTCTCCCTCACCTACAGGTCATTCATGCAGTATATCACCATCCTGATTCTTGATTCTTCAGTGGTTATAAAATACGTATGTATGTATATATATATATATATATATATATATATATATATATATATATATGCAGGTATTTGTCTTCTCACTGAAATATAAGCCATGTGAGGCCACAGTATCATCTGTCTTGCTGGTAACTGTATTTACCTTGCCAAGAACAATGACTATTCATGGTAAGCACTTGACTATTATATGTTAAATGAATGAATATCTTAACACTTGTCATAAATATGCTTTCTAAATATTTCAGAATTTGTTCAAATTTCATCTAAAAAAGGGCTGCCAGTGTATTCTTTTTAGAAAGGCTTATGAGTATGATATACACCAGTATAGAGGTGCTTCAATATCTGACACATTGAATGTTGGGGCTTCTCTTCACATCAGCATGGTCTGAGCCTAAAATCCATTCTAAAAATAGAATTTGAAAGTTCCAATCCCACAATCAAAAAACACTGTACTTGATCATATACATGATATCATATGCCACTGTCAGTTATAACAGTTTGTAGGCCTTGTCAAAGATGCACGTTCCTGCCCTCTACCACCCTCAGGAGAGACCCCTGTGCTTTAGTGTGCCCAGGGCCCAGTGATCTTAATTTTCAATAAAAAATAGGGATCCTGACACTGGCAGTCTGTGAATCACAGATTGAGAAACACTGGGTTAGAAAAGTCCAAATGCCTAGTTGTCTGCCAGGATATTTGCACTCCATTTTAAAGTTGGCAAGGCAGAGATCTAAGAAAACCTGCTTTTGGAGTCTGACTCCCAAGCACAGGGTACTATAGTGATCCATTCACATGTTATGAATAGGATCGATAAAAGGACAAAGAAATTACTTAGACTAGAATGAAAGCCTCACATAGTCTATAAGACTTAATGAAGAGTTACAATAGCAGTACACTGCTGACTAACCAATGAAAGAATTTTAAGTTTGAAACTTCTCGTGTTCTACCAATTTTTTGTTTCATGAATTTCAGTATTTAATTTGGAGATTTCAAGGTACTTCTCTAATAATTTTTTTAATTTGTTCTTTTTAGATATACATGACAGTAGAGTGTATGTTGACATATTATACATGCATGAAGGATAACTTATTCTAATTAGGATACCAATCTTGTGGTTGTACATGATATGGAGTTTCACTGGTGGTATATTCATATAGGAACATAGGAAAGTTATGTTCAATTCATTTTACTGTCTTTTCTATTCTCATCCCATAGTAAATTTTGACTAAAATAATGACAAAACTTTGAAGAGCATCTTGGAAAGTTTCCTCTGTTTAGTTTTTTACAATCTTGCCTTGCCCAAGTTCAGATGGACTGATGATCCTAAAACAACTCACCAGCTTTATCAGGAGTATTGATGGTCCCTTTAGCTTAAAGTAAATTAACTGAACTGAAATTTCAGTTGGTGACTCTTGCATCAGAGACAGGATTTGTGGATTGACATTAGCCTGATAAACTGTCTTTATAAACAATTAAACAAAAATGTAATCAAATTGATAGTCTTTTGGTGAATCATTCATAATGTCTAAGACATAATTTCAAATGACTTGGCATGTGAAGAAACAGAAAATGTCATCCACAACACACTAGGGTTTTACAAACATAAGAATGGTGATATCAAGGTAATATAATTTAGTAAGGGTAAACAGATAGTGACAGACTGTGCTAAACATTGAAATCTGGTCTGCTAACTCTGAATCCTACTTTCTTTCCACATCTATACCTCTATTGCATCTCTAAAATTTTATGTTAATGTGATATATTTCTTCCAATTTATTAGGAATACCTTGCTCTAATTAAGACTGGTCAAAAAAGAATAGCAATCACTGTTACTATAAAAGAATATTTCAAGACTCTTATTTCATCTCCACTTTCCTTTGGAAATTGTTAGTTGCCTAATTGCAGTTTTGCCTTGCTCTTTAAGTCTAGTTTTGTTCTATCTGGGATATCATCCAGGTAAATACTGGCTTTCTTAGCCTCCTCCTGGGTCCATTCTCACCATGAAGATAAAGTAGAAATCAGCAATTTCTAGAACTTTGACATTGTTCCCACCTACTTCCTGCATTGCAAATAGACATCACATCTTGTCTGCAAGAAAAGCAATCTTTTAACCATGAGGCAAAATCCTCAGGTAAAGCTAGAATACAAAAGATTCTAAGACTCTAACAAAACTTCTGAGTTTTTGAATCAATGCCAGGAATTGCCTTATTCTAGACTGTTCATTATGTGAGGTTCACAAAACCCTATTTACTTCATTGACAGTCATAAAGAATTCGGTTTCTTGTAGCCAAATAGATTCCAAGTTGACAACTTTATAAGAGAGATAAAACAACAGCATTCTCCCATATCAGTCCCTGAAAGTCACTGACACTGAATCTAAAGTATCATCTGCTTTAACATGAGCCATAAATTTTCATGGGAAAACCTAGAAATTAAACATACACATTAAATGTACACATAATTTATAAGACTTAAATGTATTTCAGCAATGTTAAAGTATGTAGAGAGGTAGAGGTTGAAATACTGCTTAAAATAGCAATGAACTGCTGCCACACTCTTATTACAAGATAGACAAACTGATGATGCCAGTTACTGGCAAGGATGAAGACTACAGGAACTCTCATTCATTCCTGGCGAAAGTGTAAAATGTTACCAGCACTTTGCAATATGGTTTTGTAATTTTCTGTAAAACTGAACATAGTTTTAGCGTATGGTCTTGCAGTTGAAAATGTGTCTACCCCACAACCTGCATGTGAAATTTTATAGCAACTTTATTCAAAATCACCAAGAAGTGGAAGCAGCTAAGATGATCTTCAATGGGTAAATAAACTTTGGTATTTCCCACACATTGTGATGCTAATCAGTGATTTTAAAAGAAATGTGCTATTAGGATGCAAAAGCATAAATAAATATTAAATGCGCATTTCTAAGCAAAGATAGTCTATCTGAAAAATCTACAAACTATGTGATTCCATTTATTAAACCTCATATCATAAAGAGTGAATTTTAATTTATATTAAATTTTAAAAAGTAAATTAGGAGATTTGTAGATCCCAGGGAGAATGTGGAATGTGGAAAAATAATCTAACTGTATTCCAAACATATGAAATAACATGACTGAAGAAGATGAGGGCAGGGTATTGACCTAAGTAACTTTGGAAATGAGCAGAGATGGTAAGACTAAAGAAAACGGAACTGTTTACAAAGACTATATTCTTATTTATTTATTAAAGTGTTATCTGTGGAGTATAGGTCATCAATTCTGAAACCATTATACTTTTTTATTAGGATTGAACAAATTAGTAAATAGGTGGCAAATAACAAGGGATACACTGTAATATTCTATGTAGTAAGACTTAAATTGCAGATGGGAATTTATACTCTATTTATCTGTGATGTGTCAGGGTACATTCTTCTGTTATGTATAACTAATTAGAACAAATGAAAAAAGACTCAAATTGGAGACATCAGTATGTACTCCTGTTTAGCTTAGCTTAGTGTGTGTGTGTGTATGTGTGTGTGTGTATATATATATATATATATATATATATATATATATATATACATGAGAGAGAGAGAGAGAGAGAGAGAGAGAGAGAGAGAGAGAGAGAGAGAGAAATGCTTGATTGCTTGATGCGTATGTGCACAAGGTAGTATGAACCACATGCTCATCACATGGAATCTGTCAGCCAAGAAAGTATGGAAGCAACACCCTGGTGGCAATGAATAAATCCAGAACCCAAATTTTTAATACTCCCATTCTATAAAGAGAAACAGGGCTTTATGAAAAAAAGGTTGACTCTAGGACTGGCCATAGAATAAATATCATGAGCCTGGAACATCTGTAGTGCCAAAAAATAAGTCCTCAAATAAGTTAATAAATGAATAAATTGATGGTGGAGATATATCAAAGGGACACAGGAGTCTGCTGAAAGAGCTCACAATAGCCAAAGCTGGAATAGTCTGAGAAACAAAATAAATGGCATAGCATTGGATGAATAGCCAAAATATAAAATCTATGAGTTCACACTGTTGTGAAGAGATGATGGAGTGGATAAATGGAGGAGAATAGAGGAAACATATATACATGTTCCCCCTCAGGGAGGAAAAGCAAACTTCCCACCCTGTAAGGGTGGGCTATACAGAATGGCTTCCTTCTAAATAGTATAATAAGGAAAAGGAGAAGGAATAATCTTACAGTGGAGAAACCCCCAACCCTACCTTGGGGGGGTTTCGTGGTTAACGTCAGTGATAAGTCATATTGATGGCATGAGTACTTAACAGGATTGTAATTATAAAAGGAAAAAAAAAACACCAGAAAATCCAAATTAAAGAACATTCTGCATAATTCCTAGCCAGTACTCTCAAAATTGTCAAGATGATCAAAGGAGTCTGAGAAAAATGAAAATCCAAGAAACTGTCACAGTCTAGAGGAGACTAAGGAGACTTGCCAAATAAATGCAATTTTGTATTCTGGAGAGGATCCATGGACAGAGGAAAGAAAGACATTAGGTAAAAACTAGGAAACAAATAGTGTAGACTTTATTTTCTATTTATTTTTTTTAGTGTAGACTTCAGTTAAAAGTTGTGTGTCAACATTGGTTCATCATTATGACAAAGATCTGACAGAAATGTACGATGCAGATAATAGGAGAAATAGCATGTGAGTACAGAGGTACTCTGTGCAACCTTCATAATAAGCCTGAAAATATTCTACAAATGTTTATGCAAAAATGCATGTGTATAGGGAGGGAAGCACCTGTTGAAATTGAGGTAATACGGTATTGGGGTTATGTTTAGTTGTATTGGTTTGCCAAAATTCATTGGTTCTGAACTTATTACATGGCCGTCACTGAGCTCTCTGATAAGCTCTGTCTTCTCTGGAGAATGCTTTTATATTTTCTTCTACTATGTCAGGTCTGTAATCCCAAGAGCAGGATTAATTTGCTTTGTGCTCAGGCAGACAGAAATAGAATCATGATCAATGTGGTGCTACTGAAATAAAAAGTTGACTTTTTCCTCACAATAACAGACTTTTCTCTTGATTAGTGAGATCTTTCCCCAAGAAATGAAAGAGCTTTTATACTTCATAAAATCCAGATAATAGAAAGGAAAAGAGGAAATAAAACGTTAAAATCATGTTAATAAAAAAAAAATTAAGCGGTTGGAAGCAATTCAAAACATTAAAATGTTTGGAATTCAAATATTCTTTGCGGCAAAACTGATGAAAACAAAAACAATATCTGGAAAAGATATTAAAAATCAGGGGGATATAAATACCATCTCTCAAATCAGAATCTGTTTATTAAGACAACAAATGGTCAGCCAGCCTACATTTCTTCTATTCTCCCTTATAATTTCTTTCCTTCTCCCCTCATGGCTTTCATTTCAAAGTGATGAAATTTTAAGTCTCTAATGTCTTAGCATGTAGTAGCAATTTGCAAAGTATGAAGGGAAAGGAATAATTTTTTTTTATTTTGTTTTGTCTTTTAATGAGTTTTCACTTTATGTTCATGATTTTGGTCTGACCACTACTATGGAACCAGAAAGTTGATATGGGAATCCTCGATACCTCTGTATCTACCTGCTGTCAAAAGGTGGCTTGTGCACCCACATACAAGTGCATTCACTCACACTCACATGTCTCATGTTGCAAGCACACACATACCCACGCTGCTCACATGTATCAAAAGCCTGACTGGCAGCACTCAGCGTGCTGAGGGCATGAAAAGGGATGGATGGTGACACTTGATCCAGAGAGCCAGCTGAGGGGGAGAGGTTAGGAAAGCTTCTGGTATATATATGGCAAATTATGAGATTATTGGTTAAGATTTCGAGACAGTGGACTGCAGGACAGCTGAGTTTAAATATAAGCATGTGTGATTGTGAGCAGGCTTAGGGACGATGGAGCAGTGCTGGGTAGGCAGGATTCAGATTATGAAGTTAGCCTGAGAATCCCTGAACAATCCATGGGGGAGCAGTACAGGCCTTTATGACAAACCTCTACAGGGAAAAGGGGAGCAATTAGGAGAATAAAATGTTACAAAGGCAAATATTCTATTTCCCTGTTTCATCCTGGGGAACCCTCCTTAGAGAAGCTCCAGGGTCATTTTGTAGACAAAACAACTGGTTTTGAGACATAAAAGCAGGATATTTCATTGTCCCTTGCCTCATGCACAGCATAGAGAAAATGTCATTGAGTGACGAGTCAAGGACTTGCTTCTACTTTCAGCTCTGTGTCTAATTTGACTTGTCACCTTGGGGAAAGCATCTTAATGTTCTGACCTTAGGTTTTTTCATTTTTAAAAATGAAAATATTTGAGTAGATGCTCTGTTAAGTCCCTTCCAAATCTACTTTTCTAAAAGGCTCAGAGGTTAATATTACTGTCTGATCAAATTTCTCAGAAAGTTTTTCCAGAAAACGGGCACATTAAGAAAATGCTTTTAGATAAAATACTCTGAAATCAAAATCTACAACTAAATAGATACTTTTTAGCATTTTGTGATTCTCATGGTCATGTTCCTCTATTTTTTTGTTGTGAATACAAAGATTATCTTGTAGCCAAATTTCCTGTTTTTCCATCCATTGTTTGTCTGTTTTCCCCTTTCCTTCACATTTTGCTCCTAGCACCAGAGGAGTTGAGGCAAGTTTGGATATTTGTAGCCCTAGGGCTCTGAGCAGTGGGGACATTCTGTTTCCTCTTCATTAAGCTCATGTTACCCTATGAAGATCTCTTGGAAAATCTACTAGTCTCTGGAAAATTTGACCCCTTGACAATATTTAATATCACACATTCTAACTCCTTAGAAATGTTTTCATGGCTAAATTGTGCTTTTGATTCTATGGCTCTTTGAATTAGGTAAGAATATTCAAGTGAGTCAGTTCTGTCTGGGACATGTTTTCCATTTACACGCTCTTGTGCAGATGCCCAACCATGGCAGCAGTAATTTCTTCCCAGACTGTATCAGGGCTTTCTGAGGAATCCAAACAAGATGGCGATCTATTGGTCTTTCTTGACTATTGCCTGTCATCTTTTGTCTCTGGAGCGTGAATAGGCAATGACAGCAATATTCTGTTTTCATAAGAAGCATGTATTCAAAAAGGAAGGGAGAACATTTCTACACACTAGCCATTTCATGGATTTTTAGGTGACAGTTTGTTGAACAGGCTACTGGTGATATATAATGTTCATAACCCTCAAGTTTTCAACTGACAAATTAACTAGGGGATTTTTCCCAGTCATTAACTGATCAACTGGTTGTCTGAGAGTGCAATCTGCTTTGGACTGATTCTTGGTGACAACCTTGTTAAGCTGTGACACATCATGTCTCTAATGTCTTCATCCTTATACAAAATGTTCTCACAATGTCCACACAAAGTTCATAATTGTTTTATAAGAAAAACTAGTAATATTTAATAGTCTGCTTAAAAACCTACCTTTGAATATTATACATGAGATTATTTTTAAAAACAAGCAAAAAGAAATCTACTAATCAAACAAAATGTAGCCCTCACTTCCCATTAGGGCAAACATGAAATTCTGAATTAGCAAATCCTTAAGAGACCACAACTTAGTAGGTCATCTAATCATTAATATCTTCACTGAGGGGTACTTAAGTACAGTCAGCCTTCTATGTCTGCAGGTTAAGAGTCAGCAGATTTAACCAACTACAGATGGAAAATATTCATAACAACTATTTCCATAGCACGTACACTATATTAGATACTGTAAGTCATCTATTGATGAATTAATGTGTACCAGAGGATGCACATAGGTTATATGCAAATACTGTGTTATGTTATATACAGAACTTGAGCATCTATAGATTTGATAGGGGGTTCTAGTATTAATGTTCTCCCCCTCCAGCTTGCCAATGGACGATTGTTTTTATAGGTTTGGAAAGTAATATGGATTTCTAATATGATATCTAAAAAAGAACTCAATTCCTCACAGAGAAATAGTTGGGTACCTCTCCCATTTTATAGGCTATGCTAGTTAAGTTGATGTGTGTCAATGAAGCTGATTCAGCTCATCATCTCTGAGCAGTTTCCCTATCACACATTTTGACTATTGTTTTTTTTTATCTCCTTTCTCTTTTATCTCTTCTCTGTTTCTCTGAGCTTTGGTATTTCTTTGTTTCATATTCCTTCTGTCTCCCTTTTTTGTGTGTTTGTGTGTGTTCCTCTAAGGTTGTAAGAATATAAGCCCCTTCAGAACTAGAGACTTTCATCATTTTTTATATTCTCATTGCCTTAATTAGCCACAGACCACTTTTGGGTTCCTGCTCTGTGGCTGATACTATATTAGAACTTGACATTTCTTATCTGCTAATTTTTTCCAGACATCTTGAACTATAGGTTTCATTATCCCAGTTTATGTATTGAAACTGAGATCTGAAACATTAAGAGATTTCTTAAACAACCATTAAATGATAGAACTTAGATTAGAATGCAGATTATGTGATTCCAAAGACCAATTGTTTATCAACATAATGATTCTGTTTTAAAGGAAATAATAAAATAGTTTATTCTGAGCCAAATATGAGTAACCATGGCTCAGAAACAGAATCAAGTCACCCTGAATGACATGTTTGGCTATAGGTAAGGTCATAAAAACTTCCATAGTCGCAAAACAAAGAAAGTCATAAATCAATACCAAAAACATTGGTGGGGGCATTAGATAGGCAGCTACAACCAAATGGAGTAATCTTTTCTATAGGTTTCAGAGACTATCTTATAGCATTCTTAACTTTAGGGTTGCTGGAGGCTACAGGTCTCCTGAACTTAGGAATATATTATAAGAGTTTTATAGAAGAGTCATGAGTATGTTAGATCAGATACAGAGGTTAAAAGTGAATGGCTATCAAAGGGATTAAGATAGCTCAAATAACTTTGGCCATCCACCCACAACATTTCATCTCTCCATATCATGATATTCTAGTTGGCCAACATCCAACATTTTGCAAGATTTTTAATGTGGATGCGGCTTCTTAGAGAATTTCTGTTCATACTTGTAGTTCACAGATTAAAATTATATATGAGTTTCTATGTAGTCTAGCAATATGTTAATATTGTACATTATTGAGCATTTATATGTACCAGTCATGGTGCTAAGTATTTCATGCATCCTATTCTACATGATTCTCATAGGAACTGCCCATAATATGCATAAATACTTCCTTGGAGAGGTTAAGTGACATGGTCATGCAGGCAGGACCTTGCTCTGGAGTCATGTGTCCTAACATGCTAAGTCTTGGGCCAATTTTCCAGGATGAATTTCGTGAAAAGAACAAGCTAAAACCATGTACAATCTTGAATGTATATAAGAAATAAAGGGCAATTGACAATTGCAAATTTATAAATTACATAATTTTGTAGGAAATTTGTTTTCTTTCTGTTTTAGTTTGCTTCAAAGGGGGTGCTAGCTGTACCTAATAATCTTAGTTTATTTGAGGACTCTAAGTCTGGCTTGATAGAGGATAAAAGATAAGACTTTGTGATAGCCAAGGACATTTGAATATCAAATGTGTTTTCCAATTCAGTCATTTATTTGCCTATTGGTCTTTCCCTACCTAAGAATCTGCTTGGTGTTTCCATCTACATATAAATGATAACTTATTGTGGTACTACTCTATAGATTTTTGCCTAAAATTATATATTTTAAACCAAGAAACTGAAGAGTTTAAAATCTTTCAGGTCAAATTGGGCTGGTGTTAAATTATGGATGGACTCAAAACATGGTTCATTTATGTTATACTTGCTCTGAGTGGAGAGGCAGAACAGCAGGAAGCCTGCCAAAATGGTTCCTCAGCTAATAGTCACCCATACTGAAGGATGCTGACTTTTCACAATGTGATAAAGTGGTACAGTCTCACACAGAACTGCATAGGTCTCAGCTGCCTATGGCTGACACCCACACGGCTCATGCCAGCTTTTTTCATTGCTGCCTGTCCATTTATGGGCAAGCCATTTTCACGGCTCTTGGGAAATGGGCGCACATCACTGAGTTTCCCTGCTGGAGAGTCCCCTGGAATCCATCTAGACACATCCAGGTTTGAATTCTGGCTCTTCTAGTTACCAGTTCTCTGAACTTGGGCAAGGCATTTAACCTCTCTAATTCCATGTCTTCCCCAGTTTAAAGGGGGATAAAGAATACTTATATGATTATCATAAAAATTAAATATTTAGCACAGTGCCAGACAAGTAGCGAATGCTCAATAACTAGTAGATGATATTACTGTCCAGAGGCAGAATATCTATTTCACTTAAGCCATGGAGTTGTAATATTATCCTATTATTAAATATCATTTCATAAGGAGATTCCACTTATTCCTAGGAAGCTCATCTTCATTTTTACTTAAATTTGTTTTCTCCTGTCCTACTAAAGATCTAAAACAAATTTTTAAGCTCTAAGGGAATCTCAAAGTCTAATTTTTTATTATATGTTAAATTTTAAGTCATTCTCTGAAAAAAGTTTTGGGGCAGTTTTTAAATGCCCACAAGACATTCAGTTAAGAGTCATCCCAATAAAGTTCTCAAATCAGGATGGAATCCTTTGACTATGAGACACACAGCTATGGAGGTATGTTAGAAATAAGTGAAATTGACTGGGCACTAACCCTCTACTGACCAGTGTATTCAGTAATGTGCACACAAATATAAAGTAGGACAGCTCTTGACTGTTGCTCAGCTGGCTGGGAGAAAGGTAACCAATCTCATATTATGTAGTTTATCCTAAATTTATTGTCTTAATGAATACTGAGGTCTAATCCCTCCCCTCTCCCCATAGTTCCCTCTATTCCCAATGATCCAATCAGCCCCCTACTCCCAAGCTACCCAGAGCTTTGGAACAACTATGCACCTTGTCTTTTGGCCCACTGTTTTACCCTCATGTTCCCTATTGCTGTCTGCAGCCTGGAAAACTTGAAGGCAAGTCTGAGACATTTCCCTGAAACTGGTTGACAAACGCCTATGGGTCTCAGGTGCTAGATTTAGTTTCCAATTATGTTAATTAACTTTCTATCTTTGTGAAAAAAATACCTGAATGTAACAACTTAAGAAGCAGAAGGATTTATTTTGGCTCATGGTTTCAGAGATTTCCGTTCATGGTTCCTGGCTCTATTGCATTGAGGCCTGAGGTGAGGCAGAAATATTATGGCAGAAGGGTGTGCCAGAGGGAAGATGCTTACCTCATGGAAGCCAGGAAGCAGAGAGAGAAAGAGAACAAGGAGGGGGATGTGAACAAGACATACCCTTCCAGGGACTGTCCCCAGTAGCCCACTTCCTGCAACTAGGCTTCACCTACCACAGTCTCCATCACATCCCAATAATGTTGTCAGATTTCAAACCCATCCACAAATCAATCCATGGATGAGTTTAGAGTCCTTGTGATCCAATCACTCCCCCAAACTCCCACCTATGAACCCTGTTGCAGTGAATCTTTGGGGAAGATTCTAGATCCAAATCATAACACCAGTGGCAAATTTGATCCCCTCAAGCACAAGGCAAAAAGCCATTTAATACTGTGATTCTAAGGAGAACCCATTCCCTTAGACCCCATAGTTCAGCTACCTCAAAGATGAACTGTGTTTTAGATTCTAAGGAGGGTCAAGATAAAGTTGAATAAAATGGACAAAGAATTGAGGACTCTTCTTGTTGAAAGTCAATTATTAGTCCTCTGAGTCTGTAAGGCTTTTGAAAACTAAACTTTTTAGTAAAAAATGCTTTAAAATTTGTTTATTATGGTTATTTCTAACTACAGCAATCTATTTCTGCACAGAGAAGTAAAGACTAAAGAAGAGAAAGAGTTGCCATTCAGGCATTGGAATCAGAATTTGAAAAATAGGGTATCCTGTGCTTGGAGCCCAGAATAGGTTTTTTAAAAAATTATTATTACTGTTTTTTGTGTGTGAAATTGTAATTTTTTGTTCTGTCCTTATGTGATATACTTCAGTGGAGGTCTGGTAGAACTAATAGACTCAGTTTCCTCTCTCTCTCTCTCTCTCTCTCCCTCTCTCTCTCTCTCTCTCTCTCTCTCTCTCTCTCAACAATTGGAAATGTTCTATTTGGTAGAGTTCTTTAGAGAGTTCTGTGTTGTCTATATCCCCTTTAGAGATCATAAGTTTTTGTCAACAATGTTCTAAAAAACAAAACAAATACACCAACAATTGAATGATTTTTAAAAGTCATAAAGCTGAAAGATAGGAAAAGGAAAAGATAAGGTTCAAATGCTTATGCCCACAAACCCTATTAAAAGAATTTTCAAAGAAATTAACATTTTTTAAGTTAGGCATAGGGGCACATGCGTATAATCCCAGTGGTTTGGGAGGCTGAAGGAGAAAGATCGAGAGTTGAAAGCGAGGAGCTAAACAATTCAGTGAGACCCTATCTCTAAATAAAATACAAAATAGGGCTGGCTCAGTGGTCGAGTGCCCCTGAATTCAATTCCTGGTACCCAAAAAGAAAAAAAATTCACATTTTTTAGACATCTGAATATTTTTGTCATAAATTTTTGTCCTAAGTTTACACAAATTCTAAATGTGTAATTTCCAGTGTTGCAAATACTGCATTTAAAAATAAAAATCATTCTTTATGTATTCAACAGAATATAAATGTCACATACATTTGACACTCAAGATTCTTTAAAGTATATATGCATGAACACCAACAACTAGATATTTCTCAATATCTATATATTTTATTGAAATTGCATTTTAATTCCAATAGAATTTTATCATAGAATGGTATAATTTTACTTTTTATCACCTTCTCGTACATTTTTCAAATGTATACATATATTTTATATGTATTCACACATACCCACACATATATTTAGTTTTACAAAATAATTGTTACCATCAGGGTATAAGAAAAAAACTTTTTGCTTGGATGATTGTAATTATAGTAATATGCATATGCATTTAATCAAAACAGAACAGATAATAATTACTAACATGAAATATAATTTTATTAAAAATACATCTCTTAATAAAATGAATGGAATATGCTGATTGAAGGAGTTGATTTATCCCTTGGTTTGGGGCTCTGGAGATTTGTATCACTTGGACCACTATATTAGACTCCTGACTAGTGAGAAATAGTTGCAATTTTTTTTTTTTTTAAGAACTGCATAGAAGGGTAAGAGAAAAGGCACCTTTTCAGCCAGAGGAGTTTTAGGAAAGAAAACATGTAACATATCAGATATTTATTTATTTATTTATTTATTTTTTTTTTTTTTGTCTTCAGATATTTGCCAGACTCTTATAACTTTTATTAGAAATGAGTATTTTTTTTTTAATTTTTTATTGTGGGTTGTTCAAAACATTACAAATTTCTTGACATATCATATTTCACACTTTGATTCAAGTGGGTTATGAACTCCCACCTTCACCCCATACACAGATTGCAGAATCACATCAGTTACACATCCATTGATTTACAAATTGCCATACTAGTGTCTGTTGTGCTCCACTGCCTTTCCCATCCTCCACCCTCCCCCCTCCCCTCCTCTCTCTCTACCTCCTCCACTGTATAACCCTGAGGGTCTCCTTCCATTACCATGCAATTTTCCTTCTCTCTCCCTTTCCCTCCCACCTCTCATCCCTGTTAAATGTTAATCTTCTTCTCCTGTTCTTCGTCCCTACACTGTTCTTAGTTACTCTCCTTATATCAAAGAAGACATTTGGCATTTGTTTTTTAGGGATTGGCTAGCTTCACTTAGAATAATCTGCTCTAATGCCATCCATTTCCCTGTAAATTCTATGATTTTGTCATTTTTTAATGCAGAGTAATACTCCATTGTGTATAAATGCCACATTTTTTTTATCCATTCGTCTATTGAAGGGCATCTAGGTTGGTTCCACAGTCTTGCTATTGTGAACTGTGCTGCTATGAACATCGATGTAGCAGTGTCCCTGTAGCATGCCCTTTTTAGTTCTTTAGGGAATAGACCAAGAAGGGGAATAGCTGGGTCAAATGGTGGCTCCATTCCCAGCTTTCCAAGAAATCTCCATACTGCTTTCCAAATTGGCTGCACCAATCTGCAGTCCCACCAGCAATGTACAAGTGTACCGTTTTCCCCACATCCTCGCCAGCACTTGTTGTTGTTTGACTTCCTAATGGCTGCCAATCTTACTGGAGTGAGATGGTATCTTAGGGTGGTTTTGATTTGCATTTCTCTGACAGCTAGAGATGTTGAGCATTTTTTCATGTACTTGTTGATTGACTGTATGTCCTCCTCTGAGAAGTGTCTGTTCAGGTCCTTGGCCCATTTGTTGATTGGGTTGTTTGTTTTCTTATTGTCTAATTTTTTGAGTTCTTTGTATACTCTGGATATTAGGGCTCTATCTGAAGTGTGAGGAGTAAAGATTTGTTCCCAGGGTGTAGGCTCCCTATTTACCTCTCTTATTGTTTCTTTTGCTGAGAAAAAACTTTTTAGTTTGCGTAAGTCCCATTTGTTGATTCTAGTTATTAACTTTTGTGCTATGGGTGTCCTATTGAGGAATTTGGAGCCCGACCCCACCGACTGTAGATCGTAGCCAACTTTTTCTTCTATCAGACGGCGCGTCTCTGATTTGATATCAAGCTCCTTGATCCATTTTGAATTCACTTTTGTGCATGGCGAGAGAAAGGGATTCAGTTTCATTTTGTTGCATATGGATTTCCAGTTTTCCCAGCACCATTTGTTGAAGATGCTATCCTTCCTCCATTGCATGCTTTTAGCCCCTTTATCAAATATAAGATAGTTGTAGTTTTGTGGATTGGTTTCTGTGTCCTCTATTCTGTACCATTGGTCCACCCGCCTGTTTTGGTACCAGTACCATGCTGTTTTTGTTACTATTGCTCTGTAATATAGTTTGAAGTCTGGTATCGCTATACCGCCTGATTCACACTTCCTGCTTAGCATTGTTTTTGCTATTCTGGATCTTTTATTTTTCCATATGAATTTCATGATTGCTTTCTCTATTTCTACAAGAAATGCCGTTGGGATTTTGATTGGCATTGCATTAAACCTATAGAGAACTTTTGGTAATATCGCCATTTTGATGATGTTAGTTCTGCCTATCCATGAACAGGGTATATTTTTCCATCTTCTAAGATCTTCTTCTATTTCTCTCTTTAGGGTTCTGTAGTTTTCATTGTATAAGTCTTTCACCTCTTTTGTTAGGTTGATTCCCAAGTATTTTATTTTTTTTGAAGATATTTTGAATGGAGTGGTTGTCCTCATTTCCATTTCAGAGGATTTGTCGCTGATATACAGGAATGCCTTTGATTTATGCGTGTTGATTTTATATCCTGCCACTTTGCTGAATTCATTTATTAGCTCTAATAGTTTCTTTGTAGAGCCTTTTGGGTCTGCTAGGTATAGAATCATATCATCTGCAAATAGTGATAATTTAAGTTCTTCTTTTCCTATTTTTATGCCTTTAATTTCTTTCGTCTGTCTAATTGCTCTGGCCAGTGTTTCGAGAACTATGTTGAACAGAAGTGGAGAGAGAGGGCATCCCTGTCTAGTTCCAGATTTTAGAGGGAATGCCTTCAGTTTTTCTCCATTCAGAATGATGCTAGCCTGAGGCTTAGCATAGATTGCTTTTACAATATTGAGGTATGTTCCTGTTATCCCTAGTTTTTCTAGAGTTTTGAACATAAAGGGATGCTGTACTTTGTCAAATGCTTTTTCCGCATCTATCGAGATGATCATATGGTTCTTATTTTTAAGTCTATTGATGTGGTGAATAACATTTATTGATTTCCGTATATTGAACCAGCCTTGCATCCCTGGGATGAATCCTACTTGATCATGGTGTACAATTTTTTTGATATGTTTTTGTATCCGATTCGCCAGAATTTTATTGAGGATTTTTGCATCTAGGTTCATTAGAGATATTGGTCTGTAGTTTTCTTTCTTTGAAGTGTCTTTGTCTGGTTTAGGTATCAGGGTGATGTTGGCCTCATAGAATGAATTTGGAAGTTCTCCCTCCTTTTCTATTTCCTGAAGTAGCTTGAAAAGTATTGGTATTAGTTCTTCTTTAAAGGTTTTGTAAAATTCTGCTGTATACCCATCTGGACCTGGGCTTTTCTTAGTTGGTAGTCTTTTTATGGTTTCTTCTATTTCCTCAATTGATATTGGTCTGTTTAGGTTTTCTATATCCTCCTGACTCAATCTGGGCAGATCATATGACTTAAGAAATTTATCTATGCCTTCACTATCTTCTAATTTGTTGGAGTATAAGGATTCAAAATAGTTTTTGATTATCTTCTGTATTTCTGAAGTGTCTGTTGTGATATTGCCTTTTTCATCCCATATGCTAGTAATTTGAGTTCTCTCTCTTCTTCTCTTCGCTAGCATCGCTAAGGGTCTGTCGATTTTGTTTATTTTTTCAAAGAACCAACTTTTAGTTTTGTCAATTTTTTCAATTGTTTCTTTTGTTTCGATTTCATTAATTTCAGCTCTGATTTTCATTATTTCTTGCCTTCTACTTCTTTTGCTGTTGTTTTGCTCTTCTTTTTCAAGGATTTTGAGATGAAGTATGAGATCATTTATTTGTTGGTTTTTTCTTTTTTTAAGGAATGAACTCCAAGCAATGAATTTTCCTCTTAGAACTGCTTTCAATGTGTCCCATAGATTCCGATATGTTGTGTCTGTGTTTTCATTTATCTCTAAGAATTTTTTAATTTCCTTCTTGATGTCTTCTATAACCCATTGATCATTCAGTAACCTATTGTTCATTCTCCAAGTGATGTATGCTTTTTCCTTCCTTCTTTTATCGTTGATTTTCAGTTTCATTCCATTATGATCAGATAAGATGCATGGTATTATCTCTACTCCTTTATATTGTCTAAGAGTTGCCCTGTGACATAATATATGATCTATTTTTGAGAAGGATCCATGTGCTGCTGAGAAAAAAGTGTAACTGCTTGATGTTGGGTGGTATATTCTATATATGTCAATTAGGTCTAGGTTATTAATAGTGTTATTGAGTTCTATAGTTTCCTTATTCAACTTTTGTTTGGAAGATCTGTCCAGTGGCGAGAGAGGTGTGTTGAAGTCTCCCATGATTATGGTATGGTGATCTATTAGACTCTTGAACTTGAGAAGAGTTTGTTTGACGAACATAGCTGCACCATTGTTTGGGGCATAAATATTTATGATTGTTATGTCTTGTTGGTGTATGGTTCCCTTAAGCAGTATGTAGTGTCCCTCTTTATCTCTTTTGATTAACTTTGGCTTGAAATCTATTTTATTTGATATGAGTATGGACACACCTGCTTGTTTCCAAAGTCCATATGAGTGATATGATTTTTCCCAACCTTTCACCTTCAGCCTATGTATGTCTTTTCCTATCAAATGCATCTCCTGTAGGCAGCATATTGTTGGGTCTTGTTTTGTGATCCATTCTACTAGCCTGTGTCTCTTAATTGGTGAGTTTAAGCCATTAACATTTAGGGTTATTATTGAGATATGGGTTGTTCTTCCAGCCATATTTGTTTATTTATGTTACTAAACATGGTTTGTTTTCCTCTTTGATTATTCCCCTCCCCTTTACTGTCCTACCTCCCACTGTTGGTTTTCATTGTTATTTTCCATTTCCTCTTCCTGTAATGCTTTGGCGAGGATGTTTTGAAGAGATGGTTTTCTAGCTGCGAATTCTTTAAACTTTTGTTTATCGTGGAAGGTTTTAATTTCATCCTCCATCCTGAAGCTTAATTTCGCTGGATACACAATTCTTGGTTGGAACCCATTTTCTTTCAGTGTTTGAAATATGTTATTCCAGGATCTTCTAGCTTTCAGAGTCTGTGTTGACAGATCAGCTGTTATCCTGATTGGCTTACCCCTAAATGTAATCTGCTTCCTTTCTCTTGTAGCTTTTAAAATTCTCTCCTTATTCTGTATGTTGGGCATCTTCATTATAATGTGTCTAGGTGTGGATCTCTTATGATTTTGCACATTCGGCGTCCTGTAGGCTTCTAGGATTTGGGGTTCTGTCTCATTCTTCAAGTCTGGGAAGTTTTCTTGTATTATTTCATTGAATAGACTTCTCATTCCTTTGGTTTGGAGCTCTGTACCTTCCTGTATCCCAATGACTCTTAAGTTTGGTCTCTTAATGTTATCCCATATTTCTTGGATGTTCTGCTCATGGTTTCTTAACAGTCTTGCTGAGCTGTCTATGTTCTTTTCCAGTTGAAATACTTTGTCTTCATTGTCTGATGTTCTATCTTCTAAGTGTTCTACTCTGCTGGTAGTATTCTCCATTGAGTTTTTAAGTTGGTTTATTGCTTCTTGCATTTCTAGGATTTCTGTTTGTTTGTTTTTTATAACCTCTATCTCCCTGTATAGTTGATCCTTTGCTTCCTGGATTTGTTTGCGTAATTCGTTGTCGAAGTGATCTTTCATTGTCTGATTTTGCTGTTTAATGTCTTCCTTGATACTCCAGATCATCTGAAGCATGTATATCCTGAATTCTTTATCTGACATTCCATCTGCTGCAGCTGTTACCTCTTCTAAAGTTGAGTTGACCTGCATTGCTTGTGGTCCTTTCTTTCCTTGTCTTTTCATACTGCTTGCGTATCTTTCCTGCAGGTGCGGGCGGCGGCTCTGCTCTCTCCTTATTCCAATTGGGGTGTCGTGGCTACCACGCCGGCAGGTCACTGGGCCTGTTCTGGGAGCTGGCGGCGGCTCTGTTCTGCCCCTACTCCAATTGGGGTGACGAGTGTACCACGCCGGCAGGCCACCAGGCCTGATCCGCCGGTCGGTTGCAGGTTTGCCTACCCTGCAGGCACGGGCGGCGGCTCTACTCTGCCCCTACTGCAAATGGGGTGATGTGTCTGTCGTACCGGCAGGCCACTGGGCCTGTCCCGCTGGTCGGTCGCAGATCTGCCCACCTTTCGGGCACGGGTGGAGGCTCTGCTCTGCCCCTACTCCAATTAGGGTGTCGTGGCTACCCCGCCTGCAGGATGCTGGGCCTGTTCCTGGCACGGGCGGCGACTCTGCTCTGCCACTACTCCAATTAGGGTGGTGTTTGTACCACGCCGGCAGGCTCCTGGGCCTGATCCGCCGGTCTGTTGTAGGTCTGCCTACCTTGGAGGCGCGGGCGGCGGATCTGCCCTGCCCCTCCTACCACGCCTGCGGACCCCTTGGCCTGATCTGCAGGTTGATCACTGGTCTGCTCACCCTGCGGGCACGGGTGGCGGTTCCGCTCCGCCCCCACTCCAATTGGGGTCACGTGACCACCACACCGGCAGGGCCTGATCCGGGCGTGGGAGAAGGATCTGCTCTGCCCCTACTCCAGTTGGGGTGACGTGTGTACCACACTGGCAGGCCACTGGGCCTGACCCGCCAGGCTGACACAGGTCTGTTTACCTTGCAAGCGCGAACCGCGGCTCTGCCCTGCCCCTCCTACCACGCCCATGTACCACTGGGTCGCGGGTCTGCCCACCTTGCGGTTGCGGGTGGCGGCTCCGCTCCGCCCCCTCTCCAATTGGGGTCACGCGGTCACCACGCTGGCGAGCTGCTGGGCCTGCTCCGGGCGCTGGCGGCGGCCCGGCTCCTTCCCTCTGGCTCGACGACAAATTGAGGAGACTCGGGTGGCTGTGCCTCACCCCCCCTACCAGGAGACCAACTGCTTATGTCACCACTGGTATTGATGAAGTTCCCTCCTCCGCCGCTTTCTGCAGACATCAGATCTCTGCCATGTTGGTATCCTATGCGAATGGCAGCATTTCGTTCCCCTTGCCGGGCAACCAAAGCACCGGGTGAGTCCTGACCGGCCCTCAGCAGGACCCGGACCGAGAAGCAGTTTCCGCGGGCTCCTAGCCCCGGGCCAGGGAAGTTCCAGGAGCCGGAACTCGGCCACTCCGTGCTCGGTGTAAGCTCCTATAAATGTAAGCTCCAAGAAGCAGTCCCCGCGGGCTCAGTTCCGGGAGCCGGAACTCGGCCGCCCCGCGCTCGGTATTCACTCTGATAAGATCAGGTTCTAAGAAGCACCCAGGCGCTGAGCCCTAGCAATCTGTCTGTAAGCCGCAGGCGAATTGCAGCCTGAAATTACCTGTTCTATGGCTGAATAAGCTGCGGTCAGTCGAAAACAGGGGTGGTGACGTCAGTTTACCAACATGGTGGCTGCTGGCCTCCTCTGTGGTCTGACCGGTGTGGAGAACCGAGATGGACCGCTTCCTTCCCCCGTCTTGAACCCAGAATTCAGCCCTGAGTACGGTGCTTGCGCGGCTGGCAGAAACTGCAGCGCTGTAACCCTGCGTCTCTATCCCAGCGCACGCTGCCACATATCAGATATTTAAAATATTACTCTTCCTAAAACTTTCCCTGTCTGCCCATAACTTGGAAGGCTTTTGAGAACCCCAGCATTTTTATATGCCAGACTGAAGACTACTGCTCAGGTTCACAAATACCTGCTCATCTTATAAAAGACAAACTGAGGTCTAGAGAAATGAAGTAATTTATTCTAGTTTCACATACTAAATGAGTGGCATGCCACAAGAGTGTCATGGTTGCCTGCCAGTGAGAGGCTAGTTCACATCCTTCGAGTTCACCTGCAGGTGGAGAATTACATTTCCCTCTCACCCAATCAGTGTGACTAGGAAACAAGAGGACTTGAACCTGAGTTGTTTACTGTGACGCTCTATTGATCATATTACGGAATTTAATTTATCTCCATATCTTAGACCCCTGATCCTTGGGTGTCCAAATAGTCAGATAACAATGATTTCCTTGGAGGAACTGGCTTGTCCTACCATGCTTACTTGTACGTTTTGTTTTTTCCTTTCTTTTTTAAGAGGAAGGAGCATTTCCGTGCTAAAAAGCTTAACTATACTAACCCAGTGTAAATAAATTTTTATCTGACCTGGACAATCTATCCTTCTGAAAAATTGGTGTTCTATTCAGTATTATCAAACAAACTCTAAAACTATAAAAGAGGCAGGTTGTGATTCACCTGAAACCTGCTTATGATGGCTAAAACAACCTACATTATGAAATTTATCTATTTTCATCAAGATTCTTGATGCAGCCTGGAATACCAGTCGGATGGCAGTCATTACACACATTAAATTTGTAATCAGTTAACAAAATGTTCTTCGATATGGGTTCAGTTTCCACATTGCAACTATCCACTGAGAAAACATCACCTACTGAATCTTAGTTTAATATCAAGGAAGGATATCCATAATTACCTGAAGAAGTAATTAAAACACTTCCTTTTCCAACTACATATTGGTGGAAGTACAGGTTTTCTTTACTCCCTTCAATTAAAGTAACACTTTAAGGCTGAATACAGAAGCTCATATGAGCATCCAGATGTTTTTCTGTTAAGTCAGACATTACATGGATTTGCAAAATAGAGCCACATCCCTAGCCCTATTTTGTATTTTATTTAGAGACGGTCTCACCGAGTTGTTTAGCGCCTAGCTTTTGCTAAGGCTAGCTTCAAACTCCCAATCCTCCTGCCTAAGCCTCCTGAGCTGCTGGGATTACAGGCATGTGCCACTGCCCAGCAACAATGTCACTTTTTTCATTAGATTTTTATTTGGGGAGAATATGGTATCTTCATTAAAAACACATTTATGTTAACATGTAATGAATTTATTGTTATTTTTTACTGAGTTAATAACTATTTAGAAAATTGCTTGGTTTTATTGTCTAACATAGAAAATGCTAACAAATAGATTTCGATTAAAC
The DNA here is from genome assembly GCF_047511675.1 of Marmota flaviventris. Lineage (NCBI taxonomy): Eukaryota > Metazoa > Chordata > Mammalia > Rodentia > Sciuridae > Marmota > Marmota flaviventris. The sequence continues at coordinate 44,122,221 of NC_092502.1, forward strand.
AAAAGCTCCTTGGCATTCTCAAAAACTTAAGAGTATGAGGAGATGTAGACTCCAAAACAGTTGAGAACACCATTCTAACACAGTGGTTCTGAGCCATGGCTGCACATTACAATCTGCTGGGACCTTTATACAAATCGCTTGCTTGAGGCCCACTCCCAGAAGTTCTAATTAATTGGCCTGGGTTAGAGCCTGGACAACAGGATCTTAAAACCTGTTCTGGTGAATCCACTGTGCAGACAATGTTGAGAGCCACTGCAAGGGCCTGTGTGCCCAATGACCACATGGGCATGAATGCCCACAACTTACTAGAGCACCTTGCTTGTCATCTCCATTTCCATCATCTATAGTAGACTCACAACTTGTTACCATGTCGCAGGAATTATTATTTCCTATTGCTTCTGGAAAGGCATATTTTAAAAGTATTTTTTTTAAAAAAATTTGTATTTATTCTTTTTAGTGATACATGAGAGTAGAGTCTATTTTGACATATTTATACAAACATGAAGTATATCTTATTCTAAGTAGGATCCGTTCTCTCATTTGGGGTAGTGTTTTTGTAAACCATTCTGTTTTCTATCTATTTGCACATCTTCATTTATGTATTCATTCATTTATTCAGTAAGTATTTTGAAATGGGCTCCTTTTTTTGGCCTGGGCATTGCTTGATAAAAGATAACTAAGATCGCAGTCACATTGGCTGAAAATTAACCTGCCTATGGTGTAATGTCTTCATAGGAGTTGTGCTAATTTGAACAAGGGGTTAGAGGCAGTTACCCTGGAGGAATTGTTAGTTCAAGGTGTGGGAAAAACCGACCAAGTTCTGTTCAATGGCTGGTAATCTTTTCATTTAATTCCCCACAGAAGGCTTTGCTCAGATTCTTAATGGCTATCTGAATTAGCATTCTAATAACTATGCTTTATTTTTTCTAAAATATCCTTTGAACACACTAACTAATATTCACTCAAAGCATTTGTTATGTTGTATCATGTCTGATATTAAGCTTCCAATCAGAGCATGAGAAATACTCCTTCTGCAAATACAGGTCTTCTTTCTCTATGAGCAGCAATGATTCTCTGATCCTCCAAGCTCTGGGGATTTCCTGTGGCTCAGTCCTTTGTGCTGCCTTGAACTGGCCACCAAGTGTCACTCTTGCTCTTTTTTGTTACTAAAAATATATTTAAAAAAATGTTTTCATAGACAAAGGGCCACTTGATCTCTATCCCAGGCCTGATTTATAGCTTCTAGTTCCAATTATAGTTGCATCTTAACCAGCTTTCTCATTTGACATCACTTTAGCAATTTGGAGTTGGTAGTTTGGATCCTGCTGTTTGGGTTAATGACATGAAGAGGAAAGAGCAATAGTACAAGGATATGATGGATGTGAGCCTTTGTGTCCCTGTCACCCCGGCCAAGCTGGGTTGCCCAGCTCATTTCTCAGCTTGGAGAAATCACTCTGACAACCCTTTATGCAGGTGACCATTCAGAATCAGTCATTTGTTGATTCCTATTGATAGCAATGCAATGCTGGTTATTTATAGCAGTAGAAATATATAATTTTAAAGGGGTGAGAAACTATCACAAACTCAATTTTCTTATCTGGGTAAGGCCAACTTACAGAAGCAAAATATAGAGCACACTATTGAGAAATAAATGCATTGTGTGTTAAAAAACATACTTTGCTAGAATCTCAATGACAAGACCCTGCAGGGGGCAGTACTTTAGTCCATTCTTTAAACTTTAGCTATAGAGTTTAGTTGGGGGCAGGGAGAAACTGGATGTTAATAAAAGAGAGTTGATCTCAATGCAGATACTAATGATATTCATCTGGGGATATGCTTCTGATAAAACCTTGCACCGATGTTTCCAGAACATGCTTTTCTAGTTCCATGGTCAATAGGTAGAAAGTGATGTTTTGCGCTTCCAGCCATGAGTTTATCACAAAGCAATTTCTCACATTTATTCTCTGGCCTTCTGAAATTCATAAAGCAGTGTTGGAAGCCCCAGTATTGGACCCAACCTGATTTAATATAATCCAGGGCTGAGATGGAGAGATTGGATTCTGTGTTTTTCAACTTTTGGTACCTTAAAGGTTTATCATTAGCAGAACAGACTGGGATGAATAAGTTGGAAACCAAGGGTCTGAATAGGAGTGCTACTCACTGGCACTCCTGTCCCCAACAACGCGTTGGATGTCATGTTGTGTCACGAGATGGACGTGTGTTTGTATTCTAATGGTTCTGGGATTTAACTTCTTGTTCCAATAAATGTTAACTATATAACCATAAACCAGGCATTTAACCACTCTAAATAGTAGTTTCTTCAGCTTTTAAATGCATAACAATAATTTTCCAGGGTTGTAATTAAAAGTAATCACATATACAGAGTGTTGGGTACATAATAAGCATTCAATAAGAGTCTAAGAAACTGGCTGATAACAAGTGTTCCTTAGCTCCAAATTTGCCATAGCCCCACCAAACAAAACCAAAACCAAAAATGTTAAATTGATCTGCTATATAACTAGCCTATAGCCAGTCAGTGAAATGAAGGAAGATAGTTGTCTGGAAAGAATAGTTTTAGTTGATATATTAGTTATCCATTGCTGCTGTAACAAATGACCACAAACACAAATTTATGGAAATTATAAGAGGATGTAAATTAAGTAGTTCTAAGAAACAGTTTCTCAATCTGGTATTTCTGAATGAGATTTTTCATTCTTTCAAGTAGTATCATCATCATCTTATGACAACAAGAAGCGGGACAGAACCTCATAACGTTTGACTGCAGTCACTTGGGTTATCCTGGGTAGGATAGTATTAAGTGGGAAATGAAAATTAGTCACTATAAAAACAAAGTGATTATGGCCCTAGGAGAAAGGAGAAATCAAAGGCCAGGGGTAGTTACTGGAGAACACACAAGGAGAATCCAAAAGTCTCCATTGAGTTTTTAAGGAATGCTTTGAGCAGATGTGACTAAGGACCAGTCCCAGGGATGATCTGCAGAGTCAGAGTATAACCTCACTAAGTGTCTTATACCAATATCATGACACTGGGGTGGGGGGCAGGGGAGGCTGAGAAATAGAATAGAGATATTTGGGCTGACCTAGTCAAGACAAAAGTGTCCTGAATGTCCCCTAAATTATTTTGCCTGTGGAAGGAGTTGGTAAAAAAACCCCCAAATTATACCTATCTATCCCTACTACTACTTATTGCCTCCAAGGCAGGTATAAGATTTAGTTTGTAAGATTCATTTAACATAAGAAGGTTAAATAGAAGGCCTGATCAGATTAGAGACAGCCTATAGACCAACAAGGTACTAATGGAATCCAGAGGAGCAGGTGGGGTCAATCCTAAGGGTGTTTGAAAAGGGGGCATGAAATACAAGGCTCAGTTGGGCCAAACTTGTCACTGTGGTATACCACCAAGGAGTCAGGCATTAATGAACTAGTTTAAGCATTTTCACATGATGTGTGTCATGTCTAGGATTGGCAAACCTGAGTGTAAACTCATCAGTAGCCTTGGTTTTTAAAAGTACAAAAATGGAAACTTCCCTGGCATACTGAAGCTCTGAGAGTCTGAAGACTCCGGGAAATGGGAATGTTGGAATGATCTATTGACTGCAACTTTCTATGCCTGGGATGATCCAGAGGGCCTTCATCCCACCAAAGGATTAAGAAATGCATTGTAATATTCCATTGTGTATATATACCACAGTTTCTTTATCCATTAATCTGTTGAAGGACACCTAGGTTGGTTCCTTAATTTAGCTATTATGAATTGAGCTGCTATAAACATTGATTGTAGGTGTGTCACTGTAGTATGCTGATTTTAAGTCCTTTGGATATAAACCTAGGAGTGGGACAACTGGGTCAAATGGTGGTTCCATTCCAAGTTTTCTTAGGAATCTTCATACTGCTTTCCAGAGTGGTGGCACCAATTTGCAGTCTCACCAGCAATGTATGAGTATACCTCTTCTCCCACATCTTCAACAACATTTATTGCTGCTTATATTCTTGATAATTGCCATTCTGACTGGAGTGAGACGGAATCTCAGTGTAGTTCTGATTTACATTTCTCTAATTGCTAGAGATGTTGAACATTTTTTCATATAATTGTTGATTGATTGTATTTCTTATGTGAAGTATCTGTTCAGTTCCTAAGCCCATTTTTTGATTGGGTTATTTTTTTTTTTTTTGGTGTTAAGTTAAATTTTAAGTTCTTTATATATCCTAGAGATTAATGCTCTGAGGTGAGTGTGACACTGGATAATATTATGCTAAGCAAAATAAGCCAACCCCAAAGAACCGAGCTGAATGTTTTCTCTGATACGTGGATGCTAATCCACAATAAGGGGTGGGGTGGGGAAAAATAGAGGTATTTTGGACCAGACAGAGGGGAATGAAGGGAGGGAGGGGAAGCGGAGGTAGGAATGATAGTAGAATGAATCAGACAGGGGCTAACACATTATTACCCTATGTTCATATATGATTATATGACCTGCTTAACTACATCATGTATATCAGATGAGAAGTTATACTCCATTTATGTATGATGTGTCAAAATTCATTCTAATGTCATGTATAACTAATTATAACAAATAAAAATATATTAAAAATAAAGAAAGAAAATGATATTCATTTTAAAAAAAGAAATGCATTGTTCTTGGACAATAAAAGCAAATGTTTAGTCTTTTAAACATAGTATTTTAAAACTAAAATTTCCTTCTGAAGTCTTCTTGTGAAATTTTTAAATAACATTTGCTAGAGTACTGAAAAAATAAACAAGTGTGAAAATAATATAGTGCACTGGAATTATTTAGAATACCAGACAGAACAGATGATGAATTGGTGGTCATAAGTTAAAATACAAGTCACCTGCCCATGTAAAAAAAAAAAAAAAAAAAACACAACAAAACATTGTTATTATTATCATGCTCAAAAGTATGTCATCAGCAATGTTGTTTGATAAACTTAAGTACACAACTTATATATTTATATTTGATTACCTTAAGTCCAACAAATACTGTTAAAGCTCTATTCCTTTCTGTTTTTAAATTTAATATAACTATGCTTAGCAATTATATAACAGTTTCACTTTCCAAATGTATGTTAACGTATTTGTTCATATGTTATGTTGAACCTGTCTTTTTAAGTGCATCAACATATGGATATAGTTTAACAAATACTCAATAAAGGAAATTTTTAAGTAACTGTCACCTGAGTAGAGAAATAGTACATTGTTAGCATCCCAAGTTTCTTGGTTTGCATCTGATTCCAATGATATCATACTCCCCAACACTACCCCCTATCTAAATTTTACTGATTTTCTTTGAGGTTTTGCCACCCATATATATGCAATTTTGGATGGTATAATTTAATTTTGCCTAACTTTGCACTTTCTTTAAAAATTATTTTTAAAATGCCAAGGCAAGATAAAAATTGCAAGTGTAGTAAATTAAGTGAAAGGAACATTTCTAGCACAATTAAACAAATTCAAGTATGGACTAAGTATTAAATGACATGAAGAAGTTTTAATTTTGTTAAGTGCAATGATATTACTTTGGCTAAGTAGGAAATATTTTTAATTTTTAGAGATGCAAACTAAGATATTTAAAAGTATAATAACAAAATGTCATTAATTAAATATTGCAGCACAAAAACAAATAGAGTGAATTTTAAAAATACATACCCTATAAACCATAGTTGGAGAATAAATGGCTTTAGGAGAGACTTTTCATCCTTTGCTAATGACTGTTCTCTATTTAAAAAAACTTCTCCTGGCTGGGTACTGGACCCTGGTGGAGACTGAATGAAGGACTATGGGTCACCAACTAAGTATGTGACCTGAGCTGCCAATCATAGACTAGTGCTATCTAATCTATTGAACCATAAAATTGGACATGTACAGCAACATTCCATTGTAAGTGGAAATTGAATACAGAGACCAGGTTTGATCAGTCCAAAAGGCAGAAGCCATCTCCATGGTCAGGTGGCTCAGATTCCCAGGGTACCCTCTCCTGGTGCTTCACTGCCTCTGTTTCAACCTACACCTATGATATTATGACTGGTTCTCTCTGAAAAATTAAAGAAAGAGGGTAAAGTTTGGGCCTAATTATAGCTATATCTGCCCCATATGCTAGGAAAAATAACCAGTATACTGTAATCCCAGTAGGTGTGCTGGGGAGGGGCAGAGGTGAAGGGAAATTCTCCCAATGGGCACAACTCAGGATGGTGCATCTAACTGCCCACTTGGTGTTAAAGAGAGATGCCTACGATGCAAATCTACACTGACCACAGACAGGGGCTAACACTTTTCTTTATTGCTCAGACTAAGAAAGAACAAATTAGAACAATTATTGAAGCATTCTGAGGGGAAGAGATGTGAATGATTCTCCCAGAATGGACAGAATGTGAAGATATTTATGTCCCATCTAAATGCATACCAGAGGGCACCCATAATCAAGTGGACACAGGGAACTCATTCTCTTTTCCCAGCCACCCTACAGCTTACTTAATGGATCTATGTACAAAGTGGCCACGGAAACTGGGATAGTAGCTACATGTAGTCTCAAAAATACAGTCTTTTCCTTTTATAGGCTGATCCACTATTGCGGTGCTGAGTGCTCAACTTTCCAAAAGCAAAGGTTGATGCTGAGCACCTGTGTGGTACCACTTACCAAGAGTCAAGCTGGTTTCCTTGTGGCAGATAACTTGTATTTTAGCACTCCCATAATACAGAGTGCATCACTTTGTCCTTTACAGGGCAGACACATATTTCACAGGCAATATGTCTGCTTCACATGCAGTACGTCTGATAGCACTAGCTTTTGTGAACTCACAAAATGTCCTTTTTTAGTCATTATCAAATTCTGTCTTAGTCTGTTTGTGCTGCTATAACATAACACCTGAGACTGGGTGATTTATATATAATAGAAAATTTATGTCACATAGTTCTAGAGGCTGCAAAATCCAAGACCAAGGCACCAGTAGGTTCATTGGTTTGGTGAGGACTGCTCTTGTATCAAACAACAAATAGGGGAGAAGCAGGGAATGCCATGTGAAGATTCTTCTATAAAATGTTAATCCAATTCACAAAGGTGGAACCCTTATGACCTAATAATGACTTCCTGAAGGTCCCATTTTCTAATAGCATTGCTTTGGGGATTAAGTTTCAACATGAAGGTTAAAGGAAACACAAATATTCAAACCATAATGGTATCCTATGCAACATCACATCAGGCCAGGGAGCATGTTGTTTGCAAAGGAAATGGGCTCTGGACTCCTCCTCATGAAACTCTGGTGTTCCCCTACTACTCCATAGACAGTGAATTAATACAATCGTGGAGTGCCTGACAGGGGCTCAGTTATGATGTGTTTGGGCAAAACACCTGAAGGGCTTAGATTCTTGCCTTAAACTAATGGCTAGTATGTGATACTGGTATGATCTCCATAGTTAGATACATGGGTCCCAGAAGCAAGGGGGACATGAGAGTAACTCTGCTCACCATTTTCCCTAATAATTCACTTAAATTTTTTTTTGTTCCTAATACCGGTGAGTCTGCAGGTCCTGGTGCCCAAAGGAAGAATGCTACTACAAGGAAACAGAGTCACCATTCTGATGAACTGAAAAAGGACATTGCCTCATCGTCCTTTTGGGATCTTCATTCTGATAAACCTATAGACCTACAGATGAGTTACTGTATATGTTGGGGTAACTGATCTTAATTTCCAGAGGGAAATCATATTTCTGCTATAGAAGAGGGGTAAACAAGACTGGAACTCAAAAGAACAACAGGAGAGCCTCTGGTGCATTTCTTTGCACAGGTTGTATAGGTCCATGGAAAATTTTAGCACTCAATAAAGATGTGACTGCTGGGTATAGAGATGAGGCAGGAATGAGGTTTTAGATCTCTTCTCTCTCTAAAGAACTATCTCCAGCCCAGGTGCTGACAGAGGTAGGAAACCATGGAATGAGTGATAAGGAGAAAGGCAGCCATAATTACCAGCTTAGATACTGGCACTCACTGCAGAGATAGAGATTTTGATTACATATTTTTCCTACTCCCATCTTCTTACCTTATAAGAAGAAAACTGATAACATTAATAGTTTAGCTTTCAGGTAGAGTATCACCTGGACATGACTTTGCACTAAAACAGGAGCTGAAGGAAATGTGTGTACCTGGTGTTAGGGCCATGAACTTTTCACTGGTTTGAAGAATAAGTATAGATAAGTGGGGGGTGGGGCGTTGCACTTTACTGTATACCTGTCGTTTACCATTTCAAAGCTCTCTCCATCTCCACACTTTTCTATGCCATAGGAAAAAATAAACCTTCTTATTAATCTCTAGGATTAACAGATCTCAAGCTGGAGACAGGAGAAAGAGGGAAAAAGAAATTTCATGATCGTTATTCCCCTAGTCCATCCCTGCAGGAGGGAGCCTCTGGTCAGCTAGTTCTCTTTTACCACCTCTCTTAGTAGTCATTCTGCATAGCTGACTCAATTTCAACTGCTGGTTATCTCTTTCTTGACTAAGCACCTAATCTTGGCAACAATGTCACTGTTGCTAACAGGGTGGTATTACATTTCTTTCAAGTTTTTTACTACTCCCTATTCTAGTCTTGTAAATGGTCTTTTAATGAACCCTTTCAAATGATTCTAATTTGGTACCATCGCTTCTTGATGGTACCCTGCTAGTTGCGATGTGTTATATTGCAGCATATTTGTATGTTGATCATAATGACATAATGACAGGGACAATTTGATGATACAAAAGAGAAAAAAATATTTGCAAGGGAGAAGGTCTTAAGTGCATGACAGTGATAGAAACTAATGGCAAATTTGACTTTATGAGAAGCAAGGAAAATTCATCCATTGTAATAGGAAGAAGGGTGAAGGATATGGGTAGAAGGGCAGGTAGGTTAATGGATTTTTGGTAGACAGGATATGGGAGGTTTTGGTTGCTTCTATTTTCTCAGTAAAAAAAAAAAAGTAGTTTATGTAGCAAATAATTAAACAGGAGATTAAAAAGTTCTAACCATAAAGAAAAAACAAAACCATAACTTGAACACAATTAAAGTTAAGAAAAGTCCATTTGCTATGGTTTGAGTAGGTCCCTTCCAAATCTCAGGGGTTGCCTATGTGACAGTGTTAAGAGGTGGGGCCTGTAAGAGTTGATTAGATAATGAGGGCTTATCCCTGTGAATAGGATTAGGGTTCCTACAAAAGAGATCTCCCAGAGCAATCACCTCTTCTTCCCCTTCTGCCTGTCACCATGAGAACACAGCATTCCTCCTTTCTGGTGGAACCATCTTGGAAGCAGAAGGATATGTACCAAGAAGTGTAATCCTGGCTAATTCTTCAGAGAACCAATTATGAGTAAACGTATTAGCGCACACCTGTAATCCCAGTGATGCAGGAGGATTGTAAATTTCAGGCCAGACTCAGCAATTTAGCAAGATGCTATCAGAAAAATGAATTAAAAATGATTGAAGCTGGGTGCTGTGGCACATGTCTATAATCCCAGTAGCTCAGGAGGCTGAGGCAGGAGGATCACAAAGGATCAGCCTCAGCAAAATCAAGGTGCTAAGCAACTCAGTGAGACCCTGTCTCTAAACAAAATGCAAAATAGGGTTGGGGATATGGCTCAGTGGTTGAGTGCTCCTGAGTTCAATCCCTAGTACCCCCCACCAACAAAATGAGAATATAGCTCAGTGATAGTGCTTGCTTAGAAGGTATGAGGCCCTGGGTTGGATCCCCAGTACCATACAGACACACATACAAAATAGTGATTCTAACCATGGCACAGAATGTTAGTAAAATTTTAAGTGAGCACATGTGGGTAGTAATAGTGGTGAGACCCCATGTGGTAAAAGACTCAAAGACTTTTTTTTGGAGTCCTAACTCACTGCTTCACTGCTTACAGTTACTGTTAGAGAACTTCATTTTCATCTTGACTCTATGAGTTGCACCTCAAGGACACAGAGTCATTGGATTCAAAGTTTGGGACGTATTCAGAGGAGTCATCCTCAAAATGCTTTCTTGACTTTTAGGATCCTCTTGTTCCCCTGGAGTGCATGTCTGCCTTTTCTATGTTTGTTAACCAGTGGCACGAAGTTGCCATTAGTCTTTTTGTAAAATAATATATTTATGTCAGCTAAAGGCACTAATTCCACAAGAAAGCAGCTCTGCAGTAACTTTTTTTCCTGAGGAAGGTGTGACAAGCTAATGGGAGGTGACTTTGGAAATGGCACAATTGTCTTCTGTACTCACTTCCTATAAACATAAACATTCACCTGGTGTTAACAAGGGAATGAATAATATAGATAATAAAGAGCAAGCTACTTTCATTATTGTTCTGAAGAGAGTCTCATGGTTGTTAGACAAGCTGCCAGACTAACATATTGGCTTTTAAATTATTTCACCCATTCAGCCAGGAAAATGGTTTTATGTGGGGTTTTTTTCATCCCTGAATACAATAAAGAATGAAAGATAGCCAACCCGGTTCATGAATACATAATGAACACTGGCTGGAAGACATGAGTCAGGTAGCACCTCACAGTCAATCAACTGGAAACTGTCCCCACGTTGATTTTCTGCTCAGTGAGGTGCCACTGCTGTGAATTTGGGACAACTATAAAATCTCTCACTTTGGGGGAAGGCTTTGTGCCCTGATGACCTAGAGGGCAGGTGCAAGCTGTGTTCTCAGTGGGTGTCACTTATAGAGGTCAGTCACCCCTGGCTGCAGAGTTTTGCTCGTTTTCTATTTTCTCAAATTATTTTGCTCTCTCCTTCCAAAAATGCTGTTTTTTTAAAAAAACAATGCAGCTGAAGCCCATTTTATGTAAGAATGATTTGAACAGATCTCATATTATTTTCAATTTTTTCATGCTGTATTGCTGTTTTGATTATTAATTTATTATGATGGAGAATGAATCTATTGTGCTTGCTTTATTTGTAATTTTTAATTTTATACCACTTAAATCCCCTGGAGAGTAAGGGCATTGTCCTGGTACTCCCCCACATTGTACATATTATGGTGCTTTGTGTTCAGGGTCTTTGTTTAATAAACGGTTGGAAAGATAATGGATGAATAATGGATGGTTGAGTGAATCTGTGGATGACTGTGTACCTGAATTTGAATGGGTGAGTAGAGGAGGACAAAATATTAATATATCAGCTTATATATTTTTGTTTTATTTTATTTAGTAGTAAACTATCCAATTTTCCTATGAACTAATATTTTGAATTCATGTGATAAGAGTTATAAATTAAGAAAGACATTCAAAAACACTAAGTATTTTAACAACAAAAAATTGCAGCTATCTATATATTTCCAATAACTTGTATATTTGGTGGTTCTAAGTACCTTGACCTTTTCATTTTATAATCAAAATTATCCTTTCAGTCAAAACTTCATGGCATGCAAGAGCAATCCCCACCTCCCAACACATACAGATGCTCCTAAAGAAGCCAGAAATTAGGCAGGCAGGCAGTATAGATAGGTAAATCGAGTCAGGTTGGATCAAGGAGGCCAATTTGAGTCTGGGAGGTTGAAGACTGTCCCCTGATGGATTGAAATGCCTTCAGAGTCCTTTCTCCACTCTTATCAAGATAACCTGCCCCTGCTCCAACCTGTTGCTAAAGTAACCTGTCTTAGGAATTATCCCTCCCTACAGGGAGTTATAAAAGTTGTTAATTAATGTGTCCTGAGCTGCTCCATCTGGCCCTTCCCCCTGTCAATCTGCTTCTCACCTTTTGGCCTTCCCACCTGAGCATCTCCTGGGCCTAGTCACTTATGCAGGAAGGAGAGAGATATGGGGAAGAGAGCAGGAAAACAAAGGAAGCCTAAGACATATAAAAAAGGCAGAATGCTCTCACTTCTTGGGATACCAGGATACCAGCTATGACCCCTTCTCCTTCCTGGGAGAAGTCTATGTTACCCTTTTAAAATAAACTTTGCTTTTTATGCTTGCCTTGGTGTGCTTCTCTAATGTTATACTTTAACACACGAGGAAGCAGAACTCATCCCTGGCAACCAGCAGTATCACCAGGAGCCTTAAAATATTCCATACACTTCAGAAAAAAATAGAATCAGTGGCAGCCACAGTATTTTCTAAAATATTATTTATTATAAAAGGAGTTTATCTTCATGAAATAAGTTTTAAACAATTTAAAAACTTTGAAGAAGAGAGTAATCATGACCTACAATTTTTCAGCACTAAAAGATGATGGCTTTAATGACCTCAAAAATAGAAAACTCAAAAGCAAAAAGAGACAAATGGGATTGTGTCAAACTAGAAAGCTTCCACACAGTGAAGGAAAGATGAAAAATAAATGTTGGATAAGATGTTTGGAAAAAGGAACCCATGCACACAGTTGGTGCAATATAAGTTAGCACAACCATTGTGGAAAACAATATATAGAGTTTCCTCAAAAAATTAAAAGTAGAATTACCATATGAGCCAGCAATCCCACTCCTGGGCATATATATAAAGGAAGTGAAACCAAAATGCCAAAGAGACATCTGAACTCCCATGTTCACTGCAGCACTATTCCTAGTAGCCAAGATCTGAAATCAATCTAATGTCTATGGATGAATGAATGAATAAAGAAAATGTGCACACCCACACCCACACCCACCCACACACACACACACACACACACTGAAATATTCTTCAGCCTTTAAAATGAAGGAAATCTGCAACAACATGGATGAACCTAGAAAACATTATGCTAGGTAAAATATGCCTAGCACAGAAGGACAAATACTGCATGATCTCAATTCTAAGTGAAATCTAAAAAGGCAGAACTTATGGAAACCCAGTAGAATGGTGGTGATCACCAAAGGCAGTGGTAGGAGACGGTAGAGGGTCAAGGTGGGGGCTGAAGAGATGTTGGTTGAAGTGTACAAAGTTTCAGTTAGGATAGACAAGTTCTAGAGATATATAGTATGGCAAGGTGATCATAGTTAATAATAATTTATTATATACTTGAAATTTACTAAATATTCTCATCACCAAAAAAGATACAGATGTGAGGTTAGATGTGTTAATTAGCTTGATTTAACCATTTCAAAGAATATACGTACACTGTAAATTAACTCAGTTTTAGTCTGTTAATTTTACCTTTACATAGCTGGAGGGTGGGAAAACAAGCCACAGACTGGAAGAAAATAGTTACAAATCTAATGAAAGTCATCTTCAGGATATTTAAATTTCTCTTAAAATCTATAACAAGAATATAAGTAACATGGTAAAAGGGCAAGAAATTTGAACAGAAACTTCACCAAAGAAGGTATATGGATGACAAAATAGAAGTGTTCAACTTCAGTAATCATAGAAAAATAAAAATAAAAACCACAATGACATATCTATTTGGGATTCACAGTCACCAGACTGAGTACACCAAGTACTAGGCAGTATGCAGAGACACTGCAACATTCACACACTTCTGGAGACAGTGTAAAATGGCACCATTGCTTTGGAAAACAGTTTGGCAGTTTCTGAATAGTTAAACAAAAATTAGCATGAGATCTAACCATAACCTTCCCAAATATTTACCAAGAAGACTAAAGGTTCATACAAAAACATGAATGAGAATGTTCTTAGCAGATTTACTGTAACAGCCACAAACTGGAGAAAACCTTTGGGAGTACTGGATATGATCACTCTCTAGAATATGATGATAGTTTCACAGGTGTGTATGAAAATGCATTAAACTGTACCCTTTAAGTGTGTGTTATTTATTGTGTGTCAATAATATTTTGGTAAAACTAATTATTAAAATAATTAAAGCCAAAAAGAAAATGAGAAGAAAGTATAATTGCTGTAAGTACATTGTTCCATATATGAAAAAAATTGTGTGTGTGTGTGTGTGTGTGTGTGTGTGTCCTGATTGGAAGTGTGATTTGGGTGAAGAGCTCAATCCTGTGAATTTTACCTTAACATAACTGGAGGGTAGGAAATGAAGCCACAGATTGGAAGAATATATTTTCAAATCTAATGAAGGTCATCTTCAGAATATATAAACCTTGAACCAGAATTAGAGACTGGGGTCTGGTGAGAAAGCTGCCTTTCCCTGAACCCTGCTCTATTTTCATATACCCCTCCTCCTAGTCATCTACTGTCATATGTCCCCAGTTTTTCCCTCAGAGAGTTTTAAATCTTGTGATTTGCACCTCAAAATTATTGATGAAGCAAACTGTCTCTGCACCTGCTACTATTTGTTTCGTCTTAGAGCCAAAAATGCAGCTCATCTGGGATCTCTCCTGAATGCCCAGTAGTTTCCAAAGAGGGATGATTTCAGACTCAGGACTGGACCCTAAGCTGCCCTATCTCAACCCTGCATGAACTCTTGATAGAAAGTTTTTCCTGTTTGCTATCAGTTGGATGAAGAAATTGTGCTTATTAAAATGCTTTTGCCTTACTTCTCTAATTTAAGCTGAAATACCAAGCTTGCTCTGTATTCTAATGGTGTTTCTTAAAACTCTCCTTTTCAGACTGGTCTCAATTTGGGCCATGGAGCAAAGATGGCAGATTTGAATGTCCCTGGGGGTCATGGGCAAAGGAATAAGGTGACACTCCATTGAGGGGAGCTACCTCCATGAGAACACTGAAGGACCTCTTGATTCTTCTGACCCTGGTGGAACGGGTGGCAGGCTGCCTTTGAGGATAAAATTCTTCGCCTTTGCTGTGGTTTGGACAGAGCTGCTGACTGTGAGACACACAAAATGGAGCCCGTCTCCCAGCACCTCAACAGGAAGATCAGAGGCCTCCTTTTACATATTTGGCCTTCACATGTGGGAAGTGCTGTGTCTACAGATTTCCCACAGTAGAAAAGCCCAACAGCTTGACCTGCACAAATGTGGAAGACAGGATCATGAGCAGCCATAGGAAGCTTACAACCCACTCTAGGGAACTTTGTCACCTGTAAGAACGGGGCCTAGTGGATCAGAACAGATGGCTCCAAATGAACTAGAACTAATAGAAGGAAATTTAAATAAAAACCTGTGGGAACTCTCAAGGAGATAAAACTAGAGCATTAAAAATACTTTGGGAACAAAATACCATGATTTCTGCATTTGAAATTCAATAGATGAATTTAAAAAGAGAATGATTTCTCCTGAGCACAGAATTAGTACTTTGAAAGAAAGATCTGACAAGAGAGAACTAAAATACAGAGGTAGATATCATGAAGCAAACATAAGGTTTGGGGGATAAATCCAGGAGAACTGTCACTGGATATCCTGAATTCCTAGTGTGGAATTAAGCATTTCCAAAAAAACTATATTACAATAGAACTCTTCAAGCAAGTACCAGATGGACAACTTCTTCTTCTCAAAGGGAGATAAAATGACAGGCAAGCTCTGAAAGCCTGTGAGATAAGGGCTACTTTGAGCCTTTAGAAAACAAGCTGTCACTTCTGACCTTTTGAATCTGACTTCACTGTCTCATGAAAATTAGACAAACTTTCTGGAATGTATGTTTGACTTCAATAATTTTTCATGGCTTGACAAGCATAGACTACTAATTTGACCCATCTTCTCACCAGGAATGTAACCAACATACCGGCTCAATCCTAAGGTTAACCCACCTGTGTAATGTCCCCACTTGCATACTCACTATATGTATTGATATCTGATTTCCTTTGTCCTCTGCCTATAAATGTGGTTACAACCTCTGTTTCTTCACAGTACTTTTACAGGATGACTTGATTCTGTGTGCCTGTGCCATAGTCACTCATGTTTGGTTCAAAACAAACTATTTTCCTTTAAAGCAGAGTCCTTATTTTTACATCAACATATAGATGTAGAAAAATTGCTAAAAGATTCCAGCAGGGGAGAAATAATGCTTATTTTCATATGAGAAAATATCCAAATAGTTGAAGAATATCTTATTGGTCACAATGGAAATTAGAAGACATGGAACAAATTCATTGAGAGTGAAGGACTGTGATATAATAACTCAATTTCCAGTCAATATACATCATTCATCTGTAAGGACAGTATGAGAGGCAGAATTTTCCAAGATGGACCCCCAATGTTCTTGTTTTCTGATTATTTAATTAAGTACTAATCTAGATGCTGGTGTGAAGGGATATTCTAGATATAATTAAAGGTCTGCATTGGTTTACTTTAAAATTTGGAGATTTTCCACTGGGACTTTCCTAGTCAGCTAAGCGTTTAGAAGCAGAGAGTTCTCTGGCTGATAGTAGAGGAAGAAGTCAGAGCTTTAATGATGGAGGGGACCATGTGGGCAGCTTTTGGGAGCTGACATTAGCCTCAAGCTGATGAAGACCAGCAAGAAAATTGAGGACCTCATTTCCACAGTACAAGGAATTGAACTTGGCCACCAACCTATATGAGATCATATAGGTTAGTTAGTAGTTAGTATCCAGAATCTACAAATGGCACATCTTGGCCAACACCTTAATTTTAGTCTTATAGGTACTTGAGGTGAGATTCTACCCCAGTTTGCCTGGATTTTTGATCTATACAATTTTGAGATAATAAATGAGTATTATTTTTAATTATAAGATTTACTTAAATTTGGTATGCAGCAATAGAAAACTGAGGCAAAAATAATTCAAACATGTTTGTTTTCAGAAAGCATTCTACATGCTCACCCTACTCTAAGGGAATCCCAAAGGAGGTAATGCCATGAAGCACTCATTAAGTCAAGCAGAAATCTCAATATAGAGAAGAAGAAGAGAGGAAATGGGGGTGAGCAGGGAGCCTTTCATGATAAGTGATTAAATGTAGATGAAAATGACTGAAATTTGTAAGGTGAGGGTTAATGTAGAGGTTAATGCATTAGCTTGGCACTTAGCTTCTAAATTATCTCAACGAAGCTCAGCGCTTGAAAGGGGATTGGAAAAGTGAAAGCATCCTCTTCTAAGTGCTTTTTCTGGTCAGTGAGGATAGATTTGGAGAGCAGAGAAAAACTGCAAGGAAGACTTTCATTTGAGGAGTGGAGCTGGAATCAAGAGGAAATTCACTAATCCAGTTGTGGTAAGGAAAGGAGAGAAGATGGAACCCATAAACTTATTAAATAGTAGAAGGAGAAAAAGACGGAGTGCATAAAGTCATATGCAGTGGCTGCTGCCATAAATGAAAGTGCTGAACTCTCCAGATGAATTCTTCTATCAAAGATGGAGGCTATCAGACTGGGTTTAAAATTTGGTGTGTTTGTAAGAAATGCATCTGAAACAAAATGATAAAGAAATGTCAAAAATAAAAGAATGAACAAATATTCATAAGGTAAACTACAAGAAAACAGTAATGTATCTGATATGATAAAAGGATCTTCAAAGACAAAGACAAAAGTGTTTAATGAAACAAAGAGAGACATTACAGATGATATCAGGGATAAAACTTACAATCCACCGAGAAGATACAACAAAAACAAACTTAAATTACTAAGAACAACTGAGCATATAAACTAAAACTTCTTCAAAATACAGACAGATGAAGATGAAAAAAAATGATATCCCTTAACATCCCCCAAATTTAGTGAATCAAAGAGAAAAGTAATCATAGATACAGATTTATATAATACAACCAACATAAACCTGTGTTTTATCACTATATGGGAAGATATAAACATTGTACAAAACTTGGTATGTTACAAATGGAATATACTTTGTCTTCTTATGCTCATAGAACTTTTTGTTTTTAAGCCAGTGGACTTTGACAATTAGAGCTTAATAAATTCTAATATGTATTCTCTGATCACAATTCAATAAGACCAATCTCAGAATTTTAACTATGTGAAAAGCAAGAATACATTATTAAAACTTCTGCATCAAGGGGGGCATCAAACTTGAAATTACAAATTATATACAAATCTTCAAAAATGAGAATAAGCCTGGCATAGAGGAGCATGCCTGTAATCCCAGCAGCTCAGGAGGCTGAGGCAGGAGGATTGCAAGTTCAAAGCCAGCCTCAGCAACTTAGCAAGGCCCTAATAAATTTAGTGAGACCCTGTCTGAAAATTAAAAAATAATTTTAAATAATTTTTAAAAATGGGGTTGGGGGTATGGTTCAGTGGTTAAGTGCCCCTGGGTTCAATCCCTGGTATCAAAAAAAAAAAAAAAAAAAGAACAAAACTTTCAGCTAAGATAAATAGAACATAACTAAGAACATAACTAAGCTGTACACAGAGAAAAAAGAGATTGAAAGTAAAACAATTAAATGTCTTTTCATTTCTGGGATAGCACAACTTCATTTTGTAAAAAATATTTTTTAGTTGTAGATGGACACAATATTTTTATTTTATTTATTTATTTTTATGTGGTGCTGAGTATTGAACCCAGTGCCTCACTCATGCAAGGCAAGCACTCAGCCACTGAACTACAACCCCAGCCCACAACTTCATTTTAATACATTTTTATATTGCTACCTTGGTTAATTAATATTTTGTTTGAAATACTTGTATAAATCTTATTAAAAATAACCAATAATTTTCTTTTTATAATATCTGTTACATTTTAATATCAAATTCATATCTAATAAAATT
The DNA here is from genome assembly GCF_047511675.1 of Marmota flaviventris. Classification (NCBI taxonomy): domain Eukaryota; kingdom Metazoa; phylum Chordata; class Mammalia; order Rodentia; family Sciuridae; genus Marmota; species Marmota flaviventris. Next base: position 44,140,733 of record NC_092502.1, read on the forward strand.
AATAAAAAATTTTTTGAAAGTGATTGTTTAAGCTTGTTGTTACTATTACTATATATATCACTATTTTTATTGAGTAGAACATTTAGCTGACTTGACAAAAAACTATTTGGGCCTGATTCTGTTTCTATGAGATAAATATTAACTGTTGATTCAATTTCTCAAATGATTAATATTTTTAAATTTTCTCTTGAATCACTTTGGGTAATTAATATTTTTATAGGAATGTGTACACTGTATGTTTTCAAATATATGGATATAAAATTGTTTATAATATGCCATTATCTTTCAAATTTATGTTCCATCTGTAGTTCTAACTCCTTTTTGATTTCTTATATGGTTCATTTATGACTCCTCCTTTTATTTCCTTGATCAATCTTGGCAGAGATTTTTTTTTTTAAAATAGGCTTTTCAAAGTACCAGTTTTGATTTTGATGATTCTATTTTATGTTTATATTTTATTTATGATCTTCTTTTATTGCTTCTACTTAAGATTTTCATGTTTTTCTCTAACTTTCGCCACGTTTTCTAATATAATTTTTTTTCTAATTGTATATAGGATAATTTTTTTCTAATACAAATTACAAGTATAAATTTCCCTTTGTACATCACCTTAGTCATAGTGTAAATATAGCCCATAAGCACATTTTAGCATTTTGACATGTTTATACTTTTTTCTTTTGATCTTTTTCTCTTCTCTCACTCTCTTATATATGCATATGTATAAATATGTGTCTGTATCTATAATCAATATAGATACACATATGTGTGTATGTAGACAAACTCACACACTCATAAGCTATATGCAATCAGCAGTTTTATGGTTCAATTAATCATTATGTGTGCAAATATAGTATATCATCAGTCATGAAAGAATTTTTTATATTTACATTGATACTGGAAAAATTGCTAAGAGTACATTTAAAAAGCTCTTTAAGTTGAATATTAGGGTATATGTCCTTCATATAAGTTCACTTCTCTTTATAATGCTAAAAATATTACATCTGCTTGCATTGGTTTTAGATTTGCTATTCAGGTTGATACTGCTTTAATTATTTGAATTTTGAATCAGTTTCTGAGTTCATAACATTTATGTCTCTTTGCTTTGCTTTTATATTTTAAGTAACTGAGCCAAAACCTTGCCCCTTTTTTTATTTTTTAATTTTGAGATACAGTCTCACCAAGTTGCTGAGGCTGGCTTTGAACTTGTGATCCTTCTGCCTGCGCCTCCGGAGTCACTGGGATTACAGGAGTGTGCCACCATGCCTGGCTGCTTTGCATTTCTTCTAGTGGCAGTCCACAATGAATATTCAAAGTGGAAAAGTCAGCAGACATTATTGGGTAATTTAAAAAATAGGTAACATTTGAATCTCCTAGCAAGATTTATCACAAAATTATGTGCCAACATTACTGACTTTTACCACCAAACTACTTATTTTTTGACTTACTTTGCACCAAACTAGTTAGTTTTTAGAACACCACTCAAAGAATTTGTATGGAGAATATCACACACACACAACTCTATGAGTCTTAATTTTATTTGTAAGAATGACTCATTGCTGGCTGCAGATGTGGCCACAAATGCCGGTAGGCAACACGGAAGCAGGTCCAAGGCCCATGAACAGTGATGACTTCTCTCCTATACACTCCAGGCATAGGAGTACTTCCTGACCTTACTTCTATTGACCTGTGGATTCCTTTGAACTGGTTATGTAACTATGTTGAATAAACTATCAGCCTCAAAGAAGAATTATGATACTTTCCCCATTTTCTCCATTTCTCAAGTGATCATTCTTGGGGTTTGAAATTTAGAAAAGCATTCACATCTCCAAGGAAATGCTGCAAAGGCTCCCATATGGAGACATACTTTTATGTTTACTGTTCTTTACACTTTTCCCTTTCATATTTGTCCTTTCCCTGAAGCACCCTTTATGGGTTTAATTTTTTTTAATATTTTTAATTGTCAATGGACCTTTATTTTATTTATTTATATGTGGTGGTGAGAATGAAACCCAGTGCCTCATATATGCTAGGCAAGTGCTCTACCACTGAGCCACCACCCCAGCCTCCTTTATAGGTTTCTTTAGGAAGAGTAATGGAAATGTCTTTATTCATGTCAATCTTCAAAGGTAACTTTTATGAATATTCAATTTTGACTTCTAGTGTGATAACTATTCTCTCTCTTCATTTTACTCTGTCTTTGGATTCCACTGCAGTGGCTGGGAAATCAATTCCCGGCAAACATTAAAACTTTTATCTTGGTAGAATAACTTTCCTTGGCTTAGAATGGTTTAGGGCTGCAACACCACTGTGGCTGTTTAAAAAAAATTATTGTTGACTGCTTCGAGACCCGGGAACATGAGAAAAATCTTATATCTCTCACTTTTATCTCATTATAAGGAGTTAATTGTATGGGACCAAATTTTGAACTTTGAATTATGCATAGAATTCCAACAAATCAGTATTTAAGTTTAGTTAAGTATATGCATCTAATAAATATGAGGTTTAGATGCTTCTAAGAAATTCTTTGATTATAGTTTTTCTATGAGTATTCATTTATATATGCTAGAGATTTTCATTTGTCTTCATTATAAGTCTTTATGGTCTTTATTTCTTTCATCAGAACTATGTAAAAGAAAAAGACAAAAAAGAATACATTTTTGAAGTACATTCAGAGAAAACATATCAATTGTTCTTAAATTTTCAGGTAAATTATAATATTTTATGAACTGTGGATTCAAAGTCTGGCTTACTATGATGCTGTGGCATAACAGATCTTGGACTAGTTCCAACATTTAAATTCAATTATCAAAATACAAGTTGACCAACAAGCTAATAAAACTTCACCTTGTCAAATCAAATTCCCTAAGTATAAATTAAATATGTACCATCTCATTATTTTAATCAATGTTTCAAGGAGTGCATTTTAGATGAAACAGTCACTAAGTTATAAATTAATAACATTTCACATGTTAGTACAGCATGCATAATTCTTACTGTAACCCTAATGCCTTTCAGAATCAATCAATGCTTTCTACAAAGTATAATTTTTATTTGGATTAGCATTTGACTTTTGCTCTATGCTATGCATTTCACAGGGAAAGTAGCTGTTTCTTTTAGTAAGTGGTGAAAATTGTTTTATTTCGCTCTCTATAAACATTAAGAAGTTTGCAGTATTGACCCAATATAAAAAATGAAAAATATTTGCATCATGAATATTTTCTCTTTTTAAGATATGAATGATTTTGATCTGCAAAGAATAGTAATCATCCTTAATTATTAAAAATTACTTGGAGGACTATCAGAACAATAGTATGCTCATTCATTCCTGAACTGATTCATTTTAAAGTATATTTTGAGAGCTGACCTTATTTCAGGTCCTGCATTAGGTACTAGGGCAGTACACAGAAAGACAGAGAGAAATTGCCTGAAATTTGTAGTCTATCAAGGAAAACAGGTAATGAACAAGTATTAGCTCTGTATTTGGTACAGTTCTAGGTTGGTATTTGAGTTTCTAAGTAATCTCACATTCTTCAAAGTTGCTTACTGAGATACAGGTATATTAACCAGGATAAACAAAGTTATGATGAGTTAATAACAAGGATAAACACAGTTCTTAGTGACCTGAACCAAGTACCTGAATTTCTCACGCTCCACATCCAAAGTTGTTTGGCAAAACTCTATCTGTTCATCATTAGTCTGATGGAAGCCACACCATGTTATGATGCTATCATTTCAATTAGAGGTTGTTTAGGTTTCAACTCAGTAGAGAAAGATCCAGAAATTCTTGCACTGGAATTAAATGTGTCTGCCTCAAAGTGACATGTCATTTCTACTTACATTTCTTAATTTCAGTTAGATGTAAAAATGTTATCCTCTAAGCATGTACAAATACAAGATGGCAAAATACTGATGAACACTGTTAATATCTATCTTGGAAAACAAATCTGATCATTAAATATTCAGTATATTCTTCTTCCCACTCATTTTACATGCTCAGCCCTCCAATAGAGAACTTTAAATAACCAGTTATGACATTAAGATAAAAATCCAGTGATTTTTCGATTAAGGCGTAATAAATAGTGGTTACCAGATTCAGATGCAGTTTCTGTTGATCCCAATGACTCTGAAACAAAAAGGTACGTTCTCTTTCTCTACCTCTACCCAATCCACATGGTGCATAATGGTAGGAAAAAGACAAGGTAACAGCAATAAACAACTCCATCTGTGATGGGGGGAATGGAGGGCAATCAGAATTCACAAATATGTACCATTTGTGAAATCCCACTGGCAGATGTTGTGAGCCCTAAGAGTAAGGGCTGCTCTTTGCATGGGCCCTGAAATCTTCTCAGAAGAGATCTCTTGTCTACTGTCCTCCATGGCCCTTACCTTTGTCCACCCAGAGGTTCTTCCTTTTCTACTAGACTGCTGGTCAAACCTGAAATGGGCATTGTGACATATGCTGTTATTGAGGACCACATAAATTATTCAGTCCACTTCCTGCATGTATGTAGGTACTGGAGTGACTGAGACTGATTTTAAGGTCTTAAGTAGTCAAAGGCTCCTGGTTTCTTTTATCAGTACAGTTCTTTCAAAAATATGAAAGGATTCTTATCTATTTGGTGCCAGCAAACTCTCTCTGCAAAAGTTGTTTGGCAAAACTTTTCTGTTCATCATAGTCTGATGGAAGCCACACCATGTTATGATGCTACTAGCCACACCCTTCATTCTTTTTGAGGCAAGGTTCCCATTTTGAGCCTGTTGGCTTTGGTGCGGAGTAGAACAGTTGTATCTTATTCTCTTAATTCTGCATCATTTCTTTTTTGTAGTTGAAAAGTTTCTTTAGCAGGACTTCCACTTTAGGCTATGACACAGATCAAATTTAACCTCCTGCTTTAAACAACTAGAAGACTGGAAGAAATATACAAAACAGCTTGTTACAGAAATTGGAGAAAGGCAACACAGGACTCTGGTCATTGAGAAAAAGGATACACATGAGTTTGATGATGATGTTTTCCTTTCCACCTGGAAGCACATTTGGGACAGCAACATAGAGAAAGATGCCAAACAGAATCATAGCCAGGTAGTTTGAAATTACAGGAAAGAGTTCCAGAGAGGCAACAGTGCAACAGGAAAGAGCTCCAGATATTTGAGTATGAGTTTCCTAGACATATTACCTAAGTAATAATCTATTCATGCATAGGAGAAAATTCTGTGAAGTTCAAGGCATAACTCATCCAGAAACATGGCTAATCACTCAGGAGAGACTCCCAAAGTAGTAAGTCTAAACATCCTTAAGAATAAAGAATAAAGAGACTACTTTAAGAATAGTAAGACTTAAGAATAAAGAATACTTAAGAATAAGAATAAAGACTACTCTAGACCTGTCCTAACAGAGTTTAAAAACAAGACTTATCAGGATCAAACTGAGCAGCAGGTAACTGTATTGTCTATCAGAACAAAACCCAACTTTTTGAAAAAAGTCAACAAAATCCATATTTTCAACAATCAATATAAATAAACTACAAATCCAGAATTGAGAGAGAGAGACAGAGAGAGAGAGAGAGAGAGAGAGAGAGAGAGAGAGAGAGAGAGAGAAAAGTTACTACACATGTGTTCTGACTAGAATGATCTGAGTTCCAGTCTCAGCTTTCCCACGTACTGATCACTGGAACTTAGGCAACTTGTCAACTTCTCTGAGCTCAGTTTAATTACATCTGAAATGATTATAATTATCTCACTGAGCTTTTGAGAGGACTAATTTAATACACAAAGACTGCTTAGAACAGTGGTTTAAATAAATGTATACTACTGTTGTATCTATCTGTAGGTTTAGCTTGCACATAGATATAGTGATCACCAAAACACTGGAAGATACACAGTGGAGGACTGAGTCTGTGTGCTGCCTGCCCTCTGTGAGCACAGGCAGGAAATAATAAGAGGTGGTGGCTACCCTACTATACACACCTATCCTCCTCTGTAGTTAGTCACCTGTGAAATGACTCAGTGCCTCCAGGCCAGGCACTGTGCTGGGTCTGATGATACATATGTTATCTCACTGAGTGAATTAGAATCCCCTCAGAGTGACATTTTCTCAAACATTTTATATATTACCATTTGGACTGAAAAACAGCAGTTCATGAATCTGATTTTTCTGAGTTGAAAGTTAACACAAATGTCTAATAAGAGAGAGGTTACCAGCCTAGATGTTGACAAGACTTGAAGCTCTCATCTCTACTCTGGTTTTACTATAGAAGTCCAAAGACATCCTATATTCTAAACACAGGTGTAGCTCCTGCATCATTCATTCACTCAAAACGTATTTACTGAGGGCCCACCTTGTGCAGGGCACTCCTGCAGATTCTTGAGATCGATCACTAGTCCAAACAGGAGAAAATGTCAATGCTCATGCAACATATGTACTACATTATTAGGAAGACACAGAGAACATGGACAATTCATGTAAAGTAACTTATATAGGTATTTGGAAATAAAATTTCCAATTTGACTGGTAAAAAATTTCATTAGTTTGTCTCTACTTTGTGACAAACTTTATTCTTCAGTCAGTAATCACCTTTTCTCTCTGGTAACCCCTACATTCACGGTCAATACATACCTCAGAACTCTAAGTATTCTGGAAATCATCTGGTTCAAACTTCTCATTCTATAACTGTGACAATTGAGACCTTCCAAATTAAGAGGACTTGGCTTAAAACTTCAGAGTGAATGGCTGCCTTTGGCAGATATGTTTACCAATAATAGATTTCTTGTAAAAATTAGGTAAAACTTGAGTCCTCAATTAAAGGACTCAACTACCAGATCATCTAATTCATGATGATTTTTGTAGTTGAGTCCTCTAATTGAGTTTATTTATAATTCTATTTATACGACATAGTACTTACATAAGTTAGAAATGAGTTTAAATGACAGCAAACACCAATGCAGCAGTCATTGATTTCTCTTTCATGTGAAGGAAACATGGAGATGGGTGACTCTGGGATAGCATGGCAGCTCTACAATATTCATGATGCAGTCCCTTGCAGCTCACTCTGCACCATCCTTGGAGTATGCCATTGTTCTCATGTCCAGGTTGGCTCCTGTAGCCATCATATCTTTGATCTAGACAGCCTGGTAGTGGGATGGGAAAAAAGGGGCAAAGTGTGTTGCCACGGTATTGGTGTCTATGAGGGCTGATCAGAGAGGCAGCTTCATTAGGAGTGAAAGAAAATAAGGCATTTATTTCAGGGACCTTCCAGAACTAGGTTATTGAACGGCTGTTTGGCTCTGTATATGATAATCCTGCTGAGACAGCAGGGCAGGCAGTCATGAAGGAAAGATGGACATTGTCAAGGTGAGTTTTGTGAGTCGATGCAGGTAGGTTATAGTCCCCAGACATTAAGTCTAAACTAATCTGGGTTTGCTGTGAAGGTATTTTTGTGGATGTAATCCAAGTCTATACTCCATTGACTTTTAAATAAGGAAAATGATATGGGTGGGCCTGATGCAATTAGTTGAAAGGCCTTAAGGGTAGAACAGAGGCTTCCCAGAAAGCAAGGAATCTTTGCTTGTGGACAGCAGCTTCAGCTTATGCCCAAGAGTCTAGCCTGCTTTGTCTGACAGCCTTCCTTACAGATATTACACTTGCCTGGCCAGCTCATACAACCACACACCCCCCCCACACACACACGCACACACACACACACACACACACACACACACATATCTATTTATATATCTCTACCACTTCTAGTGCAACACTGACTTGTAAGCTATGATGTTATTGGGAAGGACACCCTGGAACCCACAAGAACAAAGTGAAATCTGCATCAGTCCGTACCTCTCTCCAAGCCTCCAATTTCAATGCTGTTGGGGACCTGGAGGAGAGGCTGGTACCCTCTGTAATGGAGCTAACATACTCCTTGTCAACAAGTTGCAGAAGTCAAGAAGGAAATCCAGAAGGACATGCTAAAGACCTTCTGCTGTTTCCTTGAGCCACAGGGCTATGCAGGGTGTGTGGCCACAACAACAGCTGACTCTACATGGAACTTGCTAGTACAAACGTGGCTCCAATATTGTGTACACTTCTCTCGTGGCCCAAAGTTCAGAACCATCCAGGGAAGATCATTCTGGGAATCACTGTTCCAATTAAGTTAGGGGGACACAGTAGAGAGCCTCCACAGCTAAGTATCTTTGGAAAGGTTTCTTGGAATCTTCTACAAAACACCACCACCTTTTATAGCTCCTAAGTCAGAACTAAATCACATAATTACACCTGGCTACAAGGTAAAAAAATCAGAAGTTCTCTTCTACAGAGGGAAGAATGAAGACTGGAGCACAAAAATAGCCCTCTCTACCTCCTTACGGGATCCAGTTCCTATCTTCTACAGTCTAACTTTTTAGGAAGGGAAATAAGACACTAGATGAACCTGTATTGAGTTTTGCGTTTTCAGCTAAGTAGAAATACTTTCCCTTCATAGTCCCTTGGAAAACTTCTCTGAGTGTTTTTATGATTAAAGAACTTTCCATATATCAGAGCGTTATCCTCAGGACAGCTGTGAACCACTATAAGTGGGAGATTCTTTACCCTGGGTGTCCGCAGTATTTTATATGGATTAGCAGTAGGACTTCTTAAAGGCCTTTTGGGGAGCTGTTTTCTTTCCCTGGAAGAAGAGAATGCAGAGTGATGACCAGGGGCCTCCCTTATACAAGCAGTGACTTGGGGGATCTGCTTTAGTACATTGAAAAGGAAACTAATTTATCGTGTGGATTTACATAGATAAAGATTTTATTTCAGTGCCCCTTTGTACAAATTCATCTAAATCAACTCCAGTTCATATTTGTGCAGCAATGATATTTAATGTTTATTGAGCTTTACCACAGACCAGGCACTAGTCTAAGCAATTCAGGCACATGTCCATATTTAATCTCACAAGAACTCCATGTGGTATCACTATTACTCACATTTGACAGATGAAGCATGCATAGTAAAGTAAATTGACAAAATCACTTAAACGGGGAGGATGAGGGGTAGGATAGAGCTCCAGAGCTTTTCTCTTGCATCTCCCAGATGGATATCTGCAGCTTGACATATCCCAGAAACACTGTGTTCTGTACTGTCTTCTTACTAGGGTAGAAAAGTGAATTTATGAAGGGAAAATACTGCAACAAGGGACCCACACAAAAGGGGCCTCTTCCTAGCCCACAGATGACTGGAAAGTTAAACTAATTAGAAGCTGCACTGAAGGCTGATTCTGATTAAATAGTTAAATACATAATACCCTTCCAGGACACTGAAGTCAGCCCTAAGAGAAAAACCAGGAGACTGGTAGGAAAAGGATAGGGAAGGAGGGAAGACCTCCAGGGACACTTGTCTGTTGGTCTCTCAGCTTCCACCCACACCGATTTGGACAGCAGGGACCTAGGTGTGTTCTGTGAGCATTCATGGAAGCTGCAGGGGCTCAGCATATGACAGGGGCTCAATAATGTTTTAGGAAGGACTAATTGTTGGAAGGGGCTTCAGAGCAAGGTGTCAGTTTAGAACCTTCTAGATAGGTACAGTGTGCTCCATTGTATGCGGAACACAGGACTCCAGAAGCAGATTTTGTTTTGTTTTGGTGTCATCAGGATCCACTGGGGCTTGGAACCCCTATGTAGCACCATGACTGGGCCCACTTCTCAGGCAGGTTTGGTGTGGAAGTTTGACAGAAGCCACCCAACAGTGCTTATGCAGTGAGATAGCTCTGAGATTGCCTGGTAAGCAGGCAATCAGATGCAGAGGATGCAGTTTTTCATTGCTTTTAAATTCACCTCATAACTCTTTGTGGCCACGTGACTGGCAGGGCAAGCCCCAGACAGGTCGAGTGTTGCAGAAAATATAAAATGAGCCAGAAGCTTGTAAGTCCACGGAGGGTTGTTTTTCCTTTTTTCCCCAGCATCTAATAAACAAAGGGGTCCCGGCATAACAAACTGCCAGCCTGCATTCACCTCTTGTCTCAAAATTCCTCTTGGCTCCCCGATCTTTTGTGTTTTCAGTTTGGAAATGGTATATTGGAAAGACAGACTGAACAGTGGCATTCAAAATCCAAAGGCTAGAGACATTTCTGCCATTCACAGAATTTATGAAAATCCCTTGTCTCCGGAAGGCTCTGGAGCTCAAAATGCTCAGCGCAACCCGCGCGTTCCCTGCAGCAGCTGGAAGTGGAGCTATAAATAGAGCGGGGAGGGAAGCGCCCTCCGGAGGGGGAGCGGGCGGGAGATTCCCGGCTCTCCCCTCCGCCGCCCCCGCCGCCGCGCGCTCTCGGTTGGGGAAGCCGGCGGGCGGGCGCGCAGCCTTAACCCTTGCAGCGCCGGGCAGCTCCCTGCAGTACCGGTCAGGGCGTGATGCATAACACCGGGAAAAGGGAATCCAGACAGGTTTCTAACCTTGTGTTGCAACACCCAGGATCTGCGATTTCTGTTCTCTGAAGCTCTGATTAACACACCTGGAAAATCTTAACATGCGCGCGCGTGTACACACACACACACACACACACACACACGATGGAATTTATTCCATAGCATTTTTTTTTAGAAGCTTAAATCCAAACCTTAAAACCAAAATCATCCCCAAATTTGGTCTTGGGAATAATGTTGGCTTTCACAGTGTTGGCACAGGGTTCCCCCTCCCGCCGCCCCTGTGTTTTATGCTGCTTAAGGGCAGTTTTCTCCCAAAGGAACTATTAGGGGAAATGGTGTGGGGTGTGTGTGTGTGTGTGTGTGTGTGTGTGTATGTGTGTGGTGCGCGCGCGCGTGTTTTATTTTTGGCGCATGCACACCCTCGGTAGCCTCAAGGTCGGCAATACCCTGAGCCTTCGCGGGCCCCCAGCCGACCCTGTACCTTCCAGCCAGCCAAGGACTCCGGAAGGAGGGAGTCCCCAGTCCCGGCGGGGCGTCCTGAGACTAGGTTCAGTTTTTAGCACGGTCGGTACTGAAGCAAGGCAAGTGGGAGCTGGGTTCCCCGAAGATTTACTTGTATCACCGCGAGTGGGAAGCGGGGGCCTGGCTGGTTCCAGCCGCGCCCCCCGTCCGGTGCCCGCACCCAGGGGCACCCCCGCCAGCTTTCCGCGCCCCGGACCCGGGAGGAGGGGGTGTGCGGTGCTCCCTGGCAGCGAGCTGTCACGGAATTTGACACCCGAGTGGCAGCTGGTCCCGGCCAGGACTCCTGTCCTTCTCAAATGGAAACACTTTCTCCCAGTGAACCTACCGGAATTCTCCGAGGAATCGCACTTGGGCTTTGCCCCCTGGCGCATTTAACCAAGGCCGCATTTACCACTTTGAGGCGAGGAATTCTTCAAATGGAGCGGGGTTCCTGGTTGCAGAACAAGGTAAGCTCGCGACGAAGGTGACATTGTTTGGGGGCTACAGATTTAGTGGGAACAAGTCTCCCCCAGGCAAGATGGTGAAGTTTGCCCTGGGGCTTCCCTCCCCCCACGCCAGGCCTCAGGTCCGCTGCAAAGTCTCTTCCTGCGCTGCCTTTCCCCCCACCCCCGCCGGGGCTCCTACCTTAAAAAGAGAGATTCGGGAGTGGGTGGGATTCCCTGAAGCTCTTACTTTTATCATGGTAACGTTCTACACTGAAGGTCAAGGCTGTAGCATGACCTGAAGTTTCCCAGTCTCCCCATCGTCCCTTGCCTTATTTCTCAGCTCCTCTGTCCGTATCTGATCTACTTTTATTCTTTGCCATCCCTCTTTCTAACTTCCCTTTCCTTTGAAAATGTGGATCAAAATAAAAAGAGAGGTCGCGAGTGTTGTGATTCTTGTGTAATGCAATGCTGGGGTTAGAGGGCACATGGATGGATGGTTTATGAGCATTTATTTATCACATATCGTGGAGTACCTACTCTGCTGCTGCTCAGCTGCCTTCAGGTTTGGGGTCAGGGGACTATTTCTTGGAAATAAATTGCGCCGGGAACTACCCCCTCCCCCCCAACATGCTTCTCTGTCTTTCTCTTGACCATAGGAATGTGTATCTGTAACAACAGAAGGATGCAGAACCTGAGGAGAGAGAGCTCATTAGGTCCAGCCTGGCTTGGTTTATGCGCTCAAGTCATTGAATATAACAAAACGACATCTTAATAATAATAACTGGCACTTATTGAGCACTTGCTATGTTTGTGATGTTATCCTAAGAACATTACAAATATTAACTCAAATGTGAAACCTCTTAAGCACCCCCATGAAATAAGTACTGTTATCTCTCATTTTGTAGGGGAGGCAATCTGGGAATAGGTGATTGAAGTAAGTTGTTCATAATCATAGTTAGTGGGGGAGCTGAGATTGAAACGCAGAGTGTCTCACTCTAGAACATAACTCGGTTCATTGCGTATCTCTGTTATTCATATATGCATCTACCCACTCTGCTTGGTACTGTTCTAGGCTTTGGAGATGGAACAGTGAACCAAGACAGTCAAGATCTTGTATTCTAGTTAAAGGCGACCAATTATACATTAATGAACTGTGTAGATAACATCAGAGAGTGGTAGATATCATAAAGGAAGGAGAACAGAGTAATGCGCTAGGAAGGGTGACCTCCACCTGGAGAATGGTAAGAGAAGTTCTCTTTGTAGTGGGATATTCAGGCTGGACCTTGAAGAATTTAGGAGGAAAAAAAAATACAAATTAATCAATGAACACAAGAACTGATGGTGATTGCCTTTAGTAATCATGGAATTGCAAACCAAGGCCACAGTGAGATATCTTTCACATGCATTTAGTTGGCTCCAAATAAAAGTTTGACAATGTCATTTCATTGAAGAGGTTGTGAATCTAAAGGATCTTCAAACATTGCTGGTGGAAGTATGAATTAGAGCAGTGACTTTGGAAAACAGGTGGACGTTATAGCCTAATGTGATCATTGGTGTACCTGTTATCCAACTGTTTAGCTTGTTTCTTGCACATTCTCAGCAGGAGACATGTACATGAATATGCATAACATTACAGTTCCCAGTAATGAAAACCTAGAAGGAACTCCAATGCCTCTGACCAGAGAGAGGAAGCAATAGTGCATTGGTGCCTCCAGGGCTGGGGGACTATTATACAACCATAAAAAATGAACAGAGTAAGTGACATATTACAATATAATTAGTTCTTTACAATGTAATATTAAGTGAAAAGTCTAAAATATTGCATAAAGCATGGTAGTTTTATATTAAAAGCTACTAAAATACCCAACTATTTAAGAATATATATACACACATACATACATGCTATAACGTTATATAAATAAGAAAGTAAGAGAATGATGATCATGAGATTTGTGATTATGGTTTGCTTAATGAGGAGAAGCCAGAGGACTATCTGGTTGATTAGAGGCAAGCCGTTGGCAAAGCCTGAGCCAAGTTTTGGTTGGTAGGACCAGGTATTCCTACTGCATTATTCAAAACAACTGGTAGTATGACAGGCCACATGTGGACTAATGATGAAAGTATATGATGAACTAAATATTAAGATTAACTCAGTTCTGCGCATGGTGGTCTGAAGTGGAGAGCAGAAAGGAAGGTATATACTCGAGGTAGATGCTTTAGCTGAGGGGAATGGAGCTGGATGTTATAAGGAGGAGAAAAGCAGCCAGAGTAAGGATGGACCAGCAGAGGTGAACTGGGACCAGATCACGCAGAAGAACGGAGGGTTTTAAAGAGGAAAGTGGCCTCACTGGGCTTGAGGCTTTAAAAGACTGCTCTGGCTGCTGCGTGAAGAAGGGACAATGGGAGTGGCTATCAGGAGGCCCCTGCAGTAGGAGGGGGGAGAAGATGCTGGCAGGACTGCGACTGTGTTTCTGCAGGTTATTTACTGCACAGGGTGCCCAGCCTGGGGGTTAGGTCACTGAAAACCCAGCCGGTGTTCCTCCATCAGCAAATGTCCTAGTGCCTGGCGGTGAAGGGCTAGAGGAAGGGCACGGTTTTCAAATGGCACAGAGAGCTCTGTAGGCCCGCAGGAGCCTGAAGGTGGGTCAGGGCGGTGAGGGAGGACTTGAAGAGAAGTGGATGATCAGGACCTTTTCTGGAGGTATAATGGACGAGACTTGGTGGTGAGTTAGGTATAGGGGTTAGTAAGAGAAAGAGAAATCCAAGATCTTTAACTCCTGGAATTTTTGTTTGTTTGTTTGACTGCAAAGATATTGATTCTGTGTTTACAGAAGAGGAAGAGCAGGGAGGGTTCACATTCTGGGGGGAAAAAAATCACACATTTTGGGCACATTAATTTAAAAACGCAAGTAGAGAGATCTGGATGTTAGACATGAGTCCGAAGCTTGAGGGAGATTTCAGGGTCAGGCACAATTGTGGGAAGTGGAGTATATTTATGGTTTAGTTAAGATTCTGCACCTGGTTGTCATTGTCAGCTTGTGAACTGCGTTGGACAGGGAAACTTGTCTTTTTTTTTTTTTTAATCTCTAGCAAGGTGTAAAGGAGAATATGTTATCAATAAATAGGCTATCTGTTGAATAGATGACAGAAAGGTATATAAACAAAGGGAAGTGGAGGAAATGCCCCAGGCCTCTGACCCGCTGGTGAATGAAGCCTCAAGCTGTGTGGTTTTCAGTCCCTCATGAGGCTGAAGTAGGTTGATGGGTAAGAGGATGTGAACCAGTGGGCTGGGGGCTAGTGTCCATGTGGGGCCCAGAGCTATTCAGCCAGAAAGGACAGGGTGGCCAGGAGAGCCCTGAGCGTTCAGTAAGGAAGAGCAGGGGGCACTGAGCCAGAAACAGGGACACACCCAAGAATACAGCAACCCTGGTGCATCCGGGGAATGTCCATCCAGCAGGAGGAGACAGAACTGAGGACAAATAGACGGATCCAGGACAGTCGGTGCTAATGGAGCCTCGAGGCTTAGTGGCCATTATATTGCAGGTGTTTTCCGTAGACACCAGGTAGCCAGCTGCAGGCTGGATGCCTGCCATGTTGACATCTCATTTAAGGAATCTTTGCTGAGGTCTTCCCACAGAAGATCCCCATCCCATCACCCTGCTAGGCCAGGTATGAGGCATTTGGCTTGATGTGGGTGTCCAGTGCCTTCACAATACCCTCCTGGTACCAGGCCCTTACCACCCTTGGGCCTGACATGGCTCTCCCATGCCAGCACATCCTACCACCCTGGTAACATCTAGTTCTCAGCCTCTCACGGCCATTCACTTCTATTGACTTGTCCCACTCCTTTCCTCAAATGGATGTCCCTGGTCCCTCACTCACTGGTGTATCTCTAATTCCCAGTACAGGGCCTGGCATTCAGTTTATGGGCAGTAATGGTAAAAGGCAGAAAGGAAGGAGGAAAGCAAGGGAGAAGCAGGAGTTCTTCTCTCTGCTTGACTTTGAGTTGATGAGACCATCCCACCCTCACTCATGATAAAGGCACAAGCACCCTCTTTCTGCAGACAGAAATGTCTGAGCAAGGAATTAAGAATATGGGCTCTGGAAAATTTACGAGACTTACACTAGACCTACAATTCCACTCGGACTCCACCACCCATAGCCTGGTTGGAGGTCACTTATCTCTCCAGGACTCAGTTTTGTCATCTGAGTAGCAACAAATCCTACCACAGAGCATAGCTGTGAGTTTTAAATGGGATCACGGAGGGAAAGCGTGGGGCGCAGTGCCTGGCCTAGAGGAAGGTTCAGCTATCATTGTGTTCCAAGTCATTTCAATGTCAGTGACTCTTGTTGAGCAACTTCAACGAATGCTTTAAATTCTAAGATTTGGGGCTCCTTGTCTAGTGGAGCCAGGGCTCTGGAAGTGGGGTAGTAAGCCCTTTTTGGCAGATGGGGAACTAATCCTGGGCACATGGGCATTCGCTGTCTGATTTCTCACATTTTTTTTTTTTTTTAATTATGTCGCATGGTCTTCACACAATTCACAGCTAGCTGGGAGCTTGAATAATAGTGAGGATTCAGAAATTATTCATACAGCATTCCATGAACAGTGATTGAATGTCTTCCTGTGTAAATGGAGACACAGTGATGACTAAGGTGCAGTCTCTGCTTTCAAGGAAATCACAGTTCAGTGAGGCGGCAGGCAAGCAAATGGAAAATGATACTATCTACATTTAAGGGACCACCTCTGGTGCACCCCTATCTCATGAAACCCTCACCCCACACTGCTGGGGAGAGTAGTGTGAACATAGTAATACTGATGGGCCCTTGTGTTTGCACATAGATTTACAATTTACAAATCATATTCACTTTGAATTATTTCACTTAATTTTCACAATTGTATGAGATAGGCAGAGAGCAAAAGTGTATCATGCAGGACAAAGCTGTGATCTTCCTTCCAGCCCTGTGGCACAATATTCCCATTTGGGAATCTGTCTCGACTGCCCTTCTTGTGGAGTGGGGTTTGGTTCTGATTCTGATCTCAACCCTTAGATTTGATGGCCAAGTGTAGCTAGCCTCCCTGTTGGGATGTTTGTGCTCTGTCACCTACACTGACAACTCATCAGGTGGCTTTGTGCAACCATTTCAATCCCCGAGATTCTTGGAATTGGCTCGATGGTGAAGCCCAGGTGAGGATCAGGATGGTTCCTATGCTTGTCCAACCGGGAAGTAGAGGAACTGGAATAAGAACATTTGGGTTGCTTAGTTTTAAAAGCTTTTGCAGATGTTTCTCTTGACTAGGAAAGAGTCACTTATCCTTCTTAAAAATGGGATGACCCATCTGCACTTTAATGAGAATGTTTTGACTGCAAGTGGTCATTTATGGCATATTTTAGAAGTCTTCCAATATGTAATTCATTAGTGATTAAAATCTGATGATTGATTATCTACATAAGGTATATGGGTTCTTTTCTCCCTTGAAATTTGACCAGGGAAAGCAAAACTCACAGACTTACTTGCCATATGATTCTAGCATAGGAAAATGAGTTCATTGTCCAGAACAACATGTGTATTTCAAATGTATGTTTGTATTTTTATGTCTGTAGAAGACACTGTATTTTTGCTGCCCACAATATGTCTGGAGGAGGGGTTGCTCCAATACCTCCTGCCAGACCTGCAGTGTGACAACAGGATGCCTTATGGCACTCTGGCAGTGTCGAAGGAGCACCTCTTTCTATGCAGCTGGAACTCTGACCACAGTAACTTGGGTTGGATTATCTTGTGTAGGGGGAAAGTTAGTTAAGTGGCTATTTTCTTTGACTTTATAGATATGGGGTTTGTGAAATACACAAGAAATAAGAGCTATAATTTATCAAAGGTGAGTTTTGACAAGAGTTTTTAAATTTTCATTTACCTTAAAATTTTGCCCCCAGAGATTCTGACTCAGGGACCAGGGTAGAACCCTCAAATATCCATTTCTAACATCTCTCATGTGATGCTTATGCTGCAGGACTGTGGGCCATATTTCATGAGGCACTGACATGGATCACTTTTGAGGAGACTCAGGTACTGATAATGGTGTTTCAGAAACAAAACTCACCAGAATGGGACCAGTCTAGCAGATGGAGATAAAGAGAGGTTGGGATGACCACCTGCTTTGGTTTGACACAGACCGGCCTGGTTTTTTTAGCACTGAAAGTTTTGTATCCCAGGAAACCAATCAGTCCCAGACAAACTGGAAAGTTGGCCACCCCTCAAGGCATAGCATATTAGGGATCAAGGCATACATGTTAATTGGTACAGAAACCCCACTAACTCTTTTCCTAGTGCGCAGAGAGACCAATCTGAATTAATAAAAAGTCTGAATTATAATGTGTATGTATGTTTTTTAAGAAATATTTTGTTTTGATTCAATTGATGCAGTTGTGTACCCAAAGATCATTTTGTATTAGTTGTATAGGTAAGACTCACAGGGAGTTATTAGCATCCACAAAATATAAACAGATAAGTAAACTGTTTTTCTTTTAAGGCACTTAAAATTTTAAGGTAAAATTTGCTTGGCAAAACTTTCCATTGCTTCAGCCTAAGCTAGCTAAAAAGAGTATTGCATTTCTAAATGAAACCTAAATGAATTTTTACTATAAATTCACATTGAAGACCAACAGTCAAAGTTGAAGCTTGAGTTTTTGCTTAACTTTAAGGGAGATATGTTTTTTTCTTCCAGCTCAGAGAAAAATTTGCTCTCTGCCTTGTCTTGATGGTTTTGATGTGTTCTGGGAGAGACAGGCCTTACCCACTGCGGACATTTCTGCTTGGTGTGTCCCTCACTGCACCCTCCAGACCCTATCCTGGATCTGAAACATTTTCCTACAGTCTCTCAGAGAAATGACTGACAAAACTAAACCCCAGATGATGTTTGTCAGGGATGTGTCTGAACTTGCTGGCTGCCCTTTGTCAAGGCACCTCTGGCCAAAATTAGCACTGACTGACCCTTCCTGCTGTTTGTTATACCTCTGTTGCAAAACAGAAATCTGATTTTGCCTGCTGTGGGATGGTGGAGATAGCTGAAGATGAAATAATGGCTGGCATGCATCAAATCATGCCTTCCATGCTCTGGGCCCCGAGTCTTGCCCCCAGAGATTCTGACTCAGGGACCAGGGCAGAACGTTCAAATATCCATTTCTAACATCTCTTATATGATGTTTATGCTGCAGGACTGTGGGCCATGTTTCATGCAGCACTGACGGGGTCACTTTTGAGGAGACTCAGGTGGTGATATTGGTGTTTCGGAAACAAAACTCACCAGAATGGGACCAGTTTAGCAGATGGAGATAGAGAGAGGCTGGGGTGACCACCTGCTTTGGTTTGACACAGACCGGCCTGGTTTTAGCACTGAAAGTTTTGTATCCCAGGAAACCACTCAGTCCCAGACAAACTGGAAAGTTGGCCACCCCTCAAGGCATACTAAGCAGGCGTATCATGGCAGCTTTGTTGTGTTTAAAGAGACTGGTGTTTAGCTTAAATTTTAAACCCACAGCGTATTTCAAGATGAGCCACTGAGCACGTTGTGAAATGACATGTAGCAGTGTATAACTGAGGTGTTACTAGAGTCTTCGGCTTTTCTAAATCTCTATCCTTACAAGTTATGATAGATCAAGGGTCCCCAAACTTTTCTGCACATTGGAATCACTTGGGGAGCTTAAAAACTAAAATAAATGCCCATGATCTACCCCCAGAGACTCTGAATTACTTGGTTACAGCTGTGGCCTGTGTGGTTGTAGGTTCAAGAAGATCCTCAGATGATTCTAATTTGTAGACACATTTAGGAATCTCCCCAAATGGCAACCATTAATGTCCCACTTTGTGCTGATGTGGCATTCATCCTATCAGGAAGTAGGGTCTGTTTCCTTTTGAATCATACTATCTGTGTGACTTGATTTGAACAATAAAATTTAGTAAAAGTGATATTTGGACTTCTGAGGACTGGTAACTTTTGCTTCCTTCTGGGAGCCAGTCTCTCTGTCAGAGGTCTGACTGGCCTGGGTCCACGATGTAAGGAAGCTCAAATGCTTTGGGGAGAGCTGCTATGTGAAGTAGGAACGAGACATTAGGTATGTGAATGATGCTTTCGAGGACTGGAGTGAGATGAAATCTCAGTGTAGTTTTAATTTGCATTTCTCTAACTGCTAGAGATGTTGAACCTTTTTTAAATATATTTGTTGACCATTTGTATTTCTTATTTTGAGAAGTGTCCGTTCAGTCCATTTATTGATTGGGACTTTTTTTTTCTTTTTCTTCTTTCTTCTGATGTTAAGTTTTTTGAGTTCTTTGAAATAAACCTCTTATTTCTCCTTGATGAAGTTATATCCCAAGGGTTGCTAACTCCACAAACTTCTGGCCTCGGATCCAAGCACCCTACCATATGACCACTAGTTTTACTCCAGTTCAAACATGGCGGGACCCTGACCAAGTCACACAAATAGTAGGAAGAGGTTGAGGGAATCTAAGAAGGTGCATATGGGTGTTTGTTTGTTTAATTTGATTATAGGTTTTTGCTAAAACAAACACTGTGAGGTATGGCTTTAAATCTTAGACGGAGAGAATATATTAGTATGTATTCTTTTTTTAATTTTAATTTTTAAAATTTTGTTCTAATAGTTATACATGTCAGTAGAATGTGTTTTGACACATTGCACACAACGGAGCACAACTTCTCCTTCCTCTGGCTGAACGTGGTGCAAAGTCACACTGGTTGTATAATTATACATGTATATAGGGTAATAATATCTGTCTCATCCCACCGTCCTTCCCATTTCCACACCCTCTTCCCTCCCCTTACTCCCCTCTGCACAATCCAAAGTTCCTTCATTCTTCCTTTCCCTCCTCCCTTCCCCCCCCCCTTATAGATCAGCATCTGCTTATCAGAGAAAACATTTGGCCTTTGTTTTTCTGGGTTTGGCTTATTTCACTTAGCATGATAGTCTCCAGCTTCATCTATTTACCTGCAAATGCCATGATTTCATTAGTATGGATTCTTATTTTACCTTTTGCCATATGCTCAGTATGAATTCTAGCATAAATGCAATAGTAGTGTTGACTGGTCTTTTCCCTTCCAGTAATCACATCAAAAACAACACTCACCCTGGACATTTGCAAAAGTAGTTATAGCACCTGTTTCCTTCTTTAGCTCATTTTAGGATTTGATTCTCATTTTACTGCTTTGTAGAGCCAAGCCTTTTTAAAAATAAATATATAAAATGAGGTATGCATGTTTTATAGCCTTGAGAGAGAAGCCAAACACCAATAAGCTAGCACTCCTGAACATCCATCCTCTTTGATGAGCATTAACTCTTTTCCTAGGCAGGTTTTTTGTTTTTGTTTTTTTTTTTTTTTTGAATGGGAAAAAGAACTTTGAGTGTAAACATTATGTCATGTCTAGTTATTTCCTGAAACTGGGTGGTTCATAAATATTAGTAGCTCTATCTGACTATCATATTTTTTACAACCCAATCCAAACTTGAAGTAGTAGCCATAATATAAAATAATCAAAAGTCTACTTGATAATCCCAGCAATTTGGGAGGCTGAGTCAGGAGGATGGCAAGTTCAAAGCCACCCTCAGCAACTTAGCAAGACCCTGTTGCAAAGTGAAACACAAAAAGGGCTGGGAAGGCTGGGGTTATAACTCAGTTGGTAGAGGGCTTGCCTCACATGCACAAGGCCCTGGGTTCAATCCCAGCACCCCCCCCCCCCCAACACACACACATATATACCACACACACAGAAATTCAAAAAGGGCTGGGGATGTGGCTCAGTGGTTAAGCAATCCTGATTTCAATCCCTGGTACCAAAAATAAATAAATAAATAAATAAATAAATAATAAAGTTTATTTGACATATTGGAAAAGTCCCTATTCAGAGCCTAATTTTTCTGGAAAAGTTGTTTGTATTTGTGTCCCCAGACATCAGTTTTTTTTTCTTCTTTTAATTGTTTCATGTAACTTAGAAAGAGCAGGCAAAAGGAATTTTGTGTGTAACTGAAGTCTGTGAATGCAGTCAGGCACTGTTTTTCCTGCAGACCAGGTCCCTTTCCTCTCCTAGCTCAGAACTTGCCGCAGTCTGGCTGGGCACAAAATCACGAGCCACTCAAGCAGGAACAAAGTTTATTTTTTGAAACTGCCGCCAATGTCCGATACCGCCCGGGAAGATTTTTTCCACCCACGCGGCCTCCTCCCGGACCTGCAGAGAGAGCTCCTCCCCCGGAACTCCCTCCTACTGTACTTCCCCAATCAATGGGAACTCTCCAGGAGTCCCGTAGCTGGCCTAGGTGAACAGCAGGAGTCCAATATCCATATGAATGCAAATCTTAACATAATCATATCATCTCAATGGCTAGCTGGCATCACCTTTAGACCAAAAATGCCATGCATCATATACTTGGCTCTTAGCATCTCCCCCCTTCTGTTTAAGTAACAAGCAATCTGGCTAGGGACCATGCCTGTTAGGTTTGTCCAATTCAATATATGGTTCTTAACCGTCATCGGAAAACTGACTTTTAGGCGTCAGCCTCCTGTCTTAGGTTGATACCACTGCAATTGGATCATACCCGTCACTGACTACCGGTCCAGCATATAGCCATACTTGTGGATAGGCCTATGTACCAGTGGGGGGGTGAGGTTCTTTGCCTCACCTCTGTTGGCCCCCAAATTTGGCCTTGGTGCCGGTGGGGGGGTGAGGTTCTTTACCTCACCTCTGTTGGCCCCCAAAATTAGACCATCACTAGTAGAAGGGAGGAGGATACAGAAATGTCATGACACCAAGTCAATTAACAGCTCCTAGGAAAAATTACATCACTGGTGACACATCAGCAAAGATACGCTAGCACTACCATAATTCGCTGCATCAACAAATAGATCACAAAGCATACAAGTGATACATAGTCCAGGCAAATTCTGTAAGCAGTTCAAAGCAGAGGAATCTATCAATATGTCCATATCCTCCCAAAATAAAGCATACAAGTGATACATAGTCCAGGCAAGTTCTGTAAGCAGTTCAAAGCAGAGGAATCTATCAATATGTCCATATCCTTCCAAAATAAATCGACTCATTGATTGAGCATTACTTGTTGAGTTATAAATCATTGATGTATCAGTTTACACGGTTTGTTGTGATAACTCTCGAAGAAGTTGTAGTTTGGTTTTATCTTTGTCTTCACCGGCACTGGGATGAAAATAGGAATTTTGACAATGATGCTAAAAAAAAAATATGTAACATTTCAACAGGTACTAAGAGAACAATATTTAGAACAATTTACATTATCCTGAACAGAATTATTAAATATAATGAAAAGGAAAGGTGAAAGTAAACAAACAGATCTGTTAACCTTCTATTTGTTCATATATTAAAACAATCCTCAACAGCTGTTTACCCAAATTAAATTAAACTATTAAAATCACGTGAATAATAAAAAAAATTTTTTTGGATCCATGTGCATGAGCGCTCCTCATATGTGATATATGGACATACGCACATACAGACATACAACACAAAACAGAAGTGTGCACACATAACATACAACACATAAGACAATAGTAAAGGCCTTGTAGCTTTACCTAGGTGAAATCTCCATTGCAATGTTCAAAAACTCCACAGTCAAAAAATAAAACTGATCAGAAAAAACATTAACCTAGGTCTGTATGAGCTCAAAAATAAAATAGAACTTTATGATGTGGGAAAAAGCAATAATAAAATAAATATTGAAAAAAGCATCCTGGTTAATCACTGTCGCAGATGTAAGAATAACCAAGCTGGAGATCTGGATATCAGCTGTTATGGATTTGAGTCGAATCATTTTCCTTTTGGTCTGTAGAAATTGTTTTAGTTAATCTCTCTGGAATCCAAATCGGCTGCTGTTCTCCCTGTGGAAAAACACAAACAGAGCCCCGACTCCAGACTATCACTGGGTCAGGACCTTTCCATTGTCCTGTTAGAATATCTTTCCAAAGTACCTTAGGCTTATGTACATTTTTTGGATACAAATGTCTTTCCGCAGCACTAAGCCCTGATGAATCCAAATTTAAAAAGTTTAAAGTAAAAAGGGTTATTTTAAGTTTATCTTTGGGGGATATATACCCCTTTCCAATTCCCTCCTTTTGTTTTAATAAGTACATTTTAATAGTTTGATGAGCTCTTTCAACTATGCCTTGTCCTTGTGGATTGTATGGAATTCCTGTTATGTGAGTAATGCCAAATGATGAGCAAAATTGTTTAAAAGAGGTGGACGTATAACCAGGACCATTATCGGTTTTTAACTGTTTTGGAACGCCCACAGTGGCAAAATTTTGTAAGCAATGAGCTATAACATCTTTAGTTTTTTCTCCGGCATGAAGGGAGCCCATCAGAAATCCGGAAGAAGTATCAACTGTAACATGTAAATATTTTAATTTTCCAAATTCTGGCAAGTGTGTGACGTCCATCTGCCAAATATGGTTAGGTATCAGTCCTCTAGGATTGACTCCAAGATTAACTTGTGGTAAAAATGTCACACAATTTTGACATTGTTTTATTATTTGTCTAGCTTGTTCCTTAGTTATTTTAAAATGCTTTTGTAAAGTATTAGCATTGACATGGAACCTTTTATGAAAATTTATAGCTTCTTCTATTGTGGAGAAAATATGTATGTCATGTGTAGATTTATCTGCTAACTCATTGCCCAAACTAAGGGCTCCAGGCAATCCTGTATGTGCCCTGATATGTCCTATAAAGAATGGATCTTTTCTGTCCCAGATTAGACTTTGTATAGTGGAAAACAAAGAGAAAACAGTAGAAGAAGGGGAAATCCTACCAGCATCTTCAAGGGATACTATAGCATTAACTACATACTGACTATCAGAAAATAAATTAAATACAGAATCTTTAAACATCATAAAAGCTTGTAATACTGCATTAAGCTCTACCTTTTGAGCTGATTGTTTGGGTACTAAAAATGTAAAAGTTTGATCAGGGGTAACTACTGCTGCTGTACCATTATTTGACCCATCAGTGAATATATTTGGAGCATTCATGATAGGGGTTTTTTTTTGTCATCTTTGGAAAAACTACAGGATGTTTAGACCAAAAAGACAACAAAGGATTAGACGGTAAGTGATTATCAAATGAAACATTAGATTTACACATGATTATTGCCCAAGTATTTAACTCATTAGCTAACTCATCAATTTGATCTATAGTATATGGAGTAATAATTTTATTGGGAGAAATCCCAAACACTCCCTTTGCTGCTTTTGTTCCTTTGAGTATTAATTGTCCTACAGCCTCAGGATACCTAGTAAGAATAGTGTTAGGAGAATAAGATAAATGTATCCACAATAATGGACCTTCTTGCCAGAATACTCCTGTAGGAATATTTTTTGTTGGCAGTACAATAAATAACAAAGGCAAACTTATATCAATTCTATCCAAATGCATATTTTCCATATATGTTTCAATTATTTTTAATGCCTTTCTTGCTTCAGGCGTCAACATGCGGGGTGAATTTGGATCTGATGGACCTTTTAGAATATCAAATAAAGGTCCCAACTCTCCTGTTGGTATGCCTAGATAAGGCCTTATCCAATTTATGTCTCCTAATAACTTTTGAAATTCGTTAGGTGATTTGAGTTGATCTACTCGTATTTGAATTTTGGGTGGACGGACCATGGTTGAGGATAAAAAAACCCCTAAATAATTAATTGGTAGATTTAATTGTACTTTATCTATTGCTATCTCTAGATTATAATTTTTTAATAAATTTGTAAGTGTGGCATAACATTCTAGCAATGTGTTTTTATCTTTATGTGCCAATAACACATCATCCATATAGTGAAATATTTGTAGTTCAGGATTTTGATTTCTAAGTGGCTGGATTGCTTTGTTAACATAAATTTGACACATAGTTGGACTATTAGCCATCCCTTGAGGGAGTACTTTCCATTCATATCTCTGATCAGGACCTTCATGATTTAGTGCAGGGATAGTAAATGCAAAATGTGGACTATCCTCGGGATGAATTGGAATTGAAAAAAAACAATCTTCAATATCTATAGCTAAAACATACCAGGTTTTTGGTAAAGCAGACAATTGGGGAATCCCTGATTGAGCAGGTCCCATAATAACCATCTCATTATTAATGGCTCTTAAATCTTGTAATAATCTCCATTTACCAGATTTCTTTTTAATGACAAAAATGGGAGTATTATGGGGAGATACGGAAGGTTGTATATGTCCCTCCGCTAATTGTTGTTTGACCAGGTCATGGGCTATTTGTATCTTTTCTTTAGTCAGGGGCCACTGAGGAACCCACACTGGTCTTTCTGATTTCCAAGTAATTTTGATTGTCTCAGTGGCCCTTTCTGAAAACCCAATCCATGTCTATTTGTTTTTTGATCTACTTGAATTGGTGCTGTCATACCTTGTTCTTGTTCTCTTAATCTTTCTTCTTTCCTAAAGCCTTGTCTAGCCCTAGTAGTGGGCGCATTAGGATTGATGTTATTTGTTAATGTCAAACCTAATTGATCTAGGACATCTCATCCCCATAAATTTATAGGAAGATGATCCAATACATAGGGCTGTATAGTTCCTTCACATCCTTCAGGATCCTTCCAATCTAATACCATTGCACTTCTATGGGGATTAGTTGCCACTCCTAGGCCTCGAAGCGTTTGAGTGGCTTGTTGTAATGGCCAATGTTTCAGCCATTCTTGATGAGATATGATGCTAAGGTCTGCACCTGTATCAAGTAGCCCATTAAAGTCATGTCCTTGAATATCTAGTTTTAGCATTGGGCGAGAATCTAGATTTAAAGACAGCATAGCCCAATCTACACCTGTGGAGCCTAATCCCCTGGAACCTCTTTCTACAGTACGACTGGAAAATTTATCATGTAGGCTGGGTATTATTAATAACTGTGCTATTCTATCTCCTGGTGAAATTACTGATATACCTCTTGGAGAACTAGCTATAATTTTTATTTCACCTTCATAATCGGGATCAATTACCCCAGGACTTATCATAAGTCCTTTTAGTGTTGAAGAACTGCGTCCCAATAATAAGCCTACTGTTCCTTGGGGAAGAGGTCCTTTTACTCCTGTGGGAATGATTTGAACTCCCACCTCTGGAGTTAGTACTGCTCTGGCAGAGGCGCAGATGTCCAACCCTGCGCTCCCTCTAGTTTGTCTGATGAGGGATTTAATGGATAATGCGTCCTGGGCACTACCTTGATGGTGTTGCTGGGTTCCTCCACTGCCCCGTATATTTATGGTTTTGGGCCCCGGAGCATTGGGCCCTCCAGTCCGTTTTTTGGCAATGGAGCCTGATGTCTTTCTCCACGATATCGTGGGTAAACACTTGGTCCTTGTCTGTTTTTTGATAACGGAATACCTTCTATGGTGGTTTGAGAACGGCATTCATTAGCCCAATGTTTCCCTCTATGGCATCGTGGGCAAATACCCGGTATTCTATTCCTTTTATACCTGGCCTTGTTAAACCCTCCTCCTATGGGGCAACTCCTTTTAAAATGTCCTGTTTGATCACAATTATAGCATGTTTTTGGCCTGGCATCTAAAGCCTGTTGTACTGCTGCTAAGACTTGCCCTTGTTCATTAATGTCTCTACATAATTTAATATATGTGTTTAAATCTTCATGTTTCCATGGTCTGATGACCTCTCTGCAGCAACGATTTGCTTGGTCATAAGCCAGTTGTTTTATAAATGGCATTGCCTGTTCTGTATCTCCAAATACTCTAGATGCTGTCTGAATAAGCCTATCTACAAATTCAGCGTAAGGTTCATTAGCTCCTTGTATTACCTTAGATAATTGTCCTTGTAAATCTCCATGCCCCTGTAAAGTTTTCCATGCCCTAACTGCGTCTGCAGCAATTTGTGCGTATACGCCAGGATCATATTCAATTTGTTGCTGTTGACCCTCATAAGGTCCTTTTCCTAATAACATCTCTAGATTTCTTTGAGGGTAACCGGCTGTTGCATTTCGCCTAGCTGTCTCCATGCAAAATTCCTCATTGGCAACCTTCCATAACAAATATTGTCCTCCATTTAGCACAGATCGACACATGTTAGCCCAATCTGCTGGCGTCATGTCTAAGTTGGTAATGGATTCGACCATGCTCACAGTGAAGGGTGCTTGCGGCCCGTAGGTTGTTACAGCCTCCTTTAATTGCTTCACTGTTTTGAAATCTAAAGCACGGTGAATTCGTTGCCCTCCTGCCTGCTCAAGTACAGGGCATGCTAATCTTTGGGGTCCTGCCTCAGGATTCCGTCCATCAACTACGGGAGTTGAGGGCCGCTCAGCTGTAGATGGAGCTGTTGGTTGAATTACACCCTCTGGTGATAGAACGGGGTTAGTAGCAGCCTCCTGTTGTAATTCCCCGCCTGATGGTTGTTTTTCCTCTAAGCTTTCTTTCTTCAAATCTTCCTCAGTCTGACTAGCTTGAGAGACCTTCTCTTTCGCTTGACCTAACATGTTTTCTACCATAGTCTGGACCTCTAACAATTTACTTAACAGTCTTTCGGTTTGTTTTTTACTAGTTTCTAATCTACTATAAAGGTAACGCAACCCAATAAGATAGCATAAAACAAAACCGAAACAGAATGAAACAAAAACCGAACAAAGAATAGTTGTATCAATTTTCTCTTTCTCAGGGCCGAACAACTTCAAACCTTGAGCCAACCAATTTTCCCAGTTTGCCTGAGAAAATTCTAGGGATAGGCAGCTTGAAACAAAAACAAGATAAATCAAAACGAGAACACATTGTTTTTTGAAATGGTCACCCATTTTGTTGCCTTCCCTCAGGGGCGAGCAATTTTACTCACCTCCAAACTTCAGGCGTTCCCCGTGCGGGCCGCCAGTTGCCGCAGTCTGGCTGGGCACAAAATCACGAGCCACTCAAGCAGGAACAAAGTTTATTTTTTGAAACTGCCGCCAATGTCCGATACCGCCCGGGAAGATTTTTTCCACCCACGCGGCCTCCTCCCGGACCTGCAGAGAGAGCTCCTCCCCCGGAACTCCCTCCTACTGTACTTCCCCAACCAATGGGAACTCTCCAGGAGTCCCGTAGCTGGCCTAGGTGAACAGCAGGAGTCCAATATCCATATGAATGCAAATCTTAACATAATCATATCATCTCAATGGCTAGCTGGCATCACCTTTAGACCAAAAATGCCATGCATCATATACTTGGCTCTTAGCAAGAACTAAGGTGCTTGACTATGGTGGTGTACAGCTGTCAGCTCCTGTCCCTTTGTGGGGCACTGAGAACAAGGTGGTTTCCTCCCATTTCGTAAGTGATAGTCCTAAAACATAAGCATGGAAATACTCTGTGACACAGCAAGATTCACAGAGCACCTATGTTTTTATTCCTTTGTCATGATGCCAAGTGGAAACCATCCTTAGAAATAGAAAGGCCCAGCCTGTGCTATCATTGTTTTCTAGTGACAGTTAGCCTTAGGTTCTTCCTAGTTGCACATGAAGCTGACTTGCCTTGCCGTTAATGTCTGGCAATCCACACTTCCCATGAGTGTGATTGTTTTAAATGTCCTCCAAATAAGTGCAGGGTCTTTGGAACTAAGGTTACTTGTTCAATGGAAGGGATGCTCTGTACATGGAAACAGAGCAGTGTTGTTTTAGTTTAGATTTTTTTCACCATAGTAAAGGAAGGAAACCTAATCCCAACTGGCAGAAACCAGAAAAGGAACACATCAGTTCATGAGCACAGATAATGGGTGGACCAGCTATATCCAAGATTCAAATAATGACCCCATTTTATTTTTATTATTATCTCTTTGTCTTTCTCTAGCTCTAATTTATGTCTGTCTCTTAGTTCTTTTGTTCATAGTGGCTTCATTCTCAAGCATGTTTTTCCCCTTGTGGCTCTATGACAAAGACCAATGGATCTAAGCTTTACCTTTATTTTAATCAAAACTCTTAAGGTTGAGTTCAAATAGATGGGCCTAGAGTAAGGGGCTATTTTTGGATTTTGGAAGTGATTCCCAAAGGAAATTCAAGATGTTGTATCAGAAACATGGAAAGTGCTGACAGGTTGGCAATAACAATGTATATACTATTGTGAGAAAGAGGCTCACTAACTCCTTACTAAGAGACTCCAGCTATTATAGCTTACATGCCTGTCTGAAAATGGACCAGATTTTCAGGGGAGTAGATTCACATTAACTGAACTCAGAGAGACTGATCTATAAACTGAGTACCAATTTATTACGTTACAGAGAAGACAGACAAACCCAACTGCCACTATTGACAAAGCAGTAATATTTTCTTCTTAGAAAAACCACAAGGAAAGCCAATCATAGGAAATCTGCTAAAAAAGCATGGATGAACGCAGGGGGGATAGTGTCATGTCTACAGAAGCATCTACAACAGGGGCCAGAACCCTGGAATTCCCTGGGTCAGAACAGCATTGTTTCTGGATGGAGAGTCTCTGAAATTTTGATGCCTTGGGCTTGTCTTTTGGCCAGAGTTGATCAAAGTGTGGCCCCACCAACGTTAAAATCATCTTGTAGCTTGATGAGATGAAGGTTTCTGCTCTTACCCAGATGTACAGAATTGGAACTGATGAAATGAATTTGCATTTCCCACAAGCTCTCCTGGCTTTGCCTCTGTAGCATAAGTGTTATTTGTCTAAGCTAATCAAATCCCTTTGTTCACACAGTCCAGGATACAAGTGATTAGATTTCTGCTTAAATTATTAAACAGTTTGCTTTCAAATTCTTATCAAAGCTCTCAATTTAGAGCATTTTTTAGATTCATCTGAAGTATAACTTCTGATTAAAAAGTAATAAAAATATTTATAGAAAATTCGGAAAGAATCGAGATATAGAAGGGATTAAGCAAAATCATCTAAATTCATGATTTGTTTTATCTTTTCTGTGTGTAGAATCATATCTTTTGTGTGTGGGGACGGAATTTGATTCATGCTTCAAATCTCCAGTGTAATTTGAGAGCATCTCTCCATATCTTTAGTCCTGTCATGATGTTAACGGCTATTCTAAAACTTCATATTTGTAGTTTTACCACCACAGATTATTAAACATATATATTGCTTGTAGGTTTTTACAACTCTGGAAAAATCATATGTTGTATTTTATAATTTGGGAGTGGGGAGGGGTGCTGGGGATTGAACTTAGGGCCTGGAGCTTGCTAGGTAAGTGCTGAGCTACATTCCCTGCTAGAGATATTGTATTTTACTGAAAAATTGATAATATTCAAGGAGGGAGGCCCTTAGGCATGTTCTGAATAAAGAAATATT
This sequence comes from Marmota flaviventris, assembly GCF_047511675.1. Classification (NCBI taxonomy): domain Eukaryota; kingdom Metazoa; phylum Chordata; class Mammalia; order Rodentia; family Sciuridae; genus Marmota; species Marmota flaviventris. Next base: position 44,171,386 of record NC_092502.1, read on the forward strand.
ATAACACAGTCACAGGGGTCATGGTTAATTATCACAAGGTCAGAAAGTGTTGAACTTCCTGTTATTGAAGTAGTTTTTAAGTTTACAGTTTTACAGGTTAATTTAAAAAAATCTAATTTTTATATCAAATAGTTGAACAGATGCATTTTTCTACAGCAGATATACTTAGCCTCAAGGGTATAGGTCAATATCCTTGGAAGATAGCAGTTCAATGAATTTCTGAATAGAAATATTTCACCCTTTTTAGAATACAGTTGGGCAGAAACTTAAAAGACATAGAAGAAGCATGAATTCAACAGAAAGATTATGGTCACATAAAAATTTTATGAGCACATGGTCTGCAGTTGTCCCAGGTCCTTTTTATTCACTGTTCAAGGTCAGCTTGGCCCTGTCCAGCCCCTGGGCCTCAGATTCACAGTGTGACAATTGACTCTCTTTCCATGGGTGAAAGCCCAGGCTGCTGTCTGTCTGCTGACATATACTTTGGGGTCCTTTATGGCAGCCATTGACAAGGAGAGACTGCTGTACCTGCATCTGCCTGCTTTCAGGGACTCCGCCTTCCCACTACTCAGAAGAGCCTGGGAACATCCAGGGTGCAGGAGACTTAATTCACCAGGGGTGGACACTTACAATGAAAGATAGGAGAAGAAGAGACACTGCTTAAATTACTTGCATTTCTTCTCCCACCTCCAGACTTTCCTGAGTTGTAGGACTGCACACAGCCTGTCTGCAGAGGGCCTGGAGATTGAGCAGCTGGCTTTGTCTGCGGCAAAGGTACTGCCAGCTCAGTTACAGGTTCCTTTTATTTGCTCTCCTTCCCTGATGGACTCGCTCTTGCTTCTTTTTCTGGGGTTACATCCACGTTCACCCTCCACCAAAAATAAAAATAAAAACTAGAGATTTGCCCTCTGAAAAACACCTGTGCCAACATTTTTTCTAGAAGTTATAATTAAATACTATTGAAGCCTAAAAACCTTCAACTATAGATTTCTAAGATTTTTAAAGGCATTTGGGAGTCATGACAGTGTTTTTTTTTTTTTTCTTGCTAGGAAGACTCTAAAGCTCCCCTTATTTTCCATGCTCCTAAATTCTTATGGGTTTCCAAGCTGGCCACATATATCCACCAGGAATATTATTTTCCAGGGATGGGGTGAAAATCTCATATAGCACAATTCAAACTCATAGAGACCAAAGTTTAAAATCTAATCGTATTTTATCAGGTTTATTTATTTATTTATTTTTGTATTAGGAATTGAATCCATGGTACTTAACTACTGAACCATATTCCCAGCTCTTATTTTTTTTTTTATTTTGAGACAGGATCTCAGCAAGATATTTAGGGCCTTACTAAGTTGCTGAAGCTGGCTTTGAATTCCTGATCGTCTTGCCTCATCCTCCAGAGACAATGGGATTATAGATATGTGCCTCCATGCCTGGCTTATCAATTTTATTTGTGAGCTGTAACTATGAGGGAATGCGGGTGCTACATATATGAGGGAGGAGGACCTGGGTTCTTGTTCCCTGGTATGTGAAATTGGGCATATTACCAAACCTCTTTAAATTTCAGTTTGTTTGTATGGAGGGTTGTGGAAATTAACTTTCCTATGTTCATATACGAATACACCACCAGTGAAACCACATCACATACAACCACAAGAATGGGATCCTAATTAGAGTAAATTATACTCCATGTATGTATAATATGTCAAAATACACTCTACTGTCATCTATATCTAAAAATAACAAATAAAAAAGTGAAAAATAAGAAAACATTACACTTCATTAATTAATGAGGAACATTTTCTAGATTCGAGTCATTCACTCACTGGCTTCACAGTTTCAGCATGTTCATATGCCACTTATCTTAAATAGTTTTCTTTCAATTGACTATGTTTTAAACATGAGCGCATGCAAAACAATGATTTTTGTGAAATCACAGGATTCAGTGGACTAGCCATATACATATCTAAGTAAAGATAATTAGTTGCAAATAATACAATCCACTGTATCTAATTTAAGCATGAAGAATTTTTACTAAAGGATGTTAGATGGTGCTTAAAATGTCTGAAAGGTCCAGAGGCCCACACCTGCACACCATAGCCAGGAGCACTGACAGCTAGGAAGCACACAAAGCATAGGCTAGGAGAAGTCCTGGAAACCTAAGCAACGGCTGTAGCACCTCACTGCAGTGGCCCAGAGGGGCTGTCACCACTCTACACTTGTAATCCAAACACCCACTCTACCTGCCAAATCACAGTGCTTGTTCCCCTGCTGAAATGTTTGAGGATGTATCTTTTTGAAAGACACTTAGGTCACATGGATGCTTCAGGGAAGGTAGGGAAGGTGATTTGCATTTCCAGCCTTTATGTTGGAGGCAGTATTGACTGACATAGCAGTTAAGTCAATATACAGTATCTGCCACATACATTAAAACTGAAAAAAGTTCTTTGGTGTATCACCTAAAGTCCTCCTCTATACAGAAAAACCAAAGTGAATGAAGGTATACATGGAGCCATGTGTAAAGCTCTCAATCTGTGGTGATATTGATATGATTACTTTTCCCTCTTTCAGATAGAGCATCCTCTCTGCTCAGCACCAGAGACACACTACCCATTCTTCTGTTCACACTCACAGGGGATACCAGGTGAGGCTGTGAGGTGCATTGAGGAGGCACATAGACTTTGGAGCCAAACTGCTAGGATTCATTATTTTTCTTTACTGTGAGGATCTAAGGAAGGAATGTTAAACTGATTAGCCAAACTAGCTAAAACTCTGTCTTACTCTGGGCATCTACGTTGATGTTCAAATGAAAACTCTATAAGAAGGTAATTATTGCAAATAGTTATTAAAAACATGAAAACAACAAGCCCTGGACAACTTATGCAGCTAAAATAGAAAAATACCAAGAGCACTTGAAAGGACAGGTGGTTCTGTGTCAAGAGTGGACCTTGCTCCTTTCAGATTTGTTGAGGACCAGATTTTGTGCATTTTTAAAGGACAGTGTTAGGGGTGATGACAGTGGCCCATGTTGTCTGCTCTCACCCTGCCCCAGCCTGGCTCAGTGGAGCAGCTTCCTTTGAAGAGGTGTCTAAGTGAAAGCCTGGTTCTGTGTACGAGGAAATTGACTTGGAATTTATTTCAACTGCCCAGAGAGATTAATGTCCTCAGAAGAAGCTTCAGGACAGTCAGAATTAAAAATAACTTAGTGACAATTTCATGATGAAGAGAAGAAAGTCAGTTACTTTTAAACCTTCTTCAGAGGAGAGAGGCTTTATGAAAATTAAAAGTGATCTAAGGGCGAATATTTAAAAATGCAAAATTCACTTTAATTTTGAAAATGAATTGAAATTCTTGAACTGTATTTCTTTAAGAAGTCACTGGTATATGTCCCATGAACCATAAGATACAAGAAGGTAGGCTCAGCTCCTGCCCACCTTCTTCCTTCTGTTCCTGTGATAGTCACAGCCCTTAGCATGGTGCCCAGTACCCAGATGGTTTATATGTAAGTTCAATGAGTGACAGTTAAAAGGATTTGGTATGACACTCAGTTTAATTGCTAAACACAGATTGGATTTAGGGAAAATTGGTATATATTCCAGAGTTCTAAATTCTACTGTGAGTGCTCATGAATCTCTTAAAGATGGCATTACATAAAGGTGTGACCTGCCTGAATGCACAAGAAAGATCTCACAGGGTTATATTTTTAGAAGGGCTGGGATTTTATAAAAGATATAAACCCAGCAACTTGGGAGGCTGAGGCAGAAGGATCACAAGTTTAAAGCCAGCCTCAGCAACTTAGTGAGGCCCTGTGAAACTTAGAGAGACACTGTCTCAAAATAATAAAGTGGAAAGGGCTGGGGATGTTGCTCAGTGGTTAAGCCCTCCTGGGTTCAATTCCTGGTGTATGTGTGTGTACACAAGCACACACACACACACACACACACACAGGCAAACTGTCTATGAAGAATTTAAATTTGTATTTCCATTTGTAACTTTGCATAGAGTCTTAAAGCTTAAATGAAACTGACAGTTTGCTCAAGGAAGTTTCAATTATTTTTGAGGACTCATCAACTTATTAACATTTTATTATAAAATATGCTGCTATGTAAAGTACAGGACTAATTTCACCTGTTTGTGTGCCACTTCAAACCTGGGAATAAAAAGTAAAGTCATACCAACAAGCTCAGCTCTGTTTCTCTGTAAGGTAAGTTGCAAAATTAGCCCCAACTCTTTTCCACCCTTCAGTTCATACACTGACAATAAAAATCCTCGTACTGAGAGGGTAGCACCCATGTCCTTGGCCCTTGAATCTAGCTTGGCCAGGTGACTTGCTTTAGCCAAGAGGACATCAGCACACATGTCTCAGGCAGAGTCCTGAAACCCGCCTGCATGTGGGGGCTTGTCTTTTGCTGCTCTGGGGACTCATGCTGCTGCTCCTGTGTAAAGAAGCTTGGACTGGACACCAGGGCCCTGCTGACAGCCAGAAGTAGAACCACTCAGCTCACCACAGATGCAGGACTGAGTCTATGAGAGGCCAGCAGTAGAAAAACCCAGCTGTTCTCAGTCCAAATTGTAAGCCAACGAGCTGTTTTAAGCCACTGGGTTTGGAATGGTTTGTTGTGCAGCAATAGATAAGCAGCGTACTGGGCACTTTGTGCAGGAATTCCATTCTTCCTTAAATTTCTCCTCAGCAGTTCTCAGAGTTCCATGGGCTGTCATGCATGTTCTCTGAGGTGTATTTCTCCAAGCCACCATGCCTCACTTAACCTCTCTTTTTCCTCTTTGGCTCAGGTTCTGTGCTGCTGGTGTCTTTGGGAGTTGTCATTGTCCAAAGGTGCAGCTCTGGTTATATTGGAGATGACACCCTTTCTAGTTTCCACCAGGAATGCCCACGCTGTAATGTGGAATCCAAATCATGCTGGGGGCCTCTGCGATACCATAATTAGGACAAAATGAGAGAGAGGTGTGTGGAGTGAGTGGGAAGAGGCATAAGAACAAAACCAGAATAGACATGAGTTGAGAGCTGGTGGGACCTTTGAGATTGTCTGTTCCAGCTCCTCAGTTTTACAAGAGGCTCTTTGCACAGAGTGCATATTTCTGGCCCAGGGTCCCATGATCTACGAGTGTCAGCTCTGGGATCAGAGCACAATCCCCTCATTTCAAATTTAGGGACTATTTCCATTCCATTGTTTTTTTTTTTTTTCTTCATATGCCACTTAGAATTTTCTAAAGAGAAATGTAGATTTGGGGGGAAAACTTAATAATGATAGATAAAAAAATCTGGGGTGTAATGAATTGTCCTTAGAAAATAATTTGAATGCAATGGCAGAAAGATGCCAATTTCTTCTTTTATATGTGCATTATCCTATTTAAATGGCTCTCTCGGGTGGGAAGTATGTTGGAGATGGAGCTTCCACTTAGTTAGGTTTTGCAGCATTTGGACACTTAAGCATCCACTTCTCCCATCCAAGCAGGGTAGTTGGCATTTCTAGTGGTACACCCCATGGAAACTTAGACCACTATTAGCTCAGACACTATGCTGGAGCATAGTGGGGATACCCTCAAAGCCCTCCCATTTTATTGAGCCCTCATGTTGAGCTGTGACCCACTGTGGCAGAGAGATGCCTGAGGCACAGACATCACAGTTGCTACATGGCAGCCTATACTATGGAACCCTCAAGATACTGTAGGGATAGTGGAACATACAGGGGAGACACTAACAATACTGGGTGCTCATATACCAGCATCTAAAGGCAAAGGTCACTGCCCCAGATCTTAAGGGCTATAGCTCTTCTCTCCTATTTTGTATATTTCTGTCAAGTGATAGGTCGCCCTTTTAAGGGTGCCCCTCCTCTTTTCCCCTTCAGTAAGATAATTTCATTAGCAATGCTTGGGAAGTTAGAGAGAAATAGGGAATGGAGCTATCTCAGGGAGGAGTATAGGACTGTAGTTTGCAGAAGGCCCCATGTTTGTACAGCACCAGAACATTAGGATATCATTTCAAGGCAGAGACAAAGCAGGTGTGTGAAAATCAGAGGACATTTTTCAGCTCCAGCTAGGTGGTGGAAGCCTCACTGTGGCAGAGGGTCAGAGAAAGGAAGGCAAAGCCTTGCTCCTCTCCTCCTCTTGCGCGCATCTCCTGCGTGGGCGGTGGAAATGGGGTTCCCCTGGGTGGAATGGGCTGGCTGAGAAATAAAAGCTAGGAAAAATAGAACACCAAAAAAAAAAAAAAAAAAAAAAAAAAAACCTCAGGACACAGAAAGTAGTTTCAAAAGCAGGGGCAGGACAGGACAGGCAAGCCAATTGGTGCCTGCTTTATTTATATCGGGAAACATCAAAGGCCTTCCATAGAATATTCTTCACCAAAAAAGGTTAAAGGTGGGCTGTTCAGTTCCCAGAGGGTTACACCCATTTTTGGAGCTATTGTGAGGTATCTTCCTAGCAGAGCAGAGATAAAGGTCATGTGCATTGGGCAATCTATTGCCCTGGGAGAGCCACGGATAGTTCGCAAAGCCAAACCTAAATCTCCCTGGCTACCATCCTTAGAGAAGATCCTCATGTAATTCACGGAGGGCTTCCCACACTCCTCAGCTGGCCACTTTGTGTAATTCTAAACAGAAATCAGGAGTGACTTTATTTAGTTAGAAAAATGTATTTGTCTTAGGTATATTAAAAAATATTTCCAAGCTTTTTTTTTTTTAGGTATATTCTTTCCATGTTATTGACTTAATAATACTGCAAAAATATTACTTGAGAATGATCAGTACAACTGCAGTGTAGATCTGAGGGCACTGTCCATTGTGCAAATGTAGTACAGAAAAATCAGGGCAGTCTACTCATAACATTTCAATTTCAAGCTTCTGATGGGTATTAAAAATGATTACAAGGAATTTAAAAAATAATGAAAAGAAAAACACCTTGAGGGTGTCTCTTTAAATTAGGAAACCCAAATTAAGAAGCACATCAATACTTTTAAGGTAAATTAGAATACAGAACACATGTGACCCATGAAAGAGTGACCTTGATAAAAATTGAGAATGGGAGGCGATCTTGTTCCTGTCCTCCTGATACACAATATGGTGGAGCTTTGTTGACCAGCTCAGTTTCCTGGCTATATGCAGTAATTCAAGGATTCAGTGTTTCTCCATGTCTTCCTGTGTCAGCAGTGAGCTAGGTACCAGGAATCTGAGAAGACAGAACAGCATCTGGGCATTTTCTTCCATGCCCTGACCCCTGAGGGGGACAGACAATGAAAGGGACACTGAGACTGGAGTGGAAGGAGAGATCTCCTCCCAGGGAAGTGGAATCTCATGGGGAAGGTCGTTTGAGTTGTTGTAAGCTGCCAAAAGGTAGAGATGGGTATGTCTCTTCTAGGGGCAGCCTGAAGAATATGTGGAGGCTCAGAGAAGCATATGGAGAATGGTTTGTTTCTGTTATGGCTGAAACATAGGCGGGTAGAGGAAGGGTGTGGTGGCAGAAAGTGAGGCAAGACAATGTGGCCTGAGACTGGCTTGCGATTTGTGATTCTAAGTCAAGAATTTGGACTTGATTTTTTATACTCTATTACCTCTGTGTGTAGAACACCTGCTGAAAAATGTGTGCTAATGTGATATTTACCAGAATGACGAGCAAGAAAGGATGTGTCATCTTTTTTAAAAAATATGTCTATCAACCTCATGACCTGACAGAAAAAGTTCAGTTGAAGATTCCCTTTGTAGTGAGGATGCTTGATTTTAATAACCCAGGTACATTCCTAATTTCTACTACCCCATCCTCAAATACACCCACTGCCCTTATAGCCCATGTTAAAATGTAGGCAGATGCAGCCACTCATCAAGTTTCCGGCTAAAGTCAGTATGATAATGTTCTGCTTCATCAACCGAGGAATGAAGAATATGAAGGACTTTTGTAATTTAATTCAGAAAATCTGGCAAAATCTCAAATCTTTAAAACTTTGAGTGCAAAATTAGTTGTTCAGAAACAAAGCCAGATGTGAATATAATACAACATCACCAGTCATATATAGCATAGACCAATTACTCGACTATTGAGATATACAATATAATGAGGATTAAGTAAGCTCTTTCTTAATGAAGTATGGTGGCAGTGTGAAAATACCATGAGCTCATGAGCTCATGAGGGTGGGACGGATCTAGGCTCAAATGCCTGCTGTTCTACCTTCTGGCTTTAGGAGCTTCAGCAATAGATTCATTCTCTGAATCTCAGCTACCACAGCTGTAAGATAAGAATAATGATAACTAGTGTCCAGGGCCACTCAGGAAGAGTTGTCCTTTTCAAATCCATCCTGCTATACCTTGGAGCACAGACCAGTGTTTTATGAGGACGTAGACCACGTTTGATGTTGCTTAATTTGATCTCTGGCACATAGCTGGCTCTCAATAAGTATTTAGGGAAAGAAGGGAGCCTTAAAGATCATCATTTTTAGCAGTTCTAAATGTATTTTGCCACAGCCATCAGATCTAGAGCAAATTTATAAACAATAGGGGCAAGAGAGAAAGAGGGAAGGAGAGCGAGGGGTACATTTGAATGAATAAGTGGAAATTCATATGTAACTGACATTGTCTAGGGCCACTTTCTCTCCTCTGTGCATGCCTCTGTTTCCAGCTGGCATCCCTCTTGCTCTCCAATAACTTGCAATTTAACATATTTTGTGAAGAGAAAACCGAGAAGGAAAGAACTCCAGTAAATTCACACTCACCTGCCACTGCTCGGAAAGGAGCAGGTGGTATAGCCCCTGCAGTGCTGGGCAGGAGGTGATGCAGATGCTGGTCTCTCCTCCGGGCTCTTCTTTCCAGTGTCAGAATCTAAGTAAGGATATTTTACCAAATGTTTGGGAGTGAGAAACGTGAAAACCAGAGACATAAAGCAACTTGTTCAAGGTTAGGCCTGTAACTAACAGGATAATTTATTTTTTGCATATTCGGGTTCTAATTTTGCTATCAAGGGAAACATAACGACATAAAATACATTGGAGTGTTTGACAGAAGTTCCAGTGAACTTTTCCTGGCTTAGGATAGGGTGGGGGTGAGGAAGTTATTTCTACATTTAATTTCTTTAATAGATAGAGGACTATTCAAAATATGTTTCTTTTTAATGAAACTTTTGAGTCTTTCAAGGAATTTTCTCATTCTGCCTCTTTTGATAAATTTATTGGTATAAAATTATTTGTAATATCATCTGTATTAATATAGAAAGAGCATTTAACAAAATTCAAAGCCCTTTCATGAAAGAAAAAAACCACTCCATTCTTGGGGAATAGTAAAAAAATACTATTTTATTAAATTGCATAATAAAAACCATACTGAATATCTTAATGATGAAAAGGCTGAATGCTTTTCCTCTAAGATGAGGTGCAAGACAAGGAACTCATCTCTGCCACTTCTATTCAACAGAGTAATATAATTGCTAACCAGAGTAATTGGGCAAGAAAAAGAAATAACAGGGATCCAAATCAGAAAAGAAGAAGTAAAGTTATCTCTGTTCACAGATGATATCTTGTACATAGAAAACCTTAAGATTACACACACATACACACAACTGTTGGAATTAATAAATCCAGCAAAGTAGGATACAAAGTCAACACACCAAATCAGTTGCATTTCTACACACTTACACTGAGCAACCTGAAAAGAAAAATTACAAGAATCTGTTCCATTTATAGTAGCATAAAACAGGATAGAAGGTGAGAACCCATAAAACTCATCATCAAGAAAACAAACAACCTTAAATAAAATTGGCTAAAGGACTTGAACAGACATTTCTCCAAAGAAAATATACAAATAGTCATAAGTGTATGAAGAGATGTTTCACATCACTAATCATTAGGGAAATGCAAATCAATAAGGTCTTACCTCACACAGGTTAGTATGGCTGGGATGACTGTGATGAAAAAACAAAACAAAATAACAAGTATTGACAAAGATTTAGAAAAACCAGAGTCTGGGGTACTGTTGGTGGGAATGTAAAATGATACAGATGCTGTGGAAAACATTATGAGAGTTCTTTTTGAAAATGAAAACAGAAACCACATAATCCAGCAATTCCATGTATGGATACATTCCCCCCCCCACCCCCCCCGAAGTGAAGGCAAAATGTTAAAAAGATACTTGTGTACCCATGTTTATAGCACCATTATTTACAACAACAAAAACATGGAGGTGATCTTAGTATTAATCAGTAGATGAATGGATAGGCAAAATGTGGCATAAACATACAATAGAAAATTATTCAGTCTTGAAAAGGATCAAAACCCTAATGTATGTTATACAACATTAGACATTACCATAAATAAAATAAGCAACCAGAAGAAGACAAATCTTGTGGGATTCTACATATATTAGTTACTCAGTCAAAATCATAGTGATAGAAAGTAGAATGGTGTTTGTCATAGGCTTCATGAAGAAGAAAATCAGGAGTTATTGCTGAAAGGGTATAGAATGTCAATTTCGCAAAGTGAATAGTCATACCAATGGAGATGCGTAATAGTGGCAAGGGTTGCATGACAATATGATTATATTTAATTCTATTGAGATTTACACTTAGAAATATTTAAGATAGTAAATTTGGTTGGCTATTCACCACACTAAAAAACTGGAAAAAATTATTACATATCTTCTTATTTTCCATTTGATTCTATAAGATTTCTAGTGATGTCTCCTTTTAAATTCTTGCTTCATCTATGTCTAGTTTTATTTTTTGAAAAAAAACCACATTGATTTCATTGATTTTTGCTTGTATTTTATTATTCTTTCTACCTATTATGTATTTAATTTGCCCTGCTACTTTTTTATGACATAAGTTCAGATAATTGATTTTAGACATGTTTTTCTCCCTTGAATAAGGGTTTGAAACTATAAACTTTTAAGTGCTGCTTTAGTTGAATCTTACAAGTTTTGCAATTCTATCTTTATTTTCAGTCAGTCCAGAATATTTTATAATTTCCCTTATTTCTTTTTTGCCTGAGTTTTTGAAGTGGTGTTTAATTCTTTAATGTTTAAAGAATTTAATACATACATATATGTAAGTATTAAATATATATATATATTAGAATAATTTGGGACTTATGGAAAACTGAGCAGAGCATACAAAGAGGAGTTGTGTTCCTCCTCTCTGTTTTGCTCATGGATTCTCTTATTATTTAGCACATTGCATTTTTTTTTTACAATTAATGAACTGATACATTATTATTAATTAAAATACATAGTTTAATTTTGTATTCACTTTTTGTGTGAACAATTCTGTGAGTTGTGTTAAATGTATTGTTTACCTGTGTCATTAGAGTATTATATACATCTTCAAATCTTTTTTGCTCCATCTGCTCATTTCTCTGTTCCCACCTCAAACCCTTTGTCCTTTTACTGTTTCTTGTAGTTTTGTCTATTTTGAATGTTGGAATCATATATCCTGTAGCCTTTTCAGAGTTGGTTCTTTCACTTAGCAATATGAGTTTTAAATTCCACAATGTCTTTTTATGGCTTGACTCCTCCTCTTCCTCCTCCTCCTCCTCCTCCTCCTCCTCCTCTTCCTCCTCCTCCTCCTCTTCCTCCTCCTCCTCCTCCTCTTCCTCCTCCTCCTCTTCTTCCTCCTCCTCCTCCTCTTCCTCCTCCTCCTCCTCTTCCTCCTCCTCCTCCTCTTCCTCCTCCTCCTCCTCTTCCTCCTCCTCCTCCTTCCTCCTCCTCTTCCTCCTCCTCCTTCTCTTCTCCTTCTTCTTCTCCCTTCTTCTTCCTTCTTTTGGTTGAACAGTATTCCATTGTTGTTATGTACCAGGGTCTACCCACCCAGTTGCTTTTTGAAGAATATTGTGCCTACTTTTTTTAAATCAAATATGATTAAAGCTGCCATAAACATTCATGTGAAAGTGTTTGTGTGGACATATGTTTTCAAATCAGTTGGGAAAATAGGATCATGATTGCTGGATGGTTTATTAAAAGTATACTTAGCTTTGAAAAAAACTGCTAAACAGTCTTCCAAAGTGGGGGCATCCTTTTACATTCATACAGGCAGTGAATAGAGGCTACCTGTGCTCTACATCCTGACTACTGGTGGTAGTGTCAGTTTTTTTAGCCTCTCTAATAGGAAGGTGGTAGTAGCTCATTGTTGCTTTAATATGTAATTCTCTCAAAGACATATGATATTTAGCTTTTTGTGCTTATTTGCCATCTGTATATATCTTCTTTCATGAAGAATCTGTTCAAATCTTTTTTCCATTTTTAAATTGGATCATTTGTTTCCTTAGCATTGAGTTTTATGAATTCTTTGTTTTGGTTACAAGTCCTTTATTAGATGCATGTTTTGCAAATATTTTTTTCAAGTATGTGACTGACCTTTTAATTCTCTTAACATTGTCATTCACAGAGCAATTTTCATTTTAATGAGTATTACTGATAAGTTTTGTCTATCATGAATTATGCTTCTGTGTTTATCTAAAAAATAACCACCAAACCTAGGGTCACCTAGATTTTCTCTTATTTTGTTAAAAGTTTTATAGCGTTGTGGTTTATATTTGGGATTAGGATCAATTTGAATTATTGTGCTTATTAAAATATACAATGTGTATTTTATTTTGCATGTGGATGTTGAATTGTTCTATCACCATTTTTGAAAAGATGAGCTTTCCTCTCCATAATTGCCTTTTTTTCTTTGTCAACACTCATTTGATAACATCTGTGTGTGCCTACTTCTGATCTTTATATTATGTTTCTTTAATATGTGACCTTTTTAGCCAGACTATGCTCTCTTGATTACTATGGCTCTATAGTAAGTTTCAAAGCTTTCGTATTTCATGTTCACAGCTTTCGTATTCTTCAGAACTGTCTTGGCTATTCTGGGTCTTTTGACTTTCCAATCTAGCATCTGCTTGTCGACTTCTACAAAATAGCTTTTGGGGATTTTAATTTTGATTATTAGAATCTCTGGGGAAAGTTGGGAAGAATTGACATCTTTACAATAATAAGTCTCTCTACTACGAGAAGTCTTTAATTGTTTACATCAGAGTTCTACAGATTTTTCAAGATAGATCAGTTATATTCTTTGTTAGATTCATACAAAAGTGATTTTTGATGCTTTGTCATTGGCATTGTATTTTTTAATTTCAGATTCCAATTGCTCATCTTTTAGTATCTAGAGAACTGAGTGACTTTTTAATGTTAATCTTTTATCCTGTAATTCTACTATAATTCCAGATGTTAAACATTGATTTCTAGTTAAATTCTTTTTGTATCAAGGAACACATTATGAAATTTCAATCCTTTTAAATTTATTGGGACATACTTTATGGCTTAGCATAAGGTTTAAGATGGTCAATGTTCCAAGTGCACTGGAAAATGATTTTGTCTTGCAGTGATTGTTCTGTAAATGTCAATCAAGTAGGTTGGGTCTTAGTATTCTTTCCTTTACGTCTTCTTTATCTTTACTGATTTTTTTTTCTTTTTTCCCCACTAGTTATTAAAAAAGAATTGTTGAAAACTCTAGCAATAGTATTGATTTATCTTTCATTCCTTTCAGTTATGTCCATTGGGCTTCATACATTTCAAAACACTGTTACCTGGAACATTCATATTGAGAATTCTTGTGTGTTTTTTATAAATATACTTTTTGGCTTTTTACTATCAAATGTCATGTCTCAATCAATTCTGGTAATATTTATAATACTGAAATCAATATACAACTACAGCCATTTGGGATTGTTATTTGCTTATATATCCTTTTTTACTTCTTTTTTCCCTTCCTTCTTTTTCACTTTTAACCTTTCTCTGAGTTTATACTTAAAGTGCATTTTCTATAGACAATATATAGCTGAGTTTTGCTTTTAGACTCCTTCTAAAAATTTTTAATTTTTATGGAATGATTTGTCCATTCCCATTTGTGTCATTTTTGATACGGTTAACTTTAGTCATACCTCTAAACTTTCAAAAATTTCATTTTATTTAACTTCTGTTTCTATCTTATTCCTCTACTGTCTTCTTCGGGATTGACTGAATATATTTAGTATTCCATTTTATCTCCTCTATTGGTTTATCGGCTGTATTTCCTGATTTTTAGTTTTGCTGTAGAGATAATATTATCTTTAACTTAGCTTAATCTGCTTTCCAATAGTTTTATATTACTTTTTATATAAGGTAAGAACTGTATAATGTGCTTTCATTTCTGCTAAGTTCTTGTGCTATTTTTATAGTACATTTTTTTTTTCTACGTAGGCTAAACATCTCATGTTTATTAACATTGTTAATTTTTATACTTTGCAAATTCTTTCTTGTATTTTTCTTCAGTTAAAAGTTTCCTTTCATCTATTTTTAGTATAAATATAGTGGCAGTAAAATATTTCAGAGTTATATAAACAAAAACTTATTTCACCGTCATTTTTGAAGAATTTTTTCACTGGATATGAAGTCTCAAGTTCATAGTTTTGGTCTTTCAGTCTTAAAAAAAGACTTTCACTCTCTTATGACTTAATTGTTTTGGAAATGATGTTGCCCATTCTTCTTATTTTGGTCCTATAAAAGTAATTTGTTTTGCTTCTCTGGGTAATGTTAAGGTTATTTTCTTTATCATTTATTCTCAGCAATCTTGTTATGTTGAACTTTCTTTGTGCTTATTTTGCTTGTGTTTCATTGAACTCCTTAGAGCTGTAGATTTATTTTTAGGCCAAATTTGTAAAATATTGTTATTTTCCAAGTATTTTTCTGCCATGATTTCTCAGTTCTGCTCTTCTGGGACTCCAATTAGCTCTGAGTTAAATTACATTGTCTCAGAAATGCTTTGGGGTTTTGTTTTTTGAATATATTTGATGATTCTCTATTGTCCTCAAGTATTCTTATTTCTTCTTCACTGTTTAATCTGTTAGTCTAATTCAGAGCATTTAAAAATTTTAAGTATTATAATGTAAATTTTTTATTCTTCTCACTATATTTTTATATAAATCCTTGAACACATTTTCAGGTTTTGTCTGTGAATTCATCATCTATCATTTTGAGGCCTATTTTTATTGACTAAGATTTCTGTTATTATTGACAGTTTTCATCTTCTCATATCTTATAATTTTTTATTGAATGCTAGTCAATGTAATGTGGTAATTATTCTTTATATACAGGAGATGTGCTCTGTGATCCCCAGTGGATGCCTGAAACCACAAATAGCACCAAACCTTATATATTCCATGTTTTTTCCCATACAGACATACCTGTGATAAAATTAAATTTGGCACAGTAAGAGATAAATAACACCTAATAATGAAATAGAATAATAGTAGAATAATTATAACAGTATACTATAATAAAAGTTATATTAATGTAGTCTCTGTCACAAAATAATTTTTGTTTTTGAGAGTGTGTGGGTTCCTAGCTGTGGATTCTGTATCTGGCTTTATCATATGCCTCTCAGCATTTTAATATAGTACAAGAGTTAAATCTATCCTTCTCTGGTTCTTCCTTTGCACTTTTATGAGTGTATTATTAGGATTTATTCAGAAGAGTCCAATTCCATTGTAACTGAATACTTGCTTTGGATGGTATTTTTTTTCTTAATCTATTTTATCTCATTGTTCCAGATGTGAATAGCTATAACAACTTAAATAAAATAAATAATACAGTAATTATAACATAATTATATTATTTGACATTATTTAAGTTTTAGATTATGATTTCCAGGCTATTTTAATGCACCTGTGTAAATTTCATTGAAATATTTGCAGAATTGAAAATTTGGGACTGAATTGGTTTAATCAATTTCTTCAACTCTACTGAAAATGTGACTGCAGCTTCGTTGTTGACAGACACAGCCTCTCCATTAATTTTTATGATTTTCAGTCAAACTTATTCCTGAATTTTTCCAACTACCCTTACTTGGCTGGATGTCATTTATCTAAGGGGATCCCTTGCTGAGTGAATTCTTTGTATACAATTGATACTTTCTGGAGCAATATGTTTCTGTTAATCAGACCATGTTTTCTCTTCATGTCTCCCACCCACAAATTACTGTAGCCATAACTTTTGCTGTTTGAAGTGAAGCGGCAAAGCTAGCTCAAAGTTATTTTTCCTTAATCAAAATTTCATGGACAGATTTGTTCTTACCATAGATTTTTAGCAAGCTCAGTATGTGATTTTTTTGTTTGTTTGTTTCTGTAGTACATTTAGAACTTTCACCCTTTCACTTAGGGGAAGCAGTTCATGGCTTCTCTTTGGCATATTGGAATTTCCAGCATTGCCACTCTTGCAAATTGATGCTATTTTTAAGTAAAATAAGGATTACTTGAGCATAAGCATTATATTATCAATACACCTTTTTAGGGACTAATAAGCAGGTAGCACATACCATGTGGATACACTGAAACAAAGGGAGGATTAATGTCCTGCAGGGAATGGCATGGAATGGCCAAATTTTATCATGCCATTCACAATAGCATGAATATAAGTTCTTTTTTTAATCTTTATTTTGTTTATTTATTTTTATGTGGTGTTGAGAATCAAACCCAGTGCCTCACATGTGCAAGGCAAGTGCTTTGCCACTGAGCCACAACCCTAGCCCTGATGGATGTAAATTTTGTGAATTATTTATTTATGAAATTTTTCATTTAATATTTTTGGACCATGGTTGACCATGGGTGACTGAAACAGCAGAAAGCAAAACCACTGATGAGGGGGTAGTGCTGGGAGCCATTAGCCAAGTAGGTATGACAATTTCCTTGCCAGCGTACCCCATGTTGCAGTGACATTGCATGTAGGTGACCTTGCTCAAGGACCAGGGCGGATTAGGGTGCTCCCGGTTTAGGATAATCGGATTTAGGGCGTTCCAGGTATAAGATTATTCCTGCTGGGAATAGGGCGTATCCTGATGCCTGAGTTCCCCTTGAGTTCTCACGGGATTCAGACAGTATTTTTTGGGAGATAGAAGCCCAGTGGAGGTGGATTTGGGCAGAGAACGTGGATTTCCCCAGAACGTGATTGTAGACGGCTGGTGTGAGTTCTGGAATAAAGAGTTGCTGTTTGAATCTACAAGCTGTGTGGTGTCTCGTGATTTTGTGCCCAGCCAGACTGCAGCATTTGTGCCCAGCCAGACTGCGGCAGGGTAGTATAGAAATGTGCTTAGCCTCTGGATTTTGTTGTCTTCCTTTGATAACTACTGAGTTTTGTTATGGCAGCTAACTACTTGTGGATGAGCTACAACCTTCTGGGACTTGTCCTTACACTTTATCCAGGTGGGTCTAGACTAGTCCCTCCCCTAGGGCTGGTTTACCTGTTTGATTTTAGTCCTGGTTTAGTCCTATTCCTGAAATGATGCTCCACATGTTCAGAGTGACCTCTTCCCTCCAGCTCACCAGGACTTGAGTGCCTCCCAGAAGCCTGGGTTTTTAAGAAGACATGATTGTTCTCTGGTAGGCCTTGTGGAATCCCATCCTACACATATGCAGCTTGATAGTCACATTAAGAACTTGTGGGGACCCTGATGCAGATTTACGAACTTTTTTTCCTGCAAATTGCTAATTCCAGATGCAGGTGTTCTCTTAAATTTAAACCTCTGTCTTCTTGGCTTAGAGAAATTGCTCTTCTTATATTTTCCCTTCCTGAAATGGGGTCAGAAAATTGCTTCAGGCAGAAAGCTGAGGCAACAATATTTCTTCTTTTTATTTTAATCTGTAGCTTTTACTTATTGGGATATAATATAGGTTAAACCAGTGCCCTGGGTAATAGAGTAGGAAAAGACTTCAAGATTGAGAAACCTTCCAGAATTTTCAGACTTCTGTGTTACATAATTTAAGTAGAAATCAGGAATCTGAGTATGTTACTTTAAAATGATTTTCAATACCTTTATTGTTCCAATAAATGTTTTACAGTGTTTTCTTTATAAGGTTGGGGGTTGAATTGATATTTATTCTCATGATTATTTCTCAATAAAAACTAGAGGTCTTGAATTAGTAAATATTCCTTAATTAAATAAGAAAAGCCAAATTTTAGAACATGAATTATTCTGTGTTGTCACTGCAGGTATCTTTTCATGTATTTAGAGCAAAGGCAATCTTACAAATTTTTAATCACTTAACATTTAAGAGTTATATAGTTATGCGTTGTTTTGACAATGGGACATTCTGTTCATCACTAGACAATTTTGTCTTCTTGTGAACTTTATAGAGTATACTTACACAGACTAAGATGGCCATGTGGTCATTATCTTATGGGACCACTGTCATACATGTGGCCCATTGTTATGCAGTGTGTGACTATAATGTTATACGAATTGACAAATAAGAGTTAAGAAAACTCCCCAAGATAACTTTTACAGTAGTCAGGAAGCCTTAGGGATAAGGAAAAAAAAAATCAAGATATTTTGATTCTCTTAAGGTTATTGTCTATGGAAAATTCAGATATCATAAAAACTGAGCCAAAACATACAAGAAAAAAAAATCAGTACATTTATAACTTAGGAGAAGTGGTTTTGTTCCTTTGCAAAGAGCAGGCATGAATAATTATCTCAAATTGGAAGTTTGGATAAAATCTTCACAGGTTTATGAATTCTACAGGAACAACCACATCCATAATCATTATGTATATTTGTGCCTCTTATTAAATTTCATCAGAGGAGAGAGTCTAAAATTTATCTTGTTTTTCAACTTCTTCTCAGAAGAAATTCATAGTCAAACTTGAACAAGTATTGTAACATTTCAGAGCCCCTATCTCAAGGAAGATTGAGAACCAGAAACCTATTACTGTACTTGGGTAGTGTGAAAAGATTAAAAGTTCATCATAATATACTTCTAGTGTATGTTTATGGTTTTTCAATGTACATATATCACATATAAAGTGAGGAATTGACATTTGAATAGAGTTTAAAGGTTTACAAAGATTTTTTTCCTTTATTATTTTAGACCACTTATTACTGTCAGTAATGTCACAGAGGCTTGTGATACCTAAAGTTATCTCTGTTCTGCACTTTTGCCATTAGCCACCATTCTACCATTAGTCACCTTCCAGCTTTCCTTTGAGGCTGTATTTGCCCTATCATGTGTTTCCAAGTGGACTGGTCCTCACCGTCTTTTGCTGTCCTCTGCCTGTTTTTGTTTTGCTTTGTTTTTCAGATTGTGAGACAAAATAACCACTCTAACCTTAATTAGTCACAATGGTTGGTTGAAAAATTGCATGTGATTCCAGTGGGCTCCGTAAGAACCCTCTGTGACATTTTCTTGTGAAATTAATGTTGAGAAAATATCCTTTTGCTGTTGGAGTCCTTTTGCTAGGTGGATGTAAATTTGGAGCTGCATGGAATATACAAGTTGTGTAGAGCAGGAGTGAATGAGGTTAACATGCTGAGGTGAGTATAGATGAAATAGAAATAAGAATTTTCCAGTGAGTTGAACCCCTGGGTCTAGCCGTGTTTGAACTGTTTCACGAGCTGATGAGTTCCTTTACCCTTAAGCTAATTGAAGATGGAATGTTCTCTCACACTTCCTAAAGAATTTCCCTATTGTAGATATTTTGGTCTCATTTTGCAGGTGAAAAAACGAGTTTCTACAAGGTTAAGTAACCAATCTATGTCCATTTGTAGGGTGAGAGACTTGAATAGAACCTGTTCTCATTTCAGTTAACCATTCTGCAGCCAGCTACCTTTTGGATCAAGATAAAATATCTATGATGTCTCATTTTGGTTTTGTTGGCTTCTTTTCCTTAAATTTTAGTGGGTTATCTTGTTTTTTCCCTCTAGGGAGTTTGCAGATGTGACTACAGAATGTTTTCTGCTTGTGTCCCTGCAGATGGATATCTGTCGAGCTTCCTGGCCCTTTCCTGATACTGTACCTGCCCAGCCTACTCAAGGCCAGATTCCCATGCTGCAGGTGTTGAGCTTAGAATAGGCCCTCTATAGAAATGTAGTCTCACCACTTGAATCATTTTAAAGCTGACTCTGAAACAAGAGGGCTAGATCCAAGGTGACCATCTCATCTTACACAATTGCAAAATCTTTCAAAAGACATCTACCATGTGGTGGTCTGTGAAGAGAGAAGATTCTCCCCTTTAAAAAACATGTCTTGGATAGTCTATATGTCCCTAGATAGTCCCCTACCCTCCTGTGAGACCCAATGTCAAAGAAAAGGATTTAAAATTAAGAAGAAAAAAATGCTTCCACAGTTTGTGAACAATAAGAAAAGAAAAGGAACAAGTAATGTGATTCTTCAAAGGTTAAATATGATAGCACCTCCCAATTTGGCTTTGCTGGAGAAAGAGCTGCTCTGTAAGTGAATTTTGAGGAAACACTTTAAGCACCAAAAACTGTTTATAAAAATCTATTTTGACAATTATGAGGTTGGAATCTTTATAAGATCTCCTGCAAACTCCCCAACTCTACTCTGTGAATCAGAGCTCTCCTAATATAACCTCTTTCCTTAGAGATTTAGGGCCTCCTCTTGATTGTTCTGGAAATCACAGAATGGGGTACTCTGTGCTTGTTTATGATTCTAATGTGTTTTAAAAAATGCTAGTTTTCCTGTGTATTTTAAATGCAAGTTTTATCCATCTATTGCCCTTCTTGTGGCTCTTAGTATGTTTTCTGCTCTTGCTTTAAATCTTCTGTCGTACTTCACCCATAGCATGAGACTGTCACCAACCCCCCTCTTACAGTATAGAAAGTGAAGGACTTGTAGCACCATCTTCTCTTAAACCACATATTTATATCTTCCACTTATACATCTTGTCCTCAGCTGGGCTTGGACACAAAGTATGACTGGATCTCAGAGAGAAAGAAGTAGAACTTGTTCAAATATCTACAACTGTCCTATTGCTGACCAGGTGTGGGGTTTCTGGTGGTGTGCCTTATCTCATTGAAACCTCCCAAGGCTTAGAGGAAGATTTGCCAGGCAGTGTGCTAAATGCTTCACATATTATTTAATTTAATTCTCAAACATCCCTATGAGCCTCAGGAGAGGAAGGTGACTTAAACAGAGGCACAGATTTTGACCTCAGTGCACTGGGTTCTGGGGTAGATATGGCAATACAATATAATTCCAAATTCTATCATAAGAGATTTTATTTAGCAAGATCTATTGCCCAGGGTCATAGAGCAAATGGCAGAACTAAGATTCATTTCTGATTACTCCAGAGGCCATGCTCTTTCCCATCATTCATTTGGCCTTGATTTCTTACCTATATTCTACCTGGTTACTTTGGTTAGTACAGCAGGCTTCTTCTAGGGCTTGGTCTGCCTAACTCTCCCTAGCTCTTCTTTCCTAGGATAGAAATCTCTTCCTCACATATTCCACTTACAAATTCCTTGTGTTCTCAGTGATTCCTTCCTGACTTTCAAATTGGGACCTGTGTGTGTGTGTGTGTGTGTGTGTGTGTGTGTGTACGCATGTATACTGTATCCCTCTATCCTCTGGACAGCATATTGAGAATAATCTAGTTGTCCAGGATATTTAAATGTTTATTTATATGTGAGTCTGTCTTTTTATTAAACACATTTTCATTATATAAAGTTGAAAGGTTTCCTCATATATCTGACCTGTAGAAAATGCACACAGAGATTTGTAGACTCTTTGCCATAAGTCAGTGGTCCTGGAGGGTTTACAGTCCACAGGTTGACATCACTGTGTAGTAACAGTGTATCTTAATGGCAGAGAGCTAGGCTCAGAAATCAAAGACACGTGGGCTCAAACCTGTCACTCTGAGCTCTCTTGGTTCCGTGAGCTTGATTGTGAATCTTCACCACGGCTCACACAACCATGTTTTTTTCTGAGGGTTGTTGTAATATTTAAATGAGTTCAGGCATATAAATAAAGTACGTGATACATATTATCAGGGCAGCAACTTCCCGTGGGAAGTTCATGGGAAGTCATGGTTTAGAGGTTAAAAGGCAATACAGACAATTATGTCCCAGCTTTGACCATGTCACCCTGAATCCTGGGCTTATTTGTAACACAATCTAGAATTACAAGTTCTATTACTTGAATTGTCTAGATGGTGAAGAAACCTGTAACCGAGTTACATAATGGTGGCCCATACATCATTCCATGGAGGTATCATTCCTCTTCTGCATCTCTTGTCAGGGCCTATTGTTTAGAATCTAGGCCAAATAGTAGATTTTACTTAATGGTTACACTTGATAGGCATTGTTCTAGAAGTAAGCTTTGAAGAAAGTTTTTTTTTTTCTTCTGGTGACATTATAAATTAAATATAGGTCCAAGCTTAGTTTTCACATGATAGTAAGTTGTTATGGTTGGAGAGGCGATCACACAAGTCTTTCAGTTTCAGTCTATTCAGATTACAAACCCTCTGAACTGCAAGTGAGTTCAATATTCAAGAAGAGACTTAAAGCAGAATGTTGTAATAGCTTTACAAATTTATTAGCCATGCTGGAAAAACTGGCTCTGTGTCCCAGTGCTGGTGAGTTGCTAGTGTCGTAGATGTAGGTCTAGTATCCATTCATATCTTTGGATTATGATGGATTTGGAGTAGCCTGCAGTAGGTTTTATCAACTGTAATTTGTCCACCTTGCTGAGTACTCCCCTTTACATCCCCTGCGCAGTCCTGCCAGTGGTGAAGGGAGCAAATAATTCAACACAAATTGATCTCTTGTTTTCTTTCCCTCTTATTATCTTCAGGATGAAATCACAGCAGATAAAATTCTCCATCCGTTTAAAGTGTTGGAGTACAAATTGATTAGAACTTCTGCTGCATCCTAGGCTTGCAGACTGTCTGCTAGCTCTACCCAGACTACTCAGACTTACTGAGGAGCTGCAGTTATTAAGCAGCTTTTCTACCTCCTCTCTGGTGCTGCCTCTCAGTTTTCTGCTAATTTGTCTCCAGTGGCCTGAGTTTCTTCCATATTCCTTTGTTTCCCTTTGCTGCTATAAACAACTACCACAAATTTAGTGGATTAAAACAACAGAAGCTTATTATCTTCTGGTATTCGAGGTCAGAAGTCTGAAGTGAGTTTTACATGGCTAAAATCAAGGTGTCAGCAGGGCTGGCTCCCTGAAGGAGGCTGTAAGGGGGAATCTGTTCCCTTATCTTTTCCAGATTCTGGAGGCTATTCTTGTTCCTTGATTTATCACTTTTTCCCTTGTTTCTGTTCTCCCCTGGCTGTCCCTATCTGACCATCCTGCATTTCTTTTTTAAGAATCCTTGGGATTACACTGGACTCTCTGGATAATCTCTCCATCTAAAGGTCCTTAACTTAATCCTATCTGAGAAGTTTCTTAGCCATGTGAAATAACATTCTCAGATTTGGGGGACTGGGACTTGTATAACTTTTGGCCATTATCCAGTCTGTCACACATCTGTCTTATGGAGGACTGTTTAAAGGAAAAGAAAGGTTTTGTAGTACATTAGGAACATGAAAGAACAAAGAAATTTGGTTCCAGCCTTGAACCTGACATTACACTCATTGTTAACATGAATAAAGCATGTCACTTCCTGAGAGAATGGTACGGTTGGGATTTTGGATTAATTTAGTAATATCCCTCATAGTTATAAAATTGTACAACTTGTCAAACTTATTTGTATGGACATATGAGTGACTTGGAGCAATTTGGGTGGGGATTAAACTTTTTGCCAAAGAATTGACTTTATATTAAAAGTAATGTTTATCACATTTGATGAAAAAAGTATTTTCTTTAGGAAAAGAAGCATCTTCAGAACTACTGGAACCACAACATGTAGGCAACTTTGCTCTTCCTCCAGTGTGAAGGCTGGTCCAATGTGTGTCCTCACTTACCTGAATATGGAGGCCAAGGTTTCACAGCCAGTGGTCCACATATCACCTACATTAGCCTCACTTGGCGACAATTGTTAAAAATGGACATTTCTTGTCTCCAAACTTGCACCTCTACTATAGGGCTGATGATTAGCTTATGTTAAATGGCTCAAAGGGAATCATTTGAACAATAAAGTTTGAGAATTACTGAAAAGTAAATATAACTGGTTATAGCTTGTAGCATTATAAAATGCACACATTATTAAAACTGGGAAGAGTTATCCCAGTTACTCCCTTTTTCGACTTCCATATTCACAGATTTCCTAAGAAATCTAAGACTTAAAGGAATAAAAATTTTTGCTCCAAATCCAACAACTACTTCAAGGTAGAACTAAAAAAAACAGTGAGTCTCTTCATGTTCATTGGCAGGGATGCTGTTTTTTTCTTCTGGAAAAAAAAATTTTGACCCTATTACAACTTTTCTTTAGATATAATCACTAGTTTTCAAAAGGGTCTTGGTCAAAAAGACTGTCAATAAAATGACTATGAATATTATTTCAAAGTGATTTCCATTATTGATGTTAGGCACTTAGTCACAAAAAGAAAAAGGTTTCTTTAAGTAACACGTGTTAGAGCTAGCATGAGTCTGAACTCCAGCAACACAAACACACACCAAACAAAAGATAACAAGCAAAAGCTATATGTACTTTTAAATTTTTTGAGCTATAAAA
Source organism: Marmota flaviventris (assembly GCF_047511675.1). NCBI lineage: Eukaryota > Metazoa > Chordata > Mammalia > Rodentia > Sciuridae > Marmota > Marmota flaviventris. The sequence goes on from NC_092502.1 coordinate 44,195,811, forward strand.
TGTTAAAAATAATTAAGTACATCACAAAATATATTTCTATTTTAAAACCTAAAATATTATACTTGAAATGTGCTTCTTGGATATTAACTGCATAGGAATGTATGTCCCATGCATTACTTCACAAATCACAATCTGTTATTTAATCTTAATTTAAATATCCCCATTAATATGAATCTTATAGATCAGAAATGTATGCTATTATCTATAAGCAGTTTATGAAAATAGATTAGAAAGGAATGAGACATTTCTGGGTGCCATTTTAATGTGGATTTGACTTTTGAACCATGTGAATGTTTTACAATTTCCTAAAGAAAAAATAAATCTAAAAGGATGGGGAAAACGCCTAAGTTTAATTATACCCAATATATTTGAAATTTATAACCACAAAGAAAACAGATAGTTCAAGTATTTTTGTATATAGTACTCAATTTTATCTTTTCAGTGGGATGTTCTTATAAAACAAAATTAAACCAAAGAAATGTCAATTTTTACATTTCTTGTTGTAAATGATATAGGTATGGTGTTGATAAATTTTGTGTATTATAGTATTAAACAAAGGATTAAATATTTTAATATTTATATTTTTCATTTATGCTTTATTTTCTAAATTTATTTATAGTTTTTAATTTATGTTCTGAGAAACCACTATCCTCACTATGATGGAAGGGAAGTAAACTATGGAATGAGGAAGAATCCCCTTATTGCACGTATTAGGATGGATCTGTGTATATATTTGAGTGTGTCTGTGTACATTCTCTGTCCAAGGAAGTCAAAGGGCCATGAAGCATTGATTTGCAAGTGGCAATGAGATAACTGAAGCTCAGACCTTGGTTTTTAACTAAAAGAATCTGTGAATCCTTGCAGAAATTATAGATTCTGAGTCTAGGAGGGGAAATAAAATTAATCCTAAGTGTTTTATTATGCCAGAAAATGAGCAATGTTCAAAAACTGATATTGAAATGTCAAGTGGTATGGAAAAGGACCCGCTGGCCAAAACTGGACCATTTGAACTGGAAAGAATGGTGACAATAATGAATTATTAAATATTTGATAAAAAGGAATGCAAGTCCACAATGTTGGAAATTTATATATACTGTATATAAATCTCAACTTTTTTTCAAAATGTGTAATATTATATTTCAGTGCATGCATATGTATCCACTTACAATAAATAGTTTCACCCTTATTATAACTTGTATTTCCTATAGTCATGTAGTAAAGCAATGCATATTTGTAAATTCAAAACAATATTATTTGGTATATGTGTAACTTTTCTGGATGTAATTTGCTTGGCAGTTTTTGTAATTAATTCTCAACTCTGATCTATTTAAAAAATATATACGTAGTCATAAAATTTTAAAATTAGCAAAGAGTTTAGGGAATTAACAGTCATTCATTTCACAAATATTATTTAGATTTTTACATGTGAGGGCTTGTCCTATGTAGGATTATAGTTGATCTTGTGTATTTGTATTAT